>NC_140298.1:26163820-27363820 GCF_964211825.1 Aythya ferina
TTCCCTTAAGCTATTCAAATGCTGCTTGTCTATCACTCTGCCTAGCTGGTTACCATGTACTAACCGCTATATGCTCCATAAAAATTGTTCTGTTTTGCTGACTGAGAAGTGTTTTCAAAGAGTAAAAGACAACAATAAATAATCATTGCTTCCTTTGTGCATGACAGGGAACAGTTGTAAAGATGTGACTGCATATACCAGGGGTGTGTGTGCTTTTGTGTGTTCTGACTGTTTATCTCGAAGTACAATGATGAAGGCAATTCTCTTTTATTCCATGCTCTGTATGCATGTAAAAAGACTGACTGTTCGCTCTGAATGGAAACAAAACTCTATGGCTCCTCTAGGCTTTAAGAATGTGTGATGTTTGAAGTCCTGAATCCTTTCACAAACAGAACAATTGAGACCTTTGGGCAAGCTTAGAATGTGATAACGATGATGAGTGCATTTGATCTGCAATTTTCATGTTCAGTCTTCATGCAGTGTAATCTCATTTTTGCATGAATAATCTCTTTCAGGTTCACTATGTGGGCAGTAGGGAGGTCACAGTATAAACCCACAGTAAAGTTGTCTGCACATTACCATGTGTCTGTCTGCATTTGACTGCTAGTATTTGCTTTGAATTATGGTTATCTTTGCTCCTTGTTCTTTGTCTTTAAGTTAACTTTCTATCCCATTTAACAGTTATTCAATGGACTCTCTGTAGAATGGATGTCAGTGTCCCTCTTGATTATATCTGATAGGAAATTCTTTCCAATCAAAGTGTTTCGCTAGCTGAATGTAAATTGGTTTCTGCATTTGAGTCACCAATTCTACTGGTTTGCTGCATACTAATATGTTATAAACATGTGACTCAAAAAAAAAAAAAAAAAAAAAAACAACAACAAACCACAAAAACAAACCTAGCTCATCTATTAAAAGTTGAGTAGTTAAATCTGTGAAAAAAAATAAAGAGCTTCCTTTGACAATTATCATCCTCCCTAGTACTGGTAACAATTTTGTTTAGAACTTTTTATTGATTAATTGTTTTTTTTTTTAAAGGATACATGACAAGTGACGTGCTGTCACTAATCTGAGGCCCAGAAATACTTCCAAGTTTCAATACTTACAAATAATGAAAGCTCTTAATTGAGGATCTAGCCTATCAGAGGTGGTCATTATTGCCTTTAACTGTCACAAAGCCTGCATAAATGGAGTGTATTTACACTGTGTATTTACAGTGATTATTTCTTTTCGAGAGTGATATGAAATAAGGTCAGACACCATGATCAATTCTTAGAAATTAAACATTCCAATCCAGTGTATAAAAATGTTTCTCTTTAGTTTTTCCTACCCATAAGGCCTAATGAAATGAATACAACTTTTCATTTATTACTTTAATACTTCCAATATCTTTATGAGCAAAGTTTGTCAAAACCCAGCCTCTGAGGAGCTGCAAAAAGATGCCCATCTCTGCCAAAAGGGATAGAAATAAAATGTGAAGTGAAATAAAATGTTGGTTTTAAGTACTTAAGAATTGCACCCTGATTTCGGAAACTGACTTCAATAAAGATCATCCACAAAAACTATTCTAATAATGAAAGAGTAGTGTTTACTTACAAACTGTACATTCATAATCTATTTCTGATTTTTTTTTTTTGGTATGCATTTCTTCTGAGAATACATTTGCGAACCTTTAACTAATGAGTTCAAATTTAGATCTGTATTAAGAGCTACATTAAATCTCCCTTTAACCGTAGGCAGGGAACTGTGAATAAGTTTATACCTTTATGCTGCAAGACATTTCCTTGAAGACTGAACATGCTTCTCTGGTGGAGAATTGTTTCTTTACTGATTTTCTTAATAGGTAAAGGAGCCATTATGCTGAAACTTGCTGATGTCTAACAAAGCTATTTTTCTTTTGTAACTGGTGGTTGGAACACCTCAAATGAATCTTTAGTTTGACTTCTTGTTAGAGACTGTCTTTATAGGTAAGGTACAAAAAGGTACATAGGAAAGGTACAAAATGAAAATACTCATTCTGTGATTGCCCATAATTTCACTTAAATTTTGGATGCTAGTTAGTGCAGGTCTCTTGAAGCCAGTGTCCAGAGTTATGAGACTCTGTGGTACCACATAGATGAAATAGATAAAATCAGAAGTATGAAATTTTGTCCAGTAATATTTGATAGCACAGGTAGTTGCTACTGTTTAAAATATTTAGTAGCATTTAATAGCAATTGAGTTTAGCACATCCAAATGGTGTGTGTTAATATCAAAATTACAGGTGAAATTGATATCTGAAAATGCTTCCAACACTGTTGTCCAATAGACAATTACGCAGTAGTTAAATAGAAATCCATTTAGAATTTTTCTTTGGACAAGACAGCTAGACAGCTAGAATGAAGTTTTGTAAAATGTAAGTAGAGACCCTGCAGGGCGATTTAGATCTGTCCATAGCCTTTCCACTGATGAAGATGTCAGCATGTGTCTAATGCCTTCTTTTCTGTTAATCTTGTGGTAGCATTTGGACACTTCTATGCTCTCTGAGCTGTTTATGTATTGCCTTACTGAGTGGTGTCCTTAGAAAGTTCCAATAAAACCTTGAAATTCAGAGTATTTTTAAGCTAAAATTTTAATTTTAATTCAGAGTATTTTAAAGCTCTTTCCATCAGCTGGGGGACCAGAGGCTTTTTAAAGCATGTCCTGAACAAAAGAGTTTTGCACCCTGGCTGAGGCCTGTTGCCCAGCTGCACTGCGGATTACTGAAGGAATGCTCTTCAGATGGTTTCCCTTCAGCCCGACAGACAAGGGAATTGCTATAGCAAGGGTGAATAGCTTTCCTGCCTTATACTTCAAAACACAAATGGATTTACACACAATGTCACTAGTTCTATAAATTGCGGTTATACTGTCCACAACTACAGGATAAGTTATTTGTACATCTACTGCAAAAGCACAAACACGTGGTTAAGTAAGATATGATCGAATTTTACATGTTGCTGTAAAAGGGTAGATTTCTTGTGCTCTTTCGTAGGTGATTATGTTGTTGATATTGTGCTATTTGTTATTTCAGGACCTTCTTTCTCTTGTTTTCTTGCTGTGTTCCCTCCTCAACACCTACCATTCCCATCAATCACATTTGTTTTGTTTTGTTTTGTTTGTTTTCCTCAGAGATTATACGCAGAAAAGAATTTCTTTCATCCAGTTAGAGAATTTGTGGTGTCCACCACTAGACAGTAAACCCTTCCCCTGTCATTTGCTCCTACTTGTTTGCAGTGTTTGGATTCTCCACCATCTCATTTATAGGATCGCTGAATTTGGGTCAGAGCAGTTAATACATTCTTTGTTATAAGGTCGGCTATTTCTCAGTTTCTGGCCTATTGGCTGTTTTGGGGTATATGAATAACATCACCTCCAATTTATTACAGGGAGTATATTGCAAAAGTCTTCAAGGGAATCTCTTTTCTGCAAAGTGGATAATACACCCATGATTTTCTCAGGGTTTCAGTTTGGGAGCACACAAATAAATGATTAGTTAAGGCTGTTTGTTAAGGTCTTTCATGATATCCTATGGCCGCTTTCCATCTTCTGTGTTTATCAGCATCTCTACCCACTACATAGTTTCAGCTGCTTATTACCAGCATTAGCATGGTGTGTTTCAAGAGCACTCCCTGGCATTTATCTGCCCTGCCTTTCTACTCCTTCTGACACTTGTTACTTCAGTGCTGTAGCGCTGGTTGACATCCATAAAGGCCTTTTGCAGTCTTGGGGTGAAAGAGTGATGTGCTTTGAAGAACAAATACATTAGAGTGATTAAGTGATCATTTATAACATTGAGGTTCTTCAGATTCTTTGATTATTTTTGATGCAGTAATTAAATAATGATCTTGCCAAATCATTGTTCTATGTAAGATATTCTGCTCCAGCTAATGAACTCAATTGAAGTCATAGGAGAATATTCTCAATATTCCATTAATTTTTATTAAAAATAATCATAGCGATAGTTAAACATCTATTTCACCTATTCCAAATATGTCAACTTTGTTGTGCAACTTTAAACAAAGAAAGGGTGACACAGTTTAAAATGCGTAGTTTCTTAGTTATGCTTTATGTTAACATAGAAAAAAATGAAAACTGAGAACGCCTAGATTTGAAAATCCCCAAATACAATATTTTTCCTTTTATAGATTCGTAACATTGTCAATTCCTATCTACTTGAATAGGAGTGAGTAGGTTGAGTGATCTCCATATCAGTATGGCAAGAATATGGCGTCAGTAAAGTATGAAACAAATGTTACTTGAGAAAAAGATATAATTGAATGACAGTGTAAACATAGTGACATCAGTAAAGATATTGCTGCAAGCTGAAATGGAGATATTTTAACCAAAATGAAATGTGTAGTGAAGGTTTGTTTTCAGGATATCTTTATTACTGTGCATTTGTAGCTCAGATTTAATGCTATTTTAACACAGAGTAGTGTTTTATTTAGTACAGTATATTTTCAGGTTGGCTGGTTATTTTATCTTACTCTCTCTCTCTCTCTCTCTCTCTCTCTCTTTTTTTTTTATAACCATGTATCCAATAAACAAAATACATATCTAATGTAACACTAAAGTTTTGAATATAGATTGTTCACAAGGTGGGAAATGTGAACTATTATGTTGATAAAAACAATCCTTGTGACCATATGGATTCTTGTGCTGACTATAGATATGGAGTAAGATAGTTATGTCATAAAAGCTAATGATATAGCAATCTTTTCCTCTCCCAAGCAATTGTTACTGGGAGACTCAACAGAACACTAATACTTCTTTCTCTGGATATTAGTGTGAATACAAGAAATAACGTTTATGAATAATTGGTATCATTCTTATGTCTTTTTGTCTTTTCAGCTGTTATACTGTGAAGCCTATGATAGCTTTTTGCTATCTTGTCTGCAATTTGTTAAAGATTTGAATAAGATGCCTTTTTCCTCTTCAGTTATCTTTTTTTTTTCCCGAGTACCAGTTAGATGAATATTATTTCCTTTCCTCTCATCTCACCTCATTACAAAATCACACGCTAATACCCAAGAAAGATGTTTGTTATCAAATTAAAACAGCTCTTTTGGCATATGTTTTACCTACCTACATTTTATTTTTAGCATCATTTGCTTAGCACCAACAGTGATGAAGATGAATGGAAGGAGTATTTTTGAATTTATGAAGTGATTGAGTTAAGATAAAGAAGATAGAAGCATATGTTTACTTAGTAATGTTTAATAAATACCTTACTACAGGAAGTCTACCAGTGTCTTGTGAAGTATTATTGCATTCAAAATGTAGTTTTGAGGAAATTCAGAAACTGCTTACAGGCTGTCACTCACTGCATGTTTTTAAGAATGTGGTAGTTAATTCATGAACCTTTTTATCATTTTTATTGATGATGTTTAGACAGCACTTTCAAACATTTCTATTTAATTATATTTTGGTAGTATTATCAAATGATAGAAAATTTATATATGTCTGGTATTGAGGCACATCAGTATTCCTTGACTATGGAAAAATACGTAGAAGAAGAAGGCAGAGCAGGTAGCAGAGAAATGGCTTTAGAATAGCAAAGAACACTTTCATTATAAAATTCACTTTTAAGATTAACTATAATTATTCTGTTTGCTAATAATTTAGTAAATTCTACATTTTCCTATTACCTTATTCATATATTTAATCATCTGTACTTAAAAAAATTCCGTTGCTTTTACCAAACTTCTGTTTTTAGCCTATGGCTGTTTGCTATTATATATATATATATATAAGCATATATACATGTGTATATGTAGAAAATACTTGAGTTTCTGCTTTCAGAGCATGATGAAAAGATTTCATCATAGCAGCTTGCTGGAGAAAATCTGTAATGTAGGAATATTTGTAAATATATTTCTAAATGGTCAGCTTTTCCCCATATAAATGAAAAGCACTGAAGAAACAATAGATTTGGTTTTATTATTTGTTTTATTTATTTATTTATTTATGTTGAATTACTTAAAATGTTTCAGTTCATATGAAACATTTTTTACTTCCTGTTGTGATAGTTTTATGAAGTCAAGTCACTGGCTAATTATTTTGACATAGCTTCTTGAAATTAACTGGCGAGTACAATAAAGTGCAGAAAACCAACCTGTTGTCACAGGTAACCATTAGCAGTAAGCACACCTTAACAGAAATAAGGATACCTTGATCAGCTAGCAGCTCTAATAATTTAGCATACTTTCTCTGTTATGGGTGATCCACTAATCATCGGTAGTGCCATGTAGCAGGATTCATACTGTTCTGCTTTCCGAGCCAGCCTAACATGTATATGTGTTGCATAGAGAAGGCAACAGAGAGGAAGCATTGTCAAGCTGAAGAAAGCAACATGCTCTTTGGGAGTTATCACCAAAGGAATGATTGCTTTCAGAAGAAATGTATGTGGGTTTTTGTTTTGGTTTGGTCTATGTTGCTACTAGTTACATAGACAGCTAGATTTCTCACGGAAAATGTCACTCTTCTGACTTTAAGCCATTGGCAACACCTGTTTCTTCTGTTCTTCTGTAGTACCATTACCAGAATTGTGCATACCAACTTTGTTAGTCTGTAGATTATGCAGCTACATCCTTGCTATAAGCATTCTTAAGAACTTATCAAAAATGTTGTATAATTAAATTAGTATAGGTCTTGGTAGGTTTGTGAATAACAGATCTTACAATGAAAGACACCTTGAAAGATCATTGGGTCTAAAACAAAAAAGTAACTACTGGTAGGAAATAGTTTTAAATGATAAACATTGATCAACTTTCAGTGGCATCTGAAGCAAATGAACATATTTTATTGTAGGTATATGAAACCTGTGATGTCACAACTTTATGGTGGTGTGTGTGTGTGTGTGCGCGCACGCGCATACGTGTGTATGTCTGTTTTGTTTTTGTTGAACTCCCAGGAAGAGGTTTAAACATGAAGGCAAAACTTTCAAACCTTAGCATGGCTAAATATAAAGCAAAGCTGCCATTTTTTTTTCTTTTCCTTTTTTATGCCTCCATCTAGATTTGTCACATTATTTAAGGAAAAAAGAAAGATACAATTTAACCACAGGAGAGCTAATAGTGTGAAAAAAAAAACCCTGATGAATTTTGTTTCCGCAGCACGATATTATCAAAGATTTAAGAAACAAATTTGCCAGCCTCGGCGAGAACTCTCTGGTAACAGCATAAATGTCTGTGTTGGTTTGCTTTTCAGTTAAAGGTTTCTTTTTCATTCATTTGAACACACATTTCTCTTTTTCTCTTTTTCCCCTCTTTATTTTCTCTTTATTATTCATACCCTCTATTTAGCAAGCCTTCATTTTTTAAACCTCTTCCATCTTCCAATGTCTTTTTTCTGTAATTTGGATGGAAAGTTTATGGCAGCAAAGCTGTCATTCTGGCTACTTCTGCTGCAGCTGTTCCTGCTTTTAGGTCATACATGTTTTGGGCGTTGTGTTTATGGACATGATACTGATCGTGTCATGTTCCTTTTGAGTAAGCTTTTTACCACGCCATCTGATGGATTCACTGTCATAGGGCTCTATGCAACTTCCATTTTTCAACTTATACTGCTTAGTCACCCTCAATTCTCCAGCAAACTTGGATTAATTTTGTGAAAGTTCAAACATATCTGGAATTAACTGTGCCTTTATGTTTGCTCTTAACGCTCTTCTTTATTTTTTCAGTAGTAGTTTAAATTATAAAAAATAAACTTCACCATTGCTCAAGCAGTGCCATGCAGTATTGTTTGTTGCCGCTAGAGAATGCAAAATATAAAAGCACAGTGCATTCTATCAAATATTCGTTCGGTAGTGTGGGCAATTTGTATTGTAATAAAGAGTTTTGAAAAAAAATTGAGATGCTTCTGTTAGTCTGGTATTCAGCAACAACTTGCAAGTCAAGAGCCACATACTGAGCAGTATGAAGTTATGGTCACGCTATAGAAGATTATTAAGAGTGTGAACTGTTGCACAAAAGTGCAAGTTTGGTATATGGAGTATATATATAATGAACATGGACTTTGAACTAACCTAATAATTTACAATTGAAATAACTCTTTTCAGATAAACTACTAAAAGCACATTAAAGAAAAATATGAAGGGGAAGAATATTACATGAACATGTTAAATATCTGTTCAGTAGCATTGTCTGTATTAAATTGGTCCACGATGTTGCCATAGAGCCCATATACTAAGAGAAAACCAAAAACCTTTGGAGAATTGATAGTAACTGAAGTCCTCATCTTAAATGACTGGAATTTTTGTTCAGGAAAAAGAAATGGAAAAGCAAAAACTTCTGTATCAGCAAGCCAGACTGCATGACCGAGGTGCTGCTGAGATGGTTCTTCAGACAATCAGTGCTAGTAAAGGTAATATCCTGTTGTGTAGATCACACGCTAAAGCTAATTTCTTACTATCTTTGAAATTATTGCAATTCTTATTGTGCAAAATCTACAAATGTTTGACAGTAATGCCTGCTTTCAAAATGCGTGTAAAGTTTCAAAAATTATTGGCAGCTCATTCAGAGTAATAATAAAGTTTAAATGATGCTTTGTCCCTTAGATGACATCTTCCTCTAAAATTTGCTGCTTCCATTGTCTCTTCTATGCTTTATTTCTACAGTAGCAATTTAAAAACTTCCTGTTAGCCAACTTCAGATAATGTAGCTAAATGCTTTAGATTGTTATTTTCATATGAAATAGGAGATAATTGTCTAGACTGGCATGCAGAGGAAATACATTGTTATATGTGAAGGCTAACTTAAAATTGTGCACTCAGCCTTAAATCCAGAGTTAGATGATCTTATGAATGAAACAGCATTTGTATTATGATCACTTATTCCTTCTTGTCTTACGTTTTGTGTGCAGTGTATACGTTAGTTACACTATGTCACAGGCACTCATAAAGATATTAACTCAAGCTAGATATCATGAAAGAAAAATAGTATGTTTTACATGAGAAACAGGAAGGTCTCTCCTGATAAATTTCCATTTAAGTGATTGCATGGATAAGTTAATAGAACATTCTTATATTAAAGTATGATCTAAAAGTATTTTTAATTATTTTAAGGTGAGATGGGGCCAATGGTTGCAGCTACCCTAAAGCTAGGGATTGCCATCTTAAATGGAGGAAATTCTACTGTTCAACAGGTAAAGTACTCATCTATTTTTTACCCATTCTAGTTACTATACAACTTTATACCATGGTCCTTATTACTGTAATGAATTATGTAATAAGTCTCAAGTTCTATTTATACTCATAATCTTATCATCAGAAGAAAGTTCACAAAATACTTTGTTTTCTAGGGATATACTTTTTATCTGTACACATATTTAATCTACAGAACACAAGGCTAAAAGAAATGTTTTGCACCTCAGCTGGAAGGGTGAAACTGTATGTCAAATTGTTAACTCCTGTTCTATGAGAGAAAATAATTTCTGGGTAGATTGGCATTGTCCTGTAGCCAGTAGAGCAAAATTGATGGCCCCAGTTTTCATCAAGACATTTTTACACAACATAAATCCTTGGCTTATGCCATAGGCAGTTTTGGTGATAAAAGCTTAAATGCTTTTATATATATATGGTGATAAAAACTTAAACGTGATTTGCAAATTTAAAGTAATTAAATGTGGTAAACAGAGTACAATTCTGGTATTCTGACAACATTCTGTACTGATGAAGAGAAGTGCCTCGTACAGACTACATTCAGCATTTTGTACTAGTTGAAGATTCCTGAAATGAAAGGTTTCAGAGCTGCCATTACTACATTGCTGTAGGGTGGTTTGAAGAAATACAGACAACTGGGAATAGATGAGGTCCTCTGTTAAGCAACCATGAAGCATTTGAGTGCAGCTGAAAATAATATTATTTTCAGAGGCTATGTTTCCAGGAAGTGACCTGAAAAACCACATATTGTTCAGAAAAATATCTACTTGAACAGTTCTTTGTGGTGTCATGATATTTAAATGACTTATGAAAAATATGATATTTGTATATAGTTATTTAATATGAATTTGTAATGCAACAATTTATTTATTTTTTTTAATGATTTGTCAAACAACTCAGAGAAGAATACAGGAATCAATTACTAGGTTGCAATAATACTAATTCCAGTAGTCTAAGTTACATCTTTGTAACATAAAAGCATCAAATAATTCAGCTAGAATTCCTGTTTTACAGTTGCCTCATTTCTGTACCTTTTCTCTGATGTTTTCCTCACCTTTCCAATTTTTCTTTGGGGCCTAAGATGAACTCCTCAGTCTTCCTTGGGATGAGTAGTGTGGGGAGAGGAAGATGTGTGGAAGTGGTTTTGAAAATTCATCATCATTTGGAGTTCTATGCTGCAATCAGTATGCCATTGATCGTGCTGGGCGTTCCTCTTCTATCATCTTAAGGGTTATGATGATACATTGTCTGCTTTTGTACTTTTTTCTTTTTGGAGGTTATCTATTACCTATTTTTCCCATTCTCTTTGTTTTTTTTTTTTTGTTTTTTTTTTTTTTTTTTTCAAAATTAATTCTACATCATTCTCAAAGTGAATTATTGTAGCATTCCACCTGAGATTGATCACAGATTGATCTTTGACCACTGTGATATTTTTTTCATATGTGGGACCTATGAAAAAGTATCATCATGTATCTTCATTAAGTTCACTCCACTGAATAACTTCTTGTTATTGCAATCTGTTATCAGATAGGTAATGTACACTGCACTACAGCTAAAACAAATTTTAAAAATACTCCCCTGACTACTAACATGCTATTGTAGCTAAAATAACCCATGACAAGCTGAAGCCATATCAAGTCCAGTCTGGTGCTGAAATAGTAGTCAATAGAAATTTGTGGCCAAATATTGGCAAGATCATATTTATATGAAGCACTAAATTCTGCTGACTGTGTTGACTTTAGTTATTATCTTTCCCATGTTTTTCCCATGTTTTAGGAAGGAGTATCCAAAATAGATGTCCTTTTCCGTCAAGGACATGAACTTGATGTTCTGTCAAGGCATGAGCTTTAAATATTCTTTTCATTTTTTTATATCTGGAATTTTCTTAGCGACGCTTTATTATGAAACCTGTAAATATTAGAGATATTTCAAAACACCGACTTCACTAGTAATCTAGAATCTATTTAACGTTAAGTAAATTAGAGTAACAAATGCTATAAAGATTAATTCTCTGAGTATATAATCTGTGTTTACTGCAGAAAATGCTTGACTACCTCAAGGATAAGAAAGATGTGGGTTTCTTTCAGAGTCTTGCTGGTCTTATGCAGTCCTGTAGGTAAGAAAATATCTGTCAAAATTCTTTATTTTGTATTTAGGTTTTCTTCCGCAGGACGTATACTTTTGGAAAAAAACTTTGGAAAATTGCTATGTATCTTTTGCAAACAGCACCAGGGCACTGCAATTTGCTAGAGTTTGGGTTGGATAAAGTGATGCTTATGGTATGCAAATCTTCATATAACCAATCTACCTTGGTTATTGGAAATGTTTATGGCATTTGTGTCTACTCTGAGATATGCCAGAAAACAGCTCCAGAGTTAGGAGCATTCTTCAGGACTGAATTTGTAACTCTGGAGGTAATACTGCAGAGAGCAAGTTAATGATCAATGTTAAGTAGTCATAAAGATTTTGGGAAAACACAATTTGTTAGAAGCATTAATAGTATTGCAGAGTACAATGGAAAACCATGATTTAATAAACTGAGGAGGTACTGTGACTTGTTTGTCCATTCATGCTTCTTGACAGTTTATGTTGATCATATGTAAACTCTTTAAATACACTAAGAGTAAACCATATGTTCATTAATACATTATTTAACCATAAAACTAGACTGAGACTAAAGGCTCAGCCTTCTGTTATGTCAATGGTACTATGCTATATCCTTTCTTCATAACACTGACTTCAGCGAAGTTTCACTTTAAATTCAGTTAGGTTGGAGTTAATCAACATTCATATGACTTTTGTAAACTTTCTTGCTTATGAACAAAAGTTATCCATGGCAAGTTGACATCCTAACCAATGAAAGGCAGAACTATGCAGATTCACAGATAGAAATCTGTAAGGGTACATGTTTTTTATGTCCAGGTAATTCAGCATAGATGTCCCTATGGCATCTTCAGTTTTTCAGAACATGGAGGGAGGAAAACTGAATGGAACTGATAGTGACATAGGTTTTTTAGGGACCTTGCTGCTTGGGATAAAATTGACTATAATATGAAAGCAGTCAATCATGTGGCCTCTTTACAACCCAGAAAATTAGTATTTATATCATAAACACATACGTTCACTTTTTTGATCAATCATAAAGAGCTAAATTCTATTGTCGTTTGCAGGGCAAAAAAGCAGGTTAAGTCTGTAGCACTGAATTTTGTAATCTTGTAGCAGGCAGGTATATTAAGCCACTAAAATGTATCTTCTTGACACTAGTATGATTATAAACTTAAATGAAATCACAAATCTTTCTCTGTCTTTCACAAATTGAAATATTGCACATTTTTCATTAATCACTGCACAAATACAATTTTTTCTCATTGCAGTGTTCTTGACCTAAATGCATTCGAACGTCAGAACAAAGCAGAAGGCCTTGGCATGGTGACCGAAGAGGGATCAGGTAATATCAATTTAACAGAAATAATCTGTGAACTTTTCTACGTTTTGTAGAAGCAAATCTGAAAGAAACCTTTAAATATATATAGAGAGGCTGAAGCTAATTGGCTGACCAAAGCCCATGCTTGTCAGTAGTAAATTACTAGCATGTGTTGAGTTTCAGAAATGTCTCAAAGGAACCTTACCCAACATTCCGGAGAAGTGAAGACCATATTACATGCAAAATTGAAAACAGATTCTAGTTACAAACAGCAGTGTTTATGCATGTAAAACATTTCAGAAGTCCCCAGCTAGATTCAGCATAAAATGAAATTAAAAGCTCCCACCTGATTTCTTAAACTGTCTTGGCTAGAATGAAAGCCAGAAATTTAGTTAAGCAATAAGTTAAATATTAGAGGTCAAGAGAGCTGTATCTGTTGTTTGGAAAAAAAAGTCTGCTGGGAAAGCTGCTGCTTAGAAACACTCTTTTTCTGTTTGTCTGTGGGGAAATATTATTAAAAAAACAAAACAAAACAAAAACAAACAAACAAAAAAAAAACACTTCATTTTTGACTTTGAGCCAATGTAGCTTTCTACCTTCTGTGTTGTCAGTTCACTGTCAGTTTCTTTCTTCTGTCTGACAGTAAGTTCTGCGACTCCCTTCCTGTGATTGTCTGGAACTGTTAGGTTCATTCTTACGTGATTGACTGAGCTACCAAAGCACATTTTCTCCACTTACCTTCAATATTTTTTATGGTATATTTTTATGTTTAAATCCTACAGTGACCTAATCTTTTAACATGTTTTTATCTTAAAATCAAGGTAAAAAAGCTTGACTGCGTAATCATCATTGCATTTTGGCACTCATAATTCATACCTGCAACATTGTGTATCCCATCGGCTGTTGTGCCTGTAGCTCTTTTATGTGGCATATTTCTTGATTATTCAACTGCTTGTCTCAAATCAAAACCATGAACTATTACATTTGACTGGATTACTTCAGGGCTGATAATATATGCTGTTTCTCTAAAAGTGCTCCCACAGTTTAAGTTATAAATCAAATCCTGCTAGATTTATGTGAGTAAACAAAATAAAGTGAACCCATGTGGATAAATTTTGGTTACATGATTGTGGATTGAACACTGATAAAATTATCTGGCATATAAGATTTTTGCTGTTACTTTGATGTTTTACTGAAAATTATCCTGCACAATGTTTTGCTCTTTTGGACAATACTTCAATTACTAAATATTTAAATCTATTTATAATGCTGAATTTTAGGATGGACTGTCAAGACACAGATTCATTTTTATTTTAACCAGCTGCCTGTATTTCTAGAAAAGCCAGATCTTGAATGCAGATATAAATAATTCTTTGAACACTGCATACTCTACTTATGTTAGAGTATTTTTATGCTTCCTCATTTGAGGGATTTTTTTGTTTTGCTGTTTATTTGATCTTTCTCTTTTAGTATAAAACTAATTTTGCCAAAACCAATACTAAGTATATTTTATGTTTGCTAAAAAAAATTCTCAACTTTTTTTCCTTTTTTTTTTTTTTTCCTGTTTCCTTTTCTTTGAACTAAATGTCCTCCCTTCCTCAGTCATCACTCATGAGCGTGGTAATTATTAAAAAGAACTGCCTTTTCTTTATTTTTCCTGCTGTTAGCTTTGTGTCAGCACTGTACAGCTCCTGAACACCATTAGATTACTGATAAACTACTGGTTCTTTACTATTATTATTGTAATTGTGTATTCCAAACTTTTTGGTTTTCATGTCAACTCTCCCCACTCTGTTCTTCCTCCTTTTCTCAGGATTTGCACAGTAACTGGCACACTAGATGTAAGAGCAGCAAGCTTTTTTAAACTTTTTTTCCTTTTTTCTTTAGTTTCCTTTTCTTTATTATTTCTTTTTATTTTAGTAAGCCCAGTATTTGCAATGGATGAATGTTTAAAAAAAAATTACCTATACATACATAGTTTTGTGCTGTACTCCTCCTGTAGTATTTATGTTGTGCATTGAATGTGGCTTTATTGCTGCATTGTTTTGTGCAAACACAGGAAATCAGTGGTGGATCCAGTGAGGATTTGAGGGTGGTTAGTGAGGAGAGAACTTTCCACTGGCTAGGTTTATCTAATGTGTCTGGGAATTTATACCAGAAAGTGTGGTGCTTCTCTGATTTATAAGAATCAATGTTTACAGGTGGCTCTTCCTTGCTCTGAAAGCTACTTGAGGTACTAAGGTTCCTATACCTCTACAGTACTCTAAAATACAGAAAGGAAAGTTTTGGGTGGAGCAGTTGCCATGAGATGTTGTTATCACTGTGAGAACTGAAAATTTAAAATACAAAATGTGTATACCATTCAGCAGAAACACTTAAACACAGCAGATGGCTTTTCATTAGCCAAATGTTGAGGTGGATTGGTGGGGGATCTGGATTTTTGTTTGTTTTCTCAGTGGAATTTTCATTTATTAGATAACAGAATTCTACCGTTAGATCATGTGTTTTAGTTCTCTTTGTTACAGACAAGCAGCAGCAATATCAAGATACAGTAATCATACTGTGTCAAATATTTCTTGATGCAAAGGGATAATATTTACTAACAGAACCTTTTTATAGATTAATATCCAGTTATTGGAAACTCAAGAAAACAGAACAAAACAAAGCCAAACCAAAAAAGGCTGTACTTTTTCTTGTTAGTGTTACTTTATTCTTGATATTATACTACCTTCAATAATAATAATAATAAATTTTATATTATGAAGCACACCTTTTTCAATTAATTGAAAAGTAGTTTACAGAAGAGTTGGATAGTCACTGGTATTAAGTCCTGATAGCATTATGAAAGCCCAGCCAGTGTGTCTTTTGGGAAACTCTGTGGTGAATAGTTTTCAGGTATCCTAAACTTTATGGGATACATGATATTGTATGTCTGTTTGCAATCCTATGAATAACCTATGAATATGTAAAATACTTCCAAGGAAGCAGCAATGGTAGATATGGAACTGTTTGTTTTTTTTTTTTTTTTCCCATTAATTTTTTTTTAGGGGAGATACTTACTCTAAGAGTAATTAATTACTCCTCTATGAGGATCATTTTATTGATTCCTGAGCAAATGGCACGATGCAAATAAAATGTGCACTGTGGCCTGTTTCTCATGTCATCTGAATTTGATGCAGAAGCATATCAATAAATAACTGTAACTGATTTTACTACCTGGAAGTCTGAAACTGTTCTTGCCAAAAATGAAGAAAAGCTGCTGTTGACACTTGTGAGAGTAAAGTCAACTTTTCATCAAGGGCAGTGCTATACAATAAAGGTTGTTTCTGGTCCCACGTCAACCTTGGCAATAGGCAGAAGGCCATGCACTGAGTCAAGATGGATTTGAGATTTATTGTTCTATTCCAACTGTTTCTTTGTGCTGTCCACATTTTAATCGCCTTTTCCTGATTTTCCTCTGACTGGTACTACCTTCCCTTTCCAAACCCTGGAACCCCCACTGGTAAAAACATTGATGGTTCTTTTGCAAACATGTTTCTTTCTTGTTTTTGTGATGTATTCAATGTTGTTTCTTCTGTACGTATTCTGTTTTGATTGTTCTGTTTCCTTTAAAAAAAAAAAAGAAAAAAAAAACGAATAAAATAGAGGGTTCAA
This sequence comes from Aythya ferina, assembly GCF_964211825.1. NCBI lineage: Eukaryota > Metazoa > Chordata > Aves > Anseriformes > Anatidae > Aythya > Aythya ferina. The sequence goes on from NC_140298.1 coordinate 26,180,080, forward strand.
AACAAAAGACACATAGAGATGCTTATTATCTTGTGATGTTTTTTCATTTAACACCCATATTCTGCTATTTCACTGTGGGTCAAAATAATCTTGAAAGTGCAGTGTTTTTCTCTTTTAAAAGATTTGCTTTATTTATCATGTCATGTGAAAAGTTTCTGCTTAGATAATCTTATCTTTGCTAGGCAGAGTTTATATCAGTGCTAGGCAGACTGATATTTTGAATTTTTTTTTAAGACTTCACAAAAGACTTCATAAAGAACACTGTGCATTTTGAGATGGAATTATTTTTCTTCCAAATTTTTCTTCCATATTTATTTCACAATCACGATGAACCTACTTGCTAATATACTTATAGTATAATTATATTATACTTACTATATTACTTATAGTTTGAAACTATCTTCCTTCTACATCATTATGAAAAAGCTTTCAGTAAATGCTGTTTTCAGTGAAATATGGTTGAATACATCAGGATAATTTTGCAGATAGGAAAAGAAGAATGAGGATAGATCCCTGAAGCTCAGCTATAATTCAAGAAAAAAATCCTTCCCCAAAACAGTAATACCCTTCAAATCTTTTAAGTATTGTAATGAAAAGTATTTCTCCACGTTTTTAATTTGAAGAACTTGTAAAATAACTAAACTAGGTAACTCTCTATAAAAGACATACTCATCCCCAATTTTTGGCTTGTATTATGTGGAAAGGTGACCAAGTTTCCAAGTGAAGAAGCCAGCTGATAAAATTAGGAAAATTTTGCATCAAAGTTCTCACTCATTCTGACTTCCAGTTCAATTTTCTGGAAATGCTGTTACTTTACTGTGTTTTGTTTGTTTGTTTGTTTGTTCATTTGTTTGTTTAAAGAGAACATTTCTCTGCAAACTTAATGTCCCGGTCTTTCACATTGATTGGATTTGTATTGACTGTTCATACTGCTCTTGGAAAACTATGTCTTCAACAGCCTTAATGTTAGTGTATTGGACTATAAAATTTTGAAATTTTAAACTATTTTTAGACTCCCAATTTTAACCAGAATCACAGAAGAAAAAAACTCAGCCGCATTTAACTGATACTGGATTTGAGAGACATCTTTGAGATAATAACATGGAAATAGAAATTTAAAGAGAGAAGTAGATCTTTTTTTGCCCCTTAGCTGACAGTCTTTGTCATGTGCTTTGTCACTTATGGAACTTGTCTCATTGATTTCTTCCCTCAGAGTCCAGGTTTCAGACAGGGAAAAGACATTTAAACAGTAATTGGTAGTTCACTACCATAGTACTAACTGATGGCAAAGATTCCATTTTCTTTAGTGAAGTCATAGTTAACACTGGCAAGATATACATCTTTCCTCAACAGAGTTGTTATTTTATGTAATCAAATGGAGCTTAGGAATTTAAACCTCACTTTTTGTTTTGAATTAAATTCATAATTTAACAGTAATTGTGCAATGATAAAAGATTCAAGAAATTATACTGAGAATGATGATTTAAAAACAATTTGGACTTTTAAGTACAAGCTGGGGAATGTCTAGGTTATAATCTTTTAGATGGGTGTTACAAAATTTAACTATATACCCCACATGTTCTATCTTGTGTTGCATGGTCACACATGTAGAAATAATACAATTTTAACACTTAAACCTACTTTTTAAGCCAGAGTGGGGGGATTTTTTTTGTTTTATTTCTCCACAGCTGAACATCAGTAGTTAGTTTTCAGCTAGTTTTTTCATACACCAGCAGGAAGTTGCTGGTTTACCCAGTAATACTATAAGTAACTGATTTTTTATTAGTAAAGCTCTATTTTTATTTTTTTATTTTTTTAATATTATGTCATTATTTTGTTTCTCCATAAGTTCTCAGAAGGCTTACTTTATTAAAATTTAATTTTAGAATGAAATCTGATCTGATGGTAGTTCTTAAAAGTACTTGTTATTTAACTGACTAAGAGTGGTGTACATGCTTTATAATAAATAGGTAGAATAAGTGTACATATCAGGGCTATTTTCAGCCATTAATAACATGAAATCAATAAATATTTCTTGTCCTTCACTAACATAGTCATGCTTGAGACAGTTTTCTAAGTTCAGTATAATCCACTGTAGGCTACATTGCAGTGGTGTTTTAATCCTTTTTATAACTGTATTTGAATCAGTGTTTGCATTTATAGAAGGCATTTAAGCAGTTTGAATTCAGAGAGATGGTTAAGCATAACTTAGTGAGAAAACAAGTGCTTTTCTTATTTGAATCAGATTCTTGAAAAGTGAAAGGCATGCAGTAGGCAGAATCCAACCCAGTATTGCCAGTGTCTTATAATAAGAATAAATTCAGTTGTTTTACAACGGAGTTATTTGCCTTTTGCTTAGCTGCCATCAAAAAGGAGCCCTCTTCATGAATGAATCATGAATGAATCATGAATGAATCATGAATATATGTGTACATCTCTGTGATATGTAGTGCTAGACAAATATTTCTGAGTAGAAATAGATTTCAGATATTTTCCATTAGGGATATTAGAGATAAATAAACACAAACAAACAACAACCAAAAAAAAGAGAGAATTATTAAACTTGGACACATGCACTTTCAAGGAAAAAGATATATATTTCATTTTTCATTCAATCTTATTTTCATTTCCTCTACAAGACTTCTGTTCCTCCAATACATCACAAACACAAGCTATGAGTTTTGCAAAAAACTACACACATAAATCCTTCATGTGTGTAGCCATACCATTTCCATACAGCATGAGCAATGGCAGCATTTTAACTATTATAACGTATGTCTAAGCAAATAGAGGCCAAAATATACATCATATCAACAGAAGCTAAAGAGCACGGTGTCATGACAACCGACATATCGTATACAGTGTGCATACTCGTGAGTACATTATCTATATAAATGTTTGTTTGTACTGGCATGAATTTGTGTGCACAGCAGCAAAGGTTGTTCTCAGATTTTATAGAAAGAAATGAATCTGCACTTCAGTTCTATAGTTTCCAACAGGACCACCTGTTGTTGTCAAAGTAGCATCTGAAAAATAAAATTCCTGACAATAACATTATTTTTTGTCAGATTTTCTTCAGCTGTAGAAATTAATAACCAGCATTATTTTAAATCTTAGTATGGCCAAGATGTTTGAAATATTTTTTGTGTATATGTTTTGTTTGTTTTGTTTAATTACTATTTAGTTTATATATAAATATTATTTTCAAAATGATTAGGTCTTTCCACTTAATGTGTGATGGTATACTGAACACTATTTGATTTTTGCAGAATTGTCCAATAACTTGCATTCATTTTGTGATTTCTCAGTAGCAGAGCTTAATAAAAGACCTTCCCAAACCCTTCCAATATTAACCCTTCCAACCTTTCTAGTAGGACTTCATTTTATTACATTTTTAAATTCCAGTGATTGTATTAAAAGCCAGAAGATTAGTCTATGATCTGTGTAATAATTTTAATGTGAGACTTGTTTTCCTTGTTCTGAGAAACGTTAATTGATATGATGGCAAGGAAAAGAGAGGTTTTAAAATACAAAACTATAACTTATGCTGTAGTCTATACAAATGGCTTTTACTTAGTGATAACTTGATATGCAAGAAATACATGGTTGGTTCCTTTATGGGCTTGATTTCACAAGCTGTAGTACCTCACAAATTTTCTGTGTGAGTTGTGATTTAAAAGCATTACCATCTAAGTAGTCAAGTTACATGCATTGCATGTGTGATGGTACAGGCGCTACAAAATATTTGGCTTTCTGTAATGCTTGTTTTTGCAAAATATAATTATTCACTTCAATCAACAAAGCATGACACCAAGTGTAACTTTAAGCATGCCAAGAGTTCAGTTACTGTTAGAAAAATATAATATAATCCTGCGGGATATTCTATATTCTGGACTTTGACCAGCAACATACAAAAGTATCTTGCAGGACTGAACCTGCATATCATTTTGAATAATATACTTTTAAGTGCACAGGCACCTCTTGATTGTATTCTTGGTTGTATTCACTCACATTGTATTTTTGGGCATATATATATGTGTACATTAATCAGTACTGTAAAAAACAGTAATTTCTTTTTCATTCCTAATTAGCTGAAGGTGTTTTCAGTTTTACCTGAATGAAAAAGTATATAAATAGTATTATTTCTGGGATAGAGAAAAAATGTCACAGAATGTAATTTACAACACAAGTCCTACCAGGAATGCCTTGAGGGCACTGGGGTTGTTTAGTGTGAAGAGGAGGCTCCAGGGAGACCTTATTGGTCTACAACTACGTAAAGGGAAGGTGTGGGGAGCTTGGAGTTGGCCTCTTCACACAGGTTAACTAGTGATAGGACTAGAGGGAATGGCCTCAAGTTGAGCCAGGGGAGGTTCAGGTTGGAAATGAGGAGACATTTCTTCTCAGAAACAGTAGTCAGGCATTGGAAGAGGTTGCCCAGGGATGTGGTGGCATCTAACCTGATTTCCTTTTATGATAAGATCACCCGTATGGTGGACCAAGGGAAACCAGCTGATGTGATTTTTTTGGACTTCAGCAAGGCTTTTGACACGGTTTCCCATAGGATCCTACTGGACAAAATGTCCACCATACAGCTAAATAAAAACATCATACGATGGGTGAGCAATTGGCTAACGGGCAGGGCCCAAAGGGTTATGGTAAATGGAGCTGCGTCAGGCTGGCGGGCGGTCACCAGTGGGGTCCCTCAAGGCTCCATTTTAGGGCCGGTACTTTTCAATATTTTTATAAATGATCTGGATGTAGGAATAGAGGGTATTTTGAGCAAGTTTGCTGATGACACCAAACTTGGAGGAGTTGTGGACTCAAATGAGGGCGTAAAGGCCTTGCAGAGGGATCTGGACAGGTTGGAGAGCTGGGCGATCACCAACCGCATGAAGTTCAATAAGAGCAAGTGCCGGGTCCTGCACCTGGGACGGGGAAACCCTGGCTGCATGTACAGACTGGGCGATGAGATGCTGGAGAGCAGCCTAGAAGAGAGGGATCTGGGGGTCGTGGTAGACAGCAAGTTGAATATGAGCCAGCAGTGTGCCCTGGCAGCCAGGAGGGCCAATCGTATCCTGGGGTGCATCAAGCACGGCATTGCTAGTAGGTCAAGGGAGGTGATTGTCCCGCTCTACTCTGCGCTGGTGCGGCCTCACCTCGAGTACTGTGTGCAGTTCTGGGCACCACAGTATAAAAAGGACATGAAACTGTTGGAAAGTGTCCAGAGGAGGGCTACGAAGATGGTGAAAGGCCTTGAGGGGAAGACGTACGAGGAACGGCTGAGGTCACTGGGCCTGTTCAGCCTGGAGAAGAGGAGGCTGAGGGGGGACCTCATCACAGTCTACAACTTCCTCGTAAGGGGTTGTCAAGAGGCAGGAGACCTTTTCTCCATTAACACTAGTGACAGGACCCGCGGGAACGGGGTTAAGCTGAGGCAGGGGAAATTTAGGCTGGACGTCAGGAGGGGGTTCTTCACAGAGAGGGTGGTTGCACACTGGAACAGGCTCCCCAGGGAAGTGGTCACTGCACCGAGCCTGTCTGAATTTAAGAAGAGATTGGACTGTGAACTTAGGCACATGGTCTGAACTTTTGGGTAGACCTGTGCGGTGTCAAAGAGTTGGACTTGATGATCCTTAAGGGTCCCTTCCAACTCAGGATATTCTATGATTCTATGATTCTATACCATTCCTGGGACCTTTCTGTTTTAAGGAAAGGTTGGACATGGTGCTTAGGGACATGGTTTAGTGGATGACATTGGTAGTAGGATGATGGTTGGACCAGGTGATCTTGGAGGTATTTTCCAACAGTGAATTTTATGATTCTATGATAAGTACACATTTGGAATTAGAATTAATGTCCCTATTTTACAATAAGTTGTATTTGCATATTTTTGAGTGATGTGTGTTCTGAGTAACATTACCTGTTGATGGTAACAGGAAAGAGTGCAATTATGTACTTTCAAAATATTTGTACTAGTTTTGAAAATGCTTTTGCTTCCAAGTCCTACCACTGTATTGAAACTTCCAGCTGTGATAATGTAATAGTAATATAATAATTTATAAATATACATTATAATTAGTGATCGATTGATATAGCAATTCTAATAATTCTTAATGTGATTATTATTGACTATAACCTTTTTTAAAGCTTCTTTGTTTTGTTTTGTTTTTAGTTTATATACTCTTCTGGTTTCCTTCTGTTCACGCACTGGAAAATACTGTCTTTATAGACATAAGATTTGGAAGTTCGCGTATCAGTCTAAAATATCTTCCCATTGAAAAAAAAAAATCTTTCAAATTATTCTGCAATCTTGATACATTTTTCTGTCCTATCCTTATGCTTTCTACAAATAACACTTGGCCACATAGTCACAAGATGCATGTTCTCAAAGAAACAAGTTTTTGTAATTTCAATTTTTGTTGCCATATGCACTCTAAATATTTATCCAAAGTCCTAAAATGGAAGTTTCTTTGCTTTTACTAGGTGATCTTTAATTATTTCATACACCTATATTGTTTTCCCATTGTCATTTTATTAGCTGTTCTTTTTTTTTTTTTTCCAACTGTGATTGTTTTCCTCGGTGAACGGTTGTTTGTCATCTTTGCAGTTCAGTGTACAAAGTTAACTGTATGTATTGATATAATTGAAAAAGTGACGTTTTAATAGAGGGCTTTTTAGCATACTCTTTTAAAGTGAAGAATCAAGAATATAATTTGAAGCTTCATACTTCTGGATATTATCTGTCCACAAAAAAAAAAAAAAAAAAGAACTTAAGGGTTTAATTCAGCAAAGCACGTTGGCATATACTCTAGTTCATTATAAGTTTAATGCTTTATTTTGTCAAGGGAGATGAAAGCCCAACATACATTTTGTGTCATCAGTAAGCAGGTGATAAATCCTCAGAAATGTCAGCCTAAAAGATTCTTGAAAATGCAGATAGCTGTAAATATCTTTTTTTTTTTTTTTTAGCTATTTATTTTAAAATAAAATATGTTAAAAACTAATAATTTATTTGAGGAATGATTTTCATTACTGTTCAATTAATTCTCTCTCTGTATTTTTAATTACCTTGTTTTGTGATGAATTAGAACCAAATTAATCTAATCCTAACCTTTGTATGTAATGCAGCATTCATGCCCAGCAAAGTTAAAGGAGAATGTAAATTGTGGATTATTTCTAAAATGTTGCCAAGCTCATGCTGCCATATTTATAACTCAAAATTTAAGTTTTATCATTTAATTGTTTTAAATAACATAACTATCTGCCAAGCATGAGTCATATGTGCTTCAGATAGATTGGTGGCTATAAATTTTCTCTCCTTTTCTCTCTTTCTTAAAATTAAATATGGAGATTTTCTGCAGGGGGTGTGGGGTGTTAATTGGCAGCCTGTGATAATCTGTGCTTCCATCTGGCCTTTCTACAGGAGAAAAGGTGATGCAGGATGATGAGTTTACCTGTGATCTCTTCCGCTTTCTTCAACTACTTTGTGAAGGACATAACTCAGGTTTGTGGGCAGGCTTCCAGCTAAGTCAAGGTGGTGGTAACTTAAAGATAACTATAAAGATAAAAGACATTCACTGCTGTAAGTTTGGCAGTGTTTATAAAATTTTATGAAAGATAGTGTAGCTGCTGGACTAGACATGAAAGGAAAATATTTATTTGTAATGAAAATCTCAGGTTGTTTAATCTGTTCCAACATTGTAGAAAAGGTATGGGTTTCCAGAATGATGAGTTTTCAGTCTTGACCTGACTAGGAAAGGTAAACTATATAGGAAAATATATGTGGCTTATGACTTCGAGTCAGTTATTGAGAGGGAAAAAAAAAAAGAAAAAATTGTATTAGTTGTTGGACATATTTCTGACCTTGTAAACAGCAATTGTATAATTAAGAGACTTGATTTCACTGTCACTTAGGAAAATGTATATCATTAAACATAATAATAATACATATTATTAAACATAATCAAATTTTGGGCTTATGGTTTGCTGATGGACTGATGTGATCTCTGCAATAAAATGCAGACGGCATGCTAAAGACATTTTTTTGAAAAAACAAAGTAACAACAAAAAAAATGCATTTATTTAAGCTATACTTTCCTTGGAATTAATTTGCAGGAATCACTTTGTAAGTCTTTAGCACTTAAATGTAAATTGAACTTTTATTTGAATTTTTAGATTTTCAAAATTATCTGAGAACTCAGACTGGTAACAACACAACTGTTAATATTATCATTTCCACTGTGGATTACTTATTGAGAGTTCAGGTAGGTTAACTTCTGTACTAATCAAGTAAATGATGATAATGACTTTCATTTATGCAACATTATACTTTTAGTTTATTTCAATCATAAGTTAGACTGTTCTATGTGGAAACTCTGAGTTTCTTAATTTCTCTGGTATATCCTTCTGGAATAAGTCATTTCCTATCATAAAAGTTCTGTTTACAGCTAGGTTGAACTTCATCTTTATCATAAAATGTTCAGCTTTATCAGACAAGCACATGTATTTGTGATTACATTTATTTTGTTCATTATAATCCATTTTGTTGAAAAAACAGTCTGTAATTCTCTACTGGTTACAGTTCTTAAAGTGTTGTTATGCTGCCCTATGGGAGTAAAAGTGGCAGAAGTGTAAAAGGCTAATATCAACCACTGTATACAAAAATTCAGTGAAGTCTGTTAACCAACCAGCACAGGCAGAAAGTAGACATGCTAAGGAAGTGCATAAAACTCTAGCCAGTAATTGACTGTGACTACCCTGTGACTGAAAAGTGTTTTCTATTGTTCAGCTTGAGATTCAGACAGCTGTTTTTTCATCCATGTTCTGATTCAGTCTGAACATTGGTCAGCTAGATGCACAGCCATGTGATGGCATGCAGTAAAGTGTAAGAATAGTCTAATCTTTATTTAGCTAGTTAAATTTTCTCTTTAGTCATGTATGTATGGTGTCTAAGAATTCCAATCTATTAAAATCAGTATTCTTTAAGTTGCTGTTGTTACCAATGTTGCTATTTATCCTTACACATTCTGTAGAAGTTGTAGGGACAATACAATTTCTATTCCATTGCTTACTTTGTTGAAACTTTAATAAGGTTTCCTTTGAGGAAGACAGAAAGAAGAATCATGCACACAAAGCAACATTTGTTCCTGCTATTGACTGGGTGTCAAGCAAACAGTATAAAGAGCAGCATGCAGCATTGCCATACTATTGAGACCTGTTCAGAATGCAGAATATGGCAGATACCAACAGATCTAGCTCTCTGTCTGTCTCTCTATATATCTTTTTTTTTTTTTTTAATCTTGATTTTGAGGTATATGGGGGAGGTTTGTGTATTTTTATTTTATTTTATTTTATTTTATTTTATTTTATTTTATTTTATTTTATTTTATTTTATTTTATTTTATTTTATTTTATTTTATTTTATTATTTCAGTTTACTATTGTTCCTATTGATTCCCGTGAGATGAAAATACAGTTCTTGAAGTAACACTTGACAACCTGTATGGAGTTTAAAACATTTTTGTGATCATTTAAGAACCTTTATAAAATAAATACTTTCCAGAACTGTATTCCTAGCTAATATGTTTCTGATCTTGATGAAGAACTGGTTAGAGAAATTTTGATTACATAATCTCTTCGTGCTTCTCATAACTGTTTTTAGGAGTCCATTAGTGATTTCTATTGGTATTATTCTGGGAAGGATGTTATTGATGAGCAAGGACAACGGAATTTTTCCAAAGCCATCCAGGTTGCAAAACAGGTTTTCAATACTCTCACAGAGTATATCCAGGTAAGTTAGTTTATTTCTAATTTTATGGATTTGAAAGAAAATGAATAATACCTTTGTAATAAAGACAATGTACAGCTAGATAAAATATATATCGGGATATAATATAGGTACGTTTAAACTTCAAAATTATTTTAGTGCATTTATTTATGTAGAAAAAGAAGTTTTGTATAGCTGGCACTACTCCCTGATCCATTAGTTGTATGAATAGTAGGTAGAGTTTGTTTTATTCTGATCAAGTCACATGTTACATTTGATAACTGTAGAGATGTACTTGGGGTAGACAGTGATAAATGAGAAGACATACTGGCAGGATTCAAAGAAGACTAGTGAGAGACTAATGAAGAAATCAAATGTTCTGTGTTCTAAGGCAGCTTTGGGTTGCTTGCAGAAAATAAAAAATGGAGTAGTTCACTGAATGACTAATCTGAAAATGTATTCAAAAAAGTAACTTGTTTATATTATACGCTTCATAATGCAAGTCCTGCAAGAAAGCTTCAGTTTATTTCTGAACTGCTTGGCTTTTGCCATCTTAAAATTGTTGCCATTGCCTTTGTGGTCTTCTACAAACAGCAAGTCTTTTCTTTTTTTCTTTTTTTTTTTTTTTTGAAAGCAAATTTCTTCAGGTTTGGTTGTATTCTTTTAATGTATTTTTTAATGTGTGATTAAGAATTGGTAAAGGGGAGTGTTGAATGTAATTTAGTGTTTTTATCATTATTATGCTGCTTTTGCAAAATAAGACTAGAAGTTTTTGAATACCAAACTGATAATTAATTTGCACAATGAATCTGAAAACTGAAGTATTCCTCATGAAATAGTAATTAGCCTTAATTCTATTTACAGATGGGATTAATTCTGTCAAAATAACAATATGGCAGTTCTTTCATGCTATTTAAAGAACTAGGCATAATTTAATTCTTATTAATTCCTCATGTAAATCCATCAAAAATATTATAATTTGCTTCCACATATAATAATCAGGTTAGAGAGCATCCCGTTAGACTATATGTCTATTATACTGTTCTCCTTCAACTGGAAATGTATATTATGAAAATAATATTTTATTTCATGAGGATCAAGTGTGATAGCATTGGAACATGTAAATCTGAGTAAAGGCAGCTTATAGTCACGAGTGTACATGTGCTTGTTGTAAACATATTTGGCAAGTCACAAATAGCATTGTTAGCTAGTAATTGTTTTATTTACTGTTCTCTAAAGTTTCAAAATATTTTGTAATCCTGCTTTTTTGAAGTTGGAATTTTTTGAATAATATTATTTAGCACTGCTTTCTAGAACAGGTGGAATATACTGGGAAAAAAAGAAATGAGGAATCTTAGTCCCTTATCACTTATACCAATTTTGCATCAATCCCATATTAATTAATTCCTGAGTTATTGTATTAAGTAGGGAAGAATCAGTTTGAAGATTTTGTACCTCTCTAACATTTGCAGTTTAATGTTGCAGACAGCTGTACTTTTTATGGTTCTGAAATGGGACTCAGCTAAAACAGAAAGAATGGCTATTAGAAATATGCATTGCTTATGGTCAGTGGTGTTGCAAGATAAAAAAATCTGTATATGCTTAGCTTTTCACGGCAGTTTTTAAAGGACAGACCCCCTACTATGCTTCTCTATTGTTTATACTTGTCTTTTGTTAAGTTTCTTCCAAATAAAACCTACCTTTCTTCTCTTGTTGACTTATCAATAGGGGCCATGTACTGGGAATCAGCAAAGTCTGGCACACAGCAGGCTATGGGATGCTGTAGTTGGTTTTCTTCATGTGTTTGCCCACATGCAGATGAAGCTGTCCCAGGTATCTTTTAGTTTTTGTTTGTAAAGTTGCTAACTTATAATAATGATAAAGTGTCTTGTTAGTATGTTTAAATAACTAATTACCACAGTTAATAATGGAGGTATGAGGAAAAATAAGAGGCAGAGCTGAGAGAATAAAACAAAGCTGAGGGTATAAATTACAGAGTCAAAGTGCTCATGAGCACCAGGCTTATAACAAGGTTCGATGAAGTTGAAAATGAATCATATAACGTGAAATCAGAGAAAAGCAATCCATTTCCTGTGTTTCATATCAAAGTTCTGCCTCCATGTTTTCTGCAATTTTGCACAAGCTTTTTATGTAGCATCTCTCTTCCCTGTTCAGGTGCCTAGTTCAATGCAGACATCTAAGTCCTTTCTACTCTGAATAGACAAGAATTGTAATTTATCCTTACAATATGGTGTAGAGAACTAGCACAGACAGCTCTTTAGAGCTAAAGTTAGATGGGAAGAATCCTAACTTTAAGCAGTCTGTTTTTCAACTTTTTAACTTTTTAAAAAATTGCAGTTATCCTTATATTACACATCTTAATCGAAAGTAGAAAATAATCCTGATTTTTTTTAAATAACTAAACATTCTCAGAGAAGTGTCATAATCTTGAAAACATTTTAGTTGTTAAGTAATAAAACTCTGAAGGCTATGAAGTTTTTAGACCTGATTTTTTATTTACTTATAATGTATATGAAGTATATGTAAGTACATGTCAGTATTTTTGAATGTGTTGCGTAAATGGAGATAGTCTTGCTTAAATGGTTTTCCTACCAACCCTTGGGACTTTACCAGTGGAAGTAGGTCAGTTACTTAGATCTGTGGACTTTTCTGCTACCATTCTGGTTCTTATTTGTTACTGATAAATAGGTGTCACTTTCCAGTAGATAGCATCATAGTGAAAGTTGATTTTCAAAGTGATGCAATGAATTTTTCCTAAGGTGTCTTTGTAAGCCCGTGTACCATGTATTGTCATTTTGGAACATCTTTGTTATTTTCAGAATAGAAAAAAACAATCAATGATTGGGTAGGCCACAGTGGTGACTGTTATGCTTTCTTCCTAAATCACTAAAGCAAGATGGAAACTAGTATACAAGTAGTTACAGACAGGAAGTAAAATACATAAAATTAATTGTTGATTAATAAATCTGATGTGATCATTGGTAAGATTTGTTTTCACAATAATGGCAAGATTTTAGTCTCAGCTGTGTGCAGAGTGGTTTCTTACAATCTTATAACTATAACATCTAGAAAATAATGATACCCTGCCACTTTGGAGAGAGCCAAAATGCTTTGCTCAACAAAGTTCATTGTAGTGAGTGGAGTTAGACTGTTTTGAGTAATGACAGAAACGTGGTCTGCTCCAAATAGAGATGTGTATAAATTGAGATGGTGCCTTTTTCTTGTGTGGAGTTCAGACTCTTCGGGCCTTCCAGAGCTCACTTGGGCTGTTTTATTAATTTATTCTTTCTTATTGCAAGAATATACTAATTGCACTGTGTTCAAATACCATTTTTCAAAGGTGTTGAGTGTGGCTAAATGGATTTATGTTGTCATATGTTGTCATATGGCATCTTTCTATACCTGGGGTTTGCTTAAGGAAAGTATTTGGTCTTTGTTTTAAACCAGAAGTTTCCAGAACAAAAGTCCCGGTCCCATCTCTCCCCCCGCCCCCCCCAAAAAAATAAATAAAAATCAGTCACTTTGAAGCATGTTACACTTTGTCTTCTGTGTGCTGCTGCCATTATTTTTTTCCAAGGCTGTGAACTTGATTATACTAACAGCAACACTGCTTTAGCTGACATGAAACTTTACAGAGGCATCATCTGTGAGCCAGACATACCTTATTATTGCTTTATTGCTGTGTTACCAGTTATGATCCTAATAGCTTCTTAAATTTTAAATCTTATTTTTACAGGGTGAAATCTGCATGCACATATATGAATGTCAAAAAAATCAGTAGATATTATATATATTGTATTCATTTCTTTAGGATTCCAGTCAAATTGAATTACTGAAAGAATTAATGGATCTTCAAAAGGATATGGTTGTCATGTTGCTGTCTATGCTGGAAGGTAGGTAAAGTGTAATTTGAAATTCTCTTTTGCAATTGCTTTAGCAACATTTTCACCTTTGTGTTTAATGTTCCATTTTCCTTTAGGTTTTTGATTTTTATGTATCAGCTGTGAGATCTTAAATTGCATGGAAGATTGATACAGTCCAGTCGATATCATTTATGTTACTTCTGAATGTCAGAATTGCATAAAATCCAGCTGTGACATAGGTTTTACTTTGTTTCTGTGAATATGGCCTATCTTTTGCCTTAAGTGAGAAGTTTTTGTTTGTTTGTTTGTTTTTAACTCTAGGTTGAAATTCTAAATTCCAAGAACTGAGACATTTATCTATCGTTTTATTAATAGATTTTTTTTTTTATATTGCATTTGTTTTTATAATGGTCTTAGCCATGAAGAATAGGCTTTGATTTATTTAGTGAGTAGGTTCAAGTTTCCTTATGACTAATACTGGAAATTATGGTTCCCCAGAGAATGTGATCATTGTCAAGAAATAATGCTATTTATGTATCTTCTTTCTGGTATCGTATTGGCAGATTAACAATAGACTATCAATAGTAGAAAGACAGAAATACACAAGCATAGATGATCCAAAGATTTTCCTTTATGCTTCCTACATGTATTGCGTCACATTTATTATCTTGAGAGGGCAGAGAGAGAAAGAGATGTATTATCTGGGAGGGCAGCAAATGCAACCTGGATTACAGTGTAGCATGGATGGCTGCTGCTTTGCTCACCTGAGGTAACTGAGGTAACTGAGAAGCAAAGTAATTCTTAGTATTAGTATTAGGCAGTGCTCCATCAGGGACCTACTCATCCTCTGTTTGTGTTGCACTACAGTAAAATTTACATTATCACTTTTGAAAAACTGTCTCATGTTTAGTACTTTAATAAACATAACAGATATACCTCTCTGTGGCTTGTTAGTTATTTCTTTAATGGCAAATATTTCAGTCACTTACATCTTTTTCCAAGTCTTAGGGTAGTGCTATTAGTAAAAGATTCCTGATTTTACAGCTGTTTTCCTCATATAACTATGTGAGCCAGTGGTTTATCAATCTTACTGTATAATTATTTCACTAGTCATTATTAAACACGTTGCCAAAATACTTGCTGCCATCAATATTTCTAATTTCATGTCATCACATCTAGGTAATGTTGTGAATGGAACTATTGGCAAGCAGATGGTTGATATGCTTGTGGAATCGTCCAACAATGTGGAGATGATTCTGAAGTTCTTTGATATGTTCTTAAAACTGAAGGATTTGACTTCCTCTGATGCATTCAAAGAGTATGACCCAGATGGTAAAGGCATAATTTCAAAAAGGGATTTCCACAAAGCAATGGAAAGCCATAAACATTACACTCAGTCTGAAACTGAGTTTCTGCTGTCCTGTGCTGAAACTGATGAGAATGAGACTCTGGACTACGAGGAGTTTGTGAAACGGTTCCATGAACCTGCCAAAGACATTGGTTTCAATGTTGCTGTTCTCCTGACCAACCTCTCAGAACACATGCCCCATGATACCCGCTTGCAAACTTTTCTTGAACTGTCAGAGAGTGTGCTGAATTACTTTCAGCCTTTCCTTGGACGCATAGAAATCATGGGTAGTGCAAAGCGCATTGAACGAGTATATTTTGAAATAAGTGAGTCAAGTCGGACTCAGTGGGAGAAACCTCAGGTAAAAGAGTCAAAGAGACAATTTATATTTGATGTTGTAAATGAAGGTGGGGAGAAAGAAAAGATGGAGCTTTTTGTTAATTTCTGTGAGGATACCATCTTTGAAATGCAACTGGCTGCTCAGATTTCTGAGTCAGATCTGAATGAAAGGTCAGCTAATAAAGAGGAAAATGACAAAGATAAGCCTGAGGAGCAGGATCCTGGAATGGGTTTCTTCTCTCTTGTAACTATGAAGTTAGCATTAGTAGCTCTCAAGTATAATTTAATGACTCTTATGAAAATGCTTAGCATGAAAAGCCTGAAGAAACAGATGAAAAAAGTGAAGAAAATGACCATGAAGGACATGATTATGGCTTTGTTTTCTTCCTACTGGAGCATTTTGATGGGCTTACTGCATTTTGCTTGTAGTGTCTTCCGTGGCTTCTTTCGCATCATATGCAGTTTGCTGCTTGGAGGAAGCCTAGTAGAAGGAGCAAAGAAGATCAAGGTGGCTGAACTATTAGCTAATATGCCAGATCCCACGCAGGATGAGGTGCGTGGGGAAGGAGAAGAGGGGGAGAGGAAGCCCACAGAAACTGCATTGCCTGCAGAAGACTTGACAGATTTGAGAACTTTATCAGATGAGAGTGATCTACTATCAGATATATTTGGTTTGGATTTGAAACGGGAAGGTGGACAGTATAAATTGATCCCTCATAATCCAAACGCTGGTTTGAGCGATTTGCTGAGCACTCCTTCCTTAGCTCCAATGCCTGAGGAACAGGAAAAAATCCAGGTAATTGCACTTTTTATTTCTATGCTTATGCTCTATGTTTATCTTTTTCATATGCTAACTATTTTGTCTTGAAACACAGCTTGCATCTATGTTTGCGTGTTTGTTTTTTTTGTGTGTGTGTGTGTGTGACATGATTTTAGGGAATCACATAATCACTAAACCATACCCTCTCTGATATCATAAACTTCAATTCCCACAGCCTTCTCTAAGTAGGTGGTAGTTTGGTTTCCTTCTAATTTAGTGCTAAAATGTGTCTTCATAAATAAATATTGAAGCATCATCTTCTCTCAGAGCTTCAACAGCTAAAAAAAAGAAAAAGTGTAATATTCCACAGTCTGTGTATCCTTTTAACTAATTCTGTTCTGCATAATAATACTCAGACACTTTTTTTTCCCTTAATCTGACTATCTGTAGGAACAAATGAAAGAAGATGAAGAGAAGGAGGAAACAAAATCTGAACCTGAAAAAGCAGAGTATGTATAACTTTAACTAGTGGTACTGCAAATTAGTTTGTTTCACTAAAATATCAGCTTTATTATACTTCTTTTCCTTTAATTTTATTTTCATTCACATTCCACTATTAAGGTGTGTGTGTGTGTATGTATATATTTAATCCATCCTCCTCATCAGTAGGCATTTGCAAGGAAATGCCATGAAATCACTAAGAGATTTTATGAATTCCCCTCTTCCAGCTCCATCCTTCGTAATTTCAATTTAGTTTATTTTAGAATTCACAGAACTCATAATGTAACTTCCTGCCTTTCCCCACAGGTATTAAAAGCTCACTGAACAACAGTTTCAGACGGTAGTCCTAGGAGTTTACATGTTTATCCAAGAGGCAGTTTATTTACAGAGGCATAGCTGCAATGGTTCTAGAGTTCATTGAAAATTTTGATGGAATTGAGTATACTTTTTAATATATCTTGAATCTGCAAAATCATTGTTTTCTGAGAATCAAGTCTTTTGTTGGTCTGTTTTCATTGGGCTTAATTTCATCTGTTTGTTTAAGGTTTTTTTGGCAAGTATGAAAACGAGAAGAAAATGTCTTGGAAAAATTGTAAGAGCGCTTGTGTTACAGAGACTAATTATCTATCAGTGGTAGAGACTGACTCTTTCACCCTTCCCATTTGATAAGAACTGTTTTGAGTTATTTAGATTTTGCATAACCTTATTACTCTGTTACAGTTTTAAAGAATTACTGAGTCCTCTCACGTCTTTATGGGGATCATTAGCATTGATAAATAATCATTTCAGTCTTTTTAAGACATGGTAAAATCAAATGTTGATGATATTAGCTCAGAATAAAAAAGCAAAACATAGGACTTGGATTTAACCAGTAAAAAAACTCTCCATCCCTATTTTTTATGGTGGCTGATATATCACTGATAAAATTTCAAGTGGATCTCTTAGTCTCAAGTTATCTCCATATTGCTCTCCTGCAATGACAAACACTTGCCACAGTAACAAAACACAGTAGCAAAAACTCTTCTTCCTAATTAGTACAGCAAACTTCTAATGCAGCCAGTACAACTTTGTGAAGGAGAGTCTTGCTGACTTTTGAAGGTCACTTCACTGTTGATTGCTCTGCTTGACTGTGTGAGTTGCAGTGATACCAGTATTCTCTGTGAAGAGTGGAAGTGCCTGGCATTGCCCTGAAGCCACTTCTAATGTAAGACAAACTTTCAAGTGAAAGTTTGTTGAGTATATTCTACTATGAAGCAACTTAGGATATCAGTTATTCTGTTTGTAGATAGATAAAGAGAAATTAATAATGTAACTAATAAGTTGCTTCTGACTCTGTTTTGGCATCAAATGGGCTTCTGTGATCCTTTCATCTATCTGGCTGTCAGGTCAAATTAACTTCCAAAATAATTCTCAGTTCCTATGATTTTGTGCTTGGAGAAGGCAGCCCACTAGCTATGACTTTCTGTAATTACGCAGCATGGTGATTATCACAGATTGAAATGCTGTCAAGCTTTCATATTTCTCTCTTCTCCTAGAGGGGTTGTTTTTGTTGTCCTCATCTGGACAGAAATGCAGAATTTAAAACTTAAGGCTTGGCTTGTAAATACAAGAAGAACTAGTGTTCTGCAGTTTGTGTATCTGAACCAGATAGTTCAAGTGCATGAGGTTGGAGGGGAGCCCTTAGACATATAGAGAGTTGTACAGACATTTGGCAGTGTTAGCTACACAATTATGAAGCAGAGTTGCAGGTATAAAGTTTGGGAGATTCTTGGTTACCTGCTTCTACCACTTAGCAATTCTCACTTCAGGCTGACAAATCATTAAGTTCAAATATCAGTAGACTTAACCAGACTGTCACCCTTTCCAGTGCTTTATGCTGAAGATGGATATCTATCCTTGTTATTCATACATGTGCACTTCATGAATTATGACTACTTCAGCCTCATGAAAAGTTGCAATGTCCTCTTGCAGGGTGTGGTTTAATTATTTTTTTGTCAATTTTATTAACTTGACTTATTATTTTGGCTTCATTTGTATCCTAAGAGGAGAGGATGGAGAAAAAGAAGAGAAAGCCAAGGAAGACAAAGGGAAACAGAAATTAAGACAGCTTCATACTCATAGATATGGAGAACCGGAAGTTCAGGAATCGGCTTTCTGGAAGAAAATAATTGCATATCAACAAAAGCTTCTGGTAAGCTGTTCTCTACACTCTGTGTTTGTGCATTGGGAGGGATATATACTATTACATTATGCTATCAAAATGAAAAAGACAAATTCGCATCTGCTAAGACTCATTCAATCCACAGTCATCCATGAATAGGACATAAAGGCAAAGGTTTAATTGAATTTTTTAGTGGAGGAAACAAGCAAGCAAAAATACAAACACACAAATCCAAAAAATAATATATTAGACATATATTAACATAATAAGGAATGTAATTATTGGCTAAAATTCAGACCTTCAAAGATTTCTATCCATCAGTGCAAAAAAAGCCTAGTGTTTTTGTGTGAAGGTAAGTATTTATTAAGTCAAGAATTTTTAGAGCAGCTTGTGAGGTTGTAGGATTTCTGTTTTCCTGAGACACTTTGGGAAAAGTCAAGTTCCTCTATCTAAACATTTTATTAAGATTTTCATGAAATAGCAAGTTCATATTTGAGAAATTTCTTAAATTATGTGGAAAATAAGACTAGCTAAAATTGTAGAAATGTATTTGTGTTTCAGTAACATATGGTAGCTCTGAGTAAGATGCAGAGTTATTTAAAATCCAAGTTTTTATTAGCTAAGATATATATAGGCATACATATTCTGAGAGACTGGAATGAAATCCAAAGCAAAAAGATAAAGGCTTTTGCTGTAGATCTAGTAGATATAATTGTGTAGGGTCAGCCTACATCTACCATGAGTAACATAGCAAAAGAATAAAATGACAATGACAATATAAAGGAACTAATTGCTTAAGTTTTGCTTTTGAACTCAGTGTCAGGGTATCATGTAGCAGCCATTCAAATTTTATTTATTTTTCTTCTAATAATCTCATATACTAACTCACAAATAGTCTTCTATGTTTAGGGCTGAAAATGGAGGAATTTCCATGTAAGATTTAAAACAAAACATTGAAACTAGGTGCTGGAAAAGTTTCTGAATTGTAAGGAAGAGATAGGGTACTTTTAACCTTAGTATATAAGGTTTGGGTAGGAATTTCCTCACTGGAATAAGATTTTTCTTGAGATTTTCTGTGCTTTCGCTGTTATTTTTGAAGGTTTTGAAATCAGAAAGAAGCAGGAAAACATGAAAAAATATTTAAGGCAGAGTTTTCCAATCTTCTGACTTTGAGACCACTAAAGAAAAATAGCATGTCTGATATTCTATTTATCAAATGATCTGCCTGAAATAGTGACAAGTTCTGTAGTGAAGTATGGATAAATATTTTTTTTCAGATTGGGATTAAACATTCATCATATTTCAGATAATTTATTAAATATGCAATATAGGTTATTTTATTTCCTAAAATAATTTTTAATAATTAATTTCAAGAATTATAATTATTAGGCAAGGAATATTTATATTTTATTTTTGTTTTCAGAACTATTTTGCTCGAAACTTTTATAACATGAGGATGTTGGCATTGTTTGTTGCTTTTGCCATCAACTTCATCCTTCTTTTCTATAAGGTAAGCTTGTCACAATATTAATTTGCATTATGAAAAGCATTCAGGTTTTGTGGACACTGTGCTATGATTAAAGTGCCTAGCCTCACATGCCTATGATTAACATGCCTAACCTGATTAAATGCCTTCTTCAGTCTGCCACTTCAGAGATCTAACAGCGATACTAATGTGTTTCTGAGAAGTAATAATGGACTTCCAAATAGCTATTTCCAAAGTTCTGTGCTGTGAGAGATGCAGCAAAGTGAAATGTTTACCTTTGTGCTCCATTATCCTGTACAGACTCAGCCAAGCCCAGCCTTCAGTGGCAACTTAAGCTAATACATGTCAGCTGAGATATTTATTTATTTTTTTTTTTGTGTGCCATCCTGCTCCCCTGAGAAGATGTGTACAGCAAGGGGAAGTTGCATCATCTTAAACTAGCTGGAATATCACTTACCATTTTTGTCAAGGCCTTTGCTATAGTTAATGCAACAGTAGATTTTCCAGACTTGAATCAGTTCCAGGAAGAGTCCTGCTGATAAGGATTACATATGGCAATGTCAGGAGTTGACTGGGCTTCTTCCAGAAGGTCTATGCTCTTTCTTGAATTCAAGGTGATATGTATGACCCAAATTTGCAATGGGAAGAGAGTAAAAGAAAATCCACACTATCGCAAATTGGTGTAGCATGGTGAAAGGGTGAGGTATTGTACTGTGTGAGGTATTCCCTGTGGATATTTTTCTGCAGAAAGTTATTTCCTCATGATTATGTTGTCCTTGGTAGGGTTGTTTTCACTTGTAGTGGTGTAAAACTCCTGTCAGAGGAATATACCTGCAATATTAAGATTCAAGTGATTTAAACAGGTCTCCACCTCTGCTGTGACAGAAGAAAAGGAAGTTCCTGTGGTGTCTACTGGAGAAAGTATGAAGTTGAACAGCTTGGAGAGTGACAGCCAGAGGGTCATTGCAGTTCATTATGTCCTAGAAGAAAGCAGTGGCTACATGGAGCCCACGCTGCGGATTTTGGCCATATTACACACAATCATCTCTTTCTTCTGCATCATAGGGTATTATTGTTTGAAAGTAAGAAAAACTGAACTTTTTTTTTTTTTTTCTTCTAGTTATGAACATTTTTGTCCTTTGACTGGTATAAATTGGAATCAAGTTGTAGCAACTTTGCTTAAGCAGGTTGAGGAACCATGTAAAGAAACACCATTCGGTGATTTGTGAATTCAGAAGGTTACAGGCCAGGGCCTGATTTCCTGGTCTGGCATTGGACTGTAGGTTCAGTATTTCCACAGTTACAGTGTCAGCCAGTTATAGCAATAACCTGTATCGCTTCTTGTGACTGCCAGCAGTGAATGTGCCCATTCACATGGCTAGAAGAAGACGGATGATTGTCTGTATTGACACTGATCTTGTCAGCTTGGCCAGTTTTCAAGTCCTTTATTTTTTTGAAGTATTATTTAATATGTGTTCAGTTTTTGTATTTAATTTTTCATAACTACCATCTTTTCTTATAGATTTTCAGACATCTCAGAGCATTTTAACTAATTTCTGATATATTGATTTTTTTTTTTTTTTTTTTCAATTGCAGGTTCCACTGGTTATTTTTAAGAGGGAAAAGGAAGTAGCAAGGAAATTGGAATTTGATGGGCTGTATATAACCGAACAGCCCTCAGAAGACGATATTAAAGGGCAATGGGATAGACTTGTAATCAACACACAGTGAGTTTGTGCTTACTCTGTTTCTATAACTTTGCAAGGAATTATGCTTCAGACTGCACAGTTACGCATTTGATGGTCCAGCTTGTCTGAAATACACAGTTGTGAGGAGTATATTTCCAGAAAGGATATACAAAATATTTTGGTCAAGTGTTTGTTATCAGTTTTAATCTTCTTCATTTGCAGGTTTTTTTTTTTTTTCCATATATTCCATATATTAAAAAAAGATTGCAAGGAACTTTTTTTTTTTTTTTTTTTTTTTTTTTAGCAAGTGCAGTGGTGATTGTTTATTGCTGTCAGTTCAACAGTGAACAGTGGTTTGTATCCTTTTAGTGTCTCTTGAAAGCTTTTCTTTGGAACCTTAACTCTGCCTTTTGGGATTATATGATCCTTTAATACTTTGGAACTTTTGGATATGATACTTTGGTATCATATGATCTATGATACTTTGGAACACTAGAAACATCAGCTCAGCTGCTCTTTCCCAGCCATGAGAATGTGATAGGCTCAATGCCAATTGGTAACTTTCATTCCAATAACTTCCCAAAAGACTAGCTGGAGATAGCACCAACAGAGAGCCTCTTAGAAACAAATTATTATATAATTTTTATGGCATCTTAGTAGGTACTCTTCATGATAATCTAAAATGTAATCTCTTTTTTCATCTGTGTTTTTCAGGTCTTTTCCAAACAACTATTGGGACAAATTTGTGAAAAGAAAGGTAAGGTTTATTTTTTGAAATATGTATGAAATTCTTTATAGATATTAATTCCAATATCTTTATCGATGATCTGGATGAGGGCATCAAGTGCACCCTCAGTAAGTTTGCAGATGACACCAAGTTAGGTGCGTGTGTTGATCTGCTCAAGGGTAGGAAAGCTCTTCAGGAGGATCTGGATAGGCTGCACCGATGGGCTGAGGTCAACTGTATGAAATTCAACAAGGCCAAGTGTCGGGTCCTGCACTTGGGGTGCAACAACCCCAAGCAGAGCTACAGGCTGGGAGATGAATGGTTGGAAAGCTGCCAGGCAGAGAAGGACCTGGGAGTGATGGTGGATAGTCAGCTGAATATGAGCCAGCAGTGTGCTCAGGTGGCCAAGAAGGCCAACGGCATCCTGCCTTGTATCAGAAACAGTGTGGCCAGCAGGGCTAGGGAGGTGATCGTCCCCCTGTCCCTCTGGTGAGACCGCACCTCGAGTACTGTGTTCAGTTTTGGGCCCCTCGCTACAAGAAGGACATCAAGGTGCTCGAGCGAGTCCAGAGAAGGGTGACGAAGCTGGTGAGGGGCCTGGAGAACAAGTCCTACGAGGAGCGGCTGAGGGAGCTGGGCTTGTTCAGCCTGGAGAAAAGGAGGCTCAGGGGTGACCTTATCGCTCTCTACAGGTACCTTAAAGGAGGCTGTAGTGAGGTAGGAGTTGGTCTGTTCTCCCACGTGCCTGGTGGGATGAGGGGGAATGGGCTAAAGTTGCGCCAGGGGAGTTTTAGGTTGGATGTTAGGAAGAACTTCTTTACCGAAAGGGTTGTTAGGCATTGGAACAGGCTGCCCAGGGAAGTGGTGGAGTCACCATCCCTGGAAGTCTTCAAAAGACGCTTAGATGTAGAGCTTAGGGATATGGTTTAGTGGGGACTGTTAGTGTTAGGTCAGAGGTTGGACTCGACGATCTTGAGGTCTCTTCCAACCTAGAAATTCTGTGATTCTATGTGATGATTTCCCGTGTCCCATAGCTTACTCCTCTGTGCTCTGGCACCTAAAGCTGACTCTTAAGAGACCCACTCACCTCCTTAGTTCCAGACAGCTTCAACCCCTTGCCAGCTAGTCTGGCTTGATCTTTGCTAGAGACCACAGACTCACACACACACATTCAATTCTACCGCACCATGGACGTATAGTTCCCCCTAACCTATGGTTTGAATCCAGTTACTGCTTTCACACCATCATACACACATACACATGCACACAGAATAGAGAGTCCTTTACCCAGGAAAGAGTTAGAAAATTACTTTATAAGATGATGGGACAGATTGAGATGATTAGGCAAAATGCATAGCCAAATAACTTTATTGACCAGCAAACTTTGTTGTTCTAGTTTGTTAACTAGAAAGGGTTGAATACTACCTTCAAGAAATTTTACTTTTATCAGATTTTTTCATGTAGATAGGATATTTAAAACATCTTTGCTTGTGTGAGCTCAACATTTTTTTTTTCAGTGACAATATTGATTTAGTTATTCTGCTTCTGCTGAGTTGCCTTTCTCTTCCTATTTTCATTAAATGAGTAAGAGCATCATATCCTTGATGAGCCCTATTGCCTCTGTCAAAGTGATTGAAATTAAGGTGAAAAAAACAGTATGATAGGCAGATGGAAACAAACAGATTAAAAAAATCATGCATGTTAAACTTGTCTCTGAAAATAAAAAACCTTATACCCAGCTGACTCTCTTGACTATTCCTCCTAAATTTAGGTCATGGATAAATATGGTGAGTTTTATGGCCGTGACAGAATCAGTGAGTTACTAGGAATGGACAAAGCTGCTCTTGATTTTAGTGATGCTCGAGAAAAGAAGAAACCAAAGAAGGATAGCTCCTTATCTGCTGTGTAAGCATTTGCTTCTGGTTTGTTTGTTTGTTGTTGTTTTTATTTAGTTTGGTGGTGGTTTTATTTATTTATTTATTTTGATTTTGTTTAAAATCAAGAACTCAAGGTCTGTCATTTGGCTTTGAATTTTTTGCTGTATGGCTTTTCTTTTATGAATGGCTATATATGATCAATCAATTCATGTGTATTTGAGAGAATAATCTGAAATACACAAAGATGAGAGTTATTTATCAGAGGTGTCATAGTCAAACTTACGTCTCAGTCCCTTTGCCTCCCTAGCTGCTGTTCTTGGTTCTGCTGTCATTAGTACAGTCAGTGTCAATGGAAGAGGCAACTGAGGCTCAAGCGTCTGCAGCAACCATAGTAGTGGTAATTTAGAGGATATTAAGAAGGGCTGCTGTTGGATGCTTATGCGGTAGAGAAATTTGTCACCTTTCAAGAAGAAAAAAATGTAAATAGATTTATCCTGAAGGATCTGACATTTCCATAGTCTGGTGAAAAGATAAGCAATGATATGAATGTGAAGTGTATAAAGAATCGGTACAGTTGGCCTAGAATGTAAAAGATGTTAAAAGGTCTTCATTTTCCTTGTCACAAGATTCAATAACCTAGGTTTTCAAAAGCTCCTGGAACAAGTAACCTTCTTGTTAAGAATGTAGTATATTGGAAGACAGTATTATCTGTTATACTGCAAGTTTTTGTTTTGTTTTGTTTTGTTTTGTTTTCTCTTCAATGTATGTATTTTGTAAATATCATCCATGCAATCCTGATCAGACAGTAAATATCACCCAGTTATCATGGTCTGAGTCATTCCTGACCGTGCAAAAGGTTTTAATACACTTTCCTCTTCAATTTACATTTTTTCTTGAGGAAGAACAAAGGACATAAGCTCAGACATTCATTTCACCTTACTTTGTCTGTCTTTAAAGCCGTCTAATTGTATCACTCAAGATGTGATGATATAACCAATGGTGATGAACTGGTATTTCAGGGTGCAAATTCTCAAAACACTATTTCTCTCCATTGATTCTAAAATTCATGTGACTTATACATAGGTGATTGCACTGTAGATATTGATCAGCTTCATGTCTGATGTCTCCAAAATAGTACTTACACATTTATTTTTCTGCTTTTGTTTCAGACAGGTCCGTTCCAGAGTAAAAGTGTGAATTAGAACAAGGTTGTGATACATTTCAGCTTGGGAGAAATAGATAAACTGTGACCTCTTCATTTTCTGTGACAATACACTTCCTGTAGTATGCAATAGGCTCTCGTGTTGTGTATTTTCCTATTTCATTCTTATATAAAATGTGATTTTTTTTACTTTTACAGGCTAAACTCTGTTGATGTTAAGTATCAGATGTGGAAATTAGGAGTTGTTTTCACTGATAATGTAAGTCTGTCAGTATATGTATACACATACATTCATGTTCTAAAAAAAAAAAAAGATAAAATATCCATCTTAGCCTGAAGGGTGTCCAAACATATATGAAATATTCTGAATTACAAGTAGCTTACTAGATACACAGATAGATAGATAAAGAAATTCTCAGAAGTTTAAAAAGAGATTGACCAAATCTTTTCCCAGTTACATGGGTACTAGGCTATAGAACCTCAGTCTGTTTTCTCCCCTTAACCCCTTTCTTATACGGTTATTTATTCAGGAGGAATAAGCAAGTGCTGTAAAATTGGGAAACTGTCTATATAAATTCTAGTTGCCATTTTTCATGTTGTTCTTAAACTTTACATCTGCAGTCACTTAAATACTCCTGGAACACAGTCAGATCAGCATAGTTAATGGGTGTAGAATTACTGTAATTTGTATCACTGAAACTCTTAGCAGGATGTGACACAGAATGAGGCTAATGATTTTACTCATTTTTAAAAAGTTAGTCTTAAAAAAAAAAAAAAAAGGAATGACAAGGCCGTTAAAATATTCTTCAGTTTAAGATATTGCTCATCTTATGATTCTAAGTGGTATTATGATTGTGGCTTTCCTGAGTCATCTTCTTTTTCTGGTGGAAAATATGGTAGGGGAAGAATGATTTTGTAACTAGGACTGCTGGAGAATGAAAATGGAAACTGACTTCAGTTAGAAAGGGTGGAACTTGAAGGTTGAATTTGGGACGATAACTGTCCAGGTCCACAGAAAGCATGACCTGTAGAGAGTCAGTTCATTCAGGATTAGGTCTTTTCTAAAGGAAATTCTAATTTTGTTCTTGTAAGTGTGTACTTGTCTTTAAGTCAGATAAATTAAATTGTAGAAGAAAAGATTAAATTAATATTTCTAGTAATAATAAGCTACTTAAATAGCATTAAATATTTAAGTAGTAGTTTTAGTAGTTTGAAGTATTATATAATTCCTTCTGTTGCTTGCAAAGACCTTTTGTTTGTTATTGACCATATTGTTATAAATATTTTAATGTAATTATTCATAAACAAAAAATCATTCCAATCAGAAGATTTTATATAATAAACATTAACAAATAATGGAATTGTTTCAAAATTGAAATTTAGGATGTGTCAATTTTGAACATTTCATGTGAACACATCTACATTTGCAGATTTAATATTCTTGCACAGAGAAAATTCTCAAAAGCAGAATTTATGTAAGAAAAACTTCATGAATTTCTGTTTAAATAAAAAGCACATTCAAGCAATTTCTGCTTTTCTTTAGTGTTGTGAATTAAGTTAGACATAGTAGTCCTTAGTTTTTTCAGTTTGTTTATTTATTTATTTATGTATTTTGTAATGTGCTTGTTTTCTTTTAGTCTTTCCTTTACCTAGCTTGGTACATGACCATGTCAGTCCTTGGCCATTACAACAATTTTTTCTTTGCTGCTCATCTTCTTGACATTGCAATGGGGTTCAAGACGTTACGAACTATCCTGTCATCAGTGACCCACAATGGTAAACAGGTATCAACTGTTACCTCTTTTCCTTTATGGTGTTTTTTTTTTTTTTTTTTTTTTTTATACTGACAGAGTGCACAGGAAAGAGCACTTCTTGACTTAATTCAGCTGACCACTGAAAGCTGCTGTGCTAGTGCAAAAATTTGCCAGCAGGATTTATAATCATAAGAATGTGGCACTAGAATGCATGACATTAAATTTAGATTCTAGCTGTTATTGTGTTACTATGTTGCCCATAAACTTTCTGTTCAGATTTTTTTCAAGATTCTTCTAAAGAAAGATCCAGCTGAGATCCAGTTATTCTTTCTTTTGGAGGGCTGTTTGAGAGCCTCAGCTCCCTGATAGTAAGAAATCATTTCTGTAAGAAGTTACACAATCTGACATTGCACTTCTGATTTTAACTAGAGAAAATAATGAAGGCTTTTCATCCATTTAAATTTGTTCTATGAACAGTGTTTCCTGTAATGTGTTCCTCCTCTTTGATGGTCTTCCTATTTCAAAGAACCTTTTTAACACTTTTTTGAAGATAAAAACAACAACAACAACAAGACGACACACATCCTTGGTCTGCTTAGGAGACCTTCCAACAAGGCAGCTATAAATGTATAATTTTGTCTTCCAGCTTGTCCTAACAGTGGGATTACTGGCAGTAGTGGTATACTTGTACACAGTAGTGGCATTCAATTTTTTTCGCAAGTTCTACAACAAGAGTGAAGATGGTGATATGCCAGACATGAAATGTGATGATATGTTAACAGTAAGTCTTAGTTTGCTTTCTATTTTTTTTTGTTTGTCTGTTTTCTTAAATTATTATGTTTTTGCCCTGTCCTTTTTGTAATTCCTGTTCATATATTTGTATCATTAGCCTGCAAGAGAAAGACCGTAAGGGAAAGCAAAGGAACAAATATAGTGAACGTCCTTAAGAACTAGATATACTCTGCGTATAATACACAAACACTTCTTTAAAGGAATAGGAGAAGTGTGGTAATATTTTTTGCTATAATTTCTGCAAAAGTGTAAACTAGCTAAAAGCCATGAACCTGAGCTCAATCAGTTATAGACTAACATGTCTATATTTTTGTCCAGTTTGGGACCTTCAGTACAAGAAAGACACTGGTGAACTGGAGTATAGTCAGTGGAGAGTCACTTAAGATGGTCAGGCGATGGAGTACTTTCCCTGGGAGGAGCCTAAGTGAGTCGGGCTTGTTTGGCCTGGAGAAGAGAAGGCTTTGAGGCTAGAAGGGGGGAGCTTAAGAGCAGCTCCCCAGTGTCTAAAGAGAGGTTATTGGGAAGAATGAGCCAGTGATTTTTACAGCAGTGCATGGCGGGAGACCACAGAATGGAAGAAGGTATTCTGTCTGGATGTAAGGAAATATTTTTTCACCCTGAGGAACCAGGCAAAGGTACACCTTTCTCAGAGAGGTTGTACAGCCTCCATCCTTGAGAGGATTTAACAACCTGACTGTATAAAGCCCTGAGTAACTTTGTCTAAACTTATAGTGGACTATACATGGAGCAGGAATCTGGACTTGGAGACCTCCTGAAGACCTTCTGACTTACATAGAATATTAGAATGGCTTGGGTTGGAAGGGACTTAGAGATCATCTAGTTCCAACCCCCATGCCATAGGCAGTGATGCCACCCACTAGATCAGGTTGCTCAGGGCCTCATCTAACCTGGTCTTGAACACCTCCAGGGATGGGGCATCCACAACCTCTCTAGGCAACCTGTTCTATTGCCTCACTGCCCTCTGAGTGAAAAACTTCCTCCTAATATCTAATCTAAATCTCCCCTCTGCTGGTTTAAACCATTCCCTCTTGTCCTGTCATCATCTGATTGAGCAAAGAGTCACTCCATCTGTTTTATATGAAAATATACATGAAAAATGGCTAAAATATTATAAAGGAGTGAGCTAAAATAACACATAGAATAATACACAATGTGCTATATGTTAAGTGTCGTCTGTAAAAATGGTAAGACTTGCAATGTGATATGGAAAAAAAAAGGTGTTAATAATATATTTTTATTTTCGGTAATTGAAAAATAACATTGACTTTAAATGGTGAAATAAAAAACTTCTCTAAAAATATTACATTTCTCAGCCATTGGTCATTCAGCATTGTATGTTACTATTATACATTTCTTACTTACGGGATATAGGAGTAAGAGCAGTATAGAAGTAAAATAATGGGCCTTTCATATAGTTAGCTTTTAGGAATGACTATTGTGACTGTCACTGCTACTTTTTATACACTGAGAATTGTATCTGTAGTTAGCAAAAGTCCTTAAAGAAAAAGAATCAATCTTCTCCAGGACTCTGAGTTTGATAGCATAATCCTCTATTATATGATAAACTGGAATTTTTGCATTGTCATCACCCCACATGACTGTACTTATGGTACCCCTTTGCAGCATTGGTGTAGACTGTTTCCATCATTAGCCTGTCCTCTGAACAAACATGCTCAAAGGTTGTATTTGTTGTGTTGTGTTTTGTTTTATTTTTATTTATTTTTTTAAACATCAAAGATGGGGCAAGTCATTCACTTTTGAACTAGAGTAACGGGAAATAGATTAGGTGGTAATGGTACTTTCTACTAGCATATTATTGTATGCTGAAACATTTGGACCTGAATCACGGTTTTCTGGTAGGCTCAAGGTAGTCAAACATTAATCTTTTTGAACTGTGCCATAAAGACAGAACGTGAAATGCTGCAGTTTCAGATTCTCAGCAGCATTCCTGCCCTTTCGGAAGTATCCGTAAACTGGAGGAGAAAGAGATGACTTCACATAGTATTTCTGCTAGACCAGTGTCTGCCTATTACTGAATTTGCAAAAATGGATATTTTTACTCGTAGATGCAGACAAACTTTTTTGTATCTTTTTTTTTTTTTTTTAGTGCTACATGTTTCACATGTATGTTGGAGTACGTGCAGGTGGAGGAATTGGTGATGAAATAGAGGATCCAGCAGGAGATGAATATGAGATCTATCGGATTATCTTTGATATCACTTTCTTCTTCTTTGTGATTGTCATCCTGCTTGCCATTATTCAAGGTATATATTTGTAGTCCACTGTGACTGAAAGCATTATTTAGCCGTACATGGATCTGTGGTGGTTTTACCGTGCTGGGCAGCTAAACCCCACAACCGCTCTCTCACTCCCCCTCTTTTTGGATGAGGAGGGGGAGAAGTAAAGCAAAGAACAACTCACGGGTTGAGAATAAGGATAACTTAATTAAAGGGAAATAATAATAATAATTAAAGATTATTATGAACTAAAAAATTTAACTAAAGGGAAATAAAAAGGGAAAGGGGAAAAGGGAGGGGGAAAGGGAAAATAAAATAAAAAAGGAGGAAAACAAATAAAACAAATGAAGTCTATGTGGAAGTGCAGAGGAAAGAAATTACTCTCTGCTTCCCACAAATGAGCGATGATTGACCATGTCCTTGAAACACGTAGGCCTCAACGCACGTAGCCGGTGTTCGGGAGGAGGACCAAGGTTTTCACAATGAGAGCCCACCCCTCACCTCTTCTTCCTGTTTCCACCTTTTATTGCTGAGTGTGACATCACATAGTATGGAATATCCCTTTGGTTGGTTTAGGTCAGCTGCCCTAGTGATGTTTCTCTTCTCACTTTTTGCCCACCCCCTAGGAGGGTTAG
The DNA here is from genome assembly GCF_964211825.1 of Aythya ferina. Classification (NCBI taxonomy): domain Eukaryota; kingdom Metazoa; phylum Chordata; class Aves; order Anseriformes; family Anatidae; genus Aythya; species Aythya ferina. The sequence continues at coordinate 26,211,217 of NC_140298.1, forward strand.
AGAGAGGCCCGATGCTGTGCCAGTGCTGCTCAGCTGTAGACACAACGCTGGTGTGATAACACTGCTGTTCCAACTACAAGTGCAGAGCACAGCACTGTATGGGCTGCTGCAGGGAAAGTTAACATTCCAGCCAGACCCAGTACAGGATCTCAGTGCTACAGTTACCTTATGCCCAAGATTCAACCAGGACAGATCAAAAAGCAGATTTAGAAAGTAAATCACATCCATCTGGCTTTTATCCATATGCTGCTGTTCCTAGATTCCATATAACCAGCAGGCTCTAACTGGATCAATTGGATCAGTGTAGAAACAAAAAAGCTACTTGCCACAAGAATACTGATGTCATTACCATTTCTATCTTCTCATTGTCCCCTCTAAAAGACTCCTGTAAATGATCAGCAAGAGAAATAATTAGAAAGAATTGTTATTATTGCCTCTTGTCAACTAACAGGAAAATAACAAAAAATTTTTGCCTATAAAAATGTTTTCTCACTTCCTACAAGGAAGTTTAGAAGGCAATTCTGAGCTTCTGTTACGTTGTTTATAACTCCTACTCAAGCAACAAGTTGTTTTAAAGGATTTGGGGAGGATGTAAAATTTTTCATAATCTTAAGTAGTTTATCTCCTACTGCTTGTTTCTTATTTTTGTGACTGGGTAAAGAGTAGAAGCCTTAGCTGTCAAGCTTGAGAGTAATTCTTATCTGGTATTCATTGGTTTTACAGCACAGTAGTTTTAGTGGAGTTATTGTGGAGTTATTCCATGCTTGTATTAGTGTAACCAAAGGGAGAATCATAAAGAATTTATAATCTTGAGCCATCTTTTCCCTGAAATGGCCCCTTGCTTTTGTAGAGCTCTAACAGTCAAACCTCAAGCTAAATGACAACCGTAATGAAAGAAGATGCATACAGCTCTGGGCCTCTTTGCATCTGCTGTGTATACATACCTGAACACTGTTAAATGTACAGTAGTGTTCTTACTATGGTAAAGCCTCCATTACTGCAAATCCAGGAACGTCTTTATATGCTGAGTTAAGGATAATAAATAATACTGCAAATAAATCAGAAGTCTGCTTATCCTATATTTTGTAATTCCAAATGGTACTGACAACCATGTTACAGATAGCTGTTCTGTCTGAGTTGCTCATTTTCCTTCACATATCTGGATGTTGTTGCATTTGTTGGAAGGTATATCACTTTTCTACTATTTCTACACAAGACTGCAACTGAATATTCTTTGTCAGAGTTGTTCTGGATTTCCAAATCTTTGTCACAGTTCTTGAACATTAACTATTATTTTAACTTGATCCCTAGGTTTAATTATTGATGCTTTTGGTGAGTTAAGAGATCAGCAAGAACAAGTTAAAGAAGACATGGAGGTAAGAACATCCAGTTGCTGAACCATTTTCAGGTTTCCTCAAAAGAAAACCAGTTCAATAAAGAGGTAGTACAGCCAGTGAATAGTTTTTAAATTGAAGGGAAAACACAGTTCTGTAGAGGATCCAATGTCATACAGTGTCCTGGATGAGATCATACTCATACATCTCAGTTCATTTGATGGAAAAAGTAACTTAGAAGTTTTTTTTTGGTTGTTGTTTTATTTATTGCATTATAAGATCTTAAATAAGTAGTTCTGTTAGTACAATTAAATAGACTTTAGACTATTTAGACTATTTAGTCTTAGTTTTTATGAAGAGAATACTCTGCTAGCATCCAGGTTCAGGATAATGTTTACTGCTCTTTGCTCTGTACTGGGAAAGAGGCACGCTACAGGCAGGTGCTAGCTGCTACTTGCATCGGACGTAAACACTGTCTGCACTTATATTCTGCTCTATTTTAGATTTGTTTGGTAGAGTTTTCTAACACTTATTAAAACTGTCATGATGCATTTCATCTCAGATGTAATTTTCTTTGGTTAATCTATGTGTGAGTATCCAGTACTTGCTGGAAAACTTGCTGGTTTTCTCTTCTGTCATTTAAGTATGAATGTAATAATTCAGAAGACTGTTGAGAAAGAACTGCTGTGTTATGTTATCTAGTCTAAAAGCATATTCAACTTCAGCTGAATGAACACAATAAGCAGTTGAGGTAAATACTGCCATGTGCTACAATGAGTACTACTTCTAATGTTCAAGGAAGAGTAAATGACAGCTTTGACTGATAAGTTCAATGCCATTCTTTCTCCTCATATCTATTCACCTATAGGTCTTGAAGATTTATTTATTTATTTATTGAACAGTAACTGCTCTGATGGCAGTTAATTTTCTATTCAAGTGTTTTGGCTGAAGCATCCAGTCCCAATCATTAAAAGAAAAGCCATGTTCAGTGCATGTTATAGTTGATGCATTGCAATTTTGAAGAAAATTGTTGCATTATAGGGTGGCTGTTCTCAAAGGGGTGCAGGGTTATATATAGTGTTGAAGTGTTGTGTGTTTTTTCTTTTAGACAAAGTGCTTTATCTGTGGAATAGGAAATGATTACTTTGATACAGTGCCCCATGGCTTTGAAACACACACACTGCAGGAGCACAACTTGGCCAATTATTTGTAAGTACAGTAAAAATGAACTTCTTGGTAACTCATGACCCCTGCAGCCTCTGCAAGTACCTGATTAGCTCTATTGCATAAGCATGAGTCAGTACCATTTGGCTTTGATGTGCATTCATGCTGCCTGAATGAACGAAAAAAAGAAAGAGACTTTTTTTTTTTTTTTTTGACTAGAATCCATGAAAAAGAAAGCTTGAGCTTTCCATTTATTAGGAAAACTGTTCTGAACTTTGTGAGGCAAGATCATTTCTGTGGAGGTAGGAGCAGAGAATGAACAAACTTCAATACGTTGTTTCCAATTTGGTTGTGAGACACCAATTTTGTGTGAGCTAGGATATGGAAACTGGGAATCTGGTATGTGGCTAGTTAGCATCGTTGATTTCTTAATGATATTCAGCATTTTGTATTCATTAAAAAAAAAAAATAATCAATGGCTACTCTCTATGTCTAAGTGTCTATGGGCATGAAAATGTCTATTACAATTTTCAAATAGCTTAGAAAAATCTTCATTTAAACGAAGTACTCATTTATTGTAAATCACATTGAATCTTCTGCATTTTGGCATACTATTCATTGAACAATGAATGAATGTTAACATTTTGAGGAAAGTATATTTTGTAAGTCTGGGAATATCATCATAAATATAATTCTGGAACTTGAAAGTACACGAACAACATTTTCTCACATTTTTGTACACAACATGTTGAGCAATACTCATCAATCTGTGGGTTGCATAGTGCTTTCAGATACTGTATCCATAATAACTCTTTATTTGATCGTAGGTTTTTCCTGATGTATCTTATTAATAAAGATGAAACAGAGCATACAGGACAGGTATGTGAACAATTCTATGAATGCCAACATCTACTAAATGAGATTGGTTCTAAAATAAAAATCATTCTGTCTTGGCAAAACTAAGTATTCTAACAAATAATATCCTATATGGTAAGTAACTTAATTGTCATTCTAAACAGTTCTTAGGATTTTGGTTGTTTAATGTTAGATTCAGTATCAATTCTCTGACATTTCCTATTTTGTTATCTGACCTGTTATTCTTGAAGTATTACTTACACAAAAAATATAAATACAGACTATAAGCAAAAATAATGAGAAGCAGAACATTTAAGCATTCTGTGAAAGCAACATTCCTTGTCTTTCCCTGTTGATTTTTTTTTCTCTCTCTCATTTAATATGATTCATCAATTATATGATCTATTTTTACATTTCTAGATAAGTCAATATGAAAGCACTTGTGTATATATATGAAATGAAACCTGTGAAAACAATTCTAACAGGAGGTTTCTTTTCTGTTTGCTTTTTAAATGGTCCTGTGAAATCCATTTTTTAATGCATTATGTGTATGGATGCTTTTAAATGACTGATATAGAAATTCAGTCAAATTTCTGTGACAGAAAAAAATCTGCTTATGTTTATACCAGTTTTAGTTGAGCTTTACGGTGCTTCTAGATGTGAAATTACAGTTAAACTATCTGGTCATCTTTTGTGTGTTTTTTCTAGTGCTTTTTGTCTAGGTGACAAAAATGTAAAATCTACTCTAAACTGATTAAAAAAAAAAAGTCATGCTTGATGTTTTCTCATTGAATCAATTTAAGTTATTTAAATTTTGCTTCTTTCAGGAATCCTATGTATGGAAAATGTATCAAGAACGGTGCTGGGAGTTTTTTCCTGCTGGTGATTGCTTCCGAAAACAGTATGAAGACCAGCTCAACTAAGCAGAGATGAGGATTTCCACTTGAAAATACATCCATGTATTTCCCAACTCCTTTGGGAATATCCAATAGACTTCTTAAATCCCCGAAGCTGTGTGCTTTATGGAGCACCAAAGCTCTGTTTTTAATGACCCAACTGTGCTTTTACTTTCTTCTGTATTTGCTTTGAGAACAATGGAGTAAAGAACAATGAAAAATAACAGCAACTCTGGAAAACAAACCAACCACTTGCACACACAATAGATGAATCCCAATACATAACATGCTCACATAAGAAGAGACTTGAGACAGCTTATTTCTGAAACTGCCAGATGATGCCCTTGTCTATAAAATCACACATGGGGTGACATGGTAGCAACACTCATTCAGTCTATTTATTTCATCATCCTGGAAGGAACTATACGTAGTTCACAGAGCACTGTAAAAGATTGTTGTGGACACTAAGTTGTGGGGAAATAGTGCCTTACTATATGTGGGTTGAGCTATGCAGAAGATGAGTGCATGATGACATTGTATTTTTTTCTTTTTTTCTTTTTTTTTTTTTTTTTTTTTCTTCCAAGTTAATATTTATTTTGTGGTTTTAGTGGGTTTGGGAGGAAGGAGTTTGATTGTGCACATCTTTTTGTTAAGACTGGAGTGTCTCAGGACAAGATTAGGTCATTCTCATCAAGTTTATTTCACATTTACCTTCCTCTTTAGCTTTTGCTCTTATTTTGGTAATGCTCTGATACAACACTGCAACTTTATGAAATCTTTGTATGAAGACAAGAAGACTGCAAAAAACACTTTAACAAGAAATGTTTCATTGCATGTTTATTATGCAAGTTTAAAACAATCAAAGAAACAACCTTCAAAAGCAAGTTGATCAACATGAAAAAAACATTCACAATAATTATTTCCATAGTAATAAAGTGTTGTGGGCTTTATTGTACATCTGGAACAAGTGTCATCAGCCAACAATGTATATGTTATGAATTTGATAGCAGTTTGGGTTTCTTTTCTTTTCCTTTCTGTCATTTCTGCCACCTGTGATCAATAGTGGAGTTGAAGATTTTCTTGTTAAATTATTTTTTAAAATCAAAGCTGAAGCAATATCCATTCAGGGATCCCATCAGTTGCATCATGAAACACCAATGATGTGTATGTCACTCCATTTTGAGTCCTTTTCAATTGTAATGCCAGTCTTTACAAATAAAAAGAGAGATTCAGAATGGAAATCAGGTGTTTTTGGGAGCATTTGAGGTTTCTTATTGAGTCTTTTTATTAATCCCTGAGTTAATTGTACCCATGTCAAAACAGGCTTAAGTTGCTGTATAAGTTGCGCAAGGATTAAGTTGCTCAAGGATTTTTTGTTTTCTCCTTACAGGACTTCTTGCTCTTCTGCTGCTCTGTTTCATTTTCTTACAGCCCACATCTTTGTCACAAAAGAAAGTTGATGTCAGTATTCGGTTGTACCTTTGAAAAGTAATAACTAAGGGAATAATCCTTTAAAAATACTGTATACAGTATTCAAAGCTAGGCTTTCAGTTCAGTGGATTATGGATAATGATACTCTGAAATTGGGATCCTGTTGAGGATTCTGGTTTCGGTTGTCCCAAATTCCACAATATTTGGACCAGAGGCTGGTCAGGCCGGTGATGGTGGGAAAAAGAGGGTAAAGCAGCACCAATTTGTATTAAACAACCCCGGTCAGTTTGGATTATTTATTCTAGCTTTGTTTCTTCAGTTTGACACAATGTAGATGGTTTGAATCCACCTTTTTTTTGCTTGGTGTATTTGGGCTAGAAATTGGAGATTGCAGTAACATTTCTTTTTGGGTATATGACATGAGAATGGTTTTCTAATGGGGCAAAGACAAACACTCATACATTCATTTAGTCTTGCACATTTTGTTGAGAAATTGGTAGCTAAAGATTCTGACTGATGTTTCAAGATCCCTTTATTTTGAAAGCAATTTCAAATGGACTTTGTGGGCAAATATAAAAGTGACATGTTTCTTTAACCATAGCCTTAACTTCACCTTGTTGCCTTCAGAAATCACAAGGATTGTGGGACATCCGTGCTGTTAAATCCTGTATGGAGTGTCATAAATACATGTGAAGCCACTCTTTTAGTGTGATACGTAGCAATTATATGGTGAGACAAAACGTTTCATTGTAGGTATGAAAAATCTTCATTTACTGAATGAAGTTTATTAGTACCTTTCCCAAAAGTTTTTCCTGCAACTAAGAATTGGTTCATTAAATCTTACAGGATTAGTGTTCACTGCTGAAAGTGACTGGAAACTGGCTTCAGCAAACCCTCAGAGCCTGGTCGTACTGACCCCTGTGGAATGGCTGTGGAGTTTCTGAAACACCGTGAAACTTGACTTTCTTCTTTGATTCACTGCACAAAAAGTTGCTACTGGGAGGTTTTTTTGTTTGTTTGTTTGTTTTGTTTTGTTTTTTAATACTTAACACATTCAATTCAAGAAAATAAACTCACTTTGAAATTAAAACTATGAATACATATCATACGGGACTATTTTAAAATTATGTATTTCCTGTGTTTCTTACTGTTTCTGACACTGATGTCTGCCTTTAATGGGATATTATTAGTAAGGCAAATCACTTACTATGTAATACAGACTGAGGTATACAAGCTACTACAGTTTAATTTGTTTTAGAATTACACAAAATAAAAAGAATTCTTAATTTTTATTTTAAATGGCTAACCTTACTGAAACAAATGCAACTTCTTGGAATTTGTGTGTTTTATTATGCTTAAAATAAGCAATATGAGCATATGAACACAGTCAACCAATTCACTATTTGTACTGCTTTATCAAAAAAAGAGCAGCTAATAGTATGTTGCTTGAAAACACTGCAATTTTCAACCCAAAAAAATAAATTATAATGCTTATGCACAGGTTATTTAAGGTTATACTTGCACATATATTTGTATATGTTATTATATATTTTTGTAAGCTTTTAGCTGAATTTACAGATGATGTCAGTAAAAGTGTAATTTACAGGTGGAACTGTTTCCCTTTATTGAAGGTAATGCACAGACTTTGTTGCTGTTTACTTCTGAAGGTCAAGCATAAAGAGGGCTGATAAGAACTCCAGAACTGTTGATCCTAGTTTATTTGTGTTAATATCAGCAAAGAACCCAAGAAATGAATGGCAATGGTAAAGTGAAGTAAGATGAAAGAGTATTTTGAGGTGTGGTTAGTTTGTGGAAATTGAATTATCCACTGATATATCATCCCACTTAGAACTGAATTGCTAAGGAAGAAACATGTATTACACCTTCTTCCAATACTTTGTTCCATCTTTCATTCTACTAAAAAACTGAATTCTTAAGTCTGCGTTTTTTGCTAAGACAATCACAGAAAAGAGAAAACAGGAGGCCACCGTGATACCCTTGGCCCACATATTACTACAGAACTACTGCCTTCCATCTTGGCCTCTAAAATACTACTTAAGATGTTGTTGAGTATTTAGGTTACTGCTTTTACAGGACTCTTACTAATGAATACCTTTTTCTTTATGATTTGCTTGAATGGTTTTCTGACTCCTTTGAAAAAAAATTCTGCAAATTCGGAGGTGCCTAATTTTTCTTTTTGCTTACATAATCACCAGTATTCTCACGTTGTTATATATATATATATATTTATTTTCTACAGTAATTTTTGCTCCTCGTTAGCCAAAACAAGTATCACTGTAGTGAATATCTTCTGTCAAAAGATAAGCCATCTGTCTTACATAGAGCACAGGTGGGTATGTTCTCTGGTAAAATCTACTATTTATCCTCATAAATGTAGCTCCTTAAGACCCTTCTTAAGTCACGGCCACTTTTATTTGTGTATTTAGTTGTCTCTCTCAGTTTTCAGCTTTTCTAAATCCATAATAAACCATAGAGGTGTGACTGCAAATAGGAATTCAATTTAAATCATCCTACAGTCACTTATGGCAGACTTACAAGATATTTAAGCATAAAAGTCCTTTTAATGTGAGCTTATTTTGCAGCTGCATCATTTTTTGTCTTGTTGTTGTTGTTCTATTAATGTCTTTTCTGGATTATAGTTTTCTCTGTAGTCTTCATGCCATTTTAACTATTTCCGTGCAATTTATCTAGTTTTCTTCACAATAGTATTTTTCTTTGCTTTGGATACTCATTTAGGTAAAAATATCTTTGTGTTAAATGGTAAAGAAGACCCTTCGCAGCAGTTTTTATAGACCGCTGACAGCCAAATGGCATCAGATTCTGCTGTGCAAATGGACATCAAAAAGTGAGACTACTTTTGATGCCAACAGAACAGTTTTTTAGTAATATAGAGGATCATGGGAAGACTTACTATTAAAAAGGTTTGGAGTTCTATGTGTGGGTGCTGAATGGGAAGATTTGAGCTAAAGTTCACCTAAAAAAAGTTTTGAAATTTCTGAAATGTAAAGGAAAAAAACTCAAAAATACACAACTTTAAAATTCAAAGGACTTTACTGTCAATCCATGGTGTAAATGCTCTAAGTTTGCATACAAGATGTAGTTGCTGTGTTGCTTGGTAGAACTTTCAGTTGTAGAGACCAAATACCTCTCTTTAAGGAGAGGTATTTTTTTTTTTATGTTAATCACTTTTAGAACATTGAAAGTTGGCTTTGTAATGCTGGATCATACAATTTTGAGATGTGACATGAGTATGAATATTCTAATTAATTGTTTCTTACACAGTGCTGGTGGAATAGAGGGAAACTGTGCATGAGTTGAACACATTCTGAAAACAAAACCAACAAGACCAACAACAAAATACAACCCTAAAGAAGCCAGGGAGAATGGAAAGTTCTGAAGTAAAAGAAAAAAAAAAAAAAAGTTTTATCTGTTGAGAAGTGGAATTCAGTTATCACAGAATCACAGAATTTCTAGGTTGGAAGAGACCTCAAGATCATCGAGTCCAACCTCTGACCTAATGCTAACAGTCCCCACTAAACCATATCCCTAAGCTCTACGTCTAAACATCTTTTAAAGACTTCCAGGGATGGTGACTCCACCACTTCCCTGGGCAGCCTGTTCCAGTGCCTCACAACCCTTTCAGTGAAGAAGTTCTTCCTAACATCCAACCTAAAACTCCCCTGGCGCAACTTTAGCCCATTCCCCCTCATCCTGTCACCAGGCACGTGGGAGAACAGGCCAACCCCCACCTCACTACAGCCTCCTTTAAGGGGTGACCTTATCGCTCTCTACATCTGTAGAGAGCCTCCTTTTCTCCAGGCTGAACAAGCCCAGCTCCCTCAGCCGCTCCTCGTAGGACTTGTTCTCCAGGCCCCTCACCAGCTTCGTCGCCCTTCTCTGCACCCGCTCAAGCACCTCGATGTCCTTCTTGTAGCGAGGGGCCCAAAACTGAACACAGTACTCGAGGTGTGGCCTCACCAGAGCCGAGTACAGGGGGATGATCACCTCCCTAGACCTGCTGGCCACACTGTTTCTGATACAAGGCAGGATGCCGTTGGCCTTCTTGGCCACCTGAGCACACTGCTGGCTCATATTCAGCCGACTATCCACCATCACTCCCAGGTCCTTCTCTGCCAGGCAGCTCTCCAACCACTCATCTCCCAGTCTGTAGCTCTGCTTGGGGTTGTTGCGCCCCAGGTGCAGGACCCGACACTTGGCCTTGTTGAACTTCATACAGTTGACCTCAGCCCATCGGTGCAGCCTATCCAGATCCTCCTGCAGAGCTTTCCTACCCTCAAGCAGATCGACACACGTGCATAGCTTGGTGTCATCCGCAAACTTACTGAGGGTGCACTCGATGCCCTCGTCCAGATCATCGATGAAGATATTAAAGAGGACCAGCCCCATCACCGAGCCCTGGGGGATGCCACTAGTGACTGGCCTCCAACTGGACTTGACTCCATTCACCACGACTTTTTGGGCCCGGCTATCCAGCCAGTTTCTAACCCAACGAAGCGTGCGCCAGTCCAAGCCAAGAGCAGCCAGTTTCTTGAGGAGAATGCTGTGGGAGACGGTGTCAAAAGCCTTGCTGAAGTCAAGGTAGACCACATCCACAGCCTTTCCCTCGTCCACCAAGCGCGTCACTTTGTCATAGAAGGAGATCAGGTTCATCAAGCAGGACCTGCCTTTCATAAACCCATGCTGACTGGGCCTGATCGCCTGCTTGCCCTGCAAGTGCTGCGTGATGACTGTCAAGAGGATCTGCTCCATGAGCTTCCCTGGCACTGAGGTCAAACTGACAGGCCTGTAGTTTCCCGGGTCTGCCCTCCAGCCCTTCTTGTAGATGGGCGTCACGTTATGAAACCTTCAATGAGCTCTGGTTCTGCACTGTTGTGATCAAACTTTAGTTTCCTGTTAAACACTTAAGAACTGTTAAGAACTGTTAGTATTTTTCTGAGATATTAAACTATGTCTGGGAAATATGTGGCTAATAAACTTTTCTGAAAATAGCTGTGCAAATAAGAAAGATTGAAAACCAGAATTTTTATAAATTAATTCTTTGGTTGTAGGCACACATAGACTCATTTTTAAGGTTTTCATGATTTATTTTAAAAATAATTTTTGTGCTGTAAGTGAGCTTCAAGTTCCAAACCAGGTCAGAAGGCCTTATGGTGTCAGTTGCCATACCACTTCATAATAAAACAATTGTCTCTAGCCTTAAAGAGCTGAAAGCCTGATTAAAGGACTTGGACAGGGAAATGTACATTCTGTACATGGACAGGGAAATTCAAGGTTACAGTGGGATAATATCATGAATAGAGTAGGTAATGGTGAAAATATCATCAGCTGACTACTTACTAGATGATCTGCAAGTAGTTTCTGAGGAAAGTGTACTGGGTCTAGCTGGGATGGCGTTAACTTTCCCCACAGCAGCCCATACAGTGTTGTGCTCTGCACTTGCAGCTTGAACAGCACAGCATCCAGACCCTCCCTCATCCCTGTAAGTTACTACTGCATAAGTTCTCTCAAGCTGTTTCATTACATAGAATTTATTTATTTTTCATTAATATTCAGTTAGTGTATGAGATTTACACAATGTGCTTGCTTTTAACCTCTGGAAAACATTAATGTTTTTATAGCATACTGGGTTTGAAGAAAAGGAAGAATATCCTGCTATTTAACCACTCTGCACTCATGAACAAAATACTTTACTAGCACAAAAGCATGAAAGAAAGTCATCTCACTGGCTTAGTTGATTTCTAGTTTTCTAGTTTCTGTGATACAGCTGCATCCACCGTGTAGGAATGTTCCTGCTACTTTGGAGATTTGGTCATACTTTTGCTAAGCAGAAGAAATCAAACAGAAGGTCTTGTGCAACACAGAGAACATTTGAGGGAACCAGGTGAATGCTTCACCAGATGAGCTACTTATATGATAGTCATAGATAGATGGTGGTTTCCTATATCTTGTATAACTTTTCCTTAAACGTTTTTTTTTTTTTTTTTTTTTTTTTTTTTTTCTTTTTTAACCTGAGGTTTATTGCTTAAACAATTTTTCCTATCTTGGATACTTATAGCAGCTCAGAGAAGCAGAAATTTCCATCCTGCTGTTGCATCTATTACATCAATCAGTTCATGTCAAAAGCCATATTGATAGAAAATGTGGCAGCGATGGAAAATATAAATGAAGAGATTAAAACCTACAAAATGTATTTCTCAAGGCTATTCTTAATTTCTGCAGTTATGAAGATATGTACTGACTGGGTAAGCATTGCTCACGTTTTTTTGTTCTTTAAGCTGAAATGACTTGAGGCATAGGAATTAAAAACAGCATTTATACCATTGTTTCTTCAGTGTTGCAATCCAAGGGTTTTTCTGTTTAAGTAGATGTGTTCACTTTTTTTTTTTTTTTTTTTTTTTTTTTTTTTAAAGTATCAGAACACGTGCATTGACTTGGGAAACTGTCAGACTCATCTCTTTTCTTCATCACTATTAACAGGCAAATGGTTCAGTTTTTCATAGGAAATCCAACAAGAGTTATATTCAGATAGCATCCATGGAGTAGGTACCACACAGCACCGATAAAGTGTGAAATGAGGATAGTAGGCTATTAGGAAGTGTAGAGCTGTTTTTTGGACAGAAATAGTAATTTTATTTATTTTTTTACATATTGTATATATACATATATACATTATATATATATAAATTATATTTTTATATAAAATATATATATTTTGTAGCAGAGCCAACCTGAAGCTGTTCACAGTCCTCCTACAACCAGCTCCTCAGTGTCACCTTGCATTAAAAAAAAAAAAAAAAAAAAAAAGTGGTAAACTAGAGAAGTAAATAAAATGAAGTTTTTCAGTCTGGCAGCAAAGGCTTGAACTGGCACTGCTATTAAGAAGATGAATGCATTAATGCCATGTGCCATCATCTGGAAATCAATAAGGTAGAGTAAACATCTATACCAAAGAACATGCAAAATGTATATTTAGTAGTTGTTTTTTTCCAATATGTATTCTCTTCAGAGATACTCCAAAATAAGTTCATTTCAAATATTAGTTTGCTTCCACCTCAAGAGAATGCTTCGTAATGGTACATGGTAACTAGTCTGCTGAGTAATCAGGAGAAGAATGAAACAAAGACAGATACATATTTTTTTTAACAACATTGGCAATTGTTAGCTCCCAAGCTAGAGAAAAAAATATATGTTAACAGATTTTCTTTAAAAATAAACCCATTTATTCTCATTTCAGAAGATGGAAGAGAAGTGTAGCTTTAGAGTTCTATGACTAGTTAAGTTCAGACATAACCTTTTAAAACTCTCATGATTAATCCTCTCTGTTCTAATTAAGTTACACTCAGTGTAGGAGTAAAATTTCAGCATCTTTTTTCCTTCCTACTCCTGATGTGCTCAGCTTTTGAGATACGTTAAAACAATGGTATGAATTGCTCTAAAACTAGGTGTCACTAAATGTCACCTAAATGACACTTTCAAAATAAAAATAGAATACAATAGGAAAATAGTTGTTTTGCAACAATTTTTGAAATTGTTGAATTTGGTAGAGGGCAGATATATCACCAAGCACAATTTGTGTGGCATGCCTTATGGATATGTATGAAGCAATTCAGGACCTGCATAGTCATAGTCCTGGAACCTGAGAAACATTTAGCCTCTGTTATGTGCATGACTGTGTGCAATCTCCAGGAATGCAGGAAGACTGACAGTCTTTCAGGGGATTTACAGTTATAATACAGAGGAATTACAGTTATAAACATGATTTTCTCAGCTTCACTGTCTTGTAATAGGCACAAGTAAAACAGAATTATTACCAGGATTAATCCACAGGGAACTGTAGTCTTCATTACCAAAATAATGTCTTGAAGCCATTGAACCAATCCAGCCCTGTTGTTCAGGTGCTGGAATAAAGCTGGAAAAGCAGAAGACTATCACATACCTGACAGTACTTTGGACAGACCTCTAACTTTTAAGGTAGTGAGAAATAAGGGGAGACATCCTTATTTTCTGAAAGAACAATGAAGGATTTCTCTATAAATTTTGTGAATGCTTCCTACAAAGAACTTCCTTCTTTACACTGTGATGCTGGCTAGAATAACATAAGAACAGCCAGGTGTCTCTGATTCATAATCATAATGAAAATATAAATAAATTACGTGTATATAATTTGAAACTGGATATTTTTAGTAATCTTGCTCCTTTTAATAACATGATTTTTGCTTTAGGACTTACACAGAAACCAGGGTTGTAGTGCATTTTTTGTTGTTGTTGTCCTTTTATTTATTTATTTATTTATTTATTTTTAAAGGAAATCATCAGATATTTAATATTTCCATTAAAAGAAAGAAAATATGACACTCATACATGTATTTTCATCACATCCATGTGAAGTATTTGCTGGTTACTGTTAAGGCAGTAGCATCTTAAGCAAAGAATATTTGCTGTGGGGCTTGTTTTATCTTTCTTTAAACAGTTGAGCTTAACCTCCAAAGATGCAGTTCAGTCAATACTGCATTTAATAAAAACATTAATAAAAATGTTCAAGTTGGGGAAATATATTTATTTAGGCCCTGACCTGAGTCTCTGGAGATTTAGATTCTCTTTCTTGTTCTTCTATGAACTTCCTGTATGTTTGTCCCTGCTTATGTCCAGTCCAGGTGGTTCCAAGTCCCTGGAGTAAGGTGATTTTGAACCTTACTTTTGAACCACCTGATTTTGAACTTCTGGTCAGGCTGAGAGCCAGCAGTGCACCCCTGCCTGCTGCCTGAGGACAATAAGCTGCTTGGGGAAGACCTGCTCGAGCCTGAAGTGTAGGTGTTTCGGAGCTCAGTGAAAGGGATGGGGTGTATTAGGTGAGGAATGCCTTAGCACTACAGAGCAGAACATAACACAATTGTTCATTATTTAAGTTTTCCTCTCATTTCAGAAAGAAATTCATTTTAAAAACAATTGCTGATTCTTGCAAATTGGATAAGAGGACAACCAGGGCTGATGCTTTACAAGTGAAGCAGATTTTATGCTTCCTCAGCTACTGAAGAAAACAGCTCTCTGGTGAAAAATGGTAGGCATGTAATAGTATTCAGAAACACCCAACCAAAGATCTAATAGAGCGTAAATGCAGCTGCATCATATTTGCCTGTTTCTAGTTTTGTCACTGTCATATTTATTACTGCTACTTTATACACAGACCAGCTTGTTAAATAAAGCATAACTGTTCCTACTCTGAAACTGCAAAGGACTGCAGATCTGAATTAATTCTCCTGGGTTGACTTATTTGTTAATTTTCTGTCTTACAACAAAAAGATACTTTTCCTAACATTTTTTTTTGTTTTTGTTTTGAAGTTGAAGAACAAGAATATAAGACAACCAGATGTTGTACCAGTTTTTCAAGGAAAGTTTTCAAGCTGTTTCAACATCTTCCCAATCCTCTATCATATTGATGGTGGGGGGATAAAAAAGTGTGAAGTAAAACTGAGAGAAGAAAGAAACTGAAATTAAAATATGAACGTTATTTGAAAAGATTTTTTTTTTTTTTTTTTTTTTTTTTTTTTGCGGGGGAGGGGAGGGGAAAGCAGCATCATATAAAATAATGATGAGTGAGGAAAATATAAATGGACAAGAGGATTTCTATTAATTTATTTACTTATTTATATTTAAATGCCTTGGGCCCCAGCATACGGAGGGCCAGAAGCTCCTGGTCAGGTCTTGATCAAAGTTACTGATAAGCACTAAGCACGTGTGTTTTTGGTGTTCAGGTTTTAGTTGACAGCCTTTTTGTACGATACCTCTTGAGCAACCAATTTTGTTTCTCTCTCATGACTAATATTAGTGTTGACTGCTTATGAGGTTCTTTGCCTTATTGATCTGTAGGGACAGAATGGATTTACACAGTGAAGTGCTCAGCTATGTTACATTATAGCACTAGCATACCTGATGTAGTAATTTTAAACTAATGTATTTATGAATCCCACATGGATCACTCAACAAAAGCAGCTCTTTTGCTGCAGGGCAGAAAATGAATGTTACCTAAAGCTTGATGGAAGAAGTCAGCAACAATCTAAATATCTAAATCATTGCAATATACAGCTGTGTGGTCTAAATATCTACACAGTACTTACTAAGTCTCTCTCTGTTCTTTTCCTGATTACAAACACTTTCATATTGTTTACAAGTTCTGCAAAGACATTTTATGATTTTTTTCCTGTTTAATGATTTTCAGTGCATGAAAATTACTCTAAGAATTTTGCTTGTTTGCTCTAAGAATAATGTATTGACTATCAAAAATGGAAAAAAGGTTCCTATTCAGAAACCTACTTTTCTTGAAAAACCTGTAGTGAATTTTCATGAATTCCCATCACATTTATTCTTTCTTTTCCCATCATTTTTTATTGTTTCAAATACTAGCTTTTTTCCTTTATTCATTTTTGCTTGGTTAGTAATTAAGCCTTTTACACTGAAGCTTCTGTCAATCACAAGACTATTCAGCTGTCTTCTTGAAACATGGCACTCCAAACTTCCACCTGAACATTTGCTTTTTTCTCACTTTTTTTTTTTTTTTTTAATTTCTCCTGAACTTTGAATTACTTGGGGATATAATTGGTATAGATACTATAAAAATACCGTAATCATTATAATATACTTCTCTGCCATTTTTTTTTTTTTTTAAATATCTGAAGTCTCTGTGGATACTAAACAAAAACTTCAGAATAACTTACACTCCACTCTAATTAATGTAATGCATATCAGATACGACAGATTGATTGAAAGACTGAAATTTAAAAGGAATTTAAAATCCAACACCATTCTCAATTCCTTATAGCCTCAAACAACCAGTTAAGTTTGAATGTTATCACATTCTGTGATGTTATGCAGTTATCACAGCTGCAATAAAAGCATGTCTCCAACAGAGTATGGTATGGTTCCTGATCTTTTAATGTTGATTGTGTGTAAAGTTATTTATATAGCACTTTCACTTGAAGCTTCACATATAAACCAACTAAACATATTTACCTCTATTTCATTCCTTTCATACTTGAGAAAAAGTAAGGAAGAACAAACAAGAGTCTAGAAATTATCTGATTTTATTTTCTTCATTTAACTCAGCAATATTGAAGACAATATAGTATAAAAGCAATGAAAGCTTATTTAATATACATTTAATACTCTTGGAAAATACACTCAGATATTTTGGTATGGAATAGATTTGAACTCTTATACATAGAACTTAGATCCCCATTCCTGATGGAAAAAAAAATGAAATCATAACAGAAATTATAAATCATGATCATGAAAATCATAAAATTCAGATTCAAAGCCTTGTATTTTGTATACACTCCTCATCAAATATTTAAAATATCTTTAACCATCTTGACTAGTTAATGCATTCACTGGGTCCTGCAATTGCATGTCTTTGTTTAAGCAGGACTGCAAGTGCAGAAACCTTCCCTAACCTTTTATAGCTAAGGAGGCCAGTGATAGCTTTAAAGGAGAGCAGGCTGTGAGACAGAGGACTTGGAAAGTTGTATGACTACACTGACCTCAGTCCATGAGAACAAGAACTTCCTGACAATGTTAAATTCACTTTCATAGGCTTTTAAAAACAGGAGAGCATAAATCCAACATATAACACAGACTGGAATATTTTATACAGTTGTTTATAACAACTTGTGTTTGAAGAAAATGTCTCTTTCAGAAACCTTATTTTTCTGAGCTGGAGGTAGCAGAATACGAAATCAGACTTTGCCTTATTTACTCCAATGCTTAGTAAGCCTCAGTTATAGAAATTAAACCATTATTTGTAATGTTACTTACTTTGTCAAGAACAACACAAAAGTATTTTTTTCTGTGCTTATATAAAGCATCATTTCATATCCTGTTTTTTATGGCCACAAAAGAGTCATCTCTCAATTTTCTTTTGACAATCTAAGTTCACTGAATTCCTAACATCTTTTTCTGCTAGATTATTTCTTCATACCTCATTAACTGTGGGTTTTGAAAAGCTTCTTTCTTTCTTTCTCTCTTTCTTTCTTTCTTTCTTTCTTTCTTTCTTTCTTTCTTTCTTTCTTTCTTTCTTTCTTTCTTTCTTTCTTTCTTTCTTTCTTTCTTTCTTTCTTTCTTTCTTTCTTTCTTTCTTTCTTTCTTCCTTCCTTCCTTCCTTCCTTCCTTCCTTCCTTCCTTCCTTCCTTCCTTCCTTCCTTCCTTCCTTCCTTCCTTCCTTCCTTCCTTCCTTCCTTCCTTCCTTCCTTCCTTTCCTTCCTTTCCTTCCTTTCTTTCCTTTCTTTCTCAGAACGGGCAGCAGAAGTATATGCACTGTTAGAAGAATTCTAGCATAGCTCTATCTAGACTTATCTACAGATATAACCAAATGAGTATTTGTTTGGCTTAGTTATGCTGTTTGATTTTGTTTAAATCCTTTAATTGAAACATTTTAATGAAAATATGAATACATGTATATCTACTTGAACAATATGACATCTCTGTCTTCTACAAAACCACAGTTTTCCAGGATAAGGTAAGACTATATTTTTATTTATGAATCCGTGACTTAAAAGTATTTGATGACCACGTTTTCTAAAATCTAAAACCTTATATGATAGTCATTCCCTCAATCCTACAAATGTAAGTTTTTTAGCTGTGTTGCCTTTGCATTTATAATGATTTAAAAAATAATTTCCAATAGAATAATTGCTGACTACCAAAACAAATGCCAGTTCCTTTGGAGTCCCTTCCAGATACTTCAACTTCTGAGTCTTCTAAAATGTTGCAAAAATATCTTTCTTTATTCAAGTAATCAGTCTTTCACAGAGGTCTGTAAAATGTTTGCGTATCAGCTTTCAGTCCAATAGCTCCATACCCTACCTGGCTCAACTGTCATGGGAACTTTAGTCACTAGTGTCCTGTCTGCTGGCTCCACCATGACCCATCCCAGTTGCCACAAGAAACTTGGAAGCTGGGATTTCCTTTCTTTTCCTTTTCTTCTCTTTTTCTCTCTTTTCCTTTCCCTTTTCTTTTTCCCTTTTCCCTTTTCCCTTTTCCCTTTTCCCTTTTCCCTTTTCCCTTTTCCCTTTTCCCTTTTCCCTTTTCCCTTTTCCCTTTTCCCTTTTCCTTTTGGGAATGGCTAAAGAGCAGTGTGAAGGACTGTCTGTGACCCTTCTGTGTTGTTTGAGGTTGTACCTCTGAGAACAGTCAGCTCTTGCTTCTTACGGAGTGTATCTTAGACAAAGAAAAATTGCTCTTCTTTACTGCCTGGGTTCTGTATAGTTCCTTTGGGGGACATTTTGGTTACAATTTATAGGTGTTGGCTGCCCTGAGAACTTCATTGTCATGGAGAGGGTGCTTCATTTAGTATCAGTCAAATTTCCTCAAAAGGACTGATTATGTGTTTTCAAAACGTATGGTATGAATAAGAATTCATCTCTTTTGATGACACTTTCTCTTCAAAGTTGATCTTTCCATTGACATATATTAGAGGACCCATCTGAATTCCTCTTACATTGCTTAGAGAACCCAAAGGAAAAGACATTTTAGCTGACATTTGAAAGGCAGTTTTTTTTTTTTTTTTTTTTTACTTATTTAATTTGTTTAGTTTTACATGCGCATCATTCATATTTTCATTCATATTAATTCTTGCATATTTAGTTGATTGATATTTTGACTGTTATTTCACGGTACCAGATGAATTCCCTGTTCAAGTGTGGCAGACACAGCAGACTGTTCAGAAAAGACAGTACTGTCCATGGGATAAAGCACATGTCCAAGTGCCAGGCCTGCCTGCCTTCTCTGGGCTCTCTCACCAGTATTGCATGTTGTAATTTCCATGTGTAAGTCACAACAGTACCATCTTTTACCAAATTTCCATCATGGAGGTGTATATCAGGAAGACACAGAGGTACCTCTGCAGTACCGTAGACTGCAGGTAGTGTAGTCTGGTGTAAGACTTCATTGGTAGTACATTCTGCGGTCTAGGACTTCAGGACTTCATCAATATTCTTGCCAGCAATGTTCCCCTTTCTACTCCATCCTTACACTCTCTATCCCCAGCTATTTACCTTTTGCAGCGTGAAATTTCCTCAGCAGCCTAGTGTGAGAGTAACCCTCACCCGTTCTTCCTTTCACAGCATGTTATTGTTGCAGTCAGAGCAGAGCTGTGGATGGTGTGAGATGGAGTCTGTCCCTGGCAGGTGGACAGAAGCACTCCAGCCATGTGGCTAGGGGATTTGGCCATACCACCTGGGGTAGATTGCAGAAGTATTGACCTCCTCTTGCACATCAGAGTGAGGAGCTTTGCCCTCTTGTGCCAGAGGAAAATTCAAGATGGAAGGCTTGACAAAGGGAAGTTACCCTGTTAATCCTCCTCCTACCCACAGTGTTAGTGAGATTACTATTTAATACATTAAAATAGAAACTGCTTATGAGGACGATTTTTTTTGCTCTAATTTTGTGTGTGTCTGTGTGTATATGTAAGCATGATTGCTATAGTATTTATACTTGTAGTCATTGACTCAAGTAAGTGTATGAAACTTAAAAGACTTTACTGTGCTTCATATAGTGGTTACAAAATCCAAGTGCTGTCCTAAAGACCTGTATACTTTTATCATTTCAAGCAGTAAACTATATGGTATCTCACTTAATTTGTATCTTTTGCCTTTTTCACAGTTGTGACCAAATGTAGCTGTTTTGTTACCTGAAGTTTCTTGTTTTCAACATGAAGTCAAGATCATTGGCTAAGTAATTTTTCTTGATGATTTGGTAATTAGAGCAAATCAACAATAATTAAAAATGTTGAAAAGTATACTTGGGGAAAAGAAATGGAGTGTATACCTCAGTGCTGAGCGTCACATTTCTTTCTGAGACTGTTGATCCTGAATGTTAATCTGTGAGCCACCAGCCTGATTGGTACAAAATGGCATCCTTATCATCTTGTCAGAAGCAATATATTACCGCAGCATAAAAATGAGTCTATTTTGACAGAATGCATGGCAAACATCATCCTAAGTTTGGAGGAAACATCTGCAATGGCTGTTCTAGATTTATTGCCCATGGTAGAGTGGATGGAAATTAAAATGTTTTTATGTGGGTCTGCCTAAAGTACATTTAAAGTACTTCAAATGTTCATAGAGGCCACTTCTTCCCTAAGCATCTGGTTCTCCAGTTTTGTAGATTCTCCATCTTAGGTGTCAGTTAATCCAGAATTCCAAAGCCAATAACAAAAATAACTTTTTTTTTTTTTTTTTTAATTGGCATTTTTTCTTAACATTCAGGTGTAGACAGCTGTAAAAATCGCAACAGATTTCTGAGGCAACAAAAATAATTTTTATTTTAAAAATATTCATGTGGATTAATTTTTCTTCATTACTTTCACACTTAGCATTTTAAAATGTGAATATGTTTTATATTTTGCACCGGCAACATTAACAACTGAACGCATGCGCTAGTAACATTAATAACGAGATGCCTATTTATCACCTACACTTAGAAAAAATGAATGTCAATGTTCATTTCTAAGAATATATTGCAGTAATCATTCAGATTGTGTGGCAGACATGGAAACGAACAAGTTAACAAGTTTAACATAGTGATTGATTATGAGTTCTTGAAAGAATTTTCTTTTTAGAAATCACTATTAATATTAGTTTCTTCCACAAACCTCAAATTTTTAAACCTTTTACTTTTTTTTTTTTTTTTCTTTAAAAATATATCACAGATTTATTTGCCATAGTTTGGATCTTTCTGTCTTTGTTCAGTTCATTTGCCATAATCTAATGTTCAATTAGGTGATAAGGTAAATTATATATTTCACTTGCAGATCCATAATTAGAAAGAGGTTGTCATTTCTCACTGAGCACCTCATGTGAAATAAGGGCTACTTTGGACATCCTGTACTTAAAAAAGGACAAGATATTGTATAACTGTATTGTATACTGTAGGAATCTGGGATTAATTTAAGAGGATCCTTAATAAATTGAAAGGTTAAATGTTATCTGAATAGTTGTGTCATTAAACTAAATAAAAAATGTACTTTTTCTGGCTTCGTTTGTAAGTGCCATGCAGCAGTCCCAATAAAAGTTTTCCTAAAAGTCTTCTGGTCTGTATTTTGAGGCTCTTTTACTAAACATTTTATACCCTTCTGCTCTATGAACTTTGTCTATCAAATTTAAATGTCGTGTTTGATTTCTATTATTTATCAATTAGAAATGTGGTATACATCTTCTGACCTCTTGACATGAGTACTTCATTGTAATTCTAAACCCTTCGTATTGTAATACATACAGTGCTCCTACTCAGAAATAATTTTTAAAATCTACATTATATTTATTCGGCTAACCTGATTCTAAGGGTCATCCAGACCTTGAAACAGAGCAATTTCACGTGCCAAAACTATTCAGTAACACTGAATAGTTTTTTAGTTCTTAAAACTAAAAGCCTGTATAATAAAGAGACGAGGCCTAACGTTATTTAATGGCTCTGGCAGAACTGCTTGATTAAAGATTCCAAGAAAAGATTAATGACTGAAGTAAGTATATGACCTTATGGGATCTCATAAAATTATTCTCTGAAAAGTTTAATGTACACTTAATAAATGCTAATTATACCTTGCTACCTTATGGTTGATAGCAAGTAGGTGAGTGTGGAATCCACTTAAAATACTTTTCACAGGCTTGAGTAAGTTAAATAAAAGCATTAATTGGATGTACCATGAAACATAGGGGTGATTGTTCCTAAGGGGATATGTCATACTAATAAAAATACTTACAGTGGCAAGAGAGTTAAGAAATGTTAAGAATTTTTATTTCCATTAAGATTTTTGTCTAAGAATATCAAAGTATTTGAAAGATGTATAATTATTATTCCAATTTCAAAGTTATTAGTATGAGAAATTGCCAAAATAAGGGACAAAATTTAAATGTATTTTGGTATGTAAAGGTATATATATGGTATGTATATCAGCATAAAATCTGATTTCGATAAAGTGTGACTTAAGGTTTTAGGTGTTTTTTCCCCAGGCATATATTGAATTCAGTGGGAGCTGATCAAAATGTAATTTAGTGGCAAGCTACAGAACAGAACATGTTAACGGAACAGTAATTCAAATATTTCAGACTCTTCTGGAATCAGATTACAATATTGCACACCAAAGCTAGGAGTCCAATCCCTGGAACTTAACTGAATTTTTCTGAATATTATTCATGTTGGCAGTACCAGTTAAGATTGCTTAACTTTTAGCTATTAATGGAGGTGATAGGAGTCAGGTGGTCTCAGTTGGCTTCACCTGTAGAGCTCTTCCTTTAGATTATGTGATCTATCCTCTGGAGAAGGACATTTTTATTTTACTTTGTTTTATTTTTTTTTTCTGTCTGTGCTTTATGGTCACTTTAGTCCATATGTTTATCCACAAATTACTTGTAGTCTCAACATAGGTTTTTAATTCAGTTGTAAATGATGGTTCAAAACAGGAAAAAAATAATACAGGAAATATGGTACTTTCCTGTATTATACTCTATTGCATGTGTGCAGTAACTGAAAAGTATTTGTGTTATGGATTGTGTCCATAACACAATCCTATAATAGTAGAGTTTATTCTCTTCTATGCTTTTTATTGTGTTGCTCTGGCTTAAAATGCCCATGTGTTTTGCATTTCTAGTGCTATACATATATATTCAGAATCTCAAAAGAGTGAATGTTTGTCAAGTCATCAGCTTCTGTTAACTTTATTTATCCTCAGCTCTCATCAAGCAGAAGCTTATTTTACCCATCTTATTATTATTTTATTTCTTCTGTGAAAGAGTGTCAAGTTTCTCCTGTAACGAAATAGGTCAACTAATAATTTGAAATGAGAATATGACGTAGGGCTCTTTGGATGCCTTATCTGTCAGTGAGTTTATAAACATAAACATACCAGTAGAGTTCTATTTCAGTGGTCAGAGGTAATATATCATGCGTTGATTCTAACTGAAGAAAAATTAGACACCACTGCTTAATTCAGTAGAAGCTAGGTTAGTGTGTGTGTCTGTACATGTATGTTAGTCATTTATTGCCTTTAAACAGAGATGGCTCTAGCTTGATTAGGTTTCTCCTCAGCTGTTTCAAAGGTTTTTATTTTTTTTTCTTTGTGTAATGTTCATATATTGTTATCTCAGCTTTACAATTTAGATGTGCTCATTTTAGTGCAGTCCTGGGCAAATTTGCCCAATTGCCCTATTGCCACCTATGTAAAAGGTGAAAATTTATTGTAAAAGTTTATATAGTGTTTTATCACTGATAGACAGATGGACAAAGTGAACTATCTTGCAACGCCTGCTTGCTTCTCTACCAGAGGTCTGCTTGAAATTAGTCTTTTTGCTCTCCATCCTGTGTTGCTGGAGTAGCGAGGGGAGGATACCTATAGTGCCAGATGCAGGCCAGACTGGAAAAGTCATGGTGGTGTTCAGCAGTGTACCAAAGAACTTCAGCCCTCTCAGCAGAATAGCTTTCCAGCTGTAATCAATTTACACCATTTCAGTAAGACTTTCATTCATAGTAACATTCCCATGCTCATTTATCTTTTTATTTTCACATAATCAATGATATCAGAGTTTACGCGTCTTTTAAGTAGTCTTTTTACTGCTGTTCTGCACTATGGGAAATGAAACTGAGTTACCAACCAAGAATTTATCCTTTATGAAAATATTCATTGAAAATAATACATTTTTAACAGCAGGAGAAGTAGTTTAGGAGAATGTTTAATAACCACTGTTATTCAATCTTTGTTTAATGAATAGTAATTTACTTATTTATACAAACACATGGATCCTAAAGTGATGAATGTGGTGTGAGAACCTACAAAGGAAAGAAAACATATTTTATAATAACATGAGAAACTGGAAAATGTTGCCACTGAAATCTGAAATGTGCAATAAATCTGAAACTGCAGCAAACATACTGTAGTGAAAAGAGGAAGAAGCATTATGACTGCCGTACTCTTCAGATATACAGATTCATTTACTTTAATATTTTTTGTATCTACTTTTTCCTAATGCTGCTGTATCGCATATGTCAGAGGGATGTAGTGGACAGTTCATTAACCTCATTAGAAGTGGCATCTACAACCTAGGATAATAGTGAATGAATGACTTACACTGACAAAATAAAAGACAGGCGGCATTGCTTTACCAGCTTCATTACATTTTGCTGTCCATCGTGGGGGGTGCTAAAATTGATACATGGCTGCAAACTGGTCTTGTTAGTAAAGATACTTATGTGTTTTTTCCTTCTTCAGCTCCTAACAAGCATTCTGCTTTGGAATTGTGCAAATTCTGGGGGGAGAATTTGGTGGCAGAAAGCCATGGACCATGTTCCAGGTGCCTGCTACTGAAAGCTACACAGGCCTCATAATAAAACTCCTGTTCGCATGCAAATCAATTTATAACGTAACAAACCCTCTCTGTAAATTCCCCATTGGCTCTATAATTATCTTTGCTATTTAATTATTGATTATAATTGTGCCAAATCCTGGCTTAATTTGCGTGAAGAGTATAGCCACTGGCAAGATAAGGATATAATTTGGTGATATAAATGCACATTCATCTTTAAAAAGCAATCTTTATTTAAATGGAAGAAAAAAAAAAGGACTTTTATGTTGACTCATTCTTCAGTTGTATATTTTGCAGTAGCTGTGGAACTGATATGGGCATTTGCTTTCTGTTGGCTGTATTCTGTAACATGCTGAAGAGATATTGCCATTTGTACATGTGAAAACTGGAAGATCTGTCAGGATACCCTTGGAGGACTGGAGCAACATGAGGTTGGTACAGTTTGCATTCATCCTACTGAGTAGGGCTGGGCCTCTAATGCACTTTGACCCCGGTCTTTGGCAAGATTTTCCCAGCAAGTTTACTTCAGAGTGGAGTTGACATCCTCTGGGTCCTCACTGCAACTGAAGAGTAGTACTATAGGACAGACATCTCTGTGATACAGGCAGGGCTGTTCGGCTTCTGACTATTTTTTCATTAAGCCATATTGAAGTCAGTTAAATCATGTGAGAGTCAAATGTAGAAGGGACATAGCAGACTGATTATCTCATCTCTTTGCTGAGATTTTTGATTGCTTTTATAACAGAATGTGTTAAAAGCTCTGCAGGTTGACAGGAAAGAGTTTACTTTTGTTTTGGTGTAGGCTAAATGTATGCTTTATATTTAGTTTTGCTGAATCTGATCTTGATATACCATCTTTTGAGTTTCAATTCCTTATATATAAGTGCATTTAATGCAAGTGTAAATGAAAAGGGAGCATTGAATATGAAATTTGGAAAAACAAAACAAAACAATAACAACAAAACCGGAAGCACCTAGATAGTCAACTGACAAGGCATGAACAAGGAAGAGTAAACAATAGAAAACGTTATCTACCAAGCTACAAGCAATGCACCTCTGAACCTCCTGTCTTGTACAGCACATAGAGAAGTTAGAAACGGACAGTAAAGGCCTAAAGAAAGAGTTAGGAGGAGCACTGTTCCCCCCCTTTTTCTCCTCCCCCCCCCCCCCCCCCCCCGAATAATAAAGGTTTACTCTCTCTCTCTCTCTCTCTCACTCCCCTTACCCCCTCCCTTTTTTTTCTGCCCACAACACAAAAATTGGTTGTTACACATTTAATTATCTGGCTATATTTTTAAAACACACAAAATCACAAAATACAAAATAAAATCATAGAAACCTTTTGGTTTCCATAGTGACCAGAAGGATAAAGAGTCTGGAAAGGGCAAGGGCTGGGAAAATTTCACTTTTACAAAGTGTGAAGAGGCTAGGGTAGTACAATTAAATGGGATCTCAGCTGCATATGCTTAAAATAGACTTTAGATCTGTTCATTGATATTGGTATAGACCTTTCCAAAGCATGGATTTACTCGATTAGTTCTTTTGCTTTTTCTTAATGATCATTAATTCACTCATTTTTTATTTATTTATTTTTGCAATCATTTTACACACAAGCAAAAAGAATGTCAGCGTGTGCTTACATAATGACATGGAATAAAGCAGGATTGTGGAGATGTGGAGAGAAATAAACTTAAGTTGGTCAAAGCAGTGTTTTTTTTTGTTGTTGTTTGTTTTGTTTTTTCTCCACAAAATTAAGTAAAAATATTATTTTTATTTCAGAAAGGAAAAGTACATAAATTGTCCTGAAAAATAATTGTTTTTAAAAAGAGTGGTTTCAATTTTCTTGCTTCAAATTTTAATTTTTTAACTGACATCAAAAAATTGAGAAAGTATTTGGAACCAAGGAAATGCTCTCTATTTAAGTCTAATCACATGGCAGGGCACTTAAACCCCTGCAAATCATCTTTTCAAAGGCATAGTGGTGAAAAGTGGCTTTCTGAAGAAATCTGAATAAGAATCTGACTTTTTGTGGCTTTCTTTCTAATAATTACTTTCTGTATAATTACTAAGGTATGTAGCAGTTTGTTCTTGCTAATTACCACCAAAGAAAAGTATTACTAGAGCAAGTTTTTTACCATCCTGTTGAAGTATTTTTGAAATTAAAAATAAGCACTTTATTTTTGATTTAATAGTTCTCATTTAACAATTTTATGTATGTGTGTATGAAATCTTGTTGATGCGTATTTCATCAGTGTGGAGAATAACTGTCTTAGTAGAGTTCCACAATATTTGCGCTAGAGGTAAATCTCATTTCTTTCACAGCAAACAGTGGTTTTATAATGTTGCTAAAATTATCTGTAATGTCACTAAAATTATTATAGTAGTCTGTAACAATAGCTTATTACTAGTTCTTTCTTGTAAATAAAATATAAATATATAAAATAAAATAAAAAAGTGTCTTATTCTTTACCTATCCATCTATTAATTTTTATTTGATAAAGAAATGGTAGTTTTGAGGTATTTTACTGCATGAATAAAGCATCACCTTACTTGCTTCAAAGTCTCAAAGGACAACTTTGAGTTAAAGTTTACACTCACTAGGAAGTCCACACTGCAAGCTGGACCCATCCTTTTTTAATGTGACAGAACGGACGAGTTCCACATTCCCAGGCCTGTGCTGGTTGATGAAGAGAATGGCTTCTGCAAGGTCCATGTAGCCACTTGCTCCACAAGTGTTCTGCACCCAGAGAGCTTCTGTGATGCTCAAAGTCTGATGCTAGAACACAACCTCCTGGGCTTCAGCTGTGTAAAAAGAGAAAGGCTTGTATGAGTGTTAATACTGTGGTTTGTGTTCATGATGTGCAGAAACCAGGCTGGCTGCTTGATTGACTCCTTATCTGCACCCACCTCCATTGAAATCGTCCTCCAGCTCTGTCCTCTGCTGCTGACAATTCTACAATGCTTCTGGTATCAAATTTTATGCTAAGGTTACTTTGGTCAGCTATCCTCCTCCTCACTGATGTCTTGATGATCTCTGTCTGGCACTACCTCATCTACCTATGTAACTTCCTGCAGCCCTGTCTACTGGGCGTCTGTTCTTGAAAATATTTTGTGAACTTCAGAGTAGCTTCATTGAGGATACAGTCTTCCAGATCATCATGCCTGTTAACTTCTAATCTTTCCTCACCTTTATCCATATTAGCTGTAACTGCTAAACCCGTGTTCTTCCTACATGTAACTTAACCTTTTCACCTTGTTTTTTTTTTAGACTTTACAGGGCGTTTGTGATTTCACCTCCATTTCTGTTATTCTAGCAATGTTCTTCCACCAGAGAATTTATTGGATTTTATTTGAAAGACTTGTCAGTTGTTTGTGTAAAATTACTTTTTCATAACTGCCTTAGTTGTACCGCTTTCTGTGAATCAAGTTGACGTACATGAATGACGTATTGTTTTTTCTTTTTCTCACACCTGTTTGCTCTTCTCTTTGCCCTTGCTTTATGTTGTGCATAAATCAATGCCAGGATAATGATCTCCTGGATGTTCAAAATGAACTTAGCACAAAAATTTCACCGTATGTTTTTTCCCAATTCCTGGTGACATCTCTGGAATGAGGATGCTGATTAGTGGCACAGTGCTAAGCATTAGCATCTATGGCATTACCTCACACATATTTGTATTTGGAAAGTAGGGGAAAGGGCTTATCTATCTATTTGAGCACTTACAAGGGCTCATCTAGTTTGTCAGTACTTAGTTACTCAACAGACTTAGAGGTTTTCTCTCGATTTTTATTTGACAGGAATCCTTTTTTATTGTACATGTTTTATTGTGCGAAGTCAGTCTGGAAGCTTCAGGTCATGAATCTAGCCATTTTCTTCTTGTCAACTCATGTGATCCTGTTTATCAAGCAGCTTGTAATGTCACATCCTCAGAACACTTGAGTGTCTCCCTTTGTTTCTTTTCTTTTCCTTTCCTTTTCTGTCTTGTGAATCTTTCATGCTCAGAAGTTTTATTCCTGTCAATAGTGACAGAACTTGGACTCAGACTTTTTAAAAATGTATTAGTAAAATCACAGTAGCTAGACATATGGAAGTAAAGAAAACCAACCATATCCTGTGGTAGAATGTGTTTAGACACTGTGATGACTAATAATGGTGTACTGTAAAACCATGGGATTTGGAACTTTTCTGGGGTTTGACTTCTGCTCACTTTTTTATGCCTTTACCACAGTATTTTTGATAGATATCAACTACTTTCACCCCCATATATTACTTTCTACTTTCAAATTCCATCTAGTTCTTGCTAGGAAACTATCAGGTATTTCAAAAACTAAAGAAAACAAACTGAAAGAAGGACTTGTTCATATAAAAGTAATAATGTACCTATTACAGTCATCTCTTCTTCTTGTTTTTTTTTTTTTTTTTTTTTTTTTTTTTTTTTTTTCCAAGCTATTTTTGAAGGAATAACCTTCATTTATCTTTATAATAAAGTTTAGAATTTTATATGTTTAAGTGATGTTTCTAAATGTGATACAACTTCCTCCTGAAATTAAGTCTTGAAGAATTTTCCTACATCCATCTGTCCTACCCCATACAGAATCCTCCTTAGGAGACCTTGATGAGCGTGGAAGGTTGCTTTCATTTTCGTGTTTGACTAACCTTCAGAGAAATAGTAATATATTTCTTCTCTGAAGCTCAGAATATGATGACTAATTGTAAGGAGGAGTGCTTTCTTTTTGATCAAAAATCTTGAGGCAAATAGGTAACAGAATGAGGTAGAAATTTCAGCATTTCTGAAAGCATTTAGCCAAATATAAAAGTCTGCAGTATTTAAAAGAATTTGAAAGTAAATGGAGTGCAGTATCTCTTCCTAATATTGAGCCAGAACATCATTTGATTTTTACTATTTACTAGTTAGGTAAATGATTTTAACAAAATCTGTTTAAATGCATAAAGGTGCATAGTGGGCCCTGGATTAATTTTAACTTTACTTTAGCTGAAAAGAGTTCTGTTGCTGCTAATTTCATGGAACAATAGCTCTGCCATTTAAAGAAACTGTTTTGGATCAAGGAGAAATACTAAAATATTTTTACACTTTTCTGTTGAGGACACACTAAGTGATGGGCTGTAACACTTAAGATTATTACATTAAGAAATGATTAGACATGGAAGGATATATTGAAATTACTGCTTTATTTCATTTTTCTTCCCACACATAAATGCTCTTTTCTCTCAGCAGTGAAGGCCCCATGTCTGGATGATGCTTGCTTTCCTCCATCTATGCCAGAGGTTTCTTATTAAAGCTCATATCTCCCACTAGCACTTCTCTGGTCAGGCATTTTCCTCCAGTCAGTTTTTTTCCTTCAAAGGTCATCCAAAGACCCATGTGCAGACATTTCCACAAAAATCAGCCTTGATAGTAGAAACTGAGATTGGGAAATATATATACAATGCTACAGGAATTGTTAGTTTTAAACAGAATAAAAGAAAAACACCGTTATTGAAGTTAGAGTCAGCATGTGAATTATAGCTTGAGCTATAACAGAGCTATGAAGACAAACTATCTTGTTGACTAATGATCTGCAAAGGATGTATTTCAGTATGTCTGGGATATTCTGAGACAGTCAATGCAATGTTGCTCTGCTCCAGATGTAGCTATTCATCTGCAAAACTTTTAGCACAGATTGTTCCCCTGTTTGTAAACAAATTATTCAACAATCCCAGTGTATCACCAGAATGACAGACAAACAGATGTGATGTTCTATCAAAAATAGCTAATTTCAGATTCAATAATTCTTCTGCACACACTGCCAATTATTTTCAAAGACCAGAGCAATGTCTAATAGAAAAATGTTTCATTTTAAAACCAGCTGGGCTTTTACTGGGCCTTGGGAATCTTGTATATCTTGATGATAAAATCAGAGAAGCAGATTTTTTTTTTTCCTCTATTCTTCTCAGTGTAATTTTAAAGAGCTTAGGTGATTTGTTTTAGGTCTCCTGGTCTTACTGTGAATTTGCTTCAAACTTGCCTTGTTAAGGGAAAAATTGGAAGACAAATGATAAAAAGGTGCCGTTCTTCTCTACTTGCTATTTCTTATAAACCTTCATGTTCCTTTAGGAAGAACAAAGAGGCAAACACAAAATGAACTAAAATCTGTGTTTTTATGTCTTATTTTTATACATCTTCTACTGTGTATACAAATTAGTGTTACAACTGAACTATTTTTTTTTTTCCAAAGGAAATAGCAGAAGGATAGATTTTGTGAACTATTTATTTGTGTGTATGTTTCTGAAAGAGATGGTGTTTATCCATTTTTCCTGATATCCTTCTCTCTCTAATTCAGAGGGGATTTAAAGTAAGGTGTTTTATTAGTTGTTTTTCGTTTGTCTAGATAATATCTGTCCACATGTGATCTAATAGCTTAAAATTTATCATACAGTGTAATGAATTTTAGCCTTGCTCCATATGCTTAGGTATTAATTTGAGCAAGCAAAAGCTAGGGCCGTCTAGTTGTTAAGGTGTCTGAGGAGAAAAAGTATGGGGGCTCCATTTCCTATGCTTTTAGTATATTACATGTTGCATCAAAAAAAAAAAAAAAAAAAAAATCTGGAAGCAGATTTTATTGTCACTTGTTTTCTTTCTGACTATTGGCTGTTGTATTCTTGTCTGCATGTGCCTCCCTAGACTAAGGGGCCTTTCATGCAAGAAGTAAACAGTATTTTTGAATGAAAGTTGCTAGCAACCTCACTTGTTTTTGCTCATCACTATGTAGTGCAATTCCAAATTTAAGCTACTAAGTTCTGTACCTGCTCAGATGTCTGCAAGAACCAAGACATCTCATCCACTCACTCCTCTGTCTGTGGCATTTGCTTGTTTGCACAAGTGTCTTGTCAACAGAATGTTGCAACCTGATATATATGTCGAATTTATGTAAGGCTTGTACTATACTACTTGTATAAAATGTGATATACTCACAGAGGGAAACATCTCAAGTTTAGTATTAGTCATCCTCTTGAAAAGACCTTTCATGCTCTAATACTCAAATAGACCAGAACCACTTTTCCTCAAATACTAGATTATACTTTGGAGGAGATTGTGACCAGGAAAAAATGCCTTGTGTATAAATATATGTGTGTGTGTGTGTATATATATATATATATATATATTTTTTTTTTTCTTGGGCAGATGCAAGAGAAAAGCATTAATTTGTGTAGTATTGCCACATGTTAGTATTTACAGTCAGACACATAAGTAACTGCAGGATAAAGCAACCAATGAATGGCTGTGTGGGGCATATAAATCTGATTTAGGTTTCATGACCCTCACTAAAGATACTCAAATCTCTTTGCTGGTCTAGCTCTCAGATAACTGTTTTTTTTCTGTCAAGTGAGAAAAACGAATAGAAGTCTTTCCATATAGGCCCAGTTTTTTTTCTTTTAACTTAAAAGGTGTAAATAACTAACTGAAGGTAATCAAGTTGCAAATCTAGTTCCATAGCTATAAATAAGCTCTTAGAACTTTGTTGAAAACAGTGTCTTTTCATCACGTTATGTTGGACGAGATTTTATTTTAGCATTGCAAAACAGTGTGAGTCACTATCATTTCCAGGGTGCTTGAGAAAACAAAGAAAGCCATGCAATAATGAAGATAACAAATGCTATCACGTTTTTCTTAAAGTAGACCTAAAGTGGTAATAATTACTTGATTCTGTTTTCAACTAGAGTGCATTTTACCTTATATCTGGTACATATTTTTTTTCAATGGACAGAAGTTTATCAAGCCTCTGACTGAATCTTTTTATTTTTTTGTAATTCAATAAAGAGTTAAAAACAAATTAAGCCTGATTCGGACTTCAGTAAGGCCAAGGTACATAGGAGAAAGTAGACATATAGTGTTATAAATTCCTTGCCTAGGAATGAACCTAGGCTTTGACTTGCAGGTACGCCTTTGATTTCTGCTGTTCTGTCAAACAAGCAAAGTAAATTCCATGCAGCTTGAAGGCTGCTAAATTTAGTATTAACCTTCCTGCAGATCATGAATTAGATATGAGGGAGCGATGTGAATCTTTTCCAAAGATTCTGATATTCTGATTTTTTTTTTTTTTTTTTTACCATTAGTAGACTTCTGGAGATTTTCTGAGAGTCTGTCATGAGCCATGGTCTTGATATGGAGTTAAGAGGTTGCTTCACTTGAAGGGATTTTTCCTGAATGGAAATTCTGCAACCAAGGACAACCCAAGTATCCTCAGCCTCTCCACATCAAGGATGTTTTCCAGCCCTTTTACCAGCTTTGTTGCCCTATTCTGAATGCATTCAGGTATCTTAACATACTTTTTATACTGTGGAGACCAGAACAGCACAGTATTCAAGATGAGGCCACAACAATGGTAAATATAGTGGGAGAATTATCTATTTTGATTGGCTGGCAATGCTATATTTAATGCACCCAAAAATGCAGTTTGCCCTCTTGGCTGCCAGGGTACACTGCTGACTGATATTTAGCTTACTGTCAACTATCACCCTCAGATCTAATATTGATCTTGTTCTTACACAACTGAAATTGTTGTAGTGGTACATTAATGAACATATTTACTTATTTTGCCTCTAATTGATCCTATGGCATTCTGATGTCATTGGTGTTATGTGAATTCATGCTGCCTAGATCCAAATTTCTATTTCACATTCATAACTTTTATTAACCTCAATAGGAGAAAAATGTATGTTCCTATTTCTGGTGTAATAAGATCCTTAAGCCATTACTTGAAGAGCGCTCCTGAATCTAGCATTTAATTTCCACACTACCTAAACAGTGTATATCTTTAATGTAAAAAAGACTTTCATGTTAGGCATCTCAGCATTAGAAACCCATGTTATTACATTTTTAAAGATAAAGAGTTAAAGGCATGATTGGAGTTAATTATTTTAGTCTGGGACATGAGAAAATTCAGTCATTAAAGTCTTAAAGTGTCTCCATGGAAACATAGTAGTTATACAACTGATAAAGCTACATTGCAGAGGAAGCACTCTATAAAGCTTTTTTTTTTTTTTTTTCCTCACATAAATTAATAGCTGTATTTCACTATGGGTATGGGATTTGGGATAGCACTTTTTTTTTTTTTGTTTTTCTTTTTTTTTCCCTAGATAAATTGTTATAAGTTTTAGTTCACTGTGAAATATTTATTTAGTATTTCTTCAAATAGCATTTGATATTTCATATTGATAGAAATGAAGAACTCTAATCTGTGAACTTAATGTACCAACACAATTGGGGTGATGAAAACTTGTTAATGATTCTTAAAACATTTTAAGATTTTTAAAAACAAAATTTCATTGTCTTCCTAGAAAAATGATTTCTAAAGACCATTTTCCTAGGTTATAGCTTCTCCTGTAGAGGTTTGAAATTATTATTCTATAATTTGATTCTTCACTGGGTGACAGTGTTACTACTACTTGTATGTGCTCTAAAAGCCAGATCCCAGATCCCACTGGGATTCCTGTCCCAAAGGTTGATCCATTAGAAACAGTTTAACTGTGATTCACACTCTGCTGGTAGCATAAAAACTGTTTAAAAAATCTTATATGAATGCTGCCCACCTAGCTGAGCACCTGCTGCAGCACACAGACCCAGGAAGTGCTCCTGCCACCATCACTGATGGTGAATTCATATCTAAACCTGATGTGCAAATTCAATCACATATGTGCCTAATCCTTATAGATTAGCCATTATGGTCTTTCAAGGCTGTAGTTTTTCTACTGATGATAACAAACATTGTTGTGATCAATGAGGAAATTAAGATGTGGGTATGTAGACTGCTGTAGATGAACATCATCCTGTTATGCTTGTTCTGTTGTGAGGATCCAGCTCTGGACTCACAGTGGTGCTGCTAGTTATGGTGTCAGTTGAGAGAAATGACCCAGACTCTTCAAAGGGTGCTCAAATTTTCTTAAAAGATTTTCTTTCCTAACAGGTCTCAGTCACTCTCCTCCCTCATCTCACCCCAATACAGTTTTAATATTTTACTTTTAAAGTATTTACTTGTCCTTTTTGTTTTATTTGTCCATTAATGCCTTGGACTGTATAAAATAGTCTAAAATTTGGTTGATTTAACACTAGAGCCCCTATATTTAATTTTCAGAACTGTGAAAATGACTGTCTTATATTTTTTAATCTTCATATAGATCGAGTTAGTCAATAAAAGGTATCAATTAACTCTTTCTAATGCAGCCACTTGTCAGTGCTTGCTCCAGTGCTTCTTGAAATTTTTGACGATATTCTGTTTTGCTAAAACATTCCATGTTAAAACACTTTCCTTTATGAATCCCTTTCATTTTGAATCATTTTATTATATACAAGTTGTAAATTTAGTAGCATAATGTAATGTAGCCATTACCTATTATGTTTGGTAATAAGCCAATTTCTGAATACCCAGATGTGTTCTCTTTGGTGAAATATCATGCACTCAATTACCATCTCTTCAGGGTGATGGAAATAATTATTCTTCCATTTTAATTAATTATACTGTGGAAAAATCTCATTCCCTTCTTGACTTTCTGTCTTTAATCTTATAATCATTATGGACAACTGCCTTGTTATGTTCTGGATAACTTCAATTTCTTAATTCTGGTTCTTTATAGAATATAACATTTCTTTCATCTTCCATTTTGACACTGGTTACATAGTA
Source organism: Aythya ferina (assembly GCF_964211825.1). NCBI lineage: Eukaryota > Metazoa > Chordata > Aves > Anseriformes > Anatidae > Aythya > Aythya ferina. Next base: position 26,246,965 of record NC_140298.1, read on the forward strand.
TAAATGATGATGATCTACATCTGCCTTTAGTATTATTATTGTTTTGTTTTGTTCTGTTTTTCTTATATAGCAAATTCATTTACTGTTAGTTTTTAAGCCCATAACTTATGATAATGAAGTGTCATTTACTCTGAAGTCTGTTCCAACTGTGATCTGTGCCTTTTGGATGCTGTTTTCTGAGGCATCTCATCACTTCTGAAAATGTGACAAGCCTGTGTATTGCTAGCTTGTTTGGTTGCAGAAAGTTCTTGGTCTGTACCAGCTCCAAAGATTTTGTGCTCCTTTTCCATAGATAAACAAATTAATATTACATTAAATTTTGAAAGAAGCCTGTACTTTGATGAATAAGACCAACTTTTGAGTTGGACTACTTGTGACTCTTTCTTCTGGCTGCTGAGCTCTGACTTTTTCAGTTTGAGGGAATCTAAAAGCAACAAAATGGCAGCCAATGCAACAAATGCATGCATCCCATTGTAGTCAAACTACCACTAGGATGGGTAACAATGTTTTCCTATGGAACACCAAAGATGTTTTAATGACTTGGGTATTTAAGTATATATACATATATTTATATACACACTGCCTTTTGTTACTGCATTCAGTTTCATCAATTATATTTGCACTCTGGTATCAGAAAAAAAAATATTTTGCTTTAATTATTCAAGATTGTCCTGGTTTCAGTTAAGACAGTTAATTTTCCTCCTAGTATCTGGTAGGGTACTATGTTTTGGATTAGGATGAGAAGAGTGCTGATAACATGCTGATGTTTTAATTGTTGCAGAGCAGTGCTTACACCAAGCCAAGGACATTTCAGCTTCTCAAAAATGACTGTTGTGGTTTAACCCGGCCGGCAGCTAAACACCACACAGCCATTTGCTCACCCTCCCCCCTCCCCCTCTGGGATGGGTGAGAGAAATGGGAAAGAGAAGCCTGTGAGTTGAGATGAAGACAGTTTATTAAGACAGAAAAAAAAAAAATAACAATAATAATAATAATAATAATGATGATAGTACTACTAATAGTAAAATGTACAAAACAAATGATGCACTATGCAACTGCTCACCACCTGCTGACTGATGCCCAGCCTAACCCCGAGCAGTCCAGCCCCCCTCCCCCAGCTAGCTACCCCTATATATTTTTTAGCATGACATCAGATGGTATGGAATACCCCTTTGGCCAGTTTGAGTCAACTGTTCTGGATCTGTCCCCTCCCAGCTCTTGCTGCACCCCCAGCCTGCCTGCTGGCAGGACAGAGTGAGAAGCTGAACATCTTTGGCTTGGTGTAAGCACTGCTCTGCAACAGTTAAAACATCAGCATGTTATCAGCACTCTTCTCATCCTAATCCAAAACATAGTACCCTACCAGATACTAGGAGGAAAATTAACTCTGTCTTAACTGAAACCAGGACAAAGATACTTATTTATTCTTCACATTTAGAACTGCTGTAATTTGTAACTCTCTGGTTAATAAGTTTATAGTACCTAAATTTGTATGTAAGAATACCACTGAGGATAAAGACATCTAAAATATGAGTTTAGGATTCATAGCACTGTCAAACTTTCACTAAACAAAATAAAACACTTTCCTATTTCCATGTCGTTTTTGGAAACACCAATTTTCTTGCATTCTGGTACTGCTTGATTTCATAATCTTGTTACCTCAGGTCATAATAGACATATTAAATTGTTTTGCCCATCTCCACAATTTTTCCTGCTGTAACTTGACTTAACTTTTTTCCTGCTGTAACTTAACTTACTTAAGTAGATGGCTTTTATTTCTGATTTATTTAATTATTATTATTATTTTTAAATCCATAGTTTATTTAAGAGACCATTAGTTTCTAATTGTTGCACTCATCATTCAAATTTACAGGATTCCATGAATGGATAAGCAATCCTGTAACACGCACAATGGACAATGCAGCATAGGAATGCTTATTAGAGAAATCCAGGTTCATGATGGATAATAGTTATAATGAGCAAACACCAAACTAGATTTTAGAAAGTTTAAATGACATAACTGAATTTTGCTATATACAAGCTTTGCTCATCATTTTGCATTTGGATCCTGTATACTAGGTGAATCCACACCAGATTAGTTCAAAGACCCTCAAAGAAATAGTAAGAAAGAGTTCAATAAACTTCAGGCTAGCAAAATGCAGTTTCACTTACAATTGTATTATGATTGTATTATGATGGATGATACCATTAGCTGTGTTCTTTTCTTTCACACCTGCCTTTACTTTCATTCTAGGAGCTGACCCACAGAAATCATTCTTATTTGAGAATGAGAATGTCTCCTTGAGACTTCTCAATAAAGTGAACAAAAAGTTGCCTCCCCAAGGATGAGATGTTTAGGCTGAGCTCCTCCTACCAAGGGAGAAGGAAGAGGCAGAGCAAGAACAGAGATCTGAAATCAAGGAAGGATGATAGAAGTTTTCTGTGGAAACTGCTGTTATTCACTGCTCCACTTGTTGCTCAGTGACTGAGGTAGTACTAGGATCCCTGGTCTTATGACACTGTGGCAGCGTCAGAATAAGCTGAGATGGTGTGAATATTTTTCTGCATTAAGTGTTTGGCTGATTTTAAAAGCTGTCCTACTTGGCCTATGGATAGAATTAGTCCCATTATCTTTGAATGTCTTCCTGAAGGAGAACAGGATGAACATGCCATGATGTTAATATCTTGATTGCAATGATCAGTCCCTAATTCTTGCCTGTCATAGAACATCGTGTAGAGATTTTCATTCTTGTATTTTCACTCTGATATCTAATAGTGAGGTGGGATATAGTCAGTACACATCTATGAACATGTTTACTTCAGAATGCCCAGGAAAATTAAGCCTAATTAGTTTTCCAAGTGGATTATTTAAGTGGTGTTGAATGCCTGTCTACATGATCCAAGTCAGAATACAAGTGGTTGTGATGCTACTCACTTGAATTGACTTTGAAAATAAGTACACTAAATTTAATTATGGCCAGTTTAATTCTGAATTAGTCTTTAACATAGTGTATATAAACACCTACAAAAGAACACCTCTAGTTCATTTGGACTGATTTTCCTCAGTGGCCCCATGTTGGTGAGCCTGTGTTTACAAGACCTTTTCCATGAAGAAAAACATCCTTGATGGTTAAATTTGTTAAAACATTCTCAGGTTTAAGCAACAAATATATATATATATATACACCAACAAAAAATATTAGCATAAACTTAAAGCTAATACTTTTAAGAAGCACTATCACACCTTGGAAGACATTGGGATTTTTATTATTCAGATAGATTTTAAAGTTAATAAATTTTAATAGATCAGATTTGACATAAAACTGTATTTTACCCTAGAGTTATGACGAGACTACTTGTCCTTTATTTCTGAACTCCCCAAAATGAATTACCCCTAACCACCATTGGGCAACCTACTTCTGGCCATTATTATTCCACTCAAAAGGAAGAAGAAAAATATCTATGTCATATGTCTACATATGTCTATGTCATATGTAGGAATGTTGGAAATTTTAGGCAACATTAAAGGTAAGAAATATGTTCAACAACTGAATCAGTTGTCCTTTTGGTTGCAATTAATTTAACTCATTCTCCATCTACTTCTGCAGAATTTAGTGCTGTTTAAGTAGGAGTAACTTTGGCCCAGACTTTGTAAGTTTGTGCTAAAATGTAACCAAAACAAAAGAAAGAAAGAAAAAAACCACAGTTTTTATGAAGTTCTACTTAAAAAAGGAATACTTACTTCAGGAAGATTTGACACGAAGTAGTCATTTTTGAAGATATAGAATTTCTAAAGGAGACCAAAAGTAGTCTAAGTTGTCTAGTCTTAGTTGTCTAACCCCTGAACTGTATTTATAGAAAAGTGCAAAGAATTTGAAATTATTTTAGAGCACTGAAATTATTTAAGTTACAATTCTGGTTACACTCCTTTTCAGTTTGTAATGAGATTGTTTTGGGAAAATGCCTGCTAGGTGAATTACCTTTATGATTACATGAAGTGGCAGACATGCTGATTTGGAAAGGAAAACTCTAACACTCCAGTTACCATGCACCCTGAAAACAAAACAAAACAACAACAACAACAAAACTAACAAAACCACTAGCAGAACAAGGTAATTGATGTATTTAAGATCTACTTGTCTCAATTGATAGATATTACTTTTAATTCCACTACACTTGCTCTCACTGTAGAATTTGCCTACTTGGTGATTTTGCATTGGGTCCCAACAGAATATTGCTGTCCATTTCCTTTGTCTCTGCCATTGCATGCTGCTGCATGGAAACTGGAGAAGCTGCTACAAATCACATAAAAGAACAATTTTCTGCTGATATATTAATGTGACAGATCAGTTGTCTTTTTTTTTTTTTTTTTTGGTTAGGTTGTGTTTTGAGGTCCCAACAGATAAAATGGCTATATGTCGTAACTACTAGACATATACACATGGATGGAGATGAAGAAACCACTGCTAAGCAGATGGAAGAACACATTTTTTTTCTATAGCAGAAAGCTGGTCTACTGTAGTCTCTCTTCTGTTAAAGTGTAATTAAAATTTGATTTTACCTTTGTAACAGCTGACTTTGTAAATGTTAAATGACATTTAAGACTCAATAAAATAATCAGCTTACATATACATTTTAAAAGTCCTCAAGCATTTTGCAGAAACCACAGTTGCTGTTACAGAAAGTAGTTCTTGTTTTTGCTTAAAGTCTAATATTTTCAACACTTCTTCAGCTTGCACCTTCTCTAGTTTAGGGCTTGATGTCTTTGAAACCGTTATACTGGGAGCAGTAAACTGGTTTGACTTATGGTCTTGGGAGGTGAAAAGAGAAAATAAGTCTGATTGTAAATCTGGAGCAAAGAAATGTTAATGGGAAAGAAAGTCTTAGAGGAGTTGAGATAGAAGTGTGTTAGGTATAATTTGAGGGAACAGTCTGATAAAGAGACTCGACACAATCAGTCTTAGCTTACAAACCCAACCAAATTAGGTAAATTAAGTACATTTATAGCATTTGTTGTGTTAAATCTATTTTCTTTTATATGTTTTATTCCTCTTGTAAAGATTAAACACTTCATTTTGAGGAAGTTGTTCTGAGTCTTTGTGGAGCTACTGATCATATATCCTGACTGTAAGGTTTTCTGGTTTGACCTCAGTGCCAGGAAAGCTCATGGAGCAGATCCTCCTGAGAGTCATCATGCAGCACTTGCAGGGGAAGCAGGCGATCAGGCCCAGTCAGCATGGCTTTATGAAAGGCAGGTCATGCCTGACGAACCTGATCTCCTTCTATGACAGAGTGACGCGCTGGGTGGATGAGGGAAAGGCTGTGGATGTGGTCTACCTTGACTTCAGCAAGGCTTTTGACACCGTCTCCCACAGCATTCTCCTCAAGAAACTGGCTGCTCTTGGCTTGGACTGGCGCACGCTTCGTTGGGTTAGAAACTGGCTGGATAGCCGGGCCCAAAGAGTCGTGGTGAATGGAGTCAAGTCCAGTTGGAGGCCAGTCACTAGTGGCGTCCCCCAGGGCTCGGTGCTGGGGCCGGTCCTCTTTAATATCTTCATCGATGATCTGGACGAGGGCATCGAGTGCACCCTCAGTAAGTTCGCAGATGACACCAAGTTAGGTGCGTGTGTCGATCTTCTTGAGGGTAGGAAAGCTCTGCAGGAGGATCTGGATAGGCTGCACCGATGGGCTGAGGTCAACTGCATGAAGTTTAACAAGGCCAAGTGCCGGTTCCTGCACCTGGGGCGCAATAACCCCAAGCAGAGCTACAGGCTGGGAGAGGAATGGTTGGAAAGCTGCCAGGCAGAGAAGGACCTGGGAGTGATGGTGGATAGTCGGCTGAATATGAGCCAGCAGTGTGCTCAGGTGGCCAAGAAGGCCAACGGCATCCTGGCTTGTATCAGGAACAGCGTGACCAGCAGGGCTAGGGAGGTGATCGTCCCCCTGTACTCAGCTCTGGTGAGGCCGCACCTCGAGTACTGTGTTCAGTTTTGGGCCCCTCGCTACAAGAAGGACATCGAGGTGCTTGAGCGGGTGCAGAGAAGGGCGACGAAGCTGGTGAGGGGCCTGGAGAACAAGTCCTACGAGGAGCGGCTGAGGGAGCTGGGCTTGTTCAGCCTGGAGAAGAGGAGGCTCAGGGGTGACCTTATCGCTCTTTTTAGGTACCTCAAGGGAGGCTGTAGTGAGGTGGGGGTTGGCCTGTTCTCCCACGTGCCTGGTGACAGGACGAGGGGGAATGGGTTTAAGTTGCGCCAGGGGAGTTTTAGGTTAGATGTTAGGAAGAACTTCTTCACTGAAAGGGTTGTGAGGCACTGGAACAGGCTGCCCAGGGAAGTGGTGGAGTCACCATCCCTGGAAGTCTTCAAAAGACGCTTAGATGTAGAGCTTAGGGATATGGTTTAGTGGAGGGCTGTTAGCGTTAGGTTGGAGGTTGGACTCGATGACCTTGAGGTCTCTTCCAACCTAGAAAATTCTGTGATTCTGTGAACTAAATTCCCTTTGTTCTGTTGATTTATTGTTTATAAACAGGGCTGTAATAACCCAGTGGCCAAATCTTATTTTAACCTCTGTTCAACCAGTTTATGCTGTGGCTTTATGAAGTCTCATGGTACAAGGGAGGGGACAGTGAATGGTTTCTTCTTCTAGTAATGATAATTCCAGTTCTATTTTGAACTATTCTTCGAGAGTGGGACAATCACAGATATATATATATATATATATTTATATAAATTAAAATGGTTGAATAGTTTAACTGGCATTCCTTCCTGATGTACTGATGCAATTGCCTTTGGATATGCAAGCACTCCTACCTGTTTGTTTGTATACAAAAATATAAAGTGAAAAAACATCAAGGATGTTAATTCGGTTACATAACACTTTCTGTTGTTGAAACAGACTGTTTTATCTTTCTGTTTTAACTTTAGTAGTAGGGGAAAAACACAAAATATGGTGGGGAAAAAAACAGCTTGACAGATGTCAGTGTGTAAAATTGACCACTTTTTGAATTACAAAACTGTTGTAAAGCGTTTGCTTATCAATGAGTTTTTAAAAGGTAGGGTATTCGGGTAGTGGGATCTATTAACCAATTGTTGTATCTTATTATTTTTGTTTTTAATTTAGTCTATTAAAGAACAAAGCAAAATGCAATGTAATGTAGAAAGCATGAGGGAAATTATTTTTGATTCATAACAGGAGTCTTTATAGGGTCTGTTATATCAATATGGATAATACTAGTATTTTCTGCAATTAATATTGAACTGGGTATAAACATTAGTAGTCTTGTGACAAATGAAAATGTTGTTAGTTACACAGTGATAAACCTAATGTAAACATGTTCCATACTCTCAAAGCATGACAGTAAGACTAGTGGAAATATTTTTGTGAGAAAAGGATATCTGAAAATAAATTTCAGAAATTAAAAGGTTTCTTCTTTAGACATGATGGTACATGTCTAATAATGTGGTGTTTCAAGGTTTTTAATTCTTCGTTTCCTATCATTTTGGGAAATTTTCAAATGTACTTTGCATGAAATTCACTTTTGGCCAAATCTGATACACATTAATGTGATTCTGTATTTGCAGGTGGATCACTGTTGTATGCTAACATAGAACTGGCTTGGAAAGTTAAGCCAAGCCCTGGAGCAAACTACGTAACTAGAAAATACACTAATAAAAAACACAAAACACAACACTTTTCTAGAATTATTAGTATAGGATTCATTTTCCTTGCAGGGATTAAGCAGGTAACATCTCATTCCTCAAGCTGTGCCAGTACCTTCACCTACCTTGCATCTGAAATTGAAGTCAGCTGTATTTCTATATCGGAGGTTCCCTTCCTGTCCCAAATGCCCATCTTACATGTGCACATGAGCCTCACCCTTTCTTCTCTCCCCACCTCCATTAACTTCATTGCCCAGGTCCTGTTGTCATCTAGGTCATCCACCACACCAGTCATCTAACGATGGTCCATGCTTGCCATGATGCCCTTCATTCCAGCGGGGCCAAATCATGAGAACATGTGCAGATGGCTTGCGAACAAGGTTCATAAAAGGACCACAGATTAAGCATAAACTAGATTGAGACTTTGCCTTCATTGAGAATGTGTGCACAGAGAGGCAGATGGATTAGCAATGAGAATTTATCTAACATTAACATATTAATTGGCAGAGATTAAACTGTGATAGAATTTGGTGGAAATGCTGCTTAGAGGATATGGAATAGGTAAGCAAAAGTGTTGCATCCATGTTATTCCTAATTGCTGCAGCCTCCATTAATGTGTTGTGTATTAAGGCTGAAGCAGAAAACACAGACATGCATACACACCTCTTTAAAAATCTAATTTATTTATCCTAGTTTGTAAAGTAAAAGATGTTACTTTTACATACAGTTTCTGCATCTAGTGGCAAAATATGATGGGTGACAAACCAGAAAAGCAACTCTTGTTTTTCTACCAAATCTTAATGAAGGATTACTGGCATGTATTTCTTGGTGTTGATCAGCACAGTGTCCTCAATTGAGGGAAACACTTACTTTTTTTTTTTTTTTTTTTTTTTTCTGGTTCCTGTTCCACTGTTGTTTTTATCTCCTTTTTATTTTCATCACATACAAGCTGTTTCTAACTCTTCGGATATTTGTTCTTTGACTTCTTTGTTATGCCCTAAAATTAGTTCTGCTCAGCTCTCAGTGTCACACTCCTTTTGTGACTTGTCAGTGACCATTTATGTTTCTGCCTATAGCTTTGAGGTTCTGGCTTTTATCCTGTGCTGGTAATCTTGGGGAGGTGCTGGGCAGATGGACATGGACCAGGTGAGAACCTCAGTTCAGACAGACTGAAAAGTAGCAACAAGCTGAAGGTGAATGAAGAGAGGAAAATGTGGCGATGGTGGAAGTAGGTTGGAGAAAGCTTTGGGCAATAATTGGTCCAACTTCACTATGGCATGACAACACTTAAACAAGTTGTAAGGGCAAAGGAGGCTGAAAAGGTATGTGCTGTGTCTTCTCATACTCAGCTTCCCTGAAATTACAGCTAAGACCCATGTTTTCTATGTCTTCAGCACCAGCACTATACCTTTCTGTGTGATCTTATCTGGGTAAGATTGGCCTGCCCTCATAGACCACCTTATCACCACCAAAAAAAACAAAAATCAAAGAAAATCCTCCCAAAACAAGTGCAGTTTTTTGGTGCTTCACAGGGTCGTGAAAGCTTTTTGCATGTTGTGTTTCTTTTCTCCCCAGATGGTGCTGAAGGTGGTGGAAGAAAACCTGTCTTTCCTGGGGAGGGCTTGTACAGGTCTGTCCATAAGTGTCCACTGTCCAGTTATGACACCCTGGAGAGAAACTCCTCTGCTGTGGCAAAGGAGCATCCTCAGCTGAGAGGGCTTCAGCCCTCTGTCCAAATAGGTAAGGATGGCCTCTGAAATGTGATACTCTTGGAGCTGATTGCCTGAAAAGACATGTCACCTGGCAGCCTCATTTGTATCTTTACAAGTAAGAGTAAAATGACTTGTCACTGTCTCAGTAGAGCAAATCACAGGCTTTGGCGAGAGAGGGAGCTTGGACTGGCAGCAGGGAACAGGACTCTTTTATGAACCTGAGTTGCTGGTGCAAAATGAGCAGAGCTGTTTGAGGAAAAAACACCTGTCGACTAAATGCATATGTTGTTGTTTGATTTCCCTAGAACTAAAGCTGCACAAAGCCTAGGCAAAACAGTGGTTCAAAAGCAGAACCCAGCAGCACCATGTGGCTGTACAATGTGGGGGCTGCCCCACATGTGAGGCTGGTGCCTCAGTCCACTTGTAGTGTACATCCTTCTTCATCCTTTCTGCTCATGGTCACAATAGTCATACTGCAGTAGCCTAAATGTCTGGAAATTTTCTGGCCTATACTAATTTCTTACTATGTTAGAGACCTTCCTTAACTTTGGCTTCAGATTTGCATGTTGTTGAACAAGTATCTAGTCACATATATAATGTGCTGGTAATATTTGTCTGAAGTTTAGGAAATGAACTGAATAATTTATCTTTGATGTGATAGGCATGTGTAGTAAGCTCCTGAGTGTCTGATAGTTCTTGTAAATAATGAGATGCTAGAAAGAGAGAGCAACTTGAAACAGTATTATTTAAGCTCCAAAAGTAAAACTGCACACATCAATTTCAGAAGCAAAAATCTGTTATCCAGGTATTCACTCTGAAACTATTTTGATGGGAATTATATGGAAATTTAGGGATGGAAATGACTGTAACAAGATAAAAAGTATATTTAGGCTGTTAATATTGTTATCATTTGCTTGTTGTATCTCAGGATTAGAATGCAGTATCAGCTTGTATCAGGGTGGAAATAATGGCACATATTCAACTACTGGAAGCCATTCTATGTTTTAGAATCCAAAACTGAAAAAAAAAACAAAGGATTAGGAGAAAGGTTCCATATTATCACACCCTAGTTTTTTGGCTAGGAATGCAGATAACCTGGTCACTGTGATTTGTTCAAAACCAAATATTAATTAGTTTTTATGAAAATAGAATTTTATTATTATTATTATTATTTAGTTTCTTTGGTAGGCTGGCATCAGTGTGGAAAAAATAGTTTTTGTTCTCATGGTCTGAAATCTCTAATCAATACTTACAGAAATCCAAAGGTTTGTTCCTTCTGTCTCAGAGTAATCCTCATATTTTAAATATTTTCCTTCCACCACTGACTTTTCTCAACCCATCTGTCTCCAACCAAATCTAGCTTATATTTTCTGTTATTACTGACTTTTTATTTCTTTAGGCAGGAACTAGTTGACATTGTCATTAATTAAATGACAGGACTCTAAAGGAGTCATTTACCTCTTGTATGCAAATACAATATTTTTATGCATGCATTCTGGCTATTCAAAGCTGTGATTTGCAAAGCCAAATATCCTCTTGAATGCAATATTCTTCTCGTTTATCCAGTGGTAATCTCTTTGATTTCCCCCAGTTAAGGTAAGCTCAGCATTTCTGTCAATATGATATAGTCATTTAGTATAAAGAGAAATTGTGAACGAATATTTACCGAGGCTTTTTGAATGTCACTATTTGTTTTTTCCAGAACAAAAAACAAAAACAAAAAATAACCAACCAACCAATCAAACAAACAAACATAAAACCACACTCAAATATCCTCTTGAAAATGTTAAATATCTAATGCTGGGCCATATATCATATAGCAACTAGTCTCAGTGCAGACATACAACATATGCAAAGACATGAACTAAAAGGCACCAATATAAATTGTTTCATGTTTAGTAAGTACAGTCAGTGTTACATTGGTGCTTCTTTGCAGAGGGCTTTGTGGTATCAAGACTTTATATCCTATTTAATATGAATCTTTTGATGATAATGCTAACACAGATGAGTACCTTGTTTCCCATACACACACATTCATAACATTCATGCTCATGTTCAGAGTGTTAAAATGATGCCTTAATTCAGTTAATTCTAAAGCAAAAGTTACTCCACGGGTATTCAAAGCCCAAATCTTTCTAACCACCTGATTGCACGTTTTCACTTGTTCCAAGCCTTGACCACCTGCAAGCAAGGGAGGGCTTTGGTATTGATTTCAGTAGGAAAAGATTTATACCAATTTCTGGAAAGCAGTAAAGCATTTGATGGTAATTAACTACCAGAGCATCATGTTTAGATATTGAGGCAAAAAACTGTCTCCTATTTTCTCATTAATTTATCAGGATATCAGGATATCTACCCATGGGACTCTTCTTAAGAACATCAGTATTTAAGGAAAAGTTCTTATATCCTTTTTAGAAATGTTTAAATTGCAGTGTTATATTATTAAACTGTTATAGTTAAAGCACCGGATCACAAACTTGTTTTCAATTACATATATACAATTGCTAAAGGCTTTGTAGGTGTTACAGTGAATATACTGAACGCAGAATAGCCATAGCAATTAAAGTCTCAGTCATTCACCAGTGAATTTCTGGTACCATTTAATTTCAGTGTTCTATTTTTTACTAAGGCCATTGAATTGTGTTGAAACAACTAGTTGCTTTCTTCTGGTGCATGCATCTATGGATATACAACCCTTGCATCATTTCTTTGATATTTCCTGTTGTCACCTTTTTTGATCAAAAAGTTTTGTTCACTCATTCTAATGTTGTCAGGCTATAATGTTGGAGAGGAATAGGAGAGCAATCCAGGACCAGTCTCTGTCTGTGCCAAGCTAGAGCTGCAAACCCACTGAAATGACAGTCAGTTGCAAACCCCAGCCCCAATCATGGTACTGAAATTTTTTATTTTATTTTGTTTTGTTTTGTTTTGTTTTGTTTTGTTTTGTTTTGTTTCATTTCATTTCATTTCGTTTCTTTTCATTTCATTTCATTTCATTTCATTTCATTTCATTTCATTTCATTTCATTTCATTTTTTTGTTTGTTGGGGCAAGTTTTCTGCATATATAGGGAGAAAATTTTGACTAGAAACTATTGAAATCTATGTTGAAATATAGGTATCCTAATAGTCTTGTTCTGATAACAGCATGTGCCGATGAAAAAGATTCTGTATAAAATTTTGGCCAGCTCTAAGCAGTGTCTTATGAACAATACCACCTACAAGTCATTGCTTCTGAAATAGAATATTTTAGTTGCTCTAAGGGAGAAGCAGCTTGACATAACTCTCTGGGAATAAATTTTTTAAATAATAATTAATAATAATAAACAGGAAAAAGTCAGACAAACAACATATTGATTCCTCAGTTCCAACTTTTAAATGAAAAAGAAGCTCAGAAAAAAATGCTTAAACCAGAACACTTTTATAGAAATTTTTCCCACAGAAGGAAACCATTCAACACTGGGCAAATGAAGTTCTGTAAAGTCCCATACAGGAGGAGACTCTGGATGTTTCTTTTAAAAGTTAAGATACCTATATGCATTCTTAAATGAACAGGACTTGCTGGAATTTAATTTCAAACTTAATCTGAAAGACAAAAAATGTACCAGCTGAACACATGGTAAGAGACTGGTTTCATACTGAATGATGAAAAGTACAATACAATGGAATGCAATAGCATTTTAATACGCTATTAACCACAGTTCTGGAAAGAAATACAGTTATTAATGACCAAAAATTCAGAGAAAGAAAGAGAGTCTTACAAGAAGAAATAAACAACCTTAGATGTACTCCACATATTCCATTCATGTATTATTTTAAAGTATATAAGTTAAAAAGACTAGCTGTTTATCTGAAACTTTCTAGCTAAGTGACAGTCTAAGGCAGTCTATGAAAATATTTTTAAACTATTTTAGTTACTGCAGAAAAGGATGGTATAGAAAATGTCCTTCCACCCAAAATGCAGTGGTTTGGAGAAGAGTTGTGAAATTTGGCTGAAAATGGCCTTGGAAAGCCAATCCAGGCCAGAAAACCTTAAGAGATGGAGTTGATTTATTCCCACAAAATAATTGTACCTTTGCAGCTGAAATCTCCAAATGCAGCAAAAATATTGACATATGGGATGACCCCTGGAAAGCCCATGGTGAACACTCCTGTGTAAGGAGCAAGGTCTGAGTCAAGGGTACTTTTTTGTTTGTTTCATTGTTGATACTCTTCTTGAATGTCCTTTTTGAATGTCCCTTTACTGTTGCCCATATCATCAGTGAGCCCAGCTTGATTAATATGTATGTTGACCTCTTTTTTTGGTGGAGACTGGGGGATTTTTTCTTGCCAGCAAGAGGAATCCATGCTGTGAGCTATCTTTTCACATACATTTTTTGTCCCTTTACCCTTCCTCCCAAAGTGCAAAATCGACACTTCCACTAGCTGCAAAAAAGGTGAACTCAGTGTGTCACTGTGTGATATAAAGGAGGGAGGAGACTATATCCAGCTGCAATCAGCATGTATTTGCAATTAGTAAAATTCTATTATAGAGAATAGAATAGAACGTCAGCTTTAATTTTAACTTTTTATATATTTCCCCTTTAATAAATACAAATTAAAAGGTGAACCTAGATATGCTTGTAATTAAGAGGAATCAGCTTCTTAACTAAATGATGTAAAAGGTGGGAGGTCCACCTTGCTGTTATCAGAGTTGAAGGGGAATTTCTGAGCTCTGTGGGAAATAGTCTGTGGCACGTACAGAAGGTAGAGACAGCAGAATCTCAAAGTCCTCTACGAAAGGTTCAGTTTGGTAAGGGAGCAACTGCATAAGTGCTACCATAAAGTATTCATTCAAAGGGGACTGGAAATTGTGTAATTTTTGAAATTTGTCTACTTTCTCATGAACTTGGCCTAAAAGGAAGCTTTCATGGAGCCCTTCAGCTTCTTATGCCCAAACCTGATTGGTTCAAAACAACATCAAAACAGTACAAAGGCAGGAATTATTGCAAAAGCCAGTGCTGATAGACATGGATTGCAAGACCTGAGTCAAGTTCTTGTTGAGAATAAAAGAACTAAAGACATGGGAAACTGTCCAAGTCTTGATTTACTCTGTTGATTTTAAAATGCATGCACATAAAAGAAAAGCATGGAAACAGCAAAGAAAGTCATCTTGGCAACGGATGGTTAGACCAACTCTTTAACCTACTGAAATTTCTAACAGCTGAAAACATGTAGCCATTAATTCTGCACTTGAAGTTATAGATTTTTATTATTATTATTATTATTATTATTATTATTATTATTATTATTTTTCCCCTGGGGTAGGAGGAGTGCCAGAAAGGGATGGGTGTGGAGAAATTATTTCTTTTGATATTTTGATTACCACAGCTTCAAATTCATAAAATGGAAAGTCATGACCAGTAGTATTTACTTTAATGTTTAACAACATGTAGAGGCACTACAGTCCTGATTCAGGTAAAACACCATAGCATCTGATTAAAAACACTTGTGTTCTGAAAAATATTTTAGCAATGATTAACTGTAAGTAGCATGTTAAGACCTGCAGAAGTCATGGAATTTGAGAATGTGCTTAACTAAAGGATATCAATATATGCATAAGAGTGCTGTTGAGGAATGTCCTACCTTACCTGTGTTAACAAATGTGCTTTTTTCTCTTATCTTCAATGTGTCTATCCTTGTGGTACAACACTATTTTTCACTTATTTTTCACAAATTTTCAGGACCCATGAAAATGTTTTACAAGGACAAATTTGTGTAACAGCTGGAGGCAGATTGTTTTGGGAACTGAGACTCAAATTGGCTGAGATACTAGATAATAAATGGATGTAATCTTTGAGATACTAGAGGCTTGTGTTATTAAATTCCCCTACATTGGCACTGATTTGATAAACACCTTTGTTGGGATATATCACACAGTATATTAAAAAAAAGCTGTTAATGAAAAATGAATATTGCTGTGTCTTTTTGGCAGGATGAATCAATATGCTCTTTTTAATAATTCAGTTTATTCCTCAAAATACCATTTTCCCACTAGAACTGAAAATTAGAACATGAAATAATTACCAAATATCACCTTTTCGCCTTCCAAACAATGCACTTCTTCTTGTTGCCTACCTTTGCCAGATTTTCTGATGAAAATTTATAATAATTCAAAAAGTCTTATTTTTTGGAAATGAGGAAAGTTTTATGGTTTTCTGAAAAACTGTAGGTCTGAAAGATAGTTATTCAGTTTCCAGACCTTGTATGTTTTATTTTCTCAGTGGAAGATGGTCAATTTATGAAGCTTCTTATGTACCCCACCCTTATGGGAAAATGTAAGTCAGATTTGACTTGGAGCGCATTTTTTTTTAAGAGGTCAGATAAAGCATGAACAGCATAGATAGTGTATCACCTCTTCATGCTTAGAGATTGTCATGAGAAGAAAAATTCCCTATCTGTTTTGTTGTTGTTACCTCTGTCCAGGCAGCATTGTTACAGTATGAAGTTTTCTGTATATTTGTGGTTTTTTTTTGCCTTGCTAGTTGAGATCTGGATATCTTCCCAGGAGTAGTAGCTGTCTAGAAACCAGACAGGTTAAATAATTGTACTGTTTGGGATATCTGATTTCATGTTTTGCATCTTATTTTTCTAACTAAGTATCTATCTAAGTGTCTATCAAATTAAATTTGTATTTAGCTTGTTTTCCTAAGGATTTTATTGTATTGTATTGTATTACATTGTATTGTATTTTATTTTATTATTTTTGATTTCTGCCCATTTGTTTGCTTACCTCTCTCTGTCTGCCAGGCTAGATGGCTGGCTCTGTTGCTCCTTAAATAATAAGCTCAATGGCCCTCCAGCCTCCTTTGCTTCATTTAATAAGAGGTAGAGAGCTTCCAAGCTTCCACAAGATGTGTCAAAACAGGTAGGTAAATTCAACCATGAAAATTCACCTGCACATTGAGGAAAGGACTAGACAATGAGATTATCAGTCTTCCCTGGTCTGCTCTGTTCAGTTGGCACTGGGGTAAGGCATACTGCCTGGTGCCAGCCCAGGAGGTTACTGGTTCTCGCTCCTGGTACTTGGGGAGATGAGAAGAACCTGAAAGTATTGCTGAGTGGGGTAAGGGGCAGGGGAGATGGCTGAGTTCCTGTATAGGAGGGAGACCTACATAATATGTGTAGAAGCTGCATTATTGTGATAGTAGAGACATTTTAAGTGGCATAAGACTAAACTTGTGGGAAATTAAACGTTTCAGCTCATAATACTATTTACTTATCATGAGAAAGTTTTTTCCTTAGTTCTACTTATGACTTCAGCTTTAGCTCTGTAGACAGCACTCGTGCTGGGAGACAGAATTGATGGTATATCTGTTTTTCCCTATTATTTATACTTAAAATATTGAAACTGTCTTGATGAGTACAGTAAGCTGATACAGAAATAACAGCTATTTTTTGTTGTTCTTGCTATTTATTTATTTATTAGCTGTTCTTGCTATTTGTAACAAAGGACAGAATTTAGTCTTGCAGATATTTTTCTTTAAGAGAAGAGTATTGGAAATCAGATATTTTATCAGTGTGTACTTTATATATTTTTCTGGAAAGAGCATCTCATCGAAAAACAAAAGTGGAAAAAAACTTTTAGGATTGCTAATTAAAAGAAATGATATAACCTTACGTGTAAGCATTAAGGTTACGCGTTCTGCAGTGGAGTGGGGGTTCAGACCGGCAGGGCTCATTTTTCCGGCACTGAGCCCACTCAAGGGTGCCACCACGACCCGGCAGCCCTCGTGAGGGAAGTGAATATGGCGAGAAGGAGGAGTAGGCGGAGCCAGCAGTGAAGGCGGAGCCAACAGCGTCAGCGGCGGGCCTTTTAAATCGGACGCCACTGCCATTTCGCAGCCACTTGCCGAGGCGATCGGCTCCGGGGCAGACACGTTCTGCAGCGGAGCGGGGGTTTGGATAGGCAGGGCTAGTTTTTCCAGCACTGAGCCCACTCTAGGGAGCAACCAGGACCCGGCAGCCCTCTCGAGGGAGGTGAATGAGACGAGAAGGAGGCGTAGGTTGAGCCAGCAGCACCCTCTCCCAGGCTGTTCATAGGCTGCCCCTAGGGAGCGCAAGCGATCAGGACGGATGGGCAAACAGGGTGTGGCGCGTCAGAAGGGAGTGGCGCGGCAGTTCGCACAGGCAGAGTGAGCAGGAAGGGCAGAGCACTCCCCCCCGCCCATATGAACACCTCCTCTAATGGCAGTCTACTGCTAGCTCAGCTGAAATGGTGTACACCAGGCACAGTGTGCTCTCCAGAAAGTCTGTACACAACCAGACAAGCTGCCCACTCAAAACTGCGGCAGTTCAGGTCTCCGGGTACAGGGAGTGCCTGAGCCTGTTGCTACCACCTGCAGGGGGCAAAGAGACTGTGTGCGTGAGGTGCGAACAGGTGGATGACCTGGTCCACCTCATGACAGAACTCAAGGAGGAGGTCGAGAGGTTGAGGGATATCAGAGAGTGTGAGTGTGAGATAGACTTGTGGAGCGACTCCCTGCGCAGCCTGAAGGACAGGCACCGGGGTGAGACACCCCAAATGGGGGTGGACGCCCTACCCTGTTGCTGTTGGGCAGAGGCAGGGGACCTAGGAGTTGAGGAGGAATGGAGACAGGTCCCTGCTTGATATCACAGGTGATGCCCTCCCCCACCGGCCCCACCTTCCCAGGTGCCCTTACGCAACAGGTTTGAGAGACCGGTAGATGAGGAAGAGGTAGTAAGTCTACCCAGGAGGATGACTAGGGTGAGGAAGTCAACTCCACGCCTCAGGACTGCCTCTACCAGGACAGAAAGAAGGGTGATTCTCGTGGGCGACTCCCTTCTCAGGGGAACAGAGGGACCTATTTGTTGGCCTGACCCTACCCATAGGGAAGTCTGCTGCCTCCCTACAGCCAGGGTCAGGGACATTGCCAGAAAGCTTCCCAACCTGGTTCACCCCTCTGACTATTATCCTCTTTTAATAGTCCAGGCTGGCAGTGATGACATTGAAGAGAGAAGAGGACCATCAAACGGGACTTCAGGGGACTGGGACGGTTAGTGGCTGGAGCGGGAGTACAGGTGGTGTTTTCATCTATCCTTACCGTGGCAGGGAGGGGAACAGAGAGGACACGGAAAGCCCACCTGATAAACACGTGGCTCAGAGGCTGGTGCCAACACAGAAATTTTGTGTTTTTTTGACCATGGGGCACTTTACTCGGCATCCGGCCTGGTGGCCGCAGACAGGTCCCTATCTCTAAGGGGAAAAGGAAAATGGATCCTGGGCCAGGAGCTGGTGGGGCTCATTGTGAGGGCTTTAAACTAGGTGAGAAGGGAGATGGGGCTGAAACAAGGCTTGTTAGAGCTGTGCCAGGGGTAACAATGGCAAGGCTGGGAGAGAAAGCAGTGGCCCAACTGAAGTGCATCTACACCAATGCATGCAGCATGGGTAACAAACAGGAGGAGCTGGAAGCCATCGTGCGGCAGGCAGGCTATGACTTGGTTGCCATCACGGAAACGTGGTGGGACTACTCTCATGACTGGAGTGCTGCTATGTCTGGCTATAGGCTCTTCAGAAGGGACAGACAGCATGGAAGGGGTGGTGGTGTGGCTTTCTATATCAGAGAGAGTTTTGATGTCGTGGAACTTGAGGCTGGGAATGATAAGGTTGAGTCCCTATGGGTTAGGATCAGCAGGAAGGCCAACAAGGCAAGCATCCTGGTGGGGGTCTGTTATAGACCATTGAACCAGGATGAGACTGACGAGGAGTTCTACAGGCAGCTGACAAAAGTTGCGAAATTGTCAGCGCTTGTTCTTGTGGGGGACTTCAACTTCCCAGATATATACTGGAAGCACAACATAGCGCAGAGAAAGCAGTCTAGGAGGTTTCTGGAGAGCGTGGAAGATAGCTTCCTGATGCAGCTGGTTAGTGAGCCTACCATGGGAGGTGCCCCACTAGACCTCTTCACAAACAGAGACTGGTGGGAGATGTGGTGGTTGGAAACTGTCTTGGGCAGAGTAACCATGAAATGGTATAGTTCTCCATTCTTGGAGAAGCCAGGAAAGGGACCAGTAAAACCACTATATTGGACTTCTGGAGGGAGTAAAACTGCTGTATTGGACTTCCGGAGGGCTGACTTTGAACTATTCAGGACACTGGTTGGTAGAATCCCTTGGGGGGCAGTTCTGAAGGGCAGAGGAGTCCAGGAAGGCTGGGCACTCTTCAAGAAGGAAATCTTAATGACGCAGGAGCAGTCTGTCCCCATGTGCCAGTGGGGAAGAAGACCAGCCTGGCTGAACAGAGAATTGTGGCTTGAGCTTAGCAGGAAAAAGAGGGTTTACAATCTTTGGAAAACTGGGCAGGCCACTCAGGAGGAATATAAGGATGTGAGGCAGTGCAGGGACAAAATTAGAATGGCCAAAGCTCATCTGGAGCTCAATCTGGCTACTGCCGTCAAAGACAACAAAAAATGTTTTTACAAATACATTAATGCAAAATGGAGGACTAAGGAAAATCTCCATCCTTTACTGGATGTGGGGGAAAACCTTGTTACAAAAGATGAGGAAAATGCGGAGGTGCTCAATGCCTTCTTTGCCTCAGTCTTTAGTGGCAAAACCAGTTGCTCTCTGGATACCCAGTACCCTGAACTGGTGGAAGGGGATGGGGAGCAGAATGTGGCCTTCACTATCCATGAGGAAATGGTTGGCGACCTGCTACGGCACTTGGATGCATGCAAGTCGATGGGGCCAGATGGGATCTACCTGAGGACACTGAGAGAACTGGCGGAGGAGCTGGCCAAGCCACTTTCCATCATTTATCAGCAGTCCTGGCTATCAGGGGAGGTCCCAGTCGACTGGCGGCTAGCAACTGTGACTCCCATCTACAAGAAGGGCTGGAGGACAGACCCAGGAAACTATAGGCCTGTCAGTTTGACCTCAGTGCCAGGGAAACTCATGGAGCAGATTATCTTGAGTGTCATCACGCAGCACTTACAGGGCAAACAGGTGATCAGGCCCAGTCAGCATGGGTTTATGAAAGGCAGGTCCTGCTTGACGAACCTGATCTCCTTCTATGACAAAGTGACATGCTTGGTGAATGAGGGAAAGGCTGTGGATGTGGTCTACCTTGACTTCAGCAAGGCTTTTGACACCATTTTCCACAGCATTCTCCTCAAGAAACTGTCTGCTTGTGTCTTGGACTGGCGCACGCTTCATTGGGTTAGAAACTGGCTGGATAGCCGGGCCCAAAGAGTCATGGTGAATGGAGTCAAGTCCAGTTGGAGGCCAGTCACTAGTGGCATTCCCAGGGCTCAGTACTGGGGCCAGTCCTCTTTAATATCTTCATCGATGATTTGAATGGGGGCATCAAGTGCACCCTCAGTAAGTTCGCAGATGACACCAAGTTAGATGCGTGTGTCGATCTGCTCGAGGGTAGGAAGGCTCTGCAGGAGGATCTGGACAGGCTGGACCAATGGGCTGAGGTCAACTCCATGAAGTTCAACAAGGCCAAGTGTCGGGTCCTGCACCTGGGGCACAATAACCCCAAGCAGAGATACAGGCTGGGAGGTCTTTTGAGGTCTCTTGAGGTCTCTTCCAACCTAGACAATTCTGTGATTATCAGCAAAGAATTATTCAAGATGTTTTCTGCTTTGAAACACTATAGGAATATCTAGGAATATAGATATTCTTATTCTTCTTCTGTCTTCTGGAGAAGTTGAGCTGGGTAAAATGGAAGAGGTGTTGCTTCTTTCCTTCATCATTTTCATTGTTAGCTTTGGCAAACCTTTATCGAAGCTAATTTTCAGTACCCTGGTACCAG
Organism: Aythya ferina; assembly: GCF_964211825.1. Classification (NCBI taxonomy): domain Eukaryota; kingdom Metazoa; phylum Chordata; class Aves; order Anseriformes; family Anatidae; genus Aythya; species Aythya ferina. Next base: position 26,268,151 of record NC_140298.1, read on the forward strand.
ACAAATATCTGTTAAGTGGGACACTTTTCAATAACCGCAAAGTATGAGTTACCTTTCCTGCATGTGTTGAGTGTGGAGCTTTCTCAGACAGTTTGGTAAGTTGGACTGATGATTCTCACTTTGCTTGATGAAGAGTCTATTTGCGAGTACGTAAGTTAAGTGTTTGATTTGCAGCTTGAGTTCAAAGTCACTACAGGGCATTCCTGGTCCCATATATCTGATGTCCTGCAGTTCAAACCAGGAAATATCAATACCTTTCTTAAAAGCAGAAATACACTTAATTACACTTAAATCTTCTGAAATCCTACCACCAACTAACTTAGAAAGAGGTGCTCCCACAATTATTATTATTATTTATTATTATTATTAATGGATATTTGTTGCAGGTGACTTAGCTGACTTCAATGCCAAAGGAGAACTGTGTGGTCTCCTTTGAACAATGCCTCAGACTGTCAGCAATTATTAAGGAGTTACATTAGTACTGCTGGGTTTCTATGTGATTTACTAGTTGTCTCTTCTTTGCTATGGGGTAAATGGGAAAAAACATGCATGTGGAATTATCACAATTTTATCAGATGATAGATGCACTTTCAACAGATTGAAACGGTGATAGAGAGTGCCTCCAGATATGGCTGTCTGCTTAAAAATTACTTCTAGCATAAAAGCATTAATATTCTGCTACTCCTGACCTATTCAAGCCCATAATTACCATCCATTTTATTATATACCCTTCACTCTAACTCAAAGACACTATTATTCTTCCAAGTGGAAATAACATCTTGTTTATGTTGCTCAGACATCAGAAAAAAAATCTACTTTTCCCCAGTGTAATGGCTTAAAGAAAGGGCAATTGTGTATATAGGAAGTGTAAAAATGTAATTTGTCTCTCCAAAATGTGTAAGAAATATTAATAGTAAGTGGTTATTTATTTTTTTAGTTTCTATAGACAAAGTTTCTTAAAAACTTTCTGAAATTGGAGGACTGTTTAATCATTTTTTTTTCTTATAAACAGTAATAAGCATTAAGCTTTTGAAATGTTTAATTATATGTTGTCACTTATTAATAAAAAATAATAAAAATGGGGAGGGGGAGAAATAAACCATGCAAAAGATAAAAAGAACAAGATTTCCCCTACTGAATAAGGGTGAAAATGCAGAATTTCAGAGGAACTGTTTTCTTCATGATTATTGAGTGAGGATGACACGTGTCACAGGAACTTAGTAATTTAAAAGAATTTTAGGCCTTTTTCAGCTAACATCTTGAAACCCTATGTCTAATTTGCATAGAAATTGCAGAATATTAGGGACCGTAATTAACATTGCTTTTTTTTTTTTTTTTTTTTTTTTTTTTTTTTTTTTTTTAAATGCAGATGTGTCTGACTGAAAAGCAAATGGATATTGTAGGCAGGTTTTTGCAAATCTCAGTGAAGAGTCTCTCATCCTTATCTGTGACCTTGGGCAGGGAAGAGAGGTGATTCTTTCAAGGCTGTCACCCTACATATTTTGTAGGCCATTAATACTCTGTATTTTCACTTCTCAAGGTATGTAAGTGGAAGTGTGTAATCATTAAAGAAGGACGCAAAAAGGTAAAAACCTGTATTGCATTTTTCTTAGCAACAACAAACTCAACAGCAAAATCTGTTTTTACATACCTTTAAAGAAGACTACATTTGCTGTTAACAGTTTTAACTTAGCATCATATCAATGTTTTTACAGGGGTTATGGTAGCAACATCAGCTTTCTGCTGTGTGAAACTAGTTAAGGTAGGCATGCAGCTTTAATAATAGGTATATGTGAATTACATGAATTATTTCCCCTTTTCACTTTACATATATATAGTATTATGTATAGGTATTAATGAATGGTCAAAATCTATGGCAGAGAGACATTTTCAGTCTTTGAAGCTGTCCAAAATTTGGAATATCAAAGGTGTCTTGGAGAACTTTGGCTTCAGATGCAGGAACTGAGAGGATAAAAGTGGTATAATGCATGTAATTTAACCATATCTGTGAAATGTATCTTAGGGACACACTTCAAAGTTGTGGATATACATGTAACAAACACAACATCTTTCAAAGTAATATCTTCTTCACACAATGCACAAACTCTAAAATATATTTCCACTGCAGGTCGTCAAAATAATACTTGCAGTGGATTTTGAAAAAATGGTAGACTTTTATTACTGGCAATATTATTCAGAATAAAATAAGGGAAATTTTACTTCGCACTTCAGGACATAAACTGAGAAGTCAAGAAAGATCTCACTGACAATTTACAATGCTGGTTAGATGAATGGTGTAGACAAAGCGTGTTATGTTCCTTTCCTATATGAAGTATTGCTTTATTGGAGACAGCTAGCTTACTCACTTGTCTGATTCTAATTGCTGTGCAAGCTCCTTTGATGCAGTTGTATATGCCTTCCAGTAGTGCCTCTGACCTTCACTTCTGTGCTGTACTTCATTTTCAATTATTTGTACTTGAAGCCATACTTTGTATATTGATCTTCATGTTTTGGCAAAGAGCTGTAAATGTCATTGTATAACATGACTCTCTAAGTTTTCTGAAATCTGTGGAATGGTATTATATCAGGACTGCATTTAAATTTTGTGCAGTTTGTGCTCCTGTCATGCAGAACTGTCTCCTATTAGATTATTCCATAAGTGCTAGCAAGAGAAACTGAAAAGAATAAAACAAAGCAGAAGAAAAATGAATGGGAAGAAAAAGTTGAGAAATGCATTGAACAATCATGGGTTACATGAAATTCACAAAACCACTAGGATGTTACCACAATATAGCTTTCTTGATGAGACTGCTCCTTGTGTCTTCTCCTATTTTCTTTCATTTTCACAATGCTGAATTAGTGATCAGTTTCTAAGCAAGCAAAGTCAAGTTCAATCAGTGTCTGGTAAAAAACCTTATAGGCACTGTGCATGTATTACAGTAATAGGGTAAATTTATTCTCATGAGAATTCAAGCCTGTATTAATGCAACTCATATTGCTTATATTGGCTATTTGGATTTTAGATGTTATTGAGGACCATTGACTTTTTTTTCTTCTTTTTCTTTTCACTCAAGAATAGGGTTCAGTCTAGTCATCTCAATTAAATTATTATTTAAAATGATAATTCTAGACATTTTTCTGAGTTGAGCTGACTGACCATGATATCCATTCTTTGTGCTGACCTGTTGTGGAATCCTTATGCATTATTTAAGCACTTCTCTGTTCCCCTGCAGTAATGGATGAGTGTACAATAAAGACCAATTTAGTTCAGACACATATGAATTTATGTTACTCAAATCTTTGCTACAAATCCTTGTAAAAAAGCACTGTGAATTTTAATGTAGCTTATACTATTATGGCAGTATGATTTACTGCATTGTTCCTTTGCCAGCAGTTTCTCCATTGCAATGCAGATTCTTGAAATTAAGTATATATAAGTGGGATAAGAAAATTCAGAGAGGGAAAGGTGCTTGTAATCAAATCAAAAAAATGATTTTCCAAAAATTTACAGGGTTATTACATCTAGCTTGTGCAAGCACATTTTTTAAACTGAGAGACTGGCTTTGTTCTTGCTTTGGGTGTGAACTTGAAAAACTTATGGGGATTTGACTTGTTGTTGCTCTCAGTTCAAAGGCTTTGTAAGGAAAAATGACACAGTGACTTAATTTAAATATTACTTGCCTTCCTACCACAGTTGCAGATGAAAATGTATGAATATATTAGACTAATAGAGGTGATAACAAGGAGTCATGTATGGGGAAGGAAAACACTTTATAATAATAATAGTTAAAATAGTTGCTTAGAACTATTTAGTTTTGAGGACCATTCTAAATGCAAAAGGGAAACTTTTAAAGCTAATCTTTTATAGCTCAAATCCTTCTGCAGAAATATTTTTTACTCTATGAAAACTGTTCATAATAATGTAGTTTACCTATAATAAAAGAAAACAAAGATGCATATACCATATGTCTCCCTTTTTGTCCCAGTGTATTTTGCCCATTGCTGAGCTGCTCTTTGTGTTTGCATTTCTTCTGGCTTACTGGTGGTATCATGCTGGTGGTGTATGACTTCTTAACAGCACACAGAGGTACACCATTCACAATCAGAGTACCAGCTGAAAGTCTGGAAAGAGTCCATGTTATAGTCTATAATGTTTTGCAGCTTGTTGTATCCTTCACAAACGCAAGTGTGAGGCAATAAGGATCACAAGTCCATGTAAACTACATGGACACATTCTACAATCCATGTGCAGAGCAATTACTAAAAGCATACTTCACCCTGGGTATCATCAGTTTCAGTTTTACAATACTGGTGATTTTAGTAGAGTTCTGGAAGATATTTTGCTCTTTTGAACCAAATTTATTATGGTGGCAAAACAACTTTGTGAAGCAGCAGAAATATATAGCAATATAGCATAGCAATAGAAAATGAAATATATAAGAAACTGTTTGATTTCAGGAATCATTTGTCTGCCCTTATTTAACCTCAGTTAATGTAACATATAATCCTGTAACAGAGTATAAGTATGTAAAAACAAACAAACAAACCAAAACAAAGCAAACAAAATATAGCTATTAAGTTTGGAGTATATTTTTTCCCAAATCTGCCTTTTAGACTCTTGGATCATTAGTGAAAATAAAGAGAACAACCCTGAGATAATAAAAGCTTGCAGGGAGAAATATAATGAAATATACAGGCAAGAACCTTTTTAGCTGAATATTATGGAAGCATCAAATGATACACAGAACTGTAGTAGGATTGCTATTCAGAAGAGACCAGTGACATTTAAATCTTTTTACAATGTGAAAGATAGGAAATTGTCTCAGGATTAAAGTATTCCTTTGGTGAACCTGGTACAATGAAGAGATTCCTCAATAATTAAATTAAGGAGATGAGAAAGGTGAAAAGTTATTATTGTGCAAAAAAAAAAAAAAAAAAAAATTAGTCTATTACCTACAGATGATATTTTATTAATGTAACATTTGTTTTTCCTAATAATTCATAAAATACTGCAATAATTTCTAGATGTTTTTATCCTGGAGACTTAGCTGGGCTTTGGCTGTATATTTAAAATTAACAAGAGCAACAATGGTAAAGTTTGATACTTAAAGATTTCATCTCTTTTAGCTGAAGTGTCTTCAAGTCCTTTTACATACACAAAGAGAAGAAAAACTCCAATCTGGTAAGGATTGTATAGATGTGTTTCTTTTTAATTACTCTTAATACACATCCTCAGCTGTCGTTGCTGAACAACACTCTATCGTTTATCCTCTGCTGCTTTAGGTAAAATGACAGAGCTTGTTGTAGATATGATGCGTGTTGACAAATAAGGCATCTGGTCTAGCTATAATCTTGGTAATCAGACTACACCTATGGCTTCCACCATAGGTGTTCAGCTGTCTTCCCTCCTGCTTTATTATTCACAACTACCATTAAGGAAATGGCACCACTAAAAATGGTACCATTAAAAACTACCATTGGATGCTGTATGATAATACTTAAAATATGATAAACCATGCCAGATCACTGAGATAATGATCACTGTCAGACAAATATCATCCCTCACAGCCAGTTGGAAATTCTTGTATTAATACCAGTTTCTTGCCCACCGCTTCTTCACTGAATGGGCCTCCTCAAACATCTGTTGAAAATATTTAATTCAAAGATGAATGCAAGTACTCAGTCACAGTTTTGAAACGCCTTAGGTGCATCAATCAATGTGCTACAAAAATAAGGAAGAATTTGGTCCTCTGATCCATCCTTTCTGCCCCATCCTTGCAAAAGTTTTGACCCTAGAAAGCCACAACAGAAGTAGTTCCGTTGACAGCGTGTGGGTACATGGATTACTATAGGGTTCATTGATAAAATATAGCTTACACTCTGCATGGCCAAAGCAAAAGAAATGTGGACTATGCCCAGCTACTTGAAAAGAAGACTTTCATGGTAGAGTAATCATACAATTAAAAATTATGGTTATTGAAAGCCCTTTCCTTGGAGCAATCATTGTTTGTATTATTGCAATGTCAGGCAGTCAAGTTTCTCTTAATAACATTCTCCTTCACAGCCCATATAAAGAGCGATAAGGTCGCCCCTGAGCCTCCTTTTCTCCAGGCTGAATGACCCCAGCTCCCTCAGCCTCTCCTCGTAGGACTTGTTCTCCAGACCCCTCACCAGCTTGGTCGCCCTTCTCTGGACTCACTCCAGCACCTCGATGTCCTTCTTGTAGCGAGGGGCCCAAAACTGGACACAGTACTTGAGGTGCGGCCTCACCAGAGCCGAGTACAGGGGGACAATCACTTCCCTAGACCTGCTGGCCAAAATGCTTCTTATATAAGCCAGGATGCTGTTGGCCTTCTTGGCCACCTGAGCACACTGCTGGCTCATATTCAGCTGACTATCCCATACTACCAGGTCCTTCTCCGCCAGGCAGCTTTCCAACCACTCATCTCCCAGCCTGTATCTCTGCTTGGGGTTATTGCAGGTTATTGCAGGTTGGTGCAGGACCCAGTACTTGGCCTTGTTGAACTTCATACAGTTGACCTCAGCCCATTGGTGCAGCCTATCCAGATCCCTCTGCAGAGCCTTCCTACCCTCGAGCAGATCAACACATGAACCTAACTTGGTGTCATCTGCGAATTTACTGAGGGTGCACTCAATCCCCTCATCCAACTTCAAAAGAAACATAATAATATATTTGTATGAAAATACACAATAGCTAGTAATAATAATAATAAAAATGCATATCGCTTTATTTAGTAAATATTTAAATGCTTTATTTAGTAAATACAGCATGGTTATACAGCAGACCAGCTCTATCTGCTGCATAACATGTGAAGTAACACTGAGCTAGGCTTGGATACTAAAGTAACAACCTCCTAATTTTTCTGAAAGAGAAAAATTAGACATACTAAACATGTAAAAACTTTCATTTTGACACACTTTCTAAAATTAATGTAAGTTAAACCATTTTTTATGTACTAACTTATATGTCATTATTTCATCAAAGAAATACTAGAATAAACTAGTATAAAACTTGAGTTTTATGTTTAAACAAAACAAAAGTTTAAGGTTCTTATGTAGTAATATCAGTACTGTTTTTAAATACCACCTTTTATCCTCATAGTATCTTGTAGATTCTGTGGATGTAATTAGCTCCTACACAGCAAGGAGAATGGTGTTTTTTCCTTTGGACTTGTTTTGTGAATCTGAATGAGTATGAAATACAAACTGGCCCCGAGGAAGGAGGCAATAGTTGTGCCTATAGATTTCTGCTCTTAGTCATTTGCTGTAGAAAATCAAATCATCTTTCAGATGATAAATCTCTTGGAAGGAATAAGACATTGTGGGAATGTTTATAATGTGATTTATTTCTGTTTTGTGAACAGAATGAAAGACAAATTTCCTTTTGGACTTATCCTGGTAGAAAAGATGAATAACCATATTAAAGGTGGAGGGGTAACCATGCTGTAAAACTTGTGTAGGATTACACTCCAGAGATGAACAAGGGTAAATGCAGCATAAGGTAGAAACTGACTTAGGCTTGATAAAAAATATCTTTTACTTGTATGCATTGCAGATTACAAGGACTACTTTTCTCTTTTTCTCCAATAGCCTAAAACCATAAAGTATATATACATATTAAACTTTAACTACAGAAGAAATCAACATTTACCACAATTTCTAGAGAGAGGGAAGAACCATGCTTCCATTTTTTTCCCATTTCTTTTAATCAAAGATTTGTCAGTTGTCAGTCTGCTGACTGCCACCATTTTTTTATTATTATTTTATTTTTTATTTATTATTTGGTAATTTTGACAAGACACTACTGTATGTAGAAGAAACCAGGTATTCTTTAGGTGTGGATTTACCTCATGTCTGTAGTTGGAATCATGTACATACCCAAACATACCACTACTCTATCCAGTATAGTTTCCCTCCTTGTGGAAGCAAGATTGAAGTCACATTTGAGGGCATCACCTAGCACCACGCCTGCATTCTGGTCACAAGGTCCTGTATAACTCTTTACATGCAAAGCACGTGCCTAAGTTTGGCAAATAAACTTAACTTCAATTATGGTAAAAATACCATATGGATTTGCGGGCCTGTGTGATAAATGTCATACCCAGGTATACAGAGTGCAGAGCAGAACAGTCTGCTCTCTTTACAGTTTAAGTTACCAAACTCTGTTCTTAGCTCTGGTTTTACCATTTCCAGGAAAAAAAAAAAAAAAAAAAAAAAAAAGGAAAAAAAAGGAAAAAAAGAAAAAAAGAAAAAAAAAAAGAGAGAGAGAGAGTTTTCAAGAAAGTGCATGAATGATTGATACTAACTGATACTAACTAATGATGATACTAACTAATAAAGACAGTATACCTAAAAGTGACTTACTAGAGGACCTAAATATATGAGGCTTTTCAGGGAGGATTGTCTTATTTGGTCACTGAATGCACAGGCCATTTTGGAAAAGTGGTTGAGAGAATTCTCACTGGTGTCACGTATACAAACAAGTTTAAAAAAATCCAGTACGTGGAAGCAGAAATGAAACAAATTAAGACAATGCATTTAGCTAAGAAGTGATTTTAACCATTGGAAAAGCTCACATACATTTTTGATGGATTCTTTGTCACTGGAACTTTAAAAATTAAGGTCAAAACATGCTGATTGACTCTGGGATGAATTCAGAGAAAGGCCAGGCATTACTTGTAAGGTCAGCGTTTAAGATAATATTGTCCCCTTCTGGCTTTTGAATCTATTAATCTTAATGAAGAACTGATACCTAATACAAATGTGACCTGCTCACACTAGTCTAATGAGCTCTGGTTATGGCTGTCTGGGGAGAAGAGGATATGTTTCTGTTTCTAACCTTAGACTCTTGGCGTGTTACAAGTAAAAGACTGTCTGATCACCCTGGCCAGGATAGGGAGCAAAATCCAGCTCAGTGCTACATTTTTTTATGCTGGAAATGAGCATATCCAAGGCATCCATTAACGCTGTCAAATTTGCAGTGGCTAGAATTATTCTTAATAAAGTTATTAGAATATATGTATTAGAAAACATTTCTAATACATTATTCCTAATTACAGCTTTGCTGGAAGCTCTAGCTCCAAGTTTTATTCTCACTCCCATTGGAGTAAGAATAATTCCAATATGTGGAGGGGACAGGGTCATAGTCAGTTCACCAGCAATGAGGCATGTCTCCAGCTGCTTGTTGTGGGTAGAAACAGAAGCCAGAACCTGTTACTGTATCTGTTACTGTAGCCATCCAAAGCCATATATAACTTTCCATTTAGGCCTGCACAAGATGGCAAGTACAGGTATGTGATGCTTCCATGGAAAGCTAGACCTTCCAGTTCTGAAAAGTGTTTAGAGTAGGTAAACTGGTGGCTGAAGGAAGGCAGAATAAAAATTCAGCATGTCTGCACTGCAGTGACTCACTGTGCTCTGCTCAGCAAAGGTTATACCAACTTTAAATGTAGAGTAATATAAATTAATTATTTCAACAGTGTTTTGCAATGATCCTGCAACAACATCTGAATTATGATGAATTGAATTCCTGCTCCTAAGTGGTCTAAGATGGAAAAGCTGGCAACAGTAGTCACTATCTTCTTGTTAGGATTTGGAAGAAAAGCAATACATGCAGATGAAATTTAGCTCTTTGACCTGAGAGTGAGATCAGATGGGTGGGAGGAGGGACTGATTCGTTGAGGAACATGTCCTTGAAATCAATAGGACATTGAAAAGAAAGTATCTTTAGCAACACAGAGAAAAAATAGCTAACTGTTCATTTCCATTAACACCAGGCAGAAGCCTGGGTGTTGAGATCCAGAGTCTGAATTAGAGGAATATAATGGGCATGTTAGAACAAGAATATTTTGGATTTTCCAACAGAAAGAGGTTCAGACTGGAAGCATTGCTGGCATGTCCAGGGATTACATGTTATAGAAAATGAAAAATTTGCTAATTATCTTGGCTAATGCAAAGACACATTTATGATTCTGAGAAATGAGAAAGAGTGTATCATTTTTGTTGGTATTGGGTAAACCAAAAGTCTCATTATTTTGAGTATGGTCAACTATGAGTTTGCTAAAAATGGGGTTTGTGGAACAAAATTATAAGCAATGTTTTAGATGAAAGTTTACAAGGGAATGAGTAATGAAAATATATAAATAGGTAAGCAGAATGTACTGTAAATACAGTTCCTTGACCTACATGAAAGAAAAATCTGCTGTCTGCTCTTTGCTACAGTGGGAATAGAAGGGGTAAACTTGAGAACAGGATAGTTGAACCAGAAGAAAAAAGTGTTACTTTCAATTTGATAAGATGATTATTTAATTTATTAAGGCTCAAATGCCAGTTTTCAATAAAGTGTCCCTATATTTTACTTGCAATCCCTAGTAAACACTGTTCATCTGAGATGGATTTCTGAAGGCATGTACACTCTATCATCCTTTAAAAGACATGTGTTTTTCATTATTGAGATGTAGGTTTCAAATTCCAGCCATTTGTCATCTCTCCCTACCTCTGTCATCTGTCATGTGATCATAACCAGTTACTTTGTAGTAATTACTTTTTAGCTCTTTCTAATTACTTAGTAGCTCAATTTTTCCTTGCATAAAAGAGAACGTTACTTCATTCTCCTTACTTCCAGCATTTTCTGATTTCCCCAAGCACTATTCTCATCCCTCAAGAAATGTTAGTTACCATCATAGCTAGTCTCTGCAGAGAACTAGCAATGAACAAAATTCATAGCTACCTATAAAATTTATAAATTACAATTACAAGCATGTCTTCTCAATGAAGCTGTTAATATGAAACAGTAATTTTCCACAATGTACTGAAGTAAAACACTTCCTCCATCCAAAGGAATCATTGAAATGGTGATTTAATTCATGTAGAAGAAAGCACATTCTCTTTGCCAGAATTAAGTAGCATGAGCTTGTGCTTTAGTTTTCAGGAAAGGATTTTTTCTTACTGTCCAGACAGGTGATGGATTATGTGAATGCCTTTAGGGAGTTTAAAATACTGAAAAGATACAATGCATTTAAACAAAAGCAACTGTGTCCCCAGACCAAGATCCTGTTCAGTGAATAAAATACAGCAGAGAACAATTCTGCCCAAGGACTGGAACCTATTTTGGTAAGTATTATTACTACATTTTAGCTACATGAAATGATTTGGACTGAAGTCCAAAGAAATACAGGTATATGAAAAGCATAGTTATTATTATTATAATTATTTATATTTTAAATTTATTTATTATAATAATAATAATTTATTCTTTTTTTAAGCAGTAAACTTGTCTTTAATCATGACAATTCTTCTACTAAATACTTTCCCAAAGAGTTATTTCAAGAAATCTGGTGAATGAAAGTGGGTGAGTGGGATGGTGGGAAAGTTAATCTTAGAAACAACCTACATATGTTAGAAGTACTAGCCCAGTACTGGATTTGAAGAGATGTTGAAAGTGCACATCTTCTAGTCTGCTGAAGCAGCTTCAGTCTGGATTTTAGTTATATGAGATGCATCCCCAGTAGCAACTATGGAACAGAATATTTTGCTGAATGAAAAAGTGAGAAGATATTTGAGGATCTCCTTGGTATGGTAACTCACAGATATTTATTATTGTACTTGAAAGTTTATTGAAAATTGCAGAGTTGTATACCACAGACATATGCTTAATTGCTACAATTTCTTTGCTGTTAACACCCAGTGATATAGTTTATTAAGCAGATTTTATTGTTGTTAATGTATTAACATATTAATACTCTTTACACATTGAAAATGTCTTTTTATTAGGTATTCAAAAAATAAAAATAATTTCAGGAAGTTCTTAACACATTTCTAAACTAAACTTTATAAGCAATGCTGCAGATTAATGTTTCTACTGTGGGATTTATATTAATTTTTGGTTTTGAACATCAGCAAACATAAAAAGCTAATTATTTTAAAAAGAATGAAGAGACTGATGAGCCTTATTTAGTAAGTAAATATAGCAGTAGGGCTAAAGAAGGATACAGAGGTCTGGCAGTAGCCTGAGATTTCAAAAGCATCCTTAATGGATGTGGTCAATTATGTGCCAACACTAATGGTTCTGTCCATTATTCTTTCTCCTCATGGCTTGAGAGGAAGGGTAGAGCTGCATTTTGCTGTTTCAGCTCTTCTAGGATAAATTATTTCTGTCTTTCCTGCCAAGTCAGGAAGAAAATTTGTAGTTTCAGCAGAATCGGTACTTCTCACTGAGGGTTGTTTGCTGGTATAAGTGTGCATTTGAGCAGAGGGCATACCTTTTCACATCCTTGTCTAGCCAGAAGAACTCTGCACTTTTGAACTGGCTAGTATCATCCCATGCAATGATTTCATATCTCTTATTCTTAATTGTGGAGAAATCTTCTGCTATGTCAGATCTCCATGGAAGTGAGAGGTTCACATTGCAGTCTCTTGGAGCACAGTTCCTCCTTTCCATCAGTGGTCAGATGGACCTCTTAAGGAATAGAAATCAAGAGATTATTGGCTTTGACACTACACCTCTTCTTTACAAAGCTGGTGCTATTGCAAATAGAATCACATTTGGAATATATCAGTATATGTAATCAGTATAGCTATAGGTATTTCATGAACTGCCATTTTTGTTATCTTCCTTGCCCCATTTCTTGGTTGACCTTTCTTCATCAGAAAATAAGCCATAGTCATATGGATGATTTCTGATACTCTTCTTTGGTAACTTAGATCCAAATAAACATTAAGGCCACCTTGCTCATAATAGATTAGTTGGTAAAATAAGCTTTCCTACTATGGCATGGCCACACAGAATTGAAAAATAGATTTATATATATTTTAAATTTTATGTATTTTTTTCCCATCAATTTAACTAGCTAACTTCTGGTAGTTGTCTGGAGAGCTAGTAAAGCAGGAATCAGGGTGTTTGTGACCATGGCTTCTGCTGTCAGTTTTTCCCATATCATCTGCAAGAGGTAGTCCAACATTTTGGGATGAACTCCCTGGTTTTGATATCAGCTCTCCTTTCCAAGGCACAGGCAGCTTGGTCTTTTCACAACCTTGCTTTTAGCCTTCAAAAAGTGAAATTTTATTTTACTTTCATTGTTCAGAAACTTCAAGTGTTACTAACCTTGTTTTGGACTCTAGAATAATGCTTATACCATGCAAATACCAACATTCACAATTTCTGAACAGCTTAGATTCCATATGTTTTATATTTTATGTGAAGTCCTTGCAGCATACTCATATCAGTGAGCAAACTATTCACTAACACCTGTTAGACAAACACATAAATTGCAAAACTTAATATAACTGCAATAAAATAAATGAAGATTTTAAACTCACAGTTTGGTACTGGAATAGTTCATAGAAACCTGTTCAGAAGAGTTTGTAATGTGTGTGAATCACACCATGTTCAGTGTTGTAGCACTAAGTATCTTTGTGTTTTGTATTGATTCTATGCTAGCTGGGGAGCTTCTGAGAAAACATTATTATGTATTACATATGACGGAAATCTCTGATTTCCACCATTTCTGATCCAAAATTCTGGATTTGAATGCATTCTAAAATAAGAAATTTGGGAAATTGGTATATAGATTTTGTAACTTAATGCTACAACCATTTTATATGTCATATATTACTGTAACATTTCTGGAAACATCATTAGGCAATCCAAGTTTGTGGAATAATTAAATGTGTATGACAATAATAGAAACTAATACAATGGCGAATTGGATTCCTGTTATGACCAGTAGTTTTCCTTCGATGTGACTCCCCAGATTAGAGCCTTAAAGAATTCCATGAGAAGTAAAAGAATTATATAATAAAGTTTAATTTCTTTGTTGCTTAAGGGCGTTTTATACCTTTATACATTGCTCATTGTTCAGATATCAGAATAGATATTTTAAATCTTTCTGAACATGTTCATGAGTTACATGGTATTTATGTCAGAATTAATTACGAATATATCAGAAGTATGTGATATAATGTACAAATACATCAGAAGTAATTATGAAAATATGAATTATGAATGAATTATGTATCTGATTGGGCATCTTGACTTTCATAGTATATCAATGATCGAACCATAAAAGAGCAAATTCATACAGGCAGAAAAGAAAACTACTTACATAATCAAAGGATCCTCAGTGAGCTCTGAAATCACCCTGGTTTCTTGTTTTTTAATGAAATGTAATAGTGAGGGGATTTTCTGTACATTATATTATACTTATCATAAGAGGATAAGCTTTCTAAACTTGTTTTCAAGCTCAATTGAATATGTTTATAAATGCTTCATTTTTAAAACAGTCATTTCATTTTCATTCATTCATTTTCAGTTTTAAAACATAAACTCTGTGAGCAAGCTGTGAAAAAATAATATACTCAATGTTTAATGTTACTGCCACAGTTACTTCAGCACCCCTAGAGCAGCATTTAATCAACAAAAGACAATTTTAATCTCCAAGACAGATAACATCACAAATGTTTTCTGAGTCATGTTATGATCAAAATGTAGGTTGATTTCCAAAACCCATAGAAAAGATCTTTTCCCCTAGCCTTTATTCCTTCCCATCCTCACTTTCCCCCTCTCTTCTTTAACATTTTATGATGACAAGCTAACAACTCTATAGAAAGACAATAGGGAAGTGTATTAAAAGTAGGAACTGGAATGTATATCTTTCTGGTTGGTTATTATAAGGCTACTGTTCTCACATGTATAGTTTCAGTTTTGTTTTTTTGTTTGTTTGTTTTTGGTAATAGATGTATATCTCTCACTGTATGGTAGACGACAAGCAGAATCTAACATAGTTGCTGTTAGCAAAATAGCCAAATGTAGCAAACCTACAAACTAGCACAATCTGGCATTCATTTTTCTGTTTAATTTGAAGACATTTGTTGAACTGTAGCTGAACTGTACTTAAAAAAAAAAAAAGTAAAAAAAAAAGTGGCATGCAACAGATGTTACTAGCCATCTAGCATTCTCTACTTTTGTTACTCTGGGATTATAATTATTTATTTTGAATTATTTACTATGATAGAAGCAAGGTCAATGTACAGATTATTACTCTGCAGTCATTAACTTTGCTGTACTTTATTTCTGCATGTGTACTTTGTGCCTATCTAGATCTCTGAGAAAGTATTTGAATAGTTTCATACTAATCATATTATTTTCTCCAATCTGCCTAAAATGCCTTTGTAGCTTTGTCTTTTATCGACTGACATCAAGCTGCAGTCATGTTGTACATGTCAAATAGTGTATTTTATTATGGAAAATGGTATAGATCTATAGAAGTGAATTAGGCTGCAGCAGCTTCCACCATTAGGGACTATAGTTCACAATGAATAAACCATGCTTTAATTTTCAGATTACAGGATTTGATTTATCAAAAAGATCCATCTCACATAGAACTAGCTAAAAGTTCATTTGTTCAACTGCAGCATGAATCACAGCTCCTAATGACATACATAAATTTGCAGGTCAGTTGCCTTGTTTACAAATGAATGCACAATTCCATTATGTTACTTTACTAATTTTGGTGAATACTTCGGAGCTGCCAAATCTTCTGATATTTCTGTTAACATACATCCAATTTGTAAAGCACTGGACTTATATTTTTATATTTTATTACTGGAATTATATTTTTATCTGGAGAACTTTATTTCTTTTTCATTAATATATTATTTCATTATTTCATTATATTATTTCATTATTATATTTCATTACATTATCTGAAAATGTCTTCTAGTTGACCAGAAAAGTTATAAAATAAAATAAATAAATTAGCAAATAAATAAAGTAAGGTAGCCTAGACCATCATAAACTGTTAGGTATACGTGTATAGAAGTTCTCAGAATTTTAAAGAAAGTGTGATTTTAAGGAAAGTGTCATAGTTTTTTTTTGTTTTTTTTTGTTTTTTTTTAATATTTTATTTTTTTATTCTGTGGGCAGCAACTGAAGTAAGACTCATAATTTTCAGTGTCTTGAGTTGGGACTTGCACATACCTAGTGACTTTTGCACACTGACTCAAACAATGAAAATTGTGCAAGTATGCTTCAAAATAAGAGGATATTCTCTGTTTAAAGGCTTTTAAAACTGAGTATTACACAGCATCTAAGCTATTAACAGAAAGAATGACAAGCACCTTCAATAACTGCAAAAAGCTGTGTAGCATAGTTCATTGTGTTTCTTGTTTTAAGAAAAAAATGTTGATGTGACTACACCTTGATATGTGAATACTGAAGGTAAAGTAACAGTCTCTGAGGATCGTCTAGTCCTTTTGTCCTTAAACTGGAAACATTCAACTAATACAACATCATCAACATGTTTTGGACAGCTGTTCAGAGAACTGAATGACCAAAGCACTTAAAAAAAATATTTGTTCTAACACCGTAGCTACCTTTTAATGAAAATTTTCTTCCATTTTCTTAACATTACTCACTTATTTTTGTTCACAATGATCCATTTTGTAGGACATTCTACCTAAATTTTAGTATCACCTACACTCAGTTTGATGTCAAAAAAAGCCATGTAAGATCTTTATTTTAGGGTTTAGGATTTTCTTCCAAGACATTGTAAGGTTGTAAGGACTCTCTTTTGCTCTCTTCCCTTTCATCTCTGCTTGCCCTATATAACTATCTTACAGACACAGCTTGATCTCTCATGAAAAGTTTTTCCTTGGTATTCAAGATCAATCATAATCAAAACTTTATCTATTAAACAAATATATTTTATTTAAACAGATCTTTGAAAATCTTGTCACCTTTCTCCTTTTCAGACAAAAAACAAAAACAACAACAACAACAACAACAAAAACTGTTCATGGTTAAAAAAACATATTTCTACTAGCTCTCTAAAGCCAGTACAGGCCTAAGAAAGTAAAAATGAATGAATTCAACCTTTTGTATAATGAAAGCAATTTTTACCTGAACCCTCAGGAACTCATTACTACTTCACTCATGAGCTGGAAATGTGAATGCCTTGACTTTATTTGACTGACTTTGCAGGGGTGACAGTCATGAAATGTAGATATATGAATGATATCTTTATAGTCAGAATTTCTAGTTTTTCTTTTATGCCGTCACCTGCTCACTAGATATCATATCTCATAATTGCAATCCAAACAATCCAAGAATTAAGATCAGATTTAACAACTTAAATAATTCTCTGCTTTCCACACTCTATGGAGTCTTACAAGAAGACAATGTCTGTAGGTATTTTGGGAAGATTTCCAAGGTTTCTTGTGAATGTTTGTTGCATTTCTGAGGAAATTTCTAGTAAGTTCAACTGGAGCTGTTCCCTTAACTTTGATTTTAGGCAACCAGGATTTCAATCTCAAGTTATTACTGGAAAAGCCTATAGCATGTGAAGAAGGGAAAAAGTGAAAAATTATACTGTGTTTAAAAAGTAGGGATTAAGAAAATACCACAGCAATTTACATATGTATACTTGAACAAGAAGGACATGGCTCTTCATTTACATTGATGTAAATCAGCAGTCTCTCCACCAGTGTCATTGGTGTGCGTATTTGTGCTGCTTTCTCATTCAAGCCAATTGTAAACCCTACTAAAGTAGACACTGAAACAAGGTTAGAAGCCATTTTGCTTTGCAGAAATAGAACAAAGCTGCTGCAAGGTTGCAGTAACTTTGGATTGGTGAGGTTGCACTGACATAAAAACAGCATGTAATCAGTTCAGGCTCAACACATTTACTTCAATGTCAGAGGCAAATAAGGTGACAGAACCAAAGTAAAAATATAATCATTTTAAAAATCCATCTCACAACATGGGATTGTTTATCTGTAATAAGCAATTTTAGTATTCTAGAGACCTTGTAGAGATTTCATCATAATCTAATATTTATGTCTAAGCAGAATGTCTTAAAGCATAAATTAGACTGTGCTAGATAATCAAAAACTACTGCAGGAGAACACAGACATTTGTCTTTGAATTCATGATTAGAAACATTTAAAATTCACCAAACTCTAGAAGTCTGTGATTCAAGTAAAAGACTTTTCAGAAAGTATACAAAAATTGTATAAAAAAAAATGTTAGTTACGTATCTTAAGCACACTCAAAATAATCATTGCTTCAGTAGTTCCTCATAATCAGATAAATAAACTACATTAAAATGTATGTACTGAATCAATAGAAGATGTTGTTTGTTGTTGTTTTTTTTTTTGTTTTTTTTTTTGTTTTGTTTTGTTTTTTAATCATTTTTGATTTGGAAATCATCATTAGACAAATATAATGGTAGTGAAAAGATCTAGCAGAGACTTGAAAATAATTGAGTACAATCCTCAAATTTTTATTTTTATTTTAAATTTGTTCCATTCATACATTTTATTTGAAGGAAGATTTTAACTCTAGTACAAAACATGATGTTACAATACATGTATGCTCCTAATAATGGGTAAAAGAGCCAGTTAAAATTCCATTGTTTTTTCTAACTGCTGTGGTTGTAATTGAAGCTTGAGTTTATTCAGTGGAGACAAAGAAAAGGGAACTACAAAGTTCTGAGTCTGTTATAATAACATTGGAACAATAATTTAACAGTCTGGTGGAAAGTGTAAATCAACCAATAATAGATAAGTCAATGCGCATCTATCTTTTATAAACCATCTCACTTGGTTTAGAAGGTGACTAATGAATGACCTCAAAGATTATGGAGGGGAGAATGATGACGAATTTAAATTCCAGAGGTATAAAGTGAAGTGGAGATATATTCCCATCACATACTTAGAGAAGAACCAGATACAGGAAAAGAGATCCAGTCTCCACCAAAAATTAACTTGCTGGAAAATATAGAAAAGGAGCCTGGTGAACATACTGTAGGATTTCCAAGGCAGGACGTCTCTAAAAATTTAACTTGTAAAAGACCATGAATAGGATGTCAGTAAAACACTGCTGGTGTTCTATGTGGAAAACAGTTCAAAAATGACAGAAGCCAGATTTCAGGGACAGCATCTGAAATTTTGAAAGTTTATATATTCTTTAACATTTCAATTCTTATAAAGTTTTTCCTTGCTAGTGTTTCATCTAATCTCCAGATTTATTTCATTATAGCTGCAAGAATTCTAGCAGCTAAAGAATAACAAAGACATTTTTCTCATTTAGTTGATATTTATTTGATGCTACCATTTGTTAATGTTTCTTAACAGAGTAAGACTGTATGTACTTTACAATTTAGTCTGTTTAATATTTCACCTTTATTTTTATACTCTACTCTTGATTTTCAAATATTGCATTTCTGATGGCAAAATATTTGCTTTGATATGATTTGATATTTGATATGGATATGCAGAAAATGCCATAGAATGTCATAGAATTTTAAATTTACAATTAAAGTGCTTTAAAGTTACAAATATATATATTTTTTTCAATTTTTACATATATTCATGCATGCCTGCATGCACATAGACAAATATGTTGCAGAAAGCTAGACTGGAGAAAACATCAGCTCTTCTGCTAAGCAGTGAACATTCAATGTAGCATAGCTGCAGTCCTCCACAAGCTTAGGTAACTGAATTAAAAATCCAGGAGTTGTCTTTGGAAATGAGCCAATTACTTTGAAAGGATTTGCTCTTTAGTCTGTCTGTATGTGTGTTTTAAAGCCCAAGGTAAATTACAGGTTCTAGGCTCAGCACAAGATTCAGAACAGCCACATGAAACAAAATAATGAACGAACAAAATGCTGATAGAAACAGATGTCCTATCAGGTCATCTAGTCAATTCCCCATGGAAGCAGATTTATTCTTTCCTATATATCTTCCAGTGTTCCTTCTAGTATGTGGAGCAAAAAGCCCATTTGGAAGCACCATGTGATTTTGAATCCTGCCCCCACAGTGATTTTTCTGTAGGAAATATTTTGTAAACACTTTGTATCCTCCTCATGTTAGCTGTTTGGGTTCAAGTGACTATGGCACTCCCATTTGACTGATGTCAGCTATTGTTCTTTTAATTTCTATTTCTGCCATATTTGTATTTGTATTGCTATAGTATCAGAGATGCCAACCAGAACTGAAACTAAAACGGAGGTGTGGCTAGATGTAGATGCTCTAAGAAAAAATACATATTACATGTGTTTCTTCAGACTTTATAGTTTTTTTTCTCATATTTTGTATTCCTTCTAAGCTAAAAGGTTTCATGAGACTAATGAGAAACTTCATGCACTCAAGTCTGCAGTGAAAAAACTCACCAACTCACCTCCATCAAAAGATGCACTTAATCACCTACTTTCTGTGCATATGCAAATAGTCCCCTTGTAGATTATTCATTATATATTAATTATATATATATATATATATTCAAGCTTAGCACTCCCTTGAGTGCTTTATTGGGTTGCAGTCAGACCACTCAGCACACTGTAAAATTCAGTCCTTTTTATATGAGGAAAAATGGGATGTAGCCTTGATATAACCATGATAGCATGGTATAACAAAATATAAGACTTCTGAAAGTGAGGAGTTTTGTTCATTTGTTGCTATTAGAACCTGTAGCTCTTTAGATCACACTTATCTGGGCATTTTTCATTGATATGGAAGCTTGCAAACAGGATCATACCCCAGCTATAAGCACACAGAGAGATATTTTTCTTGGCTAGTGAGTGACTGAAACAGACATTGCTGTGCACACAAATCCAGTGCAAGCTCCTGCTGGGAAGACAGTCATCAGCCAGGTGGGGAAGTGTCAGCCAAGGCTGCTCCCTGGCACAGTCCAATGCTTGAAACTGACAATGTGCTGTCTTCTGGCTTTCACCTTTTTCTAAGGGCATTTTACCTCGACATGTTGGTATACTACTGAGTTACTAATTCTAAAATTTTGCTGTTGAAGAATTAAGTGAAGTTTCATTCTCTGAACATATTTATTTGACACTCTTTCAAGATCCTAAAAACATTTTAGAAATTCCATAGGCATACACCAGAATTTCACATTGTTTATTATTTGTTTACATCGTTTGATGAATGTGAGAAAACGCTGTTTTAAAGCTGATCGAAAGACAATTTTATTTATTTATTTATTTTTGTCTAGTCCCTTGGGTAATCATTCCTGACAAACCCCCCTGCTGTGATTGACACAACCCAGAGCTGTCTCATGGGTTGTGATGGACTATTTTCTTAAAGGTGCAGATCCATTCTGGAATCAAAGGAATTGATGAATTATTTTGTAGGTACCTCTTTGGCATATATCCTCAGACAATATATTTTGGGCATAATTTCTGTTGCTGTGTCTTGCACTTCTTTGAACAATGTTACATTTTTTTCATTTGTTTGCTTCTTTGTAAAAAGTACAGGTAAATGTGAAAAAAAAAGGAAAAGCTATGTAAAAAAGAAGGACCATAGATTAAACTTGTGTGGGCCAGAGGGATATGTAGGAAAACAAGTGTCTAAATATGAGTACAAAGAAAATTGATAGTGAGGTATGTATTTATTGTATAAATTCTGTGACTAAGGTTAGTTTTTCTGATGCATACAGGTTGAATAACACTTTATCAATAATTAGGAAATACCTTGATGCCAGTATTTTGACATACTATATTGCAGTCTCAAGAGAGGAAATGTTAAGGTCATATTTGACGCATCACTGTGTATGTTGAAGGACAACATTTATGATTCTGGTTGGCCATTTCAAACTGTGTTTCTGACAGCTTGACATTAATGCAGGCTATGTGTCACAAATAGCTGATGCGGTGCTGTGAAGTTACAACCATCTGGAGCTTTCTGATTTTATTTATTTATTTTTTCAAACTGGCAGCCTTGTTGTCCTTCTTTGAGAATTTAATATGGTTTTCATTACCTGTTCTCAATTACAATGAATAACTGTAGCAGGATTTTTCTTTCCACTCTCCTTGCCATGATGTCTCTGGATAATCATCAAACATTGCTGTACTCTTTTGTGCTTCTGATGCCAACTGGGCAGAGTGCTCAAGAGCAAAGCTGTTCTTTCTGCAATTAACCAGCAGAGACAGAACAAACACTTAACACAGTCATGTCAGAAGTGGAGTGGTGGCAGGCTTCTTGGGTCAGATATTTGATCATTTATAACTATAAAATGTGATCAAGTCACACTTGCTTTTTGTCATGTTTGCCTTGTGCATGCAGTAGCAGCCCTACAAACTACAAGGCAGTTGAGAAGCAGGGCCTTATATCTCATAGCTGGGGCAACACCATTGATTCTCTGTAAATGCTTCAGTACCAACCATCTGACATCATTTAGTGAGACATGATTCTCTTGATGCTGGTTTTAATTAACTGTCATTTGCTTGTACCATTAGATTTCTCTACTAGGCATTTCATGACATCTTCATAAAAGATGTCATGAAATAGAATAATAGAATCATAGAATTATTTATGTTGGAAAAGATCTCTAACATCATCTAGTCCAACCTTTAACCTAGCACTACCAAGTCCACCACTAAACCATATCACTAAGCTCTATGTCTACATGTTTTTTGAAGACCTCCAGGGTTGGTGACTCAACTACTTCCCTGGGCTGCCTGTTCCAATACATCACGACCCTTTCAGTGAAGAATTGTTTCCTAATCCAACCTAAGCCTCCCCTGGTGCAACTTGAGGCCATTTTCTCTTGTCTTATCTCTTGGCGCTTGGGAGAAAAGAGGGCTCTTCACCTCACTATAGCCTTCTTTAAGGTAATTGTAGAGTGTGATAAGGTCTCCCCTGAGTCTATTCTCCAGGATAAGCAATCCCAGCTCTCCCTCAGGCACTCCTTATAAGCCTTGTTCTCTAGACCCTTCACCAGCTTCACAGTATTCAAGATGAGGCCTCACCAGAGCCAACTACAGAGGGATAATCACTTTCCTAGTCCTTCTGGCCACAATATATCTGATAAAAAAATCCATGATGCCCTTGACCTTCTTGGCCACCTGAGCACACTGCTGGCTCATGCTCAACTGGCTATTGACCAATATCCCCAGGTCCCTTTTTGCAGGGCAGTTTTCCAGACACTAGGACAGAAATCTCCACTCGCAGCTGGTCTGGGTGCCATTATGTTATGTCCCTATTTTGGCAGTGGTAACAATCATTTACTAAGGCAAAAATCTACACATGCTTTTTCTGTTTTGTGTAAGAGAGGGTTCAAAATTATACCACAACTTATTCTCTACTTAAAAAGAGAGAGAGAGAAAGAGAATAAAAATTATTAGCTTTTTAATGCTTTCTCATTGGGATTTAAACATCCTTCTGTTGCTTCATTGTGCCTCTGAATCAGATGGAAAGAGATGCTATTTGGCAAGGTTCACAGTTGATTAACAAGTGCCTTCTAGCACTGAGCAACACAAGAGGGTTGTATTTCTCCATATAATGTTTCCTGAATTGCAGGAACAGGGGGATTTCCAGAGTAACTCTGAGGACTGAGTTTGCTCAGCTAGTGCATGGACTATGTAAGGCAGACCACCAGCCCAGACATGCCAGGGGCATTTCCCATAACCTCAGCTCTGCATCTAAGCCCTGATAAGCCTAGACTTCCCTATTGTATAGTACTCAGCTGTTTTATTAAAGTTCTATTTAATGGACACATAGTCAAGGGAACTGGTGATGAAGAAAACTGTCCCTTTACTTCTCTTTAACTCCATCTACCTTCTTTTTCTGCTCCCCTTGAGTAGTCACAGAGCTTCTCCTGTGTGAGAGGCTGTAAGATTGTGCTGTGAATACAAATGTTGACAATTTGTGCTAAAGGGAAAGGAGCTGTGGGGTAATGGGTAAAGGGTAAATCAGCAGAAGGCTAAAATCATCTCCCTCACATCCCAGCCTAGTGAATCTGTACCTGCAGAGCCCAGTTAGCAAGGGGACAGCAGGATATCTGGACTAGATTGAACTCCCTCCTGCCTCAGCCCAAGCCTTGGCTGTTTTACTATTGCACAAATCTCCAAAACAATTATATCCCTAGCATGTGCATACTGTACAAACATTTTATAAGACAGTGAATTTTGCCAACAGAGACATAAATGCAAATTCAAAATGGAGACAAAAGATGAGAAGAAAAAAATATTAGCAGTCCATTTTGAGCATGGAGAAGATGAAAACTGCAGATGAAACACCTGATATTTTTCATAAGTATTTACACCTGTGAGAAACACTCCATAGCCAATAACAGGCTCAGGGGAGGATCTCAGTGAAGTAGTAATTTATTCACAGTTGCAATGGCAGGCACCCCACAAGCAGGAGAGCACACCTACTAGTTCCAAAACACAGTTTATATACCTTTTGATGACAGGACCCTCCCCTGTTTCCCCACTGAGTGGGTAATCCAGGTTCACAATCTATCTGATGCTTCACAAACAATGGCCTTCAGTTGCCGTCCTGTTAAATTTCAGATTTATTTTGACGTTTTTACTGCTTGAAGAGGTAATGTTTCTTCACTTATTTGACTTGACTTAACGCCGTGATTTTCACCTAATTATTCTAAGGAGTCTGATTTTACAAGGTCACCTGCTAAGCTTTCTTATCACTGTAAGCATACCTCAATGCCACATTCCTTTCCCCTAAACAATGTAACTCTGCAAAAACAACATTTCTACTCCCACGCACCCAAAGCTCCTGTTTGATGACTCAGTTTTGGGAGTGTTCAAGGAAAGGTTGGACCTGGTGCTTAGGGACATGGTTTAGTGGGTAATACTGGTGGTAGGGTGATGGTAGGACCAGATGATCTTGAAGGCCTTTTCCCACCTTAATGATTCTATGATTCTATGATTTCAGGCCATTTAACTTTTACAGGTGAGCTGAAGATTAAACTGTGCATTTTTTTGTCTGCCTAAAGCATTTCTAGCTGTTTGTCTTAAATAATTTTATTGAGGTTTGAGGTCTCAATGTCTAATGATCAAGGTTTACCATTGATGAAAGTTTGATGATTTTAATCAATTTGTGATACTCCCTGTCATGCAACTGGGTAATTATGAAAAAGAGAATGATTCAGATTTTCTCTTGTTGTTATTGTTGTTGTTTTCTCCAGTAATTTATTTGTTTTATATCATCACTTCTCAGTTCTTAATGTGGAGAGGAGAGAACAAAAATGGCTAAAATAAATTTTCCACGTTTTGGAATTTTGACCAGGAAAAGGTAGGCAAGAGCATCTAATCAATATTGAAAGTTAGCATCTCTTTCTTTTCCCTTCCTTTTCTCTTCCTTTTCCCTTCCTTTTCTCTTCTCTTTCCAGGGGAAAGAATGAGGAAATAAAATAAGAATAGTTGTGTAGTTCTTGGCATATGTGTACAAAGACTGTGTTTCTCTTTCTGTACCCTTTCAAATGAGGTTATGTCTGTATTGTCACTTGGTAACAGTGGAATTCTTCTGAGCTGGAGCCATTGGTGTTATTGCAGACCTTAAAAAGAACCTAAATTCTGAAAGCTATTCAATTTTCAATGCATGGTAAATCTATCTTTTATCTTTGCCTTCTCCTATTCCTGTTGCACAGGCAGCCAGGTGTTAGCATAGCCACAGATCTTAGTCTGGGGAGAATGTTGGAAACTGCTAGGGACTTTGAAGCAGTGGCAGCTCTGTAGGTTTGCTGTACCTCTGCCTCAACTACATGTAAAGCTGGCTTCCCTAATAGGACTTGAGCTGGGACCTTAAGTTCAAAAGAAATAACCCTTGCTCACAGCATGAGAGAAATGATAGTTACGCATTCACTTTTGTGCCTTTGGCTAGTATGGAGTCCGTCTCGGTACTGATGTCAGGTAGGTTTTTGTGTGGTGATAGACTTGACGTGTTAGCTTTAAGACATCTGGCAGAAGATAAAGATTAAACAATGCTTCTGAAGAAAATTCAGTAGTTTCTTTTGAACAGATAACCTGGCTTCTGGTATCCCAGTGGATATGTGATAGTTATGTAGGCTGAGATAGGCTGAGAGGGGAAGAGAACTGAGGCTTCTTATCTCTGCAACTGTGAAGTCTTTGCAATCTTTTTAAGAAATTGTCTCCTTTCTGAGTCCCTGAGAGGAGGTTGCTATTGTGGGATTCTCCTTATGTCATAAGATAAAGCTGCTTCTCTTTTTTATGAAGTCCTAACTCTCCATCCAGCTGAGGTGCCTTTCAACTGCTACAGAACATGTCTAAGTTGTCAAGTATGCCTCAGACAGCCATTTTGTTTTCTGCAATAATATATATATTTAAAAAAATAATTCTCATATCTTGTGACATTTTTATTTGAAAGTTTAAAAGTGTTTTGTTTCTCAGTGCTTATCCAAATAACAGAATAAGAGACATGCAAGATGGCCCTGGAATAGGATTGTAGTCAAAACAGTACCATATCTATATTTACATAATGCAGAATAGCTGGGACAAGGTTATCCTGTTCTTAGACTTCATCTAACATATCTACATGGCACTCTGTGCTCACGGGCTTTTGCTCAGGTACAGCTTAGGGTATTTCTTATAAAAACTTCTAGGTGTTGATATGCACATAATTACTTGTAGGGGGGTTGCAATATCTTTCTGGGCAAAGGACAGGTTTCAGGGGTTTTCAGAGGGTTTCAGGTACTAGGGCTTCACTTAAGTATTTCTGATGAAGGGTACCCAGACTGCAAACAGGTGTTGATCAGAGGCAGGGCCAGGCATGGAAGAATTAAGCTTGACCAAGGTGATATTTTTGTATTCAATACTGCTAATTTAAAAAGATATATTCTGAGTTTCACATGAAGTCAGAGGGACCAAGACACCTAACTGTCTTTTAAGTATGTGACTCATACTTCTAAGTTATTTATGCACATTTAAAAATGTTTATCATTTGCAAATCGCTTGAAGTCTATGGCTGTGCTTATGTCTAAGGTAGATTATCTGTGGAAAGAACCTACTGATGAATCTTCCTTTATTTTTCTTGTTATAATGTATTTAACCTTGATCAGGGATAGACAAAAGGTCTTTATTAATTCTGACCAAGAAGTGCTTTTTCTGACAATAATTTATATCAATCTAACGAGATAAATCCACTGCTTTCACTATTTCAAGAAGTCAAAATAATAATTTAACGTGTATTGGCTTAAATTCTTTAGTTCCCTCTTTCTCTACAAAGTACTTTCCCCAAAGTACACTTGTCAAAGGTCTAAAAGAGCAATTAAATAGCAGATATCTAGAACTTAATGAAGAAATTGTTTTCTAATAGTGCCTTCTGGAAAGAAACACCAATTCCAGCTTAAATGACTACAAACATTTGATTCAACTATTTTTTTCTTGAGATAGTGGATTTGTCTCTCTAGATTGGTATACATCATTGTTGACAAAAACACTTTTTAGTCAAGATTAATTCTATCTATGTAGCTCATATAGCTGTGCTGGCAGACCTTAAGTAGATTACTCTAAAAACATGGTCCTTGGCAACAAGCAAAGCTAATGTTGAAGGAGTCAGCTCATGAGCAAAAAGAGTTCTAGAAACATGCTTTTGATTCTGCAGTCTTTTTCTCCTTCTGTTGCCAGACCAGGGTCATTACACTTGAACATTTTCTACGATTCTACTAGTAGTGAGATTGCTAGAGTAGACTGAGATCAGTTATACCGATATTGTGTTAGATTTATTTAGGCTTTGTATCACCTGTGTATTTAATCAAGGCCAAGTATTGCTGGGGAGAAGGGCTGTTCCCTCCCTCCTCCCCTTTTTTTTCCTTTTTTCTTTTCAAGCCAATTCTCTGAATGGTATCAGAAGAATTATGTACTTCCATCAACATAAGATGGTGCAGTCTATTTTTGCAGTAATGAGTCCATACAGTCACAAGAAAAAGTAAAATTTTTTAAATACTTCAGAGATGCTCAAATTATTGATAATGATAGTATGTGTGTCATTTCTATGTGCCATGAAATAACATCTCCTTTCTGTGGCAAATATGGATATTTGGTACCATTATTGTGAGTTAAAGAGCTTCTGAGTGAAAGTGTACATAGTTTCAAATGCAAATGTATGTGTATTGGGGAAAATTATACAGCTTGATCTCTTCTACCATCACAATACCTTGCACATTTGGAAATGTGAAGTAATAGTACAAATTTTCCCATGAAATCATAATGTTGTCACATTCCAAAAAAAATAGAGCAGAAGGATAGGGGTTCCTGTCAAGTTCTCCATCACTTTCAGAAGTGATTTTTTCCCTCTGTGATAACTTTGTGAGTTTATGGAGTAATAAAACCAGTTATCTCATTTAGATTGTGCTAGGAATGTTTGTGCCCATTATGGTCTTCTAATGGCACTGCTACAATGACTGTGCTGCTTCCCTCAGTTTGAATCTGGTTTGTCATTCCTGCTGGAAGTGTATTAGTTTCTCCCATTACCCATGGATGACTGAGATTATGGGCAGTACCTGTTATGTTCTCCCACACTGAAGCCTATTAAACAAGCATTTAATCCACAGATTTCGGGTACAATGTGCTTTAACAGCTCCAATGGGCCCCTTTGGGTATATACTGACAATGCCTACTTGGGGAGCCATTAGATTCTTTCATATTAATGTTATGCACTGTAGTGGTTCCTTGGGTGAAGTTAGTGCATGTTATGTTAATGTGAACTTAGGAATTCTTTAATTGACTGATGCAGGAGAATGATTACTTAGCATACTGAATATCTAGATGCAGCTTGATTACGCACATGCACAGTACATGCACAGTATTATCATTTATAAGGGATTAAGTTGTTTATATTTGTAAGTATTTATATGTTTACATACATACATATATATATATATATCTATATCAAGCTGAAAGATGGATCAGTGACTTGGTTTATTACTTCAAGACTTGTGTCTTTTTATATCTTCCATTGCATACCTCTAGATATTTCAACAGTGCTACTGAACTGATGCAAGCTTCTTGCTTTCAGAGCAGGACATATCTGTTTCCATTTATCCCCTCTCCTAGGAGTTCCTGCAAATGTTCTTGTGCTGACTCTGACTTCTGTCTGATTTCTCAGTAATACTTGCCTGGTCATGTTGAAATAGTATGCTATTTACTCTGCACTACTCATATGACTCATTGGTCGATCACTTTTTGTTTTTATTTTGGCTTGACTTTATTATTTTTTTTTATGCTACAAAACAGCACTGAATAAATGATCCCCTGATGATCTTTCCCTAGTTAGCAGGCATCTCACATCCATGATCCATTTCCTTCTTTTCCTATTTCAGTATAATTTCTATCTGCCCTTCTCTGACTTTGGTCTTCCTTATTTCCTGCCTATTATTTTTCTAGCTACTTTTCTGAGACTCAGGGGAAAGACATCATCTCCTCTTCTGTGTCACAGTACTGTCTGCTTTCTTGAAGTGTGTTGAAGTCCCTCCCCAAATAATCTAGATCCCTGAAGCATCTGATTATTATGATTACGCATTTGTCCTGACCTAGTCTCTATTTCATTCATTTCCCACACTGATGATTCCCCTCCTGTCCCTCGAAAATATAGGCTGCACAGCTCTATGAGGATAGAAAAGGTTTTTTTTCTTTTTTTCACAACTTCAGTAATGAGAACTAAAGAACAGTATAGTGTGTTTTTGCAACAAAACATGAAAATTAAACACATTTATTTCCAGTTTTCATTTTTCCTCCTCTCCCATTTCAGCCCTCCCTCATTCCCTTTTCAATCAGACTTATAACAGGTCCAACACAAACCTGTATCCCTTCTGGGTTTAAATGTTCTTTTACATTCCCCCATTACTATTCTGTTATATTTTGATTAAAATTCTTATTTTAAAATATGAAAGTATTTAATTTATTCTTCTGTTTTCACGAATGACTATATTTTGAAATTGTGTCACAATACTTCAGGAAAGCAAGTATAACTGTTTGTATTAGGGCACTGAAGGACTGTAAAATTTTAATACATGTCAGTGAAACTTAAGGATGGCTTTTAGTGTTTTACACAATTGAGGCAAATGGTTTAGCCAATACCAGACAACATTTCAGCCTAACACTAACTGGCTGTTAATCTGCTACCAAATAGATTTACAATGAAAACTTCTTTCTGTACGGGATGAAGCAAAAGTTGTAATATCAGAATTAACCCAAGACTGAAATTTCATTTCTAGCTTTGTTGTAGTCCAAGTCTTTTTATTCCTAGTCTGGTGATCTGTCCCTGAATATATTCCATAAAATACCCAGTCAGCTGTAAGACAAGTGCATTACGGAGGTTCCCCCTCAAGCTAATTCTTTGGATTACCAGAGTCAAGATAGTCTCTTCATTTTCACTTCTGATCAAATTTCTTCTCCACCTTGCCCTTCTGCCTTTATATCTTCTTACTCTATCTTACTATTTTCATATGAGATTCATGAAGAACTCATAATGAAATCAGAGCAAAGATCACAGGTAAGTGAAACCCCTTGGTATTACCAGAGAAAACACTCACTGAGAAATTTGGCCTGTATTTTAAAATAATGATTAGCTTTTACTATTCAGGTTGATCACTGCTTCTTGTTCTTTTGAATTATGCATTAAAAAAATATATCTTGATTTATTCTTCTGTGTATGGGACTTGAGAGGCAAATAAAACTCATTAGCTGGCAGTATAGAGAAAAGCTCATGTAGTGAATGGAGGAGTGTGTCAGTTTCAAAGCAAGTAAATATATTTCATTTATTGTCTTATTTAAGTTAAACTGAGGAGACAATGTTCTCAGAAAAATGGCTCGATTTTTGAGTGGTTCTGTGTGGAGCCAGCAGTTGGAGTTGTTGATTCTTGTGTGTCCATTCCAACTCAGGTTACTCTATGATTCTATGTTTTTTGTGACAACTAGTATCCAAAAAGCTATGAGAGATAAGATAGATTTCTTTGGAAAATCATAATGGTTCCTATCACAAGTAAGAGCAAATTGCCAGTAGCTCTACTAACAAAAGCAAAACTGGTGTTCTGGAAGAAGAAAAAGTGAGACTCAGGCCCATTTATGCTAGTGTTAACTCTCTTCCTCGGGTCTAGGGTAAGAGAATAGGTTCATGTGTCAGAAAGAGCATGAGAGTAGGAAACAGCTAATATAACAGCTCTAAGTCTTGCTGCTTTTACTTTTGTGTCCCCAGTGAATGTGCTATGGGATTATGGTCCCTTGGGGAATGCTTACTGCAAATATCAGGCAGCCCAGACACATCCAAAACAGTGAGCAGTCAAAAAGACTAATTTTCTCTCATTGAAAACAATCTTCTCTTCCAAAACCAAGTTCCTTTCTCTTTTTGAAAATTAATGGAAATTAGAAACTTGAACTTCAGCAGATGTGAATTAAAAGACAGCTGGTGATAACTGGCACTTGGGGGCTGACCTCAGGTCTTTGTGAAACAGCATAAATATGAAGGATCCGTGTTCCTTTATGGATGGCTTGGCAGTACTCCAAAGGAACCCATGCATACTACAAATATGGAGAAGCAGAGTATCAAGATTTGTACCAGTCAGACAATCCAAATAATTTAGTAAGGAAGAGATTTAATTTAATTCTATTTATGCATTAGAGTGGTGACTCCCTCATGATCTACAGGGACATGAATACACACACAAAGAAATCAAAGGCAATGTCTGCTACTCACAAGTTCTTTTGTGAACAGAAAAGACCCTGAGTTGTTCTCAAATGCTTAAATAAGGTTGATGGCTAGCTTGAGGCACAAGACACTATAAACAAAATAATGAATTTGCCTTTAGTTTAATCTGAGCATGAATTTGCTGTACAAGGTGCTGAGAAAAGATAAAATATAAGTGAATGGGAAATGTCTGTGCCTTAATCTTCACAAAGAATCTTTTGTAAGGATATCAATGCATTTTATTCTCTCTAGTTCACTAAGCAGAAACTTCTTATGTCAGTCAGTGAGGGGACTTTATCTAAAACTTGTTAGCTAAAGTCCCATTTTGTAGTGCAGGTGCGAAGTACAGAAGGACTCCAAGACTTGAACACCTAGTCTAATTGATTTTAAATACTCAAAGTTGGTTAGTGCACAATAATCAGAACTAGAGCAAAAGTACACCATGAATAAAATTCATATGGCTAAAAAAGAACATTTTACCTCTCTCTACCTACGGTTTCTTTAGTTGAATACACATTTGTATATATTTACATTAAAAAAATTCTTTATGCAGTTTTTGAGCAATTTTGAGTATTACAAAATGTATATATGATTTTGGTATTAAAATAATGGTCTCTCACACACAAAAATCCCAAAGAAGCAGTTTCTGGAAACATAAAATCTACCTGGATTTAAATAAATAAATAAATAAATAAATGTCCTATTCCAAGTACCATTTAGTATGTGCTTGGAACAACTAACTCATTTTGAGTTGTCAGTTTCATCTGCACCGTCCCAAAACAACTTATTCTGGCTGTGAGAATTTATAGAAATAAATATCAACACAGCAATTCAGGAACTCGAAGTAAAAACATATCTTGTAAATTATGGAATAAAACAGTCTTTATAAAAGCAGAGCTGTTTAAAAGACAGCTATGGAAAATTTGATAGTATGTGACACTGTCAGCTGTGATGGGAAAGAAATCTCTAGGAAGGTAAACCAGAAATGAATGATATCCCTGGCATGCCCTCATTCTCAATGAGAGGATGCATAGCTTTAAAAATTACATGGCTTGAAGTGATGAAGAGAATCAAACAGTTAATAGTATTTATAATATAAAATATAAATTTAATAAAATGTGTGCTTCTCTTTGATCTGGTAAAGTTTACATAGAATTAAAATCACAGTATTTCAGATAAAAACAACAATGAAAAAAACGCAAGCTCTCTTTCATTTTTGTAATAAGACCCATTCTGTGACATCCTGGCTTTAATATTTACACCTGTCCTCTCTCTTTCTTCACACAGACACAGAAGACGTGGTACATGGAAGAAATAATTGAAGGCCATCCACTGGCAGAAGAGAATGAATTAATTGGGAAACTGAGGGAGGGACTGTAAAATTATTAAAGGTAAAAATGTGAAAGTTTTTAATTTATTTATTTTTCATTACTTTCCTCAGAAATGCATAAATGATCTCTGTTGAAACTTTTCATAAAATTTTAATCTAAAGGAAGATATCCAGGTTTAATGTGGCAAAGACAAACACCTGAAAGCAGAGTTCTACAATAGGAGTTGTCAGAAAACCTAATTGTAAGTGTTGTGAATGACAAAGCCTAGAATAATTAAACTTTGAATTCATAATTTGAGTAAGGATAAGCCATCTGGCAAAATTATTCTGTGTGAAATTCTTAACCTCAAATTGAATAAACTATATCAATATTCTCATAAAGAAACAGCTGAGGTGTTGATAAACCTATTGTTCTTATAGCACTGCTTAGGAAAATTTTGTATGCTGACATCTGTGTGGTGTTGGACACATTTTTAATTGCAGTCATGAAGAGATTAATGTCCTACAGACAGGAATATTTTTGAAGATCTGAAAAGAAATCCTGTATTTGCCTACAGTATTGGTTCTTGTGACAGCTAGGAAGCAGACTGTATTTAGGAAAGAAAAATTCATTTTTATAGTAACATTTTCTCATAATGGAGTAAAATAAAACAGGAAAGCAAACTGATGGTATATTGAAGAGGAACATATTCACATGTGTTGCCTGTACTCCAAGTCTTGTGCCTCTACAGTATTTCATGCTGTGGGATTTAGTTTTCAGGCTCCCTTAAAGCCGAAGTGAGTGATTTGAATGCCTAAAAGCACTAAAATCTTAGATAATCAGCATGGTAGTGCAGGTATTTTGCATGGTCGTCGTAAAGAAGAGAGTCTACACTGGTAGGTATTCTGTGCTTTAGTCTAGCAGGATCTGAGATATGCTGAGATTACACTGGGAGAAAACTGGTCTACAGCAATCTATGTTATTCCCAGCAGATAAACTGGTCCAGCAGTTATAACCCAATCCCATTTCAGAGATTATCACTGCTAATCTTAGTAGCAGAAAAGGCAGAATGTGCAGTGGCATATGAAGAGTTAAAACAGAACAAAATCCACAGAACATAAAGGTGATTGGAAAGATTCTTCCAGAAG
Organism: Aythya ferina; assembly: GCF_964211825.1. NCBI lineage: Eukaryota > Metazoa > Chordata > Aves > Anseriformes > Anatidae > Aythya > Aythya ferina. The sequence goes on from NC_140298.1 coordinate 26,302,082, forward strand.
ATGAGACAGCTGTGCAATTTTTGTATCAGCCAGTCATGTAGCAATGGAGGAACTCCTCAAGTCATGAAAGCAAATTTTTACAGAGCATGTAAAGAAATTATAAACTGCTACAGGAAAAGTACTTTTTCAGAAATTGAAATTCACCTCCTCTGAAAGCATTTTGGTTCTGGAATCTGATGTAGATGCATAAACATTCCTTACAGTAATGAAGGGAGGAAAAAAAAAAAGATATTCTGCTGTCAAGTTTTACCTGTGTTTTTTAAACCAATATCCTGAGACTTAAAATATTATAAGCTCAAATATAGAAATGAAGCTAAAGGAAAAATATGTCACCTTTATATAAATAAATAATAAGGCACAATGTTAGCTTGGGTCTCTTCTAAGTTCTGCAAGTTCTGCAATGTGAGGAAGGAGAATAAGATTTAGAGATAAAGGGTCTTTGTATGATTTGCATGATACCCTACTGCTTTTTTTTTTTTTTTTTGGCTGCCCAGCTCTCCCTCCACAAAAGAATAAACCTGAGAGGTTTGTTTGTTTGTTTTTTAAGGGAAAGAAAACTTGTAGACATAGTAGCTGATTTTCACCAGACAAACCAGGTGTGTGAAGTGCAAATATGAAGCCATATGTGAGATGTAGAAAAATGAGACCAGGAGTTACTGATTATTCTTTTTTTTTTTTTTTTTTTTTTTTTTTTTTTTTTTTTGAGAAAATTATACTCTTACCACATTGTTGTTTTCTATTTTGATGGTAGTTTGGTGAGGATCTTCTGAACATGGAGAGTCTGAAATAATGCTACAAGCACTTTCTTTTTCCATCTTCTGACAGAAGCTTTTTGCTCAGGTGCTAGACTTGGCTTCAAGTTTCTCACTGGCAAGGGACAGATCTCCTGTCATTTATAATGGCAGTTAGCAACTCCAAGCCAAAGTCAGAATCTCTACTGAGTAATATTCTCCAAGATGCCTCTTATCCAGCCATTCCTCTTTTAGATTTTTCACATCTTCTTTATTGTGCCAGAAGTCTGTGCAACGTTTTTCTCTTTCAAACGTGGCTGTCATGAACTTAATGGTGTAGAAAGATCACAGTGAATGCAGAGTAAATCTTCAGTACTTCCTGAATAGGGAATTTTTCTGAGTTCTAAAGGGACACACAGAAATCTATGGGGACAACATGTGCTAGAGAAGTTGGATGACAATAAACTGTAAGAAAAAATAGTCTATCTCTCCAGTAACAAATAAATAAACAAGCCCTCCAAAATAATAATAATAATTAAAAGAAAGTGCTAACTATCAAGCAGTCAATTTAAATTGAGCATTGATAAAGCTGTAACCCACTTTTTTTTTTTTTCCTTTGGGTTTAATAGTCATATATCAACTAAGTATTCACTGAAAGAATGTAAACCAACTAAGTTTTAACTGCTTGCCATAAAGTCCTTTGCCAGTTATGTCATTAATTTAAAATTCCAGAAAACACTAAGTGCAGAAAGTAATTATATTCTTCATATCCTGCTATACAGCAAATAGATAGGGTCCAGTCATTTATAACTGCAGTGATAAATTAGATGGTAACCTTGTCAACATATTTGTTGACAATTAACAATTAAAAATATTTCTTAATATTTTCATTGTTTCAGCTTTCTTTTTGTAGCAACTTAAATATGTTAAGTGACATTTTTAGTAGCAACAAGGGCAAAGATAGAGTACGGGAGCTGATATCCAATATTTCCATGCAGTAATATACAGGACTGGTCCTACCAGCCATTAGTCCAGGCAGGCCTGCATGTTTCTTGACCTACTAATTTATAAAACGAAACCTAATTTAAGGTGCATTCAGAGAATTCGCTCTAGAACTGAGTCTTTCTATAATAAGTTTGTATTAATAGGGAAAGCCTGATAAGGCATCATCTTGGTTTTAGAATTTTCTTTGTCTGCTTGCAAGCAATAAATCCTTCTTATTTATGTCAATGATATCATAGAAGAAGTTCCCCAGGTGAAAGAATAAACTCTGATTCAATTTGCATGACAAGGGTGATTAATGGGGAAGAGATTATTAGGAAATCTTCTAGCTAGCTTCTAAGGTCTCCCTTTCTTAGTGCAAGAGTTTATTATACAGTGTCAATTTATGATCACATCCTGTTTTTCTGTCACTCATTTTCAGGATCATTCAGGTTTCTGCAGTGCTCCTTGACTCTGTCATCCAGCATGTACAAAACAATGTAAATGATCTGTGTGTGTTTGTACCTACCATCCTTTTGCTGGCTAAGTGTCTAAGTAGTCTGGCTAATCACTCCGTCCCCATAGATGGTCAATAGAAAGAATAAATCTTTACTATTGGGAAGCTGAGCAGGATCTAAACTTAGGTCTTTGGAATGAATTGCTCTCTATAGAAATATATATATATTTTTTTTTTTTCCCCTTGCAGACCAAATATTAGAAGAAAGTGGTCAAAAGATGAGTAGTATAAATATGTACACCCCTACTTCATTTGTGTGTGTGCGTACAGAAATATTCATTTCTACTGAAGAATCTGCATAAAATTCTGATTCTATTTTCCATGAAGTTCATTCAACGTTGCTTGATATGTCTGTGTCACACACACTGATTTGAAATTATTTGTGATTTACCTCAATGTTCTTCCACCTAAACAGGAGAGAACATCTAGTAAACATCTTGCCAGATATTTTCAGACCATAGAGAGCCCAAATGCAGATAAGAAAAAGACTCTGCAAGGAAAAAGGTGGTTAAAGTGCTTAAAAGCCCACAATATGCCCCTGTGCTACTATATGTGGTTAACATTCTCAAGAACCTTTTAAGCTATAGCTTTCACCCCAGCTGAGCCTTATAGGAAGCAACGCATCCCCAGGGCATCATGCTGTGAGACAATGGAGTCAGAAAGAACAGTTTTGTTAGCACTGGTGCACTCTGTGAAGACTTTTTTTTTTCTTGGTGAAGTATGTAATGGTGCTCACTGGAGGTTTTATGAAGAACACTTCAACGTATGTTAACTGAAAACTGAAACTACGCAGATTACACTTTGAGCTCACATCAAGGGATTATGAGGATAGGGTTGAGTAATTAAAAAAGAAAACCTCTCCTGGGTAAGAAAGGCAATAGGCCAGCACTCTGGAGACCTGAAGTTTTTTGCATGCAGTTACTGAAACACACAACAGATACTTGGTAGAAAATCAGGAATGAAGCAGATCTTTCACTCAGAGAGCTTTTTATTGCCATGTAATGATTTATCTATCTATCTATTTATTTAAATATATCTGTTAAATTATTGTGTCCTGTATCAACCACTTCCTGTCAATCTCTAGTTTAACAATGCATACTGTTTCACAATGTATTTACTACACTGTGAAGTAAATGGGCTTAATTTTGGAGTAGTAATCTCTTCTGATTTAGAGGGGTAAATGCTAACATTTATAGCCAGGGAGACTTGGCAGGGTAAAACAGTTTATTTTTCCCCTGCACAGTTCAAAATACTGATGCTTATTGCACTTACTGCACTTTTGTGTTATATGAAAGAACCACTTTTGTGGATATTAAAATTTTGAAGATGAAAGAAAGTCTTTCCAGCATTCTTTTGACCTTTGATGATGCACTACAACATCAAAGTTTCTTTTATAGCTTATATGAATCAATGTGTTGTGAAAAGAATAAGACAGCTTGTGTAGGATCAGTGGACCAGAAATAATAATGGAAGGGAATTTTACCTTATACTTTGTAAGTGTAAACAAGAATACTCTTTTTTAGGGAAACGGGTAATTCAAAAATTTACTTAATGCTACCTAATCTTAGTAACTTGGTATTGGTATAGTCCTCTTTTATGACACTGTGGGACATAATTTTTTTTTTTTTCCAAAATTAATTCAGAATTTAGAAATATTTTCTAGCATTTTCATTTGAATTTGGCTCACTTTACATTTGAATTTTATGTGTTCACCTATCATCAGACACAAAACTCAGTTTTTGGAGTTGATTATAGCTTAAATTTTGTTTCAGATCAATGATGACAGGTGTCTACTTCATTGCTGACTTTAAAGCCATAAAACTAGCACTTAGTTTCAAAGTTGAACTGTGGTATTGCACACTACTTTTAAAGTCCATGTCATCACAGGAGTACATGTATTTAAACTGAGATGACCTTTATATACCTGACTTTTTGGATAAGTTTGCTTTCTTTTTATTTATTTTTTTTTCTTTTACCTTCAAATATGGTTTGAATGGCCTCATGATAAGATTTGAATAAATGATTAGAATTGTGGTGGCATCTGATCATGGTGGATGAAGCACTGCATATAAAATGGGAAAGGATTATGACTTAATTTCATGGGGTCAAAGCTCTTTAATTGTTTCTTAGCTGCCTTGGACAATTACAGACCATTACTTTCAGTTCTCCTCACATTGTCTATTTTAGCTAACTGCTGCCTTTGTTTAAGAAATTTTGAAACATATGTTTCTTGTTTAAAAAGCTGTCAAACTGTGACAGATTTTTGAAAAGGAACGTGCTGACTGTGGAAATAAAGCTGGAATGAAGATAACAGCAGAGATCAATCAATTAGCATGAAGCAGTGACAGCGATTTTGGTAGGTCTGTCTTGTGAAAACTAAGCAACTCATAATGTGTTTTCCTCTTGTATAAATATGTGAGGGAGTGACCATTTCATTTTACATAAATATTTGTGTTTAATGGTAGTCACTGACACTACAGGAGCTCTTGCAACAAAATTTTCTTAGCTAGCCTTATTCCCATTAAAAGTACCTGGGTCCTCTCAGTCTTCTGCTTTGACTTTCTTGGTCTTAAGTGAAAAAGAATGAATTCCCTGCTCACTGATGAACTATCACTTTGCTGATGTGCACAGTTGTCACTACTCTCTGAAAGCTTGCATGTAACGAGGTAAGGGAAAACCACACAACTCCTCTGAAATTTGAGTTTTGTTAATTACTGCAGATCTTCAAACTGATTTTTCTTGTTTGCTTTTTCTCTCCTAGCAAGTCGTACAGAACACAAACACACAAACACACAAACATGCAAAAGCAAATTCACTTCCCACTGGGAATCCATTGCGCCATCTGATGCCACCTCAGCTAGAGTCTTCTACCTGAAGAGAGATTTGTTTAATCTATAACTCTGAAATTCTGCATAGGTATTGCCTTTTACAACTCTTTTAGCCAAGCAGGAGCAGATTAACAGAAAGTCTGGAAGTCAGTCACAGTGTTTTCCCTAAATTTTCATTCCTCCACTGATGACTGTGTGCATATAGGAAGCTTCCCAAAAGGAAGAGGGTTGGGAAAACAGCCTAGGAGGGAATGACCTGAGGTTTACCATAGGGAAGTCTATGGTAATTCAGGTTGTCATGTTGTGCAAACTAAAGGCTAAAGTGGCAGTGAGGGCTTTGAAACTGAAGTGTGGCTGTTTGTGTGTACCTTATCTCTGTTACCTAGACCAAGTCTGAATTCCAAAAGGGAAGATTTCATTTAATAACTAGTGTGGTGAAGTGTAAACCTCACTTATATGAAAAGTCCTGTTACAGGGTGAAGGCTTGGAATCAGGAAAGGGATAGTGCAGGGTGTGTGTGTGTGTGTGCGCGCGCCTCCTGCATAAACATTTGTTCCTGTTCTACTGATGTGGTGTTTCCCTGGAAGTGGGTATGATTGTCATGTTCTGTGACTCTGAACAGGCAAGTCACTTCTACACAGTTTCCCTATGTTACCTCTCTCATCTGCTACACTGTATCTGCCTCAGAATTTGGATTTTACTACAATACAAGTAGCAGGAAAAAAAAAAAAAAGATTTTTTTTTTCCAGTGGGTTATTCTGTATTGACTTTTCAATTTGATGCTTCAATATTAATATGAGGAGAGGGAGGAAAGGCAAATTCCTTCTCACTAGAGTTTCTGTTTTTCCTGAGAGTACAGTGAAAAAATAATAGCTTATGCATCACAGGAAATTAGAAAATCAAAGGTCTATCTCTGTTTGCAGTGATGCTTTCTGCTTGATCTCTCTCAGCCACTTGGTCAGTAGCACTTAGACTCGGTTGTATATTTATTGTTCTTTTTTTTTTTTTTTTTTTTTTTTTTCAGAAAAAGAACAAAATAATTTTCTTGCCTGGAAAAAGAACATGTTATTCTAAATAAATATTTAATTTCATTCTTGTAAAAAAAGAAATGTTTAAAGAGTAGAGGACATCCACAGATAACTAGTTATAATGATGAAAAGGAGTGGAAAAAAAAAAGAAAATGCTATCATCTGGTAGTGATAAACTTTCAGGATGACAGTACTGACAATATTAAAAGATATATTTTTTAGATCTGCATAACTAACCTGTTCAATTGCTTTTCCCTAAAAATATCATTTACCCCACATACCTAATAAGTTTCAAAAAAGGTAAAATATGAAATGGACATTCATATGGATTACCCATAATTACATTGCATGGCTTTAGTAACGAGAACAAAATACACAACCAGAAAAGATATTCCTCAGTCTTCAGGCTTTAATTACAAACTGTTTATTGGGTTAACATGAAATAAGATTTTTTTAATTATTATTATATTTTTTTTTTTTTTTTTTTACAGAGAGAATTTCTTCAGAATACCATCTACCAATTTTTCCCTCTCAAATATCTGCTGTTGACTGGGTCACTTTCAATGTTTATTTTCAGCCAAGAAAATATTCCCGTGTTCCTAAAGGAACAGAAGTCTAACATTGAATAAGGTGTTATGGTTTTCCAGGTTGCTTTGTGATTTCTTTTCATGAATATTAAACAACCCAGGTGATGATTTCTCTTCTCTGGCCTTTCTTATGGTAATTGTATTAAACATTTTTCAGGTATGTGCATAAAATCGATTACAGTTCTTCTAGGACAGAAAATCCCAGTTAGTTCTAGCAGAGATTATAAAACATTGTACAATGAAACTCATTTGTCAAATCAATGACTTAAATATTAGATTAAGAAATGGTTTGAAGTTGTCTATTCTTAGTAAAATTAGAGCTATTAATAGAGGTTCCTTTCTTAATATATACATTTTCAACTTTTAAGGAAAATAATATTTGCAGATGACTGCACCAGAGTAAAACTTATTACATATATTTTATAAAATTAGTTTTTAAAATTAATTATTTATTTATTGTGAAAAAAGCTTTTTCTGGTCATTTATAAATCACAATTTATATTAGTTTCTATGTGGAATATACAATGATTTTTCCATTATTAAACAAAACCAAGGTTTTTACGGAGGTCAGTCAAAGAAGAGCTTATTGTTATAGATGTGAATACTAAATGATGACACAGTGAAATAGCTGTTCTTTCTGATCCTTATTCAGTCAAAGATTCTTACACAGGTGTGAAAATACCTAAATATGGTCAATTTGCTTTGTTCATTAACATAAATTGATCACCTGATCTGGTAACAATGTTTTTCAATCTTCTATTCTCATGTCTTCAAAACTCTTGTCCAAAAAGACAAATATAAATATTAAGACTGCGTATTCTTTGAACTGCTAGATAAAAAGAGATTTTTGATATGCCCTCACTATCTTTTATGTGCATCTTTGAAGCTCATCATTTAAGGTAATGGTTTCAGAAGATTGGTCGTAACCACAATCTTCTTTCAGAAGATTGGTCTATGACACTGCAGCCATGGATATCTTTTACTCTGACGATCCAAATAATATAACAGGCGGATAGATAATTTAAAGTATATTTTGTCCTAGGAACCTACGGGAAATAAAAGTAGTAGTAGAATAATCTATCTCTATCTCTTTTTACCATGCCATCCCTTCTGCAAAAAATTGGCCTACTTTCTTTCATTTCTCAAGACAATGAAAGCATCCTCACTGAAGGACACTACTTTCTTTTACAGTAGAAAGCTGTTCAGTCATTATTCAACTGAAGAAATTACTCCTTGAAACACAGACAAATAACCATTTCTGACAACACAGACAAATAACCATATTCTGCTAACAAATCAAAGACACAATGTCAGAATACAGCAAATACTGCCTGTTGTAACATTTTATGAGACTTACTCACTGTCTCTTCAGGTCAATGGAAAGTCACTGATTCATTTGTAATGGGCTTTCGATATCATTTATTATTTATTGCAAAGCACAGAGAAGATAGTATATTTTAAGTACCTGTTCCTAATGAATTGGCTACGCTAAGTGGAATGGTAGGACTTAGTTTCTTATACACATTATCTTATGCCACTGTAGTGTCTTTAAGCCTGTTTGTCCTCCAGACTCTGCTCTGACAGGGTATGTGCCTCTCCCAAAGCCTCTGTCCTATCTGTAAGGCCTGTGCTGAAGTTAAATGATGCTGGTTATTACCAGATAGATCTTATGCTTTGGGAATTGCATTATGCTCTCAATGTCTGAAATACCATTATTATTTCTACTACTACTTTTAAGGAAGGGTGCATTTTGCTTATTGAAAGGTATAACAAAATAATGACTGTTCTAACTTTGTGTCTGTGTCTAGCTTAAATTCAGTTTATCTTCCTGCAGAAGTACTTTTTTTTTTTTTTTTTTTTTTTTTTTTCATAATCTGGGGACATATTTGCAATTATTTCTGCTTATAGTAAATGTATGGTCCTGCAAGCGTATGCAACATAACAGGTTATAGACTTAGTTTTTATTCTGATTTTGCTCAAGCTTCTTTTAAATTAAACTCTACAAATGTCAATCATTTTCAAACAGAATGTCAAAGTGTTTTATTCCAATAACTTCTCCACCTACCTGTCTGTAACTAAGAATATGATTAACTTTGAGGAACAAAATTTAAGTATTCTTACTGATATAACTAGGTGGAAGTAGCATAGTTTTAGTGTAAAAAATAACAAAGTAAAAACAACAAAACGCTGGGCTGCGTGCACTGTCTGTATGCCAGTGACCTACTTATAGATAGGTAGGCTCACAGTTGTTTCTGTCATGCCAAGAAAAAACAGAAAACACAAATTCTGAATCAAATATAATCTCCTAGGTGTCAAATAAACACATCAAAATACATGTACTGCTTTGGTAGTTTTTGTCCTGACTCTGCTGTCAGTTGAGGAGACTTTCCTGAATCCACTCTAGAAACGAAGGTTTAAAATTAGTGTCAGTGAAGATGTGTAATAAACAGTAATATTGTATAAACTCACTTTAGGATAGAATAAAACTCGTGGTTAAAAATTAGTGAGAACAAAACAGATGCCATCTTGCTATCTGTCGAACTTTTGTTATGTTGAAGCATCTTGTTAATTGAAACATCCCGTTATCTGTCGACCCTCAGTCAGGCTGAGCCTTGAGATAACTTGAGTCAACCTTCTGTTATGTCTGAGACATCCCATTATCTGCTGGCCCTCAGTTAGACCAAAAGCCAACTCAGCGTTTCTACAGCTTGGAAAACAACTGATTCATCCTACCTGGCATTTTTTAAGCAAAAGGTGAAAAATGCATCATGAGGAAGACCTACGGTCTTCCTCCCAAAGACCACTGCCCACATCCCGAAGACCCTGGCCCACAATTCTTGGAAGGCTTTGCGCAAGCGCAAGGACTGATAAGCTAATTAGCATATGAAGTGAGAGTAGGTGGGTTTAGGTAATGAATATGTATAGGCATTAATAAAATATTCATTGTTTTGCTGTATAAATATGAGACAGTTTGTTACTTCGAACATGCACGATAGGTGGAAAGATCCCCCATGCATCCAGCACTGCAATAAAGAATATACCACTTAAGGAAATTTCGGCTCCGATCTTTAAATCAACAGGAATGAGGGAAAGGCTTGAAGTGAGACAATCATTTTTTAATTTTAAGTGTGGATTTTGAGCTGGTTTACCTCCTTTCTAGTCTTCCCGCTCTAGTCTTCAGCTATGAGCTTATTGAATGTACTTGAAAATGAAGGTCTGAGAGTACAGTTTATGAAACGAAGTGTATCTGGAATGATGATGGGGACCAGCAAGCCTAACTTGCTGATCTGTAGACTCTTCTTCTGCAGTGGTTTCTCTGTCCTGAGAAGCAAAAGGATCCTTTTTTTTTTTTTTTTTTTTTTCTTTTTTTTTTTTTAATTCCTGATATCTTATATATCTGCTACTTTCATTTTCTTCAGGGAAATAAAACTGCTGTATGAACTCAGGAGACAAGAAGATTCATCTGTGATACAGTAAAATAAATGTACTGGTTAAAGTAGCTGTCATGGCAGTGTGAAAAAGACCCCTGTTTTTATTTTCTTGCCATATTTATGCAGAACTGTAAGCTGTGGGGTTTTTTGCACCCAAAGATCATTTGAAAAACTGACATGTTCTCTCTCACGTAGTTTGTTCTTAGCTGTGATCTGGAGAAATTCCAACTGAAATCTGGAAGGGGTGAGTATGACTTCTTCTAATAAAGTAGTGTGGCTTTGTTCCCAGAAACTTGGCTCTAAATAGAAGACAGCAATCAAGAAAAGATATTTTTATTCTTTTTTCCCTTGAATATCTGCACAATATCAGGTAAGAAGTTAAAAACCTTAAGCAATTCTCTTATTTTATTTTATTTTATTTTATTTTATTTTATTTTATTTTATTTTATTTTATTTTATTTTATTTTATTTTATTTTATTTTATTTTATTTTATTTTATTTTATTTTATTTTATTTTATATTTTATTTTATTTATTTTTGTAATTCTGAATTATTAAAAAAAAAAAAAAAACAACGATAAAAGATCCAGCTGTAGTGGGTTGAACCAAGGGATGAAGTTGAGTTTTCTAAACATAAAGTTTAGAGTTACTTGAGAAGTTCTCTATGAGTCAAAATGTTTGGCTAAGATTCAAACATCCAGATACAGACATTCAGGATTTATTAGATACCTGCATCTGACTGGGATGGCAACTGGAGTCCAAACAAAATATGCTCTGTCTCATATTTGTCTGATTGACACTAGGGTTTTACATTAGAAATCCAAGGATCAATGTTCAGGTTGACCTTATGCTCCAGGTTTACTTGGACTTCAATGCATACAAGTACTATGTAAAATAACACACTTTGGCTGACCTCACATTTTCACATCTTTAAGCAGGCTACAAAAAACTGCATTCCTGTTGCAAATGGAAAGTACTAAACTGTACATATAAATCTAATACATAAAGAAAGTGATGCATGGTTTCTATTGAATAATGACCAGTAAATGACCAGTCTTTACATTTAAGTCCAAATGTGCTACTTGAAAAGGGCAGGACAGACTGTCCTATAAATGTAAGTGCTCATTTTACTTAGTTCTATTTTTGAATCTTGTAAAAGCTAGGGAAAAGGCAAAGCCTAGAAGTAATATAAGAGGAACATGAATCCAAACAAGACTGTATTCTTCCATTCCATTCACTCTTTTTGTGTTCTGTAACTTGCGTAAAGTAAGTGTGATTTAGGTTTTAAATCCATAAAAAATCTGAGATAAGACAAGAAGGGACAGCTCATATATTTTCTTGATGGAACAGAGGAGCCAGAGAATTGTTACTTAATATGCTGATTTTGTTTTTCTCTCATCTGAATTCTCCAAGTGCCATAAGACTACCAGAGTTAGTGCCTTAGTGCCTTAGAGAGAGGTTAGAACCTCTCTCTAAGCTCTGGCTGCTGAAAAGCCTTGGGACAGTGCAGGGAAGCAGAGGGCAGAAGGCTTCTTGTTGTGAGGAATGATGAATATTATGTTAAGGCTGAGTGAAGGCTTCATCAACTAAGGGCCAGTGAAGGCTTTATAGGTCTAATTGGCAAGTAGATGATAAAGTACAAAATTATAATCCAAGAAATCCCTTCTCAGTCAACACACCTCGAAGCCTGGAAGAATGACTGGTAGCTGTAATATATATACATACATACATACATACATACATTTATATATATATATATAAACTGTTTTGGTTGTCCTTAATTAGGAGCAAGATAGATTTACAGGGAGTACAAAATAGCAATTTCCTGTAATATAAATATTTATGTGATAGACTTGCAGTGCTAAGTGGCTTGGTAAAAATATAATTGAAAATTCTAAGTATTGCTGCTTCAATGTTGACTGATATTTGAATTCTAATATTGAAAACATTTTAAATCTGTATGTGGTTAGTTTTCTGTATCATCCAAGAGGCAGCAGAGATTAATTGCTAGTATTTAAATTTCAGTATTGACCGTATTTTCAAACAATCTCTTGGGTCATATTCATGCAGACTTCAGAGCAGTCAAAGAGAATTATCAGAGAATATAAAAGCAATCACTCAAAAGTTACTTTTTCTATGTGCTTAACCTCTTGAAGCTGTCATGCCTTAAGAAGAAAACTCTACAAACAATTAGTGTGACTAAATACGTACCTGAGCAACTCAACAGATATACTCATTGGTTATATCCTAACAAATTTTAAATTAATTCCAACATATACTGAACTAACATCAGGGGTTTTGTTTGGAAGGAAGATGATAATGATGATGATGATGATGATTATTTTTAAGTGGGAGAAACTGCTTAAAGAAATCATCAAAATGAAAAGGACTCGGTTATAAAAACAAATTGGCACACACCTCTCTCTTAACAAAAGGCCTAAATTCATACATAATGAACAGTTGGAAGATATGGCAGTCAAATTATGAACTTTAACCACCCTGATATCTATTGGAAGGGCAACATAGCAGGACAAAAAACAGGACTTTTCTGTAGCGTGCTGAGGACCACTTTCTAACAGAGACACAGAATTGGATAAAGGAAGATGCTCTACTTGACCTCACACTTGAAAACAAAGGATTTGAAGGCTGTGAGTGGCCTTGGGTCTAGTGACCATGGAATGGTACATTCAGGATCCTGAGAGGAGGGAAAAGAGTGAAAAAGAGGACCATAACACCGGGCTTCAAGAAAGCAGAGTTTGGCCTCTTCAGGGACACGTTCAGAAAAATCTTATGGGAGGGAGATGGTAAAAGAAAGACTAGTGCAAGAGAACCCTCAAGAGGGGTTGATTTTCAAGGATGACTTCTCCAAACTCAAAAAAAAAATAAAATAATTATCCCCATATGCAGATAAACAGTAAAGATGGCCTGCATGGGTGAACAGTGAGCTCCTGACCAAAATCAGACAAAAAAAAAAAAAAAAAAGATACAAGATGTAGAAGCAAGGACAAGTAACCCAAGAGTACCTGTGTCAGCATATAGAGATAAAACTATCTGCAGTTGAATTTGATGAAAGATGTGAATGGCAAAAAGAAAGACTTCCAGAAGTATATCAGCAGTAAAAGATGCAAGGAAAACTTACTATAGGTGGAAGAAGATCAAGTTAGATAGCACTTAAACAAAATGGATGTGCACAGGTCTGTGTGACCTGATTGTATGTACTGTACCCATGAGTGCTGAACGAGTTAGCCAATCATGAGGCCACTCTTGTTTTACTTTGAAAGGTCATAGTGATCAGGGGAGGTTACTGACGCCTGGAAGAAAGTAAAAGTCATTCCTGTCTTCAGAAGGAGCAAAAAAGGAGAATCTGGGAAACTGCAGTCTTGTCAGCTTCACTTCAAACCCTGGGAAAGTAATAGTGCAAATAATCTTATCTAAAAGTCAGAAGATAAGGAGTTCATTGGGAAGGTCGTGGATTTAAAAATGGGAAATCTTGACCTGACCAGCTTGATGGATTTCTAGCAATGAGATGACAAAGTTATTGATTGAAGGGTGAGCGATGCATGTTGTTTATTCTGGCTTTAGCAAGGTCTTTGATGCTGTGTTCCTTAACATCCTCATACAAAAAAGAATGAAGTATGGCCTAGATAAATAGACGGTGAGGTTGATTGAAAACCGGCTTAACTGCTGAGCTCAAAGAACTGTGATCAGCAGCAAGAAGACAAGCTGGGAGGCCCTAGCAATATTCCCCAGGAATTCTAGGGCAATTCAGCATCTTCATCAACGATGTGGGTAATGGGACAGAGCGCACCCTCAGCAAGTTTGCAGATGATACGGGAGGAGTGGCTTATACACCAGATGGTTGTGTTGCTATTCAAAGAGATCTCAGCAGGTTAGAGAAATGGGTTGAGAGGAACCTCATACAATTCAACACAGTTCTGCATTGGGACAGGAATAATCACATGCACCAGTACACACTGCCTGGGTGGAAAGAAACTCTGCAGAAAAGGACTTGAGGTCCTGGTGGTCAACAAGGTTATTACGAGCCTGCAAAGTACCCTTGTGGCAAAGGCATCCAGTGGTATCCAGCACTGTGTTTAGGAAAAGTGTTGCCAGCAGGATGAGGGAGATGATCCTTCCTTTCTGCTCAGTGCTAGTGAGATGCATCTGGAGTGCAAGGTCAATTTCTGGGCTCTGCAGTTCAAGACAGACACAGATATACTGGAGTAAGTCCAACAGAAAGTTAGAAAGATGATTAAGAGATTAGAGCATCTGACAAAGAGGAAAGTGAGAGAATTGGGACTGTTGAACCTACAGGACCTGTACTTTGCCCTTCCACTCAGGAAGCTGCAGCCTACTTCATGTTGTACGACACTGCCCCTCCATTTCCTCCACAGAATCTGAATAGCACATGTAAGAGAAAACTGTCCTTGTCCTTGTTGGTCCTTTCATCAGTCATTTGATCTGTCTCCTTTCTTATTTCTCACCTTGACCTAAGTCTCACTGCAGACTTAATACTATTCTGACTTTGGCACTCAGGGGAGTTGAAACTTTTTTAACACTTCTTTGAACCTGTGGCCAGAAAATGAACTAAAATTAATCAGCTAAAACATCTTAAAAGCACTAGTGTGACTCAGGAGAGGTCATGTCAGGTCCTGAAGGCTGATAGAACTGTGTGCTGCTTCTGTGTTTATCTAACTACTCTGTTGAAAATATCACAGTTTCAGAAGCAGAAATTGCTTTGTCACCTTTGGGATTGTTTTTTTTTTCTAAGCATTATGTTGCTCTCTGTTTTTCCTCAAGGTACCAGGATTTAACATCAGTAACAATAATAAGCAGAGCACCCTGCATATATCATATATTTCACTTCCTCCCCCAAAGAGTCATTCATAGCACCACTGAAAGATGAATAAGAACGTTCTGCTCTTCTGTCAGCGCTCACCTTCTAAAGGGAACCACTACATACAATTAAAATGCAAGCCAGAATTAGTTCTTTAATGAAATAGTTTTACTTGTTTGTTTCATTGTCTTGATATAAGAATAACAGACTCTGCTGACTCATTCCCAAGTGATAGAGATCAATGCTGCTGTATTCAAAATCTTAACTAGTATTTAATTGCCTAGTCCCGTTGAATGAGAACATAATGTAAGAATGCAAGATCAGCCACAATTTGATACCAAACAAAGATTAAGGTGAATGTATTTCTCTCCTAATATTCACCCAGTTTAGAGTTCTTGAGCTTGATATTGTTTCTATATATTTTTTTGTATCTCACTTCTCCATCAACTCATCCAGTCTTACTGTCTGGCTGTATAGACTTTTATTATCCCCCACATATTTGAAAAAGGCTTCCACCACATTAAAGACTACTTTTTCCATTAGAATTACTATCCTGGAAAAATGCAGAGGGATGCAGGATTTAATTCAGAGAAACCCAGAGACTAATCATAGTGCCTGTGACTGTTTGGGGATGCAGAGTGAAGAGTAGCCTTTTACTTCTTTCCAGATCAGAGATTACAACATCTTCCACAGGAATGTGTTAAAAAATAATTAAATATGACCTTTTCTGTTTTGGGACACCACACATTTACAGGTATTTTTATTTTATTTTATTTTATTTTATTTTATTTTATTTTATTTTATTTTATTTTATTTTATTTTATTTTATTTTATTTTATTTTATTTTTCTTAAATTGATGTATTAAGTAGGACTAGACTGAAAATGACTAGAGCACATATGGATTTCTAGGCAGATGAGTGCTGCCTAGTGCAGCACACACTTCTCTGTTATGGGATATGATCGTGTAGCTCCCACAATCAGGTCAGAAATTCCTGGTCATGGAATGGAACTAATTTGAAATGTACTAGATCAAATCTACCTTGATATGTGGAGGGAAGGAGGAAGGAAGAAAGGAAAGAAGGGTGGAAGGGTATGTACTGAACAAAATATGCAAGTCATAATTCTCATTCAGCATTGTAGCTCAGAACAGGATCTTGCTTTTGACATTGATCTTTCATAAAGAAGATGTTGTTCATTAGAATCATTTTTCATTTTTAAAAAGCCTTGCACATAGTTGAAAAACTTATTAATTGGAGGGCTTACTGTAGCTTAAGGACTTGAAGCTGTCATCCATAATTTATAGTAAGTAAGAATTGTCAGACTTGTGTTTATCACAAGCCTTTTGTCAAAATGAACAGCATAATATCACCAGAAGGCCAGGACAGAGGAAAGAAAAAGTTAGTTATTGCATGCGAATTGAAATCTACACAGGATGTATTGTAATTGGTACTAAGTTTGCAGTGTAGACATCGAATAACAGTTTTGGCCTCAGTGTTAAGCTGATAGTCAAATTCTTTAATTGGAATTTACAGTGAGACAGCTACTTTCTTGACATTTATATAAGGTCAATTTCAAGAACAATATGTTCAATTTGTTAAAGTGTTTTGATTTTATATTGACTTGAGAGTAGAATTGCTTTACTTGAATTTATATCTGGGTAGCCTACCTTTTAAATAAAAATAAAATCAAAACATGATCAGCGAACTTCTCTGAAAATCCACAGTAGAGCAATAAGAGCAAAAGTTATTTTTAATCTTGATCAGTTCCCTCATATCTCTCAATGCAATCTCACAAATAGTGCTTGTTGGCATGGCTGAAGAGTGGTGAAATAAAGGGAATAAGATGAATGATAGAGGGAAGTGTTTAAAATCTGCTCCAGATCATGGTTTGGTAGATATAGCACTCTTCTTGCCCCATCTAGTGTGAATTATCCAGGACAGAGATCAGAATGAGTCTTCACAATGTTTCTGGTGCTCAAGCTCAGCAAATATTTTATTATTTTTATTTTTATTTTATTTTATTTTCTGTAGCTACTTCCTTCTCTTGTGTAAGATGCTGAAATCCTTCCCTGTAGTTAGCCTGGGTTGTTTAGCTATCTACCATCTTAGAAGTTGGTATCAGTTGCAATATATAGCCTGAAAAATAAAGGCATTGAATAACCATGCCTGTTCTTTCTTTGCCCTGTTACAGCAGACCTGGATGAGTGCTGTTCCTGACTGTGGCATTGCAGGAGCTGGCTATACTCCTCTGCTGCTGAAAGACAAGCCTCTCTCCTGTCAAAATCAAAGAGGAGGAAGGGTTTTTCATTTAATTTTTTATTCTTGCCCAAAGGAGGAATATCTTGTCTTAGATCATATACTTAAGTCCAGTTCATAAATAAGACTTGTTTGCTTAAAATGTCATTCAGTCAAGATTTATGTGTAAACTCATTTTGAAAGCACCTAATTTTGAGTTCACCTGACTGAGCTCAGGCTCTGCGTCGCTATACCCACAAACACAGCAGTTTTTGACAATGCTGACTGGTTGGCAGAGCTAGAAATTAAGCACTGCTCTGCCTTTCATATGTCTCAAGTAGGAGTTTTCAGGGTGGTAAATATTCACGTTCTTTGACTGAGCAGGCTGAAGTGGTGGCATGACACCAAAGTTAATACTTTTATCATAGGAAGTTGATTTTGCCTCTCTGGATGATTTTACCATTTACACATTTTTACCATTTACACATCTGTTATACTTGAATCTCCTATTTTCTCAGTGCACTGCTGAATGCACCAAAACATTTATTTATTTTAACAAGAAAAGACAGAAAAAGGTTTTAAAAAGGGATTCATGCAAATGCAGAGGTTAAAGCATGGCCAAAAAATAAAAATAAAAAAAGTTATTTCTGTCTCATAAAGCCACTGGATACAAGTTTTTAAAGCATACATGTAGTCTGCAGACCAGAGGTCAGCCATTTTACATCTGGAGCTTTGTGCTCCGGCTGTAGCGAGGTGGGGGTTGGCCTGTTCTCCCACGTGCCTGGTGACAGGACGAGGGGGAATGGGCTTAAGTTGAGCCAGGGGAGTTTTAGGTTAGATGTTAGGAAGAACTTCTTCACTGAAAGGGTTGTGAGGCACTGGAACAGGCTGCCCAGGGAAGTGGTGGAGTCACCATCCCTAGAAGTCTTCAAAAGACGTTTAGATGTAGAGCTTAGGGAAATGGTTTAGTGGGGACTGTTAGCGTTAGGTCAGAGGTTGGACTCGATGATCTTGAGGTCTCTTCCAACCTAGAAAATTCTGTGATTCTGTGTGATAGCATCTATCATGTCTCAGTGTTGGACATACAGGACAACATTGGTCTTTCGCAGAGTTCACAGATGTGTCTTACACAACTTTGTGAGAAAGAACAGAATATTTCCCCCAGTAAATAATTTTGATAACACTTCAAGCCATTTGTCTAGAGAAAGGGAGAGGAACTCAAGTGGTTAGAACAGAGCAGGGTGATGGCTATGCTTTTAACGAGAGCTGGGTGCTGTATCTAAAGTGTGGTGTGGCTCAGAGGGAACATCACGCGCATATTTCCACATTTAGTTTGCACCTTATAACAGGTGATTAAAAGCAAAATCCACCTGCACAAAGCTTTCTGGGATTCTCAAATGAATGGTGATAACCAGAGTCTATTTGGCTTATGTTAGATTTACTTTGAGGATGTCCTAAGATACACAGAAAACCTGAAGTGACTTACCGAAGTATTACCTTGGCTAGAAATACTCTCTAATAAAAGGATATACTGCACTTTGTGCAATTTTTCTTTCAGTACCATCAAAGCAAAGTGGTACAGAAACTGACTCAAGGATACTGTCCCAAGGGTCTCAATCTATACAACAAATCACAATTACTGTACAACAAATCACAATCTACTGCTATTACTTGGCATATGTTACACTGTCACCAATTGGCCAAATGTATTCATGACACTTGAATTATTTAAACCATTTCTCCTAAACCTGTTCTTTTCTCTTCTATTCTGTTAAAACAATCAGCAGCAGCTTGGCAGCCAGTTGGCAGCTGGCTACCAATCCTTGCTGTAGAGTGAATCACTCACAGTGACATCAGGGAGATTTTTAACTATCCTCCGTGAGATCTATTGATGTCATTACAAGAGGTGATACATGGCCACTTGGGAGAAGCAGTTTGAATAGATGTATATGCTGTTTTATATGCTATTTACCTAGAGGTAGGTAGATGGAGAAGGACATAATATTAGAATTAATTTAAAATCTGAGCAAGGTTTATTCTATATGATTCTGTGCATGATGGATTGATCCCTTTCATGGAGCCTGAGAGTAGCTCTGTGTTGCTTGAAATTCTTATGCTTTTTTTTTTTTTTTTTTTTTTTTTTTTTTTTTTTTTTGTGTGTGTGTGTGTCTTGTATCTTTAAATACCTTAAATTCTGCTTTTTTTTTTTTTTGCAGAAATGATAGCCATATCTTTTATTCTTCACAGCCTTATTGACTCTGGAACTTGTCTGTAAAATCTACTTAAATATCTGATGATTAATTTAAATACCCTTCCATAAGCCCCAAAACATGGTGCAGATAGAGTTTTTGATGTGAATTTGCTGTGTTTTTTTTTCTGAAGAGAGTCTATGTGCTGAAAATACAGTAAAAATATGGCTCCCATAGCAACGCAACTTATATCTGGTCACAGGAGAACATGGATTACATTCATGAGATTAGTTTTCTTGAACAATCAAGAAAAAATCTTATATTTCTTTATTTCTTTTCTTTATATCATAAATCTAATCCTTACAATTGCTGAATAATCTTTATAATATGTCATTAATCCCAGTAGCTGTAATGAATATTTAATTCAAATAGCAACAAGGGTTAGATGTTCACTAGAAATGTATTTTTATGCTAGAGAATATGGTAATGCATTTAAGTGGCCTTACAAAAAATATTGTCAAGCTCATTTTAATATGTCCCTAGTATTTGGTTCCCGATGTGTTACAAATACACATTGCATTGAAAAAGTCTTTCAAAAAAGGTGACTTCTTTCAAATGACAAAAGAAAAAAAAAGTATCAAGTTTCAGTATATATTTTTTAAATATAAACCAAATTTTCCTTTTTAGAAATAAGCTGTTCAGCCACTATATTCTCTCTCATTTCAGACAAGCTCCGTGCTGGAAAGCCCTCATATCTCATTTCCCAAATACTTGCAACAATTCCAGTGTTTAATGATCACAGCAAGGCTCCTTAATTGGACTCACTTACTTAGGCTGTATGAAAGGCCAATGCCAGCATATGCAAATTGAGAAAAACCTCCCACTGAAGTAGACAGTTGCAAACCCCTGACATCTCAAAGGCAGGATCTGCAGATGGTCTGTATCTCACACAGAGAAAGCACATGATTAAAGGGAGAGAAAATAAATAAGGCTGCTTGGACCTATAAAACAGAAACTGTTGTTATAAAGTAATATTACTTGCATGCCACTTTTGGTCTTTATAGTACAAAAAATGTTTTTCAAAATAAGATAATCATCACAAACTAGTGTATTGCCCTTGTGCAGTGTTCAGAGTAGATTTTCTGATAGGTCTCTTTGTAGGTGATGCTGTATTTTTACATAAACTCAAAATCTATCCCTTTCTGTGTGCTTGATGAGTACTTGCACTTTCATTAATCACATTTGTAAGTTTGAAATATCTAACTGTGATCTAAACATAAAGATTCCACTCTGGGGATAAATTAATTATGACTTCATTTCTAAGAGATCTGTAATTCCTTTCTTGCTTCTCTCATGGCTCAACATGACTGCTCTTCCAGAGGACAGGCTGCAGATATATCCTGGAGATGTTTTGCTCCTGGCAAAGACAAGGCTTCAGGAGGGTGGAGGAGAGCTCCAGCAGTTAACACCAGTGTAAAAATAATTTACTTGTCTTGCTTTTCTTCCAGGGTTGCAAAAAGAGGAAATTACTTGATAAACACCTCTGCCCTCCTATTTCTTCCTCACCCTCTTTGTCTTTTCCAGGGAAGCTGAGAACTGACATTCATGACAAGATGAAACTCAGATGCCAAGTAAGCAGAGTGGCCAGCTTGCCTTATGCATATCGGCATGGTAGTACACGTACCTCCTGACTGGTCCTTACCATGTCACTCACATCACAAAGTGAGGTCAAGTGATCATGATCAGGAGTATTTCTTTTCATTTAGAGAGACACTGTTAAAGCAGCAGATGTAGAACATGATCTCTGCCAAACTATGTAAAGTATTATATGAACACTGCAGCCTGTGGTGACCTTTTTTCCTGCTCAAACTGCATGTTTTCCTTACAATGCTTTACAATTCCTTTCAGCAATGATCACTGAAAAACACTAATCTGACCAAACTGAATTGCATCATGACAATTTTTCAGTTCTCTCCAAACTTTCAGATAAAGCCAGTCAGGAAGATGGGCCAATCCTTGTTTCCTGGACTTTATTATACCCCTCACTGAGATGGGAAAGTTTTGGTGTTCCCCTGCCACATTGCTTCAAGATGGATGGGCCTCTGCAGACACAGAGGGCACCAGCCCAGCCTGTGCCTGCCACATCTTCTGTGCACTGCTGACTACCTGCACCACTGGCCAGAAAGCAGCTTGGTGGCCTGGCTTAGCTGTCACCAGGGCTGCTTGGCTTTCTGGGCAATTAGCTTCTTGGGCTGGTTTTTATTTCCCAGAAAGCTGGACAAGTAACAGGAAAGATGCTGGTGCTGGACACCTACTTGCTGGTTCTGAAACAATACAATGTGGTGAGATTCTATGATTTTCTTTTTTTTCTTTTTTAATTTTCTTTTTCATTCTGATGAACAATTTTATTTCTCTCTAAAATGTCCCTTGGCAAGTTGCAGTTATGATTCCCCAGCAGTTGAGAATTGATCAAGAAAACTACATTTTAATTCTTTCTTGATAAAGGGCATATTTTAAGCTTTCTCCCTATTGCTTCAGGAGGGTCAAAAGAAGTACTGATTTTTTTTAGCATGAATAATCAGACTTAAAAAAGTTATTTGTGAAGATTAAGGATGATCTTCCTCTTTGATGTGCATCTTCTTTGCCTTGAAACTGCAAAATAATTTATGAAGTACCCTTTTTCTTTGTATGTTTCACAAGGTTCAGACAAGATTGTCTTGAATGGAAGGAATTGGATTTCTTTATTATTATTATTATTATTATTATATTTATTTTTATTGATTGATATTTTTCTGATTTCTTTCTTTCAGGATTTTACCTTTTAAATTACCTTTTTTTTATAGTTAAGGAAAACCACAATAATGTCACAAAACTGAAATCAAGCAATGAATTAAGTCTTTTTCCTTAGATGAGATGTATTTTTAATTTTTATTTCTATGTTTTGCAGAGTGAAACTTAAGGATATTTTTTCCTTTCTAATTGAGTTCAATGGCTAAGCTTTTATTCTAGGAGAGGAATACTTATCTAAACATCTGCCATTTATCAGCCCACTTGTGTGATGTACTGCTAGAACCATTAGCAAAGATGACAGGGCTGAAATCCACTATCAGAATGATGACTGTCAGCAACTGAGTTTTCTCTTGGTTTGTATGCAATAATTCATTCATCTGATCAAATGAGTTTGACCTTAAAATTTCTGTGTATAAATTGTGTCTACATGATCAGGTTTAAAAAATGATATCAAAGAAAACCTGCAATCAAAAGGCTTGTTAAATCTTCAGAGATAGTAAATCTATGTTACAAATTGCTTTAATTTTCTGATAAAGGAAAGAAGCATAAAACTACTCTGTTTTCCTGGGGAACACATTATATATATATATATATATATATATATATATATTTACATACATGTTTAAAAAACAAAATAGAAACCTTGAGTAAAGATTGGCACAAGCTAGAGTTAGAATGAGGAGACAGATGTATGTCTTGAGGGGGGTTTGAGTGACCTGTGGCAGGGATTCAGACTCATTTGTCCCAGTAGTCAGCAAAAATTCACTGACAGATCTGAATCTTGTCTTCATCCACTCCTGGTTTTCCATTGCTGAACCTGATAAACTTCCTTTTATCAAAGCTCACACACATAGTCTCAGTTTTGCCAAATAAATCATTTTCTGTAGTAACACATATTTTCTTGACACGTTGTAATTAAAATGGTTTAGCCAAGCATGCTGAGTAACAATTTTTCAGTATATTGATATTCAGTCTTCACCACAAGCATCTCCTCTGCATCCAAAAACCCATTGAAAGACTGGTCTAACTCATCAGGAATAAGGGGAAATCAGGATGTAACTAACTATAAATTTGTGGTTTGGTGTATGACCCAAGTCTTTCCATACAGCTGGAGAACATAAGGAATGCCACCACATTTGGTTCCTCTGTGGTCAGTGGATTGGTCAATGCAGTTAGGCTTTTCCAAAGGCTGGTTTCCTCAGTGGGCAGGCGTCCAAGGTGCTCTGTAATGGCATTTCATATACATAGCAGTTTCAGTGCTAATTCGTCTTAACTCCCACATGAAGGGCAGAGTAGGCATTTTCCTAATGAGCAGCATTTATGTTCTGTTACACTGAATTTAACTTCCTGCAAATGCACACTGTGATTAGAGAATATAACCCAATAGTATAACAATCTGCAGAATCACTCCTCGCATGCCAAATCCTGAAAAAGGTAATTCCCAAAGGAAAAGAGAAAGAAATGTGATATTGCGTTTTCCACTGTATTCAGTTTGCCTCATTAAAATTGTCACAGCTCATGGGATAATTAAGTTTTTGTCACTTTTGCATCTCATTAGTTTGGTAATTCACAGTGGGAGATGTGTTCTGTAGTGGCTTGAAGTATAATTCATTAATTGAGGTCAAACCCTCCTTATAAGCACAGAATTTACTCCATCACTAGCTTAGCTAGCTGTCCAAAAAGTGATACATTGCTCATTTCTTAGTTTGTCATAAAATGTCAGCTATAGCAGGTTGGAAAGCAATGCCTTATATTTTGTCTTTTGGTCCATTGCAGCTTTTTTCTCAATGGAGAAAAGAAAGATGCCTAATCCTTATGTGCTCATGTGGAGTTCACTGCCTAGACTGGGTAATGCATCTGGAATATTAGGCCCTTCAGAAAGGTGATCTTAAGGTGTATACTTAGTAAGGAATTTGTCTAAAGCTAGTAGTCACTAGGAAAATCATGCAAAAGGATGTACCAAAGAGACTCTTGTGGAAGTGTTTTATTCTTTCATGCTGTGCATGGGGAGACTTAGGTGACCAGTGATGAAATGAAAACTATACGCAGTAATCAGCAAGTTTCTTGAAGTATCCAGTTGAAATCAGGTACTGATCTCACCTGCTAGAGAGGGATCACAGTAATTCAGGTACTTCAGCCCTGACAGGCTTAAATTTCTTCTTTGTTGAAAATACTCTAACTTACGGGCAATAAAGTGGGAGATAAGGTGTCAGGATACCTTCATCTTATCTAGTTGAAGCTACATGTAGAACACTGTTCATCCCAAACCTCTAAATAATTAGACTAGTTGGAGAATGAACAAAATAGAACGTGGCTCTGTTGCCAGATGATTAGTATAATCTCTGGCAGGCTTGTTTTCTGGCCTTTATTGTGAGAGGAAAAATCTGTAAGAAGTGTGACTTTCCCCAAAGTTTAAAGGAAAAATTAAATATGAAAGGAAGAGAAAAAAAAAAGCATGATACACTGACTCTTATGATCTACTGTTTTGCTTATGTTTGCCTTTCTGCATGCAGGGAAGACTTTTGTTCTTGCTGTTATAGAGCTCTGCTTTCTAAAGGTGAAATGGTTATGTTTCAGCAATAACAACATACAGATAATGAGTCAACCTTTTACTTGGAATTTCATATCCATTATTGGACTTTTCTAATACCATTGCCAGTAATGTTGTATAATTTGATCGCACTCTTGATGGGGAGCAATATTTTGGCTGTAATGAAGTGTATTATTCATTAGTATTTTATTGCTGATAGCTTGTTTGTTACTGAGAACCAAGTTCCCACTGTGTATCATTTTCCTTTATTGCTGTGATTATTACTAGATAATCCAGTGTGATTCATGGATTAAATATGATTTTATTGCTGTAGGTATTATAGCGATAAATAACTGCAAAAGACATGGAGACAGCACTAATTTAAACTTTAATTAGCTGAATTGGTGTTACTAGTTTTACTTAGTCATATTCTTATTTTATAACTCTAATGAGTATAATTGCAAAGAAAAAAATAGCAATAAAAATAATACAGAAGTATTGCAGTGATCAATAAATATTCAAATTTTAACCGTAATGGGCTCTATGCATTAGTGAAGAATGTTTTTAATTAATGGTATAAGCCTAGCACTCCTGAGTGTGAGAATCCACACAGTTAATCCCTTCAGTATATTAACAGCATGAACTACTTACCAGGATGGCTATCGCCTGACTCCAGCATGCTTGGCAGTGAGTGAACTGGTTCAGGTTCCTCCATGTCTCCAGTGTCCCATTTGACAAATCTGCAGCAAAAAGAGGCTAAGTGGCAGAGATGGAAAGAGCTTTGGCCAATTTACAGAAGTGTGGAACTGAGTAATTCCCACCCACTTTAAGGTACTTGTGGGCAAAAAGTATCTTCTGTCCATACAAAGTTTTTTATTGCGAACCTTGGGCACCCCAGCTCAGCTGCCTAAATTCAAGATAAGACATTTAAACCTCTGTTCAGCTGACCCCTGATTCAGGCCCAAATTCTATTAACACCCCATATTTATTATTGTCATTCCCCTGAGCCTAAAGATTTTCTTCTAGACATATGTAGCAATACCTCATCAGCTGAGTATGCTGGGGTTTATCTTACATTTAGGTCAAGAAGGGCCCAGAAGCTGTGTGCTCCAACCAGTTCTGGAGACCACTTGCAGAATGCATTAATTTTCCTTCCAGAAACTCCCCCAAATTCTGAGTAAATTAAGTATGTCTACATTGCTCACTAGCATCAGCAATAGTTATGCCAAATCTCTGACTTTAGATGCAGTAGAAAATGTGAATGGTAAGACACCAGACCTTCATACAATTGGATATTCAATATTTCCTTAGTGTAGAAAAGGCACCACATTAGAGCAGTTTGTACCAAACTGATTTTTGACAGATATGACCTCAGTAGTCACTGAGGGTCATTGTGATACAATACGTGGAAGAAAACAGATGTAGGCAATAGGAACACAACAACAGGGGGAACCTTTAGGGTCAGTGAGCACAGTTCACTTTTGTCTCATAGACTGTACATGACAGACATGTAATTGCTTCTGTGAATTGGTCAATATAACCATAAATAAATACATAGATGTATAAAACCAGAAACTTATTTTATTTCTTTTTCACGTTCACAAATTCCACTGAAAAATGACACCAGAATGTCATCATATGGGAAAAACTTCCAGTTTTCAGGGAAAATTTAAATCCATTATCCATCTCTTCATTCCACATGCCTTGTTTGTTTTCTATTCCCAGTTCCTTTTTCCTGTTCATAAGTGACAAGAATTGTAAGTTGTTTCCTTGAAGAGCCCTCACCAGGGAAACTTGGTTTCCTTTACCATTGGAAATAGCTTCTGGAATTGATTTTTTGAAGTCTGCATCACACTGAAGTTTTGTTGTTGTTGTTGTTGTTGTTTTTTTTTTAACTATGCTTTGCTACTATACACAAAGTTAATTTTCTGCTTTTATCATTTCTAATTGCCAAAGCTTAGAGTAGAAGTTCTTACTGTGTGCTTCTAGCCATTGTACACTCAGTTTCATACACAGTTTTTACCAGTCCTCAGGATTAGCTTTTTCTTTCTGTCTACAACAATGAACTTCTGCAGCTTTTTAACAGGGGTGAATTGCAGTTTTGCTGCATCATTGTGAGTATTTTGGTTCTTACAAGAGGAAGAGGTTGTTTTGTTGTATGTCCTTCATCTTTTCACCTGTCTGGAAAAGAAGGGAGAAGGTGAAGGGGATATAATTCATTGTTGAGTTTGCTATATGTCCAATTCACCTATGCTAATGTTTTTCACTCTGTAACCACTGATCACTTTTTGATACTTTTGGTATTGTTTCATGTTATTAAAGCAAAATTTCACCTTTTGGAGGCAGGAGTGCTTTGTTAGTCTAAAAGGTTTCGCTGACAGATTATTCACGGTTATGCCTTGCAGGTGAGAGTGATAAACATTCAGACTGACTAACAAGAGGACATGAGAGACAGCTACTGCTCTGAGTGTATGGGTATAAGGTAGAGGAAGATGGAATGCATGATTTTCAAGATGTAAGATTACAGCAAGGACAGATGTGGTATCCTGGTTCTGTTATGATATAGAGTGGGTGAGGATCTGATAGTGTGTTTGTTTATTTATTTATTTATTTTTATAAGAATACATGTAAACTTCTTAAGGAACTTATAAGATGTAACTTATATCTGAAAAGATTTAACAGTTTTTTATTGTGTCCACAAAAGATTTGGCTCCATGGAATAAAATGTATCTAAATTATTTTCCATTGCAGTTCTACCTCTTTCTCTTCCTAGGATTTAGTGCATTTTTATGGTTTTACTTTCAACAGTTGAGTCATCCTCTGTGCTGAGGCAATTAACCCATAGCTGTGCAGATGGGAAGCCATATAAACTTTCTTCAAGCAGTCTAAGGAGGCAACCTGAAAGGCTAAAACTTGTTTGTGTGAGCTATGTGTGAGAACATAAATCTTTTTTTCTTGAAAAGTTGGGAACAGACAATGATAGAAAGGGTGTTCAACCTCTGTCCATGGGCCAAATCAAGTCTGAACAAGCAGTTCATCTGTCTGATGGCTGACTCTGTTCTGCCCTCTTTCTTCAGTGGTTTATGACAGTATGACCCAGTATTTATGCCTCCTCTTAACCATGTTGCTACCATTGAGAGATGAGTACCCATTAGATAACAACATCTGATGGTTGGGTGAATGTCAAACAAGAGTGCCTCTTGGCTTTGGGACAAACACACGTCTGGTCATAAGTTTGAAATTTGCAGTGTTGTATGCTCCTTGAATGCCCCTATAAGAAAGTATGAGGTAGAAGCTAGGCAAGAGTTTTTGCACTTCCATGCTGGTACATGAGAACTAGAAAGAAAAGAAAACTGAAGCAGGAAAAAAAAAGTGTTATTTTAATTTTTTCAAGTTTGTTAAATTAGAAGGGGAATCATCCTTCCTATCTAAATTACAGCAAACTGGCTCTGCTGTTTTGCTGGATTGCTATTAGGTCAAGCAAGGCTTACAGCAAAACCTGTCACATAATGTTTCTTTACAGGGTGGATTTGTAATGAATGAACTTGATGGCAGCAGGCTGACAAACAAGACAAATATTGATTGCAAATGCCAAAAGGCACAAAAATAAAGCATGGATAGGTGTCAAGTTCTGCTGGGGATACTATGACAAGCATTAAGCCCTTGTGCTCAGCTCAGTACTATTCAAATGAAAACACTGTGATATAGGCAGCATTACAAACATTAATAGCCCACAAGGGGGAACAGGCAATTCCTGTGTATTCAGTACAGGCAGGCAAATTATTTGCAGGAAGAAGGTTTCTTTATTTAGTCCATACAAGGGAAAAATAAATCATATCCCAAGTAATGACTTCTCAAGATCTCCTACAGAGATAGTCTACTGGCGTCTGATTTCATTGGAACCAGCAGAAGTTGCTCAGTTGGAGTCAGCAGAGAAGAGAATCAGACCCACAGAGGTCCTAATGATTTCACATGCATTTTGTTTTTAAAAAGATTGTTTTAACTTGTTATGCAATATTTAACTCCCCCAGAATCCAAAGTTGCAGCTCCAGGACTCCTGGGAGAAAGAACAGCAAATACAACTGAAGAAAGGAGCAGGTGAAAGAAAGATCTAGGTAGAGAATATGATCTATATTGAGAATGCATGAATGCATGATTCCCTACTCCTTTTTTTCAGGAGAAAGTTAAAATTACACCATTAGGAATGGAATACAGAGATTTTACACTGAAAATTGTTTTAATTTAAATTGCAGGTAGCCTTTTCTTTTCTTTTTTTTTTTTTTTTTTTTTTTTTTTTTTTTTTTTCCCTTTTTGGTAATTCTGTGTGCCTCTGTGGCACTTAGCATAGTAGATATAACATCACCATCTTAGAGATTCTCAAGGTCCTTTGGAACCAATAGATTGTCCACACAGGGGGAAAGTGTCTGTAGAATAAGATACATGAAATTAAGCCAAAAGTAAAGGAAAACATAT
The DNA here is from genome assembly GCF_964211825.1 of Aythya ferina. Lineage (NCBI taxonomy): Eukaryota > Metazoa > Chordata > Aves > Anseriformes > Anatidae > Aythya > Aythya ferina. Next base: position 26,331,238 of record NC_140298.1, read on the forward strand.
TACTCAGAGACAAAAACAGATTTTTTTTTTCTTCCTCTCAGATATTCTCAGCATTTTTATTTGTTACCACAAATCTTCATTATGTCACTTACCAATTTTACTTTCAGTGCATTTTTGTTTTGATTTCTAAGCAAACAACAGTTTATTGACATGAAAATGTTAGTTGTGGGTGTAAGACTTTTGAGTGTAAAGACAGTGTGGGACTCCTGAGCCTCACAGAGCTTGTGGAAAGGTGAAGTGTGAAGCAAGTCATGAGCTGATGCTCATGTGATGATGGGTTTTTTGGTCTCCCATGGGGTAGGGACATCAGGGCCTGTTGTGTCCTGAGTGTCAGTCACCCGGGCAATTTTATGGGGTGCCACAGAGGGATTTTTTATGTAGGTGACAGATTTTGCAGGGCTGACCACATTTTCATGGCCAATTTCTTGATGAGGACATCTGGAACACAACTTCTGTTCCTCTGGTGATGTCTGAATGTCTCCTAGCTCAGTACAGCACTTCTACCCAGCCTTTTCATATCTTCTGTAGAATTTGCATTTCCTTAAAGTCCCCTCCCCTCTGCCTGAGAAAATAGTTGAACCAGATGAGGATTATTTCATGCAGAAATACAGCTCTGCAGTCAGATGCTAAGAACTAATGTATGTTTTTACATGATACCTCTTTCTGTCTCTCCTGCTTTTCCATGGTGTGTTTTTGGATAAGAGCTTTCATTCTATAATAGTCCTCTATTGTATCTTGCTCTTCAGTAGAAGTCATTTTACATGGAAAAAAATCATGGTGATGATGTGCAAATTTACTGCTCAACTGAAAAACAATATTCATGTAAAGCCTTCTTTACACACAAAAAATGCAGCCTTGGAAAGCGGTTAATATTACTTCTGGGATGTGAAACACTTGCTCATCTGGTAGTTACTCTGAAAAATTAAAAAAGAAAAAAATTTTTTAAATTTTGATCATAGGTATAAACACCATGATTTCATGAGAAAAAGGATAACATATCATTGTTCTGAAGCACATCTTGAAATGAGCTTAAATTCTAGAGCTATGCAGGAACAAAAGGACAGATTTTCATAAGGCAGGGTGTCTTTGTTGTAGATATCCGTTGCTAGATAGGTAACCAGACTCTGGAGTCTTATAGAAAAGTGCAGGTCAAAATGCTTGGACTAAAGTCCTTTGCAGTTGCTAGAGACTGAATTCCTTGAGTGAAGAAGTTCACAAGAGTGAAGTCAAGCTAACACTGAAAATCCTTCTAATGACAGTGACAGGGAGACTACAGAATGTGCAGGCATCCCCTCCCCATCAAGTTACATATCTCACTTTGGGGACTTAGAAACCACTTTTCTCACAGCCCTACAAATGTATTCGGTGAAGCAGCCGTGTGAAACTTGGGAAAAGATTTCAGGAGACCGAATGTATTAGTCTGCATTGACTTGAAAATGTTGCTGGGACTGATGTACAACTAGTGACTGATTTTTATTTTATTTTATTTTATTTTATTTGAAATAAGCTGTTGACTTATTTATTTTGGCTTTCTATCATACTGGAAGGATGGACTGCATGAACTGACCATTTTTCAGAGTATATCTACTATGATGTTTGTCACTATAATAAACTGTATATTTTGACCAGAGACTTATGTTTCTTCCTAAAACACGGTCATGGAACAAGCCTCAGGAATAAAATAATTTAATACTTTTGGATAAGTATTTCAGAAAATGATTTATTTAAACAAAAACAACCAAAAACCAACCAACCAACCAAAAGCAACAACCTCCCTCCTCCTTCCCACCCCCCCTCACCCCCCCCTGATATCTTCTGCTGGTATGCATGTGTTGTAAACTGATGGTTTTCAGTGAACTGGAGAGCAAGAATATTCTCATTGTAAGTCTGTGCTGACATGCCTTTAGTTTTTTGTATATTCAAGTCCATGCTGACCCCCCATTTTTTCCCTTCATGTCTCTCTCTTAACTGGGCCATAATTCTTCCTGTTGGAGAACTTTTCAGATCTCAATTTAGTGTCTGGTATTGTCAAGAACCCATTTACAGATTCTCACACTGTAGTTACTGAAGTTGCTCTGTGAACTGCAGTAGTGCATGCTGGTGTCTGTAGTTCCCAGAGCATATCCTATGGAAGCTCACTGATGCCAAGTCATTGCATGGCAGGGGTCACAAAACTTGCTGTAAGGTTCACCTCAGCTGACCTGCAAGAGTTCCATTGTCCCTTTGGAATTCTGTCTGGGCATGTCTAGCACTGATGTGGTTTTACTATGGACAGGTTTTTGTTTAATTGTGAATTATAGGGAGGTAAATTTAACTCAAGGCCATCTGTATTTTAATCTGTATTAAAACATTTGTGCATATTATAAACAAAAACAAAAACAAAACCTCACTCTCTAGTTACTGTCTATGGTAAATTGCCAGCATAAAGGTTAATATCAGATAAGATGTACATCCTTTTCCCAGAACTGTTATCACTAAGTCTGTTGGAAGAATGATTATATAGTTCTCAAGTTCAGAAGCTCAGCCTACTTATTGTATAGCTGTTGAATTATTTTCAGATAACTCTGCTCTTCTTTTCCCTGTTTACTGTAATTTTATATTTTTAATTCAATATAGAGCATAGAATGTATGAATTCAGGGCAGAAATAGGAAATTTTAATGTCTTAAGAAAAAAAAAATCAAAAATATATGAACTGCAGAAAATCTGTCTCTGTCCTGCACTGGTTTTGGAAAACTCACAAGACATCCATCTCCTCCGAATGGCTGACCTGCCATATCAGAAAAGATAATGTCACTTTTTTTTTTTTTTTCTACTAATTAGCTCTATGCTCTTCTATATAATATATGCCAGAAGGCTTTTGTAAACTTTCCAGAGAGTGCAGTTTTTGTAATGAAGCAATTCGTTTATGTATAGTCCCTTGTGTTGTGGCTGGTGGGCACCAGGACCAGCCTGAGGCAAAAATGGCATTTTCACATATCTGTGATGCTGGAATTAATTACAGTTAGTTTCAACACTGATTTATTAGGCTATCATTTATAATTAGGCCTAAAAGTATTTAAAAATAGTTTTTAAATGTTGTGAGAAAAAGGTCTCTCATTTGGAAAAGAGCAACTAATGATTCTGACATGATTAACAAAATGATAAACAGTACAATTACAAATTTTATCAGCTATTCATAAACCTGCACATTAGTTAAGCTGATCTCATCTGCAATGGCATAGGCTGGGTGCCAGGTAGACAATGCCCAGAGGGGAATGCTTTCTTCTCTCTGCCAAATTACAATTTTTTAAATATGTTTTTGTACTTTCCTGCTTTCAGTCCAATCCTTATAAGTGTTTTCCTTTGTAATTTTTAGATACATTATATGTTGGATGTGATTTGGTTGCTTTTTTGTAATATTCATCAATATGTCTGTATTTATATTGCCAGGACATATGTTCTTATAATTCTGTAGCTTTATTGTTGTCACAAGTGTCAGTTGATCAGTTCAGTATGCTCATGGCAAAGAAAGATTAATAAAATACCTATTTTTCTGCTATTTACTGACTAGGCTTGAAAGCTCAGAGAATCATGGGATTAAACTCTCTGTGTATACTCACAGTAGTGCAGGGCTTGTAGCACTTGTGCTGAGTGCTCTGGAAAATGCCCAGTGTGCTTTTGCACAGGTGAAACCTCAGGGACAAATTTATGTGGGTATGGATGGGAAGCTGCTTGCCACAAATCAGCACAGAGGCAGCAGGGGCTGGGTATTGGTCCAGCTCTTACCTGGGCAGGCTGGCAGCAGGGAAGCCCAGCAGCTGCTTGCACCATACTGGTGCCATGCTGACTGCTTGAGTTTGCCTCTGTGTTTACATGGAGAGAGAGGCTGGTATAGAGCAAGATTTAACTGCACTGTGATAGTCCTGAGGTTGATGGAGTTAATAGCCTGGCTGTCTACAGCAATGCTGAAGTACTTGCCAGGCTTTGAATTGTCCTCTGAGAACATGTTCTTGCCACCTGATGTCTGTCTGCCTTTCTGGAAGGCCTTTGCACCCTGCCTCTTTAAATTACACTTTGCAAATTTACCTCTGGATTTTCACATTTTCAGCTCTCAAGTTTCCTACATAATTTTTAAAATGTCCCTCTTCATCATGTTTCCCTGTGAGAAACAGGGATCTTCTAACGGTAGTTTGGATCAGAGTTGCTATGACCACAGGACAGGAACAAATTTGTGCCCAGTAACTCTTAATGATTCGTATGGCCCCTAGGCTGGGAATCATCTGCCTTTCAAACTTTTTCTGATTAGGATCTTTGTCATGATTAGTGGTAGCAGTGATTTTGTCTGCATTCTTTTCTTATATTTTTATTGAGGCCTAAGATTGGAGTGAGCAAGGTCAAATTACTGAGTTTAGATTGCTGAAATGAACCAAAACAAATCAAACTTCCATGTTGATGATTTTATTTAGGTCAGTTAGGCTATTCTAACCTGAAGCCAGGAATCCCTGAAGATTTATTTGCAAATGCATTAATGCTTTCTTGTATGAAATATTCTTCGGTGCCATAAGTTACTGCAGAGTACGCATGATGTGACTTATAGAGAAAAGCAATTGTTGTTTTCTGTCATAATGTACTGTCAGAGAGATAATCCAGTCATCTATTAGCAATACAGGTAAATTAAAAAACGTAAGAGGTCAAAGGATAATTCATCCTCTTTGATTATTTAGTGTCTTTGTTCTGTAACTTGCATTTTATCTTGTCATTTTACAATGGGGTAGGGAAGTTGTGGAATTCATGCGCTGAAACACAGATGGCACAGATTCAAGGCTGTTGCAATTTGCAAAATGTCCCCCTGTTAAAAGTCCATTCTTGTTAAGCCTGCAAGATTTTGCAGTCACTATTAGAGATGCCTGCTGGTTCATCATGTAACTTTTTCTCGAGAAATGTAGGTTGGCATTCCTGTCCACAGGGTTTAATCTTACATGCCCGTGGCTTGAGAATTTACTTTGGGACTTCACATGCCTTACAGGTGACTGCTGCACGCAAAAGCACTTGGTTTGGGGTGACATTACTGCCATCCAAATATTTATTTATTTATTTATTACTATAGAATATCTAATTGGAATCATCTTTCTCTCCTGTCTTGACAATTCAGTGTGAGCACTTAGGCATGGATGACCTCTGAACCTTCTCACAAGAGGCTGTGTGCATTGAGGTGCACCCAACCACGACTCCCTGCCACCCATCACACACATCACCCATTGCACCCAACTGCTCTATGACAGCACTTTTCTGTGGAGCACCCACTTCAGAAATCATATTTCCTACTTTTTGCAGCTGGCCACTGCATTGGACAATTAAAATCTGTTGGTAATTTTATGCCATTTATGTGACTTATGGAAATGAGTTAGGTCTAGGAAGGAAAATTCTGAGCAGGCTTTTTGTATGGAAGATGTGGTGTTTGTGTGACATCCAGACTTTGGTTTGAGTGCTTACTAGAGGTGCTAGAAGGAGATCTCTGAAAAATGAAGCCAATTATATATCCTTAGAACTGTTAACATATACATAAAGACTTTACTGTTAGAGTTTTGAATAACTATGGACAAAAAGAAACCTCCTTGATAACTCTGTTTAGAAAAAAAACACTTTTTTATCTTTCTTCTCATTTAAGATTTTTCCCTTAGTTGTTTAAGTCAGACTAATTCTGTTGTTTCCCACAACAATTATTCTTTTAGGATCTTACCCACTGTTTTAATGATAAATGTAAAGCAGACATAGACAACTAACTATTCTTACCTACTTTTAAGCTTCTCCAAACATTATGTATTTGAATATTTAAATCAACCTTGAAGTTCTTAGTGTTGCCTCCTTTTTTGACAGACTGAATGATAAAGAAATATACATATACAGAAACTTTTCTGGCAGGTAGTATTGAAACTGATCTAAAAGTTCTGCTAATAAGGCTCAAGAGAGGGAGAGGCAGGGAATAAGGAGGTTCAGATGAAAACAGGCATATGAGACCTCAACGCCTCTGTCTGTGTGGGGGAAGATTCTCAGCTGTTCAGCCCACACTGCAGAGCTCAGCATTCAGCAGAGCAGAGCTACTTATGTGACATTTACAATGAGATTTCCAAGGAAAATGGCAATGGCATTGAGAGAAGGTGGAATTTTCCTAATAAAGAAATAAATACTTGGTTTTTGTGAGCTTCACTTTGCCTTTATCTAATTTTTGGGGTAGGCAGAAGGAAAGAAACCTGGATGAAATTTTTCAATTCTGAAACTCAGTAAGATTTTAAGTGTTTAATTTGAAATGTACATTACATTCTGAAATTATTCACTTTTAAAAGTTAAAACAAAACCAACATTCCTTCTTATACAGGTAACTGAAAAACACTTCACTTTTTAGTAGTATTAAAAATAATTATGTTCACACTGCTCTTTGATATCCAGCACTGTGCTCTTTGGAGAGCATGATAAGAGCAACACAACTTGTCCTTGATTATATTTCAGAATGTTCTTCTATCTTTCATAGTATGTAGAAAAACCTTTCTGTAAGTTAAAACAAAACAAAACAAAAACAACAAAGTAACAAAAATAACACTGCATTGGAAAGAAACCATGGAACAGAGAGTGTGACCAAATGCCTCCAATGCTCATTAGGACTTCTGTAAATTGAGAGGGAGGGAAATTACAATGATGGGAAGTGAGTGCAGCTCTAAATGCCAAAAGGAGTGCATGCTTTCTGGTAAACCCTGCTCTATTTGGAGGTGAAACCTTTGCTTTCCTTCCCTAGAACTGGTGGGGCAAGGAAAATTTGGCTGTCTCTGCTGCTTCCTTTCAGAGGCGTGGATCATTTTAAACTTGTTTCTGGGAATAGTCTTAGGCCAGATCCTGCAACCTCTTAAATAGCTATCAGTATGTTTCTATGATGGTGGGCACTATGCTCCTCTTTTATAATCCCCAGGGTTCACTTTGTGCTAGAGAAACCAGAAACATGTTAATTAAGCTCTGTTTTGTTTGTTTATTTGTTTTTTAAAATAACACAAAATGCTGGGTGAATGCCAGAATTTTGAAGTACTAATCATAATCGGCAGTTATGTATGTGGCACTTGGATCTTCCTTCCTTCCTTCCTTCCTTCCTTCCTTCCTTCCTTCCTTCCTTCCTTCCTTCCTTCCTTCCTTCCTTCCTTCCTTCCTTCCTTCCTTCCTTCCTTCCTTCCTTCCTTCCTTCCTTCCTTCCTTCCTTCCTTCCTTCCTTCCTTCCTTCCTTCCTTTCTCTTCCTTTCTCTTCCTTTCTCTTCCTTTCTCTTCCTTTCTCTTCCTTTCTCTTCCTTTCTCTCTTTCTCTCTTTCTTTCGTACTTTGGGGAAACCTCTCTTTTATTTAAATTTGTAACTGTATTTATAGATAATTTGTAACTAGCAAATCTGCCCTTGGAATATTCTAGATAGTCCTGGGACTGCAATCTGGAAATCTTAAGAGTGTTTGCTTTAATTAACTCATCATTTAATTTGTTTACATGTTAATCAGCTCTTGAGGATCAATAGATTCTCATTCAATATAAATAAATTGGACTGGGGAAATAGTTAATACTATAATAAGGGTAGTGCCCATTTGGTCTGTTTTGTGTATGTATTCTGCTTGTTAATCAACAGTCAATTTGAAATGAAATGTTGTACTGCAGGGTCTGAGTTGTTTTATTTTCTTTCCGTTGGTTAAGAAACAGAAAGATATGAAGTGGAGGGCTCAAGACTGCCCTGATTAAAAATGAACAAACAAACAAAACAAACGAACAAAAACCTCAAACCCTCAGTATGGCTTATAACTGAACCTTTTATTTTTACCTTAAAATGCAGACCACAAATCAGGCTATTCCTATTTTTACTCCTCATTGAATTTTCTGTCATTTGAGCTTTGGAAACTAATTCCAAGGATTTTACTGAGCATATTTAATCTTCATCATGGATGACCTTTGCACATTTTCTTTCTGATCAAGATTTTTAAGATGTGCTCATATGGTGATAAAGGCCATTGGAAAGGAGAAGATGTCTAAATTTAACTGTTACAAACTTTTGAGTAAAAAAGTCTTCTGTAAGTTTTATTTGACTCCTAAAATGTTCACTAATTATTTAGGCACAGTTGAACGATGTTGTAGTGGTCATTTCATAAATTGAGGGATTATTAAACAATATGCAGTGCGGCATCTATCATACAGGCAAAATCCCCATCTATAGGAAATGCCTTGGGAATCTGATCATAGGATAGATACAACACAGGATTGTTTGTATTGCAGTGTTCCTAGATGTAAGAAAGAAATGAATAATTAAATTGTAAAAGAATGACAAAACTTATATACAATAAATCTTCTCATCCAGAATTTTCTAAATATTTAAAGCAATAGATTATGGAATTAGTGTTATGGAGATTATTAAAACATACTAAAAATAATCTAAAATCACCTATTCGCCAACTACTGTTTGGATATGAAGATGTTTAACTGTCTTTGTAAATCTTAATAAAGAGTCTGTCCAGTGAATATTTGTCTCTGCTTACAATGCTATATTGTTTTTTTCCATGTTCTTTGCACAACTCCATTAATCTGCAGTCCTCATGTGCTCTAAAATTTTCACTGCTTCTATTGCATTTCTCTTCAAATGCCTATGTGCAATGACATCAACACAAAAGCACCAGTATATCTATAATGAGTGGGTGTTTTTTATCATATATCACTGTGACTGCAATATCTCTGGTGTTAGGACTGATGTGTTTTCAGATGAATGTGTTATGCACACTGATCTTTAATGCAATAAGGCTTATTTAATTTAGCTTCCCAACCTGGTACGCCCCTCTGATTATTATCCTCTTTTGATAGTCCAGGCGGGCAGTGACAACATTGAAGAGAGAAGCCTGAAGGCTATCAAACGAGACTTTAGGGGGCTGGGTCGGTTAGTGGATGGAGCGGGAGTGCAGGTGGTGTTTTCATCCATCCCTACGGTGGCAGGGAGGGGTACAGAGAGGACACGGAAAGCCCACCTGTTAAACACGTGGCTCCGGGGCTGGTGCCAACGCAGAAATCTTGGGTTTTTCGATCATGGGGCACTTTACTCAGCACCTGGCCTGATGGCCGCAGACGGGTCTCTATCTTTTAGGGGAAAAAGACGAGCTGGCGGGGAAGAAGACCAGCCTGGCTCAACAAAGAATTGTGGCTTGATCTGAGGAGAAAAAAGAGGGTTTATAATCTTTGGAAAAGTGGGCAGGCCACTAGGGAGGACTTTAAGGATGTAGCGAGGCTGTGCAGGGACAAAATTAGAATGGCCAAAGCTCATCTGGAGCTCAATCTGGCTACTGCCGTTAAAGATAACAAAAAACGTTTCTATAAATACATCAACACAAAAAGGAGGACTAAGGAGAATCTCCATCCTTTACTGGATGCGGGGGGAAACTTAGTTACAAGAGATGAGGAAAAGGCGGAGGTGCTCAATGCCTTCTTCGCCTCAGTCTTTAGCGGCAATACCGGTTGTTCTCTGGATACCCAGTACCCTGAGCTGGTGGAAGGGGATGGGGAGCAGGATGTGGCCCTCACTATCCATGAAGAACTGGTTGGTGACCTGCTACGGCACTTGGATGTGCACAAGTCGATGGGGCCGGATGGGATCCACCCAAGGGTACTGAGAGAACTGGCAGAGGAGCTGGCCAAGCCACTGTCCATCCTTTATTAGCAGTCCTGGCTATCGGGGGAGGTCCCAGTTGACTGGCGGCTAGCAAATGTGATGCCCATCTACAAGAAGGGCCGGAGGGCAGACCCGGGAAACTACAGGCCTGTCAGTTTAACCTCAGTGCCAGGAAAGCTCATGGAGCAGATCCTCCTGAGAGTCATCACGCAGCACTTGCAGGGCAAGCAGGCGATCAGGCCTAGTCAGCATGGGTTTATGAAAGGCAGGTCCTGCTTGACGAACCTGATCTCCTTCTATGACAAAGTGACGCGCTGGGTGGATGAGGGAAAGGCTGTGGATGTGGTCTACCTTGACTTCAGCAAGGCTTTTGACACCGTCTCCCACAGCATTCTCCTCAAGAAACTGGCTGCTCTTGGCTTGGACTGGCGCACGCTTCGTTGGGTTAGAAACTGGCTGGATAGCCGGGCCCAAAGAGTCGTGGTGAATGGAGTCAAGTCCAGTTGGAGGCCAGTCACTAGTGGTGTCCCCCAGGGCTCGGTGCTGGGGCCGGTCCTCTTTAATATCTTCATCGATGATCTGGACGAGGACATCGAGTGCACCCTCAGTAAGTTCGCAGATGACACCAAGTTAGGTGCGTGTGTCGATCTTCTTGAGGGTAGGAAAGCTCTGCAGGAGGATCTGGATAGGCTGCACCGATGGGCTGAGGTCAACTGCATGAAGTTCAACAAGGCCAAGTGCCGGGTCCTGCACCTGGGGCGCAATAACCCCAAGCAGAGCTACAGGCTGGGAGAGGAATGGTTGGAGAGCTGCCTGGCAGAGAAGGACCTGGGAGTGATGGTGGATAGTCGGCTGAATATGAGCCAGCAGTGTGCTCAGGTGGCCAAGAAGGCCAATGGCATCCTGGCTTGTATCAGGAACAGTGTGACCAGCAGGGCTAGGGAGGTGATCGTCCCCCTGTACTCAGCTCTGGTGAGGCCGCACCTCGAGTACTGTGTCCAGTTTTGGGCCCCTCGCTACAAGAAGGACATCGAGGTGCTTGAGCGGGTGCAGAGAAGGGCGACCAAGCTGGTGAGGGGCCTGGAGAACAAGTCCTACGAGGAGCGGCTGAGGGAGCTGGGCTTGTTCAGCCTGGAGAAGAGGAGGCTCAGGAGCAACCTTATCGCTCTCTATAGGTACCTCAAGGGAGGCTGTAGCGAGGTGGGGGTTGGTCTGTTCTCCCACGTGCCTGGTGACAGGATGAGGGGGAATGGGCTTAAGTTGCGCCAGGGGAGTTTTAGGTTAGATGTTAGGAAGAACTTCTTTACTGAAAGGGTTGTGAGGCACTGGAACAGGCTGCCCAGGGAAGTGGTGGAGTCACCATCCCTGGAAGTCTTCAAAAGACGTTTAGATGGAGAGCTTAGGGATATGGTTTAGTGGGGACTGTTAGCGTTAGGTCAGAGGTTGGACTCGATGATCTTGAGGTCTCTTCCAACCTAGAAATTCTGTGTAATTCTGTGTAATTCTGTATAAGGCCTGAAAACAGACCTAAGGTTAGATACCAAAAGAGCCGCTCTGGCTTCTGCAGCTCTCATACTTACAAGCCGCGTGTAACTATGAAACTCAAACAGCCTTAAAAAAAATTAGTAAGTGTTAATCATATTAACAGCTTCTCAAGCTTATATAAGTGTCTATAGTTAAGCAGAAGACCTAATTGATATCTGTGCAATGTTAATCTTGCTACACGAGTACCTGATGCACTGTCTTTTTGCTCTATGTCTCATTAGGACTTCTGTTCCTCAGTCTTACTGGGGTATTACTCTTATTCAAGCTTTGCATTCTTGAAATCTCTCAAGTAACCAAACCTGTGGCTCTTACTTGGAGCTTACTGCTAAATATGCCCCATGCCCAAAATTGTGCCCTGATGCTCAAACAAAAGAGCCTTCAGTGAAGCTTATAACACAATTCTTAAGTATAAATGTTGTGCCATCCTAATGGTTATCTGATTAGTTATTTTTTGAACTGGAAGGCATTCAGAGCTGGCTGGTGGGGGCTATGCAGTCTCTCTTTGTAATGACAGATACTTACACAGCTGCAGGGAGAGGGTGAGAAGGGCCTCTCGGTGCTCCTGCCTGACATCAGAGGTGTGGGGTTGGCAGCCACCTGTGAGGACTCTAGGTGTGCATGGGGCATGCGGTGCTTGGTTGGGTAGGCTGCCAGCAGACATCTGTCAGTGCCCTGTCCTGGTGGAGAAAATTTTTGAGGTTTGATTTTTGGCCAGACTGGCATTTTTAATGTCAGGTTGGTTGTCTTAAGCTCAGGCAGTAGGAAAATTCCTGGATGGCATTTCTTGAATAGTGAGTGAATGTGACTTTTGCTGGAAGAGGAGACCTTGAGGTTTTCCTCCGTAGTAAGAGGATTAGTATTTTAAGGCTTCCCCGTGGAAATATCTGTTTTCCTAAAGATTATTGTTAAGAAAGAACACAACTGAATCCTGTTGGCTTTTCTACTAACCAATTTCAATGAGCATCCGTCCTTGTTAGGCACTCTTGGGAATTAGAGGGAGAGGAACAGGAAAGATTGTATTGATCTTGAGTGTTGTGTACCTGTCAGTGGGTTTCTGTAAGGAGTCATTTCATGTAACAGATGAGCTAACACTAATCTTTGTAATTGGTTGCTCACTGATTATTCTCAGGAGATACATGTTTTGATATGAGAAAGGGACTTGTCTTCAATTCAATTATAGTATGCAAACAAAGTTTAGGCTTTATCTAAAGGAGATTGAAAAGGTAATGGGAAAATGCATATGGCTTATGTTCCCTTCAAAGCTAGGCTGCTCTGCCAGAGAAAAATGACAGTTTTTATCTGTGATTACTTAATACAATCCAATGCAAACCTTACATTTTCTAATATTCTGTAACATTAAGAGAATTCTTATTTTTCATGCTAACACACAGCCCAAATATAATAATAATTTTACTGATTTATCAAGTGATATAGTATTTTTTTATTATTATTTTTTTTAAATATAGAATAGCTCAAATACTCATCAGGCTTGGTGTGAATATCCATAAGATCATAAATGCTGACTTCAAGTAGCTGGAGTGAAGACTTGAGCTGTGAAGTTTATGGCTGGTTGAGTCATAGGATGTTGTCTGTAATTCTTGGTGCCAGTTGATTTGGATCAATGTTTCAGTTTGAGCTTTCCATAAGACCAGGTTGGAATAACCTGGATATAAGCTTATGGTCCAGACTGATCTTTGTGTTGAAAACAAACATTTAAAGTAATCGTGCATTACAGACCACAACAGTTTAAATTATTGTGCACATATTTCCTAGTATCTAACTATTTACCTTGTGTTATGGTCACATTTCCATTGCCCCTTTGTGTCCCAAGGTTGATGGCAGGGTGTGTAAAGGGGGATAGGGCAAATCAATGGCAACCTGAAACCTTGCTGGGAGGAAAAAGGTGTTGAGTTGATGATTTCCTCTTCCTCCCTCTCGGATCTGCTTGCGGTCATTTTTATGTTTTCTAAAGTACATTTACACCTTATTCTTTCATGATTGCTTTGTAAATCTATGTTGTTTAGATTTTATTATAAATTATGAATTTTATAGATGTTACTCCCTGTCTCTCTCTCTCTCTTTTTTTTTTTTTTTTTTTCCCTCTAAAACTGTTTTTCTCAGGTCTGCATTTCTTCAGCTGTCCACTGATGAATTTGCATCTGTGACTGTCCATTGCTAGGCTGTGCCATATCTTCAGTCATCCTGTACTTGTGCTCTTCATGCTGTTTCTCTGCTTCTTGAGCCCTCTGCTGCCTCATCAGGCCTGTGTTTCCTCACAATACAATTTTCTCTTTCTGTCAGAAATACTTCATTTTGCACAGGGTAATTATTTTTTGCTGTTATCTGTACAAAAACTATGGTTGTACCTTTCAAAACAAACAGTCAGACAAGTTATTTGGAACCACCTTGTCAGGAGAATAATTGTTTTTACAGCTAAAGCAAATGGCAGCAAAGCTGCAGACAGATCACAAGCTCAGACAGAGAAAGCCGACAAGCCTTGGGACTGAGGCTTTTGCAACTCAGTATATGCCTGTGGCCAGGGGCTAGCACTGACAGTACTGTATCACTGGGCTACCTTGCCTTCTGATGGGAAAGTGACAATACTTTAAGATGCCGCAGGTCATTTAATAAATCTGATAGAAAAATAACAATAACACCCATACTCTTACCCTTGAATATGTCAGCACTGTAGTAAATAGTTCAGTATGATTCAATACTATATATGCTGGAGTCCCTTTCTTTCTCTCATTTCTTCCTGTTGAGCAAGAAGCCTGTGTCTGACTTTTCTAAAATACAAGGGGAAGACTTATGAAGGGAATCAATTACTGATCTGGGATAAGTATTTTAATTTAATTTAATTTAATTTAATTTAATTTAATTTAATTTTATTTTATTTTATTTTAGTTCTCAACTATGGAACAGCTGTTTTTGTTAATAATTTTGTCTCTGAAACAGTCAGCATTTCATGTAAACAATCACGTAAACAAACTGATACATCTTTCTTCATTAAAAACATAAAGAATTTTAAAAGAATAGTTTTCACAATATTTCTGTTACATGACCCAAGTCTAACTGTTATCCAGAAGATTTTCAAAAATGCTAAAGCTTCTCATGGTCAAGAAATCATAGAATGGTTTGGGTTGGAAGGGTCTTTAAAGATCATCTACTTCCAACCCCCTACCATGGGAAGAGACACATCCCACTAGATCAGGTTGCCCAAACCCCATTCAGCCTGGCCTAGAATACTTCCAGGGATGGGGAATCCACAGGTTCTCTGAAAAACCTGTTCCAAATAATTCAGTGAAAATCTAACAGAAGTCAAATGTACTGTACGGAACAACTGTGTTAAGATATAGGGGGTCTGTGAGAGTAATACAGATAATTTAAACACTCACTCAGAATGGTAGAGCTTCCTTTTTTTTTTTTTTTTTTTTGTTTGTTTGTTTGTTTGTTTGTTTGTTTAAACTCAGCTCATATTCCCAGGGTTGGGTAGGAGCAGACTGAAATGCCTTATGCTAATGTACCCAAGGTGATGGTGACAGGGAAGTAACACCTAGCCTGTTTGATATGGTACAATATCATAACTTCCTCTGAAATCTTCAGGAGCATCTCTTAAACTAGACCAGCATGAAGAATCATGTGTTTCATTCCCTTTTTTGGATAAATGCAAGCAAACATCATGAAATTCTTTTCAGTCATGCTTAATGAATTTTGACCATTTTATAAACATTTTTATATATGGCATCACAGATGATTCTCTTTCAAGTGATGTCAGAAAGAGAAATATCGTGATATTCACTAGATGTGTCAAGTAGCAGTGACATTGTAAATGTAACATATATGTTAAAGGCAAAATTTCTAAGACATTTGCAGCCTGGGAACTGTTAGAGTCTGGGGAATTCCTGGGGAGAAGAGTAGGTATCCCATATTTCCTTAGAGACCTCCAATAGAAAGGTACAAACACTGTTTTTGGCATAGTTGGAAAAACAAATATTCCCAAAATACTGGATTGTTTTTTTGTTCCCCAAATAACCTTCTTCATACTTAAAAACAATTAGAATTTCCTGCATGACCAACTGGAAATGCAGTTTATATTACTGTATAGATCCCTACTTGAACTGAGTGTTTGGGAAAGGATACTGGCAAATGATTTTCTCTAAAATGTTGATAAACAGAATGTGTTTCTTTTATTCCCTGCTGGAATTTCTGATTTTAATTTTCTTCCTTGAATTTTCATCCTCTTCCTTTTTTTTTTTTTTGTATTGATGTGTCACTTTTTTCATATTCCACATTTTCTGAAGGAAAAGACAAACAACAAAAACAAAGAGGATGTTATGGACACAGTATACTTTGTCATGTGAATAAAATAAGGGTAGGCACTTAGGTCAAATGCCTCAGACTTGTCAAAGGCAGTAGATAAATTGCATTAGGAGTGAGTCCATTTTATGCAAAGTGAATATTTTTCTGCCTGAAAAAATAAATCCTCAAACAAGACTATCTCTGTTATTTATAACGTAATTTAGGAGAAGTAAAACACTGTGTACCCATTGTATGGGAATCCATGTACTACATGGATTAAATGTGGATTTGGCAGTTTTGATATCCAGTAAAAAAAAGACCAGGTAGCAAATGTTGCTCACAACTTCCATTAACTTGTCAGAGGACTAAATGTGAAGAAAGTATTGGCTATCTGCAAAATACACAATTAACCAGATACATCATACTGTTTTGTTTGTTTGTTTGTTTTTGTTAAAAGCTGGAAAACATTCCTCCTATAGCTTGCAGACCTGTGTACTTCTTTACCTGCTGCTGTTTGTCCTTTTTATGTGAAATGTTCAAGCACACTGTGGGAAATACTGTGGCAGCATACTGTTTCTTGTTCGAATTTTCCTTTATATCCTGCACAGTCTAGATTTGTTAACTCTGTACTTTTAATTGTAATTACACTCCTTGTACTGCATTAAGCTCCCTCACTAAGGCCATATAAAGTTTGTAATTAGTTTTTCCTATGAAGACCTCGCTACTTTAAAGTAGATACAGTTCAACCTTGCCATTCATGTTCAAGTTTTTCAGGTATTTGTGAGCTTTCTTTCAGCTAAGCATGAATCTATTAATGTACACAAAATAGGTAAACATGTTGTTTTTCTGCTTTCATTTAGATTAGCTAATTTTGCTTAGGTTTGACCATACTTAGCAGAATAATTGTCATGTGGAAAAGAAAATTAAATTAAGCACAAATTATATCATTACATTTATTTATGAACTGTGAATGAATTATTTGTCAAAAAAATCTGTTTTTGTCCAACTCACAGGTTTATTACATGTGGGAACAAAAATATTAACTGAAAATAGATGTCTGGACTTCAGAAAATCTTCAGAGTACATGAGGAAAAGAGAACATTGTATATTAGACAAAGACAATAGGACTGTGAAAAGTAACATGTATGTTAAAATCTATTCTTCCTCTCTTTCTGAGTCTAGTTCCTAAAACAGGTTAAATAAAATATTATTTCCCAGATAGCCAAAATAAAGCTTCAAATTTAACATAATAAATTGGAGTATTTGTTACTAATATGAGATTTAAGTGCAGTGGTCAGGAATACAAAGGAAACATAATATATTTGTTCACAGATTTTTTGTCTGGATTTACTTTCATAAATGTCTACTAATGCATTTTTATCCAGCAGTCAGATTTTGATTGTTCTGAAATGACTAAGAGTAGACTGATTTCACTACTGGGAGAGTCTGAGAACTGCTCTCTTTGACTTGGAAATTGAAAGGCTGGGCCTTATATTTTATAAAAAACATGCTTCTCTCTTGATATTTTCTACAACATGAGATGGAATGGCTTTTTAAGCATGAGTTTCTCTCCAAAAGGTGGGTACTTTATTTGAAAATATTTCAGAAAATGTAGACTTTTATACAACAGTTATAAATAGATTTTCTAGGTGTCACTCTTTTTCACTGTTTACAATGACACTAACTGCCTCCCTTTTCTATTTGCACCATCTCCTCTTCCTCTTCCTCTTCCTCTTCCTCTTCCTCTTCCTCTTCCTCTTCCTCTTCCTCTTCCTCTGTCTCTGTCTCTGTCTCTGTCTCTGTCTCTGTCTCTGTCTCTGTCTCTGTCTCTCTTTCTCTTTCTTCTCTTTCTCCTTTCCTTTTATAGTCAGCATCCCTTCTTCTGCCATTTCTCATCTTTAGTATGCATTATGCAAAACAGGAAAAATCAAATAAACCAGGTTTGGAAATATATCGCTCATGGGAGAAATAACTAAACCACTAAGATGAATTGATAAGTCTTAAAAGCTTTGTAAATGAAATGCAAATGCTACAAAGAAGGAATACAAAACAATGTAAAGGAAAATCTGTGATGGATTTATACCTCAGTGTCTTCCTAATGCTAATCATTTGTTCTGCCTGCAAATGCCTTCTCTGTCAGCAGCCTTCATTCTGCTGGCTGCCAACACCTGTCCTGCCAAGTCTTTACTCTTTTCTCATCCACTCCTTTCACTAACTACAGCCCTTTGTTTCTACCTGAACACATAGTCTCACTGTGGTCTGATTCACCATGATATTTCAAACAAGCTGTTCGTCTGATATATTTTACATGCATCAGTCCATTTAATCTAGTCTTACATCTTTTGTCATGTCACCTATTCCACCTAGGATGACCCTTCTCCCCCCAGAAAAACACTCCCTCCCACCACATTTCTCCTTCTAGTAGTATTTCTGCTTATTATTCATCAGCAGTCATTGTCTTCTGTAAATACTATTACTTTACATCCTCTATAAAAATACTTTTTTCTTTTTTTCTTTCTTCTTTTTTATAGTCTCAGTTTTATGAATTTAGAAGAGTATCAGTCTGATGTCTGGTGTAGTTGGGCTCTGACCTTTGTAAGTGAGGTGCTTAAACTTTTGTCCTTAATGGGCATAGCAAAGACTCCAGGAAGCGTAAGACTATCATGCTACTGGTATTACAGTATGTCATCACAACATTGAGGCATTTTCAAAGACTGTGGTCAGCTAAGACTATATGTGAGTAAAATGGGTCAAGAAAAAAAAAAAGGAAACAAGTTCTACAGTGTCTCCTGACTTCTTACATACATGTATATTCTATGTGTGGGGGAATAAAAGACTAAACTGTCTTAGGGGTAAATTTCCTTGGGAGATGTATAACAATAAAACATTTGAATGTTTTATTGTGTTAGGTTTTGGATGTGGATGTTTTTAGGAACTGGGATGGAAAGTAGCATCTAAATTATATTTAACCTCCATGTTGTCACTGCCTACTATCCTTATCCTTTCTCTTTTTTTTTTTTTTTTTTTTTTTTTTTCTTCTTCCCTGGATAGTTGCCTGGATGGAAGAAGAGGTTGTTGGTTATTTGGGGATGATTCACCTCTTTTTACACATTTAACCGTCTGCTGATAGCAGAGGTGCTGGCACATGCCTATTGCAAGTTTAATTGGCAATGCAGACACAGTCTTGGCCAGGCTGTTACAGGCTCAGAAGCCCAGAGCTCTCTGGTCACGTTCTACTTACTGCCAGTACTTTTCCACAGTGTGTGTGCACTCATATCTCTAGTCAGGAAACCATGCAAAAAGGGGAGTCTGATTATAGTTTATTGCTTAGTCCTACATCAAACAATGCAGCTGCAGCCTAGGTGTTAGTTTGGGGGTCCTCTCTTCTTTAACTTGGGTTGAGTCCGTCCCTGAAGAATCCCTAAATTCAGATCCTTCGGAAAACTTAATGAGACCAGAACCCCTTGGCTTTGCTTCAGGACAGAAAGACTGAGCAGCAATCTTAGCTGGTGTGAACTGCCACCACAGTGCATGTGACAACATGCCTGTGGATATGCACCCAGCAGGTAGTGTGCTTGGGGAAAAATGGGACCTCCCCAACTCCACAGCAACTGCTTTTATTATTTTATTTTATTTTTAATCCCAGGGCCTTAAAATTAGAAAGTACTTTTTTCTTTGCAGTCTCTTTTCCTCTCCTCTAAATCTCCTAAGGGTGTCTGGGAGTTTCTTTATTTTTATTTTTGAACTGGACAGTCTTTTTTGTTCAAGCAAATCACAACCACTTGAGTTGAAAGAAAAAGCAATTTTTGTGTTTGAGAGTGTTTCTCTCCAGCTCCCAAGTGCTGCTGGTCAGAGTCAGGTATATGGGCACATGTGGCAGAAGAGAAAAAGCTCTAATAAAAAGTTAGCTATGATTACTTAGAAGAAATTTTGTGCTTATGCTTGTGGAGACATTTCATTTTCAGAGACAGTTGTTTGTTCAAAACAAACAAACAAGCAACAACAACATAGCAACCCCCAAACTGGAGACATTTTATTTTTGCAAAACAGAAGGTAATATTTAACAAAGATTGTGGTAGCTTATTTGTTTTCAGACAGCAGCAGCATTGCATTGCTTCCCATATTTGCATATCTTTGCTACATATCTTTCAGGGTATTTTGCACAAACTAAAGGTGAATTACATGTGTTGTATTCTTTGGAAGTTCTGAGAAAGAGTGTACTGTATGAGTGAGAATGCATCAAGACACCAGTGTTATTACACTCTGAGGTACAAACTCAGCAAACAGGTGCCACACCATCTGTAATCCTACTAAGGCTGTGATTGCAGCATGAATAAGGTCTGGAATTAAAAGTCATTAAAAATGTGGCCCTCCCACTTCAATACATGCATTCAAAAATCAAACCACTTGGATACCCTCAGACTGTATGCAGTAAAACACGGAAAGTAGAAATAAAAACAATTTTATTATTAATATTGTGTGTAGAATATTTTAAGTGTAGATCCAATGCTACTGGCCTACTGCTGGTGTGATTCTTGGAGTTCGTGGAATTGCATGAGTTCTCCAGCTGAAGGATAAGACACCACAACCATACACGGCTGTAATATACCTGGATCTCTTTAGGCTTTGGTAGGTTACTTCTGATTTTCATTCATGAGAAAGTACAGTCTCTCTGGCATGATGGTCTCTCCAAATATCCCAGAAGAGCCAGGAGAAATTCAAAGCAGGAACTCTGAATACTTCCAGGGGCATCCTGGAGTACTCAAATCTCTCCAGCAGAAAAGCAGAAAGTAAGAAAACTCAGGAGAGACCAGCCAGCTGGTAAGTGAGAAGTGCATGCACTTTCCTTTGTTGCATCGCATTGGACTGTGCCCCCAGGGACTCACCTTTAGGTCTGAAGATATCTGTTTAATCTCTTGTAATTATTGATGTCATGATGTCAACTGGTATTCAGTCCTGAGAGGCGTCAGAATTCTGATCAGTACATTGAGTTTCTACAGTACCAGGTGCTGTGTAAGACTGATAACAGTGAGGAAGAGAAAGAAACTGGGGTGCTCTAGCACCAAGAAATATCACTGCAGGATAATTCTTCTGCAGCTGAGAGTGATTAGGTGGTAATGACTGTAGCTCATGCTAAATCCAACTCTGTCAGTAATGCTGAAATGCTTGTTCCTACACTGTTATTGATTCTTATTCTCTATCAGTAGCAGCAGTAATTATCTGTCTACAGGAACACATAAATTTTCTTTTATTAGGTTTCTTTTTTTATTTTTTTTTTCTCCTGCCTGGGGGAGGGGGTGATGGTTCATCTCACTTTGCAGCTTCAGGAGTTGTCCATTTGTGGGTAGCAACTCAGACTTCAGCCTCTGAATCTGTCTTCCCTTAGTGTGTTGCGATTACTGAGGGTTTGACTCTGATGCTGGGGATGATGAATATCATTTGTTGCATTTATGTACATGAGGGCAATGAATGCTCATCTTGATCCATACGGACTTAAAAGCTATGACACTATTTCTTATGGTCATGGAGAATGAAGCATAGTGACTCACCTGGCCTTTTGCAGGCCTCTCTTCCCAGGCAATTTTCATGCTTTTCTTATATCTGTTCATAAGTAGAAATAAATAACCAGAAACAAACAGACAAGCTTGTGAAGATAGCAGTGAGTCATAAAGGAGATTACATAGTTTCTGAATTTAGATTTTGTCCTCTCTCTTTTATTACTTTTTTTTTTTTTTTTTTTTTTTTTTTTTGGTGTCTTGGGATGGATTTGTTGGTCTGCTCATCTGCTGTGACACTGGTATATGGATTTTACTCCTTTCTAAGCAAGAAAGCTGTTCAATGCATGGAAAGTTCTGACTCTTATTTATGGCTAATAGAGGAGCTGCCCTTGAGCTGTGAACAGCTATGCAATTAGTTGGCCTAAGATTCCTTATTCTAACTTTTGCTTTGAATGCAGATAGTAAGAAAAAACTCTGCCAGCTGGTGAACAGTTATTTACCCTATCTTCCCTGCCAGTAGGCTTTTAGGGAATGTAATTCTGGACATAATCTGGGCCAGCATACTTCAACTCTGTATTATTGTTATTGTACTGTCCTCCCACACCTGAAAAAGTGTTATTGAAGCAGGGAATTGTGTCTTTAAAAACTTCAGTGTGCATTTAAGTACATATTAAGCCATGAAGTAGCTTAAGTGTGAAATTATTATTATTGTTATTATTATTATTATTTATTATATACAATGAGGCTTAAATAGCCTGTCCTGCATAAGGCCAGGAGAATCTTTTGGTACATAGTATCCTGAGATGGAGGTGACTAAATCCCATCAAATCATGAAATCAGAATACAGGACTTTTTTATCATTGCCTTTTCCTTTCATATGTGGGCACTTGTGTTCCAGTATGTCTTCTGATTTGCTTCCCTTAGTATACTTGTACTTTTATGTCCCTGAAGCACTCTTCGGTGATAACACCTCCCTCTTCTCCCCCCCCCCCCCCCCAGTACAAGCACAATGGGGAATCTAGGAAGGCATGGCACAAGGAGAGCATAAGGATGCTGATAGAATAATGTAGTGTTTTCATTTGAGGAACTTCATCCCAAATGTACATTAAAGTGTAGAAAATATTTATGGTTATGTTGGACCTTGAGAAAAATCAGACAAGGTAATGGTATAAGCTTTTTATAGGGACAATAAATAATATATATTATAAATAAGCCTTGGAGCCATAAAAATCCCTCTTTGGCCACCAATGGTAATACTTCTGTATTACCATTATTTCATAACACTCTATGAATAATAGTGTTTTTCTTAGACCAAGGCATACAATACACATGAGGTTTTTGAACCAGTCACTTTTTTTTTTCCCCCTGAAGTGTAATGAATGATACATTATTTATTGTAAAATTCAGGTTATTCTTATTTTTACCCAGTTTCTGAAGAGAAGCTCAGACCAATATCCAATTTCATAGCTGGAGATATTTATAAGCTCAAAGAAATGGTGCAATCAATGGGATCTGAATGTCTGCCTATCAGATTGGGTTATGTTTCTTTAGGGAAAAAAAGCGCACATATTTTTCTTTCAGAAGGTACATGCATATAGAGACTGTGAAATGCTTCAGAGCAGCACAGAGTTGTTCATGAAAGCACAGTGTTGTCTGTTTTTTCTTCTAAAACAGAGTGATTGGTACTGAACTGCATGGAAAATAGCTATGGGAGAGCAGAGCCCTTTGAGGTTTAAAGACAGGACAAGCAGGAGCAGCATCCTAAATGTTACATGTGCATATACACTGCAACACCTTCCAGCCTCAGAAATATTATCATCAGTGATACATACTTGTAAATACATTTATTTAGTTCTGACAGCATCAGACCATAGTTACTATTGTCATTATTGGTGGCTATAACCAGTAAACAACTGTATCAAGATAAGGGGACATGTATTAAAAGCAAATATTACTGAGTCCCCTTAGTTACTTCTAGTTCAGCAGAGCATGAGGGCTATATCTCCATGCTGAGGGAAAAGATAATAGCAAGACTGGAGTCATATGCTGTCTGCCAGCTCAGACCCTTATAGGATCCAGCTGTTAAGCCTGCTGTTTTGTTTTAACACCCCATATCATAAAGAGCTTCCAGGAGTTTCTTGATCTTTTTTTCCTAGCAACTCTTTTTGACAAACGAAATCCCCAGTACACTGTCTGTCCATGGGTTTATCTGACAGTTTGGGGAAAGACAGTATAACACATTCTGAATTGTACTGTGCTTTGCCAGGCAAAGCTTGATGTCATAACATTTTCTTCCATAAATGTTTACATATGTATTACAGTATTCATGAAACAAACAAAAAAAAAAAAAAAAAAAAAAAAAAATGTCAGCTGTTGGCAAACTGAATGCATCATATCACGACTCTTTTCTACTTGCTTCACACTTCTAGATGATGCTTCTGGCCACCAATATGCAGTTTATGTACTTTAGACTTCTGTTGGGAAACACAGCAAAATTTCTGGTAGCAAAACTCTTATTCATTCCAGGCATTGAGTTCAGCTACAGCTGGACCAGCAGAGTCCCAGGACCTATTCTCTGGCTCTGGAAATGATGGGCACATTTTGTCCATGTCTGTACTTATAAATTATCTTATCATTCAAAACAGAGTGGCTGTATCTAGATGTCCTCATGGAAATGGTCCGTGGCCTATGACAAATCTAAGATAATCTTCAGGAGTTGTCTGGGAGTGTGCTACTTGGCCCCTGGTTCAAAAAGAGGTATTCACTAAAGTAGCTATAATTATGTACCAAAAAGATGGCATTGTTGAATTTACTCATTTAGAACTAGTAAGAGTTGGATTCCCCGGAAATTGCAGGTTTGGGATTTGTTATTTTTATTTATTTTTATTTATTTATTTATTTATTTATTTTCTGGTTTGGCTGGTCCCACAAATGAGACAAAGTAGTTAAACGTTATGTAAGCTCTTTTCTGGTCACCATACCCTCCTGGCTAGACTATTGCAATAGGGGTTGTTCCCTTCCCCCACACCCTGTTAGATGATGATGACCGGGTGGAGGGACTCCTCTAAGCCCATTGCTCAGATACTTTTCAGGGCTCCTGATGGCTCCCATGGTCAGAGACTTTGCTGGACTGCAGCAGCTACAACCTCTAACCTCAAATGCTGCCTTTGCCAATAGAGCAGCCTGAATTATTTTAACACCTGCTATGGCTTCCTGAGCTTGAATGTACTGTACTGACACTCTGCCTCAGCAAGAGATCAGTAGGATGGCATAATTATCAGTTTTCTGTGGGCTAGTGGAGTGTCTAGGCAGCTTCTTTAAGCATCTCTGCTTCTCTTTTGACATCTATAGCTCCTTTCTGACTGAGGCATGTATATCCTGGATGACCTGGAAGTTAATTTGGTGGCTTCCATGCTGGCTGCCAGGTTCTCCACATCTGTGAGGCTCTCTGTCAGCTGCTCAGGTATCTAAATATGTACAGATGAATTTCACTCTATATGTGAAAGCTAAACATTACACCAACTCAGCCCTTCCCAGAACCATCCTTCCATCTCCTGTGCAGGCCTGGACCTTGGTGTTGTCTTCTGCTGAGCCCTTGCCATGGACTGGCTCTGAATTTCAGAGATTCCCTTTGCCTAATAGCTTTAAAATACAGATGCTGCTCCATCCTCTCAGCTAGCTCCATCCCGCATCCTTTCCTAACTTGATTATTGTAACATCTTCTCTTCTTGCTCTGAAAAAAAACATCCTGCATTGCTTATGTTTAGCCACAGTTCTGCTGTCTTACTGTTTTCTATCTTAAAAATTTTGGCCCTATCTTCCTTCTCCATGCATCATTCTTCTGGCTTTCCATTGTCTATTGCATCTGAGAGATTTATTTATTTATTTATTTATTTCTAGGAGGTCATTATTGGCTTCATCCTGACTTGTAAATCAACTGTGCCATGGGCACAGGTAACAGTGCAGAAGTAAGCTGTCTGCACTGTTAAACTGTTCAGAAAGTCCAATGCACAGTTGTGGTTGACTAGCAGGTTTGACTAGCAAGTTTGCCAGGTAATTTGTGTGACAGTTTGGGAATATTGGAGAAGCTATTAACCATAGGCAGTTTGGATATGGCCATCCTACTTTCAGGCCAAGTTTAACAGGGTGAACATGACCAGACTTTGCCAGCTGGTCTCATGATGAGCAAAGGCACTCTGGCACTATCTCAGGACATCTGTGTAGTGTTTCAGGCTTCTGGGGATCAGAAATTGTGGTGGATTTCTACTGCAGAAAGCTAAAGTGCATAATCACAAGTAATTGAAAAGGGTAACAAAATTGTCATTGTTACATGTTTTCTCTTTAGAGTTACACTCCCACTGTGTTACTTAATTACTGCTTCTTAATAACCCTGCTCTAAACAAGCTCTTGGTTCCCCTGAGATTATTTCAGTCACCTTTACCAAAGTTTAATGGTCCAGGCAGTGATTATAATTTTGTTATCTTGCAACTACTCTATAAAGTAATTGAATTTTCAGCCTTTCAAAATGTGGAAACATCTGCCTACAAGTTGTCTTTTCATGAAGAAGAGAGAGATTTTTCCAAAAGATTCAAAAATGCTATCTTCACAATCATGTTCTTGTTATAGCCTCTTCTCTAACAGCCTCAGACTTGCCTTTCCCATGTATGATTTAATTTGTGTATTTCTCACAGATGATTCATTTTTTGGATCTGTTGTTGCACTTAAAGTATTATTATTGAATTAAAATATTGCCTATAAAAGAATAGCTAGATACCTTAATCTCAAAAGTGAAAACTTCAAAAATATATTAATATATAGGAAAGCATTTATTGTGAGTGGTAAATTTTGTTACTATGTAATATAATTACAGTGGTCAGCTGTTTCTCTCTCTCTAGTTCATTACTGAATTCTATTAAAAATTATTTTGCAAACACCGGGAGTGTCAGACACTGCAAAGACTGCTTAACTGTACATAACTTGTGTTTTCCAGAGAGCCTTTGGTTCCACAGAAGTGTGAATGATTGGGTGAAGTTGTCCTCTGGTGGTTAAGATATTCAAATATCCAATCGTTTACTGCTAAGGGCAGCAAACTGGGCTGGGATTCGGGAAACCAGGATTTCATTTCCAAAGCTGTGTCGGCCTGATGGATTACCCTGGGCAGTCACTCCGCATTTGTGCTTTATTTTCTCTTCTGGAAAACAGGAAAAGTAAGTCAGACGCTGATACCTATTAGTGAAAAGCAAAGCATAATAGATAGCCATTATTATTATTATTAGTCATAAAATGTTATCCTGTACTTATGTAATCTTTTATTTATTTATTTAAGATAGAGAAACAATTTCAGGTCTCCTTCACCAAGTGCATATGATGCTGTCACGAGTTAACGAGTGTAGCTGGTTTTCTTCTGTTGCAGATTCTGATTTAAGCAAAGCAAGTGACTTTGAAGACAAAGCATATGAAATCAGTCCTTCATTATTATGGTTATGTATATGTATGAAAATATGTAACAATTACTGTTTTTTCACAGGTTTCAGTTACTTTTGAGTACTTGTCCACTCTTTAGTTTTCCACACTATAAATTGTGCCAATATCTAAAGACATTGCAGACAAAAATTATACTCCCATAGCACTGATTAAGCAAAAAAAATGGTATTAGAAATTGTTTGTTTAGTAAAAATTGAGAGAAAAGATGAAGTGATTCTGGTAAGCCTGTTTCTGTCTGGGCCCTCTGTGAATCCCTCCCCTTCCCTTCCCTCTGCTCTCCACCTGGAAAACAAATGAGGGGCTCTGGGGTGTGAACACTGAAGCAAGTTCTACAGGTGATGTGGCAGGTGTCAGCCCCTCCTCTCCTCCAGTCTGGCTCTATCCCAAGCACTAAAGAGCAGCTCTGTAGGTGGAACAGATCTGCAACTCTTTCCTGATGACTGAAAGAGAGGGTCTGAAGAGAGGAGAAAGTATATATCTTTCATGGCCTGATTCTAACCCGTAAGGACTTAGGAAGGTCTATTACGCAAGAGAAAGTTGAATTTAGCTACAAAATGCAATATTTCTCTCCATTATCTTCATCTCTTTACCGTAGGATGTTTTCTTTCTTATCTAGCAACAAATCCTTAAGGCCTAGGTAATAGAATGATTGATAGAATTTGTCAGAGAAATTTGTGAAGTGCAGGCACTTTTGTGTTTCCTACATTTTGCGGTGTTTCAAAGTGCTGATAAGTTATGCAGTTTTCTGACAGATACAGCTGAGTTAACCACAGGAAAATGCATAGGCACATTTCAGCAGATCCATGTGTGTTGCAGCCTAGGAACAGACCAGGTGCTGCAGTGGTAGGGCTTGCATAGACACAGATCTTATTGCCACCTGGCCCTGCTTTGAGTAGCATCACAAAAAACCTTTCCTCTCCTGTGTCAGGCTGAGTTTGTAGGTGGGTGAAGCCAGAAAAGTCTGCTTCTTTGGTACCAGGCATGACTACAGAGAGATCAGCAGCGGTCAGGAACCTGTCCTGGCTGGGGCCATGGGACTCCAAGGGCTGCATCTCCAGTTCACTTGATTTCTGCATTTGAGTCAGAAGTACTTTTGACTGAGAGGAGTGGGAGTTAAAAGACACATCCTTGGGCCTCCTGTTTGTTCCTTCCTGAGTCTAAGCAGCTGTGTGTTCATTGCATATGCTTGTTGATTACATCTCAGACTTCCATCTCTCTGTTCCCTCTGTGGCACAGATAAAGGCCTCTGACTTTTTCACTGTAGCTCAGCTAATTGTAAGAGTTACACTGCTAGAGATGGAGGTTTCTAATTAAATGCTCTAGAGATCTCTCTTAATTTCTCTGACCTCATTTCAACATAGGAAGTCAAGCTGATGCCTAATTTAGTGCATTAGCCATTTCACTGAAGTCAATGGGTTGATTACAAACTCTCATGAGTATGTCCCTATGCATCCCTGCCAGGCAAAAATACAATGTCTCTGCGCTTCAAAAATCCCAAATGTGTAAGGCACTCAAACAGGTATTTTATATCTCTCAGTAGTTCTTTTAGATTTAGGGAATGGCTTGGGCTTAAAATTAAGCACATGCTTAAATGATTTGCAATCTGTTCTAAATTGCATAAGAGTAGTAATTTGCAATTATTCAGAGCAAAATCAAAGAACTTGTGAAGTACATCAAATTCCTTAATAATTTGTGAAAGTTAGGGTATTGTGTTGCTTGCAAGAGCAAACAACAGGGTAGATAAGGAGAAAAATCTGTTCTCAGGGAGGCGATCTGAGCAAAGTCTTGGAAATCATTGTTCCAGCTGGCTACATGGATCAGCCTCCTTATGAAGGCATGGGATATAAGTTGTTGCAACAGTGACAGGAATTTTCCTGACTTCAATGCATTGGAAATTTCCCATTAGAGGTTTATCCAGATTTAACTCAAGGTCTGCACGTGAATTATTCAGGTGAGAGAACATAATTTCAGTTAGAACAAATAATGCAGGAAAATTTATGATACTGTTACAAAATGTTAACTAATCACAATAGATTCAGATTTATGAAATGAACTTATATGGAACTATATAACTGAAGCTTTTGTATTTAACTGCATCTTAATGATATCTAGCTACCTGCTCTATTTGCATTCTAGCCTTGCTGATATATCAGTCAAAATAAATCAAAAACTCCTTTGCTTTCAACACAATTGTCCGTGAAAACAAGAGGACCAAGTAGTAGCTTTGAACTTGCATTGCTTAGGTCCAAATGAGACATCCATTGTAACATGAGAAAAATCAGGAAGACAGGAAGAAAGACTCAAGCATTTTTTGTTTGTTTCCTTTTTTTTTTTTTTTTTTCATTTACTTTAATAGCTCTGGAAATTCTACAGAGAAGTGTATGTTTTCACAGTACATTAAAGACATCAGGTGGATCATATTAGATGCAGATGCACTGTTGCATGGTGAGTCGGGTGCCAATTTATGTGAAATAAATTCCTTTTGAGTCTAAAGAAAAGGTTTCATTCAGTTACTGGAAAGTGTGTGATATTGCTATTCTTTCATCTAAGATCTTTTAAGAACTAGATATATTGTGAGTCACTTTCCCTATTTTGTGCTATTTTCCATTTTTGTAGCACCTCCCTTCCTGACTTTAGCAAAGCAAGTTCCTAAGTACTGTGAGAAAGGCTGTGCTCCTAATGATAACACTGATGATGTTTGCAGAGCCGGGAAGCCACATGAGAAAACTAGTTATGCAGATCAAGAAGGATCAGATAAGCTTCTACTTCAGTGGGATCGAAGTGGAGTTTCATATTAAGAAAAGCATTTGATATGTGTTTCCATATTCTTGAGTCTGCATACACAAGGAGAAGAAGCTTAGCTGATATGAATATGAAGTTGAATATGAATATGAATATGGCCTCTGCCAGGCTGCATCTGCTTAATACCGGGTGCAATGTTCTCCCATTGCTCATCACATTAAAAAACTTTCCACTAATTCAGTGGAACTGCCTAGATGATAATATATATAGATGATAATATATATTAAGATTACTTGTAACTTCTGCAAACATGGATTTTTTTTTTCTTACCTGGTGCAAGGAGGTGAGAAAGGGTGAAACAAATGAAGGGACACACACACACACACACACACAAAATAATGCATTTCTTAGAAGCATAGAAGCATACTTTAGAAATAAAATGAATAGAATTTTGTAGAATTCACCATTTGATGCTTGTTTAATTGATACCAGTAAGTAGTGATTAGGTAGTAGTCTACGTAGTATCTAGGTGTAGCTAGCAATTATTTTAAATATCTCATTTTTATATACATATATATTTATGTATAATAAGCATATAAATATATATAATATATAAATACATATAAATATATAAAACACATAATATTATATAATAATATAATAATACATATTTTATATAATATATAAAATATATAAATATACATATCTAATATATACATATATTTATATATATTTTATATATATATCAATTACAAAAGACAACAAAATTATTGGAACAGTGCACCATAGGTTGCTCCTTATTTATTTTCTATTAAATGTTAGTGAGCATTTCAATACTTTTAATATCAGAACAGAATATTAACCTGTAGCAGGGATTATAGATTTTATCAATTACAATATTAGACTGTATACTTTCAATATGCTACACCATATATTTCCTCTGTTAAAGTGCTTTGCAACAGATGGACTAGATTAGGCCAATCAGATGGACTATATTAGGCAAATCATTTGGAGAACATATATGATTATCAAATGATGGATTTCTAGTCTTTTCTTTACACTTTTGGAGTCTTGTTCTTGTACAGCATATACATACTTAATTCACAGATAATAAACCTCTGTAAATTTTTCCTAACAAATGTAATGCTCTATAAATTTTCAAACGTTTGCTGAACACTAAGAACAGAATAAACCTAAAGAGGTGGAGAGGTTCAGAGGGTGAAGAAGGACTGATGTCTTTGTTCTGGAGCCTTTGGCTTGACTAAGGAAGGCCTGAGGACAATCAAGTAGGTGCTCATAGAAGACTTGGCTCCATTTCACCCTGCACTGGGAAAAGAGGGAGATTGTAGAGATCAGAGTCAACTAAGGTAGCCTACAGTTTGCATGGGGTCCTTCAGGTATTAATTTATATGATACCCATACTCTTTACCAGCCTTAAATCTCCTCAAAGAGCTCCACCCCATGACTGCCATAGCTTTTTAGGGTATAAAGCCTCTGCTCCCAGCAGTTTCTTGACAGCATGTTTTCCTCCAAGATGTTTTATGGTATTATACATCCTCCTATCTATCAATGGACTTTTCTCTGGCAGCTTTACATCAGACAGAGCCTAAAGTGAAATGCAGAGTGACTTGAACCAAAGGAAATTTCTCTGAGGCTCAGGAAGGTGTGTTTGGAGCCTTGTGTTTATGTAGCTGGCTTCATTTATCTTGTTGAAATAACTGAGAAGATACTAGCAGAGTAAAGAAAATCTACCACTGCCTTACAGACAATGCTTAAAGAGGAAATTCAGTAAGAAAATATGTTATCCTATGGAATTTGTACAGTTATTTTCACAGGAGTATTAATTTATCATAATGCCAACACAACACTTTAAGTAAATGAAAAAATGGGTTTAAGGCCAATAGTTTAAGAATAAGACCCATAACATCAGAGACATAGGTATGAAAGAGTAGTTTCTAGAGTGTAAAGCAATCATGTTGAATTTTACTGCTAGTGAAAGATTTGCAGGCATGGTCCAGAGAGTAATAGGAACCTAAATTTAAATGAAGGGTGACTTTTTAAAATTACCATGTAGTTCTTGTGTTGTCCTCATTCTAGTGCTGTGCTCTGTACTTGTCTGTTTCTTTAGCATTTTGATTCATGATTATTCTGTACCCACTATAATTTAATTAGGGATAAAAATATGAATCTGTGTAAAAGGTAGTGTGTTTTTTTTTGTTTGTTTGGTTGGTTGGTTGGTTGGTTTTTTCCTCTCTCTTCCTTTCTCTCTTTCTGTCAGGAAAGCTAGCAAGAACTCTGAAAATGTTCAACATATTTGCAGGTTCTTTTGTAATTTGAAATGTCATCCAAATCTACTTATTTTCAGAAATATGAGGGATTAGGAAAAAAAAAACCTGTTATTTCCTCCTATTGCATGTAAGAAATTGAAAACTGCAGTACAAAAAAAAAAGTTTTTTTTTTTTCATTTTAAAAGTTAATGGTTGAGATTGCTTTAACAACCTGACAATATGTGTAAATTTATTTTAAATAAATGAAATTTATTTAAATTAATTTTAAATAAAAACAATCTGAGCAATTTCATAAAACATAGCATTTGTTAAGGGAAAAAATTATTTAAAGTAACCTATTTGTATTACTTTATATAGGAAAATTTGTAAATAATTTGAAAATAATTTGTATTACTTTATATAGGAATAGATACTACAGCATCTCTGGATGAAAAAAATAAGCAAACAACAACAACACAGAAAAATAGATTTGGAAGGCAAAAAATCTATTTCTAGAAGTAGTGATTATTTGTTAGAGACTGCTCACATTCCTTGAGACAGAGCGAGATACTTAAAAGGAATCTAAACAGATTGATCAAGAAGGTATCATCTACAGTGCTTCTACCTGTGATAATGGAGTCGAAAAGTATTTTCCTCTTCAAGATTAAAAAATGCTCCTTAAGGAGTGTTGTAAACTGTCTTGAAACTCTCATCTTCCTCAGAGGCCAGATGAAAACCCTGGTGAAAAGGGAGGTCCAGACATCACAACAACAATGTCTCATGACAATGAATTAACATGACACCAAATGCTCTGTATCAAAATAGAGGTGAAGTATTACAGATATGTGAACAAAAGGCTAATGGATGATATTACATAAATGAAAACAGAATAAATAATTCAATTGCTTTTTAGCTAGTCAAGACTTAATCAGAGAAATCAAAGCTTTCAAGTGCAGTATGGAGCTTTAGGACTGACCAGTTTTCAAGGATCTTCCATTCTACTTTATAACTCTTGCTGATGCTGCATGTTATTCATCATCAGTGTCAAAAATTGTATCAACTGCTACAACAGCATGACCTCTACAGACAAACATCATCCCTTTTCACCATTTGAGAAGGTGAATTGCATCACTTATCAGTATGTAGAATTGCTTGCTGATTGATAGTAGCAGTCTCATTGGAATTTAGATAATTTTAGTTTGAGCAGAATGCAGAAATAGTTGCAGCTCCACAGGACCTTCATCTGCCTCCTTTCCATTTACTTATCTAAAATAGATCCTTGAAGCCTCTGGAGATCCAGCACATTACATGTCTGCTAATGGCACCAGCATGTAGGAGGGCTTCTTAGGTAGGAGTGCAAAACAGCATTTGAAGCTATATTGGTCAGAGTGCATGAAGACAGCAAGACGTGTTGGATTACAAAATTGCAGCTGCTGTAAACATACCTGCCAACAGGGCACATTATAAAAATGAAGATATCTGGTAACACTTTAGTGATCTACCGAAGCAGTACACAAGCAGCTAATCTCTTGATATGCCATAAATAGTGGATCCCGGACTTATACTATGTACTCTGTGAATGTGGCATATTTGGGATGTGCTACAGTTGCTGAAGAACACACCAAATTTACGTTACATACCTAGAGTAATGGCACTGTTGGAATGTTGTGGGACACATAAGTCCTGGAAAAGCTATGCTCACTGTAAATTCAACAGAGTCACCTGCACCTGCAAGGTTGTTAAGGAATGACTGGAATGAGCAGCTTGTGTTGCAAGAATTATCTCTATATAGAGGAAACTGTAAAGTTTTACAATAGCCTGAAAGTCTCTGATTGTTTACATTAGAGTCATTAGAGTTGGATCCTTTTTATTTTTTTCCCCTGTAAAAACAAAACAAAAAAGCAAAGCAAGCGAACAAACAAACAAAAAAACAACAGTGTGTTCAACTCTCATGGTAAAGATTTACTACCATTTCATCCATGGGACTCATTCTGCTCAGTGTGATGGTAAGGATGCTAGTTAATGACATTTGCAGTGTTGATGAATATGATGCAGTTTCTCACTGGGTATTGGTATGTACTTTGTATGTATGACCATAACAATTAATTTCCCATATGTCACAAAATATTTTTTTTTTAGGGAGGCAGATGACTCTCATGACCAAACCACTTACCTGTTTGATCTGCAGTGTTCATAGAAGGTGTTGAAATCCATTAGTGTTCCAGGACACTTCCTTCTACTCATGAAAGAGTAAAGGATAATTATGTTATTTTTTAAAGAAAAAATAATTAAAACTAGCTGTAAAAAAATAGTATGGTACTGTAAAATATGGTTAATAGAAGCAACTTTAACTTATACATGTAGATCCAATTTTTCCAGTATAGCATTTATACAAGACCTTCTGTATGAAATTACATGTCTGACTGGCATTGCTTTTCCATTTCACTTCTGTAAGATAATGAATTGGGAAAAATAAAGGAAAATATTTATTCATTTTTAAATGTTTAGTATGGTTACATCCACTCCTTGTAATTTAATCTCCAAGTAAAGATAAGAAGAAGGTAAAGAGTGTCATTCTATCTCAAAAAAAATAAAAAAATAAATAAATACATAAATAAAACAATAGCAGTTTTGCTGAAGCCTTCGCTTTTGTGCTCTGAGAAAATAAACCAGAATGTTTCATTTCAGCTCAGATCCTAAGACTTTGAATTGGTTAGTTAATTGAAAATGCTTAACATGGGATGGTATTTCCTAGCAATTCCCATGGTGTTGTTTGGGAGTGTATGTGAGCTAAACTCTGGGGAGGATTAAACAGCCCAGGATGCAGTGAAGAATTCCCCTCTGAAAAAAGTTGTGTTATATGCTCCAAGATGAGCACAATTATGAAGACAGAGTTTAATGAGGGAATTTGCATTTTAAGTCACACATTTTAACATAATTAAAACAAAATGTTTTTCATCAGCCCTGAATTGAACTGGAAGCTTTCATTTGCTCAATACTTTTGAAATGAAGATTTTCAGCATAATTTAAACAGAAATGTTGGATTATTTAACTCTGTGAAAATAATTGATATTGATAAGTTTATTCAATATGTTTTTGTTCGTTTGTTTGTTTGTTTTCTAGGCAAAGAACAAGTGTTGAAATACACATCTTCACATGGGCTGGAAATTTGAAGTTTGGTTAGGTTTGAAGTTTGGTTAGGTTTGAAAAAAAATATCTTGCTGGAATATAGTCTGAGCTATAGTGATTTTACAAGGTGAATAAAATGCCTGCTGCAACATGTCTATATTTGTACTACTCATTGTCACAGAGGGCAAAGAAAGGAAGTTCTATTTAATATTAATGAGACTACTTTCTTCAGGAGAAAGCATTAAAGACTCTGGGCTCAAACATTATTGGTACTGTGTGTGGTATTTCTTTAAGCCCATCAATTGAATGGGGAAAGTAAAGCGTTGTTGATATGTTAAACTGGTGCTGAATGTTCCTTGCAGTACACAGGACTTCCCTCAAACCTCTCTCTTGGAAAAACCTTGGGAGGATAAAGCCATTTTGGAAATATGAAACACTGAGCAAGTATCTGAATTAAGAGATTATCCCAAAGATATCAAATTCTTTTTGGATAATCACTACTAAATTCTGCGCATGCCTTGTTAGAAGTATGAAACATTTCAGCAGGCTTTGTCCAACAATACAGTGCAATGTACAAACATTCAGTTCAGATCAGTAAAGGCTGAAAAGAGCAGAGATATCTCAATGACTGCTAAATATTAACAAAGTCCCAGGCACTAGAGCAAATGCAATTATAATTTATTGCCTTTATAAACTGGAACAATTATATTTTAAGGTGTCCAAAAAAGCACTCTTGTTTAAATTGTCCTCAAGAATACAATTATATGCTTCAATAATGATTTGTGATCTATACACCCAGGAAGCAATGTTCTGATTTAGACATGCTAAAATGAAATTATATTAAAAAAAAAAAAAAAAAAAAAAGTTTTTAGTCCACACGTAGCTGGTTCTAATGCATTGCTAAATGTAAGCTACTCCAATCTCAAATGATGCAAATGAGCATAAGGCCACTGATTTAAATGAGGTTATGCTAATTGACATCAGATTAGTAGTTTCATCCCATATATTCTATAATCAGAGAAAAAGAATACAAATTTGTGAAATTATTTGCTTTGATAATATCTCTGCAATTGCTCTTCTTTGAAGGATTTATGAGTAATTAACTGATAAACCAGGCTGAATCAAATTAAATATAATTACTGTGTAATACCTATGCATCTGCAGCTTAGAGATTGTTTAAATGAATTACTCTGCTGTTTGTTCAGTCTAAATCCACCAGATGTATCATCATCTGTGAGCTTCCCTTTTTCTTCCTGCACATGAACAAATAGATTTGGGAGTGTTGTGTTGTGATAAGTGGGCACTACAGCTCTGTCCTAACTGTAAGTTTCAGTGTGTGAGCCAATAACAAGTTTCAGTCTGTGTAAAGTCATGTCTATGTTGGCAAAATGGTGATACTCATAAACTACAAGAATTTAGGGATGAAAAGAAGATAAACCTTATAGTTATATGGAAATCACTAGTTTAAAAACATTAATTTTTCATTAAAAACATTCATTTTTAATTTAGCTATTGTGACCTGGAATGTAGACCAGCCTTGAAAACCAGACTATGCAGATAAGAGACAGGTTCCCCTAGGAGTGGGATAGGAATTAAAGGAGAAAAAAAGGCTATGAAATCTATAGAATGAAAACAAACAAACAAACAAACAAAAAAAAAAAAAAAAGAGAGAAAACAAATTTTCAAGGTGTGGGCTAGAGAAGAGAATATAAAAATTTCCCATTAACTGCACTTGGGATTTGTTGAACACTTTTTGAATTATTATTTGTGTTTTATACTTTCTGCTTTTGGTAGAGTTATGTCATTAATTATTAGTTCATTAAAGTATTTTTTGCTTCTGTGATGGACTGTCAGTGCTTTGGCAAGCCAGGCAGTCTGTTTCCAACTCCTGCTCTTTGTCAGAACATTTAGGGAGTTTCTCTCAAACTTCGTGTATTTCACACCCTCTTAAATCACCAGGGCACTTGCTTTTCTGTCTGTCTTATTCTGCAGATACAATCCACCTGGTGTGCAGTGAGTGGAAAAATATTTTGCAATGATTCTTTGATGTTTGTGGACAGTTCAAAGTTACTCCCATTTTGAATATGAATGAATGGAGAAAAGAAGGAGGACAGTGTCATGGGTCTGAAAAGATTCATCAGTTTCCCAGCTGCCATTACATGCTGAAGCTACTTGTCCCTTCTCCTATAGTTCCCTCCCAGGCAGAATGCATGTTGGCTTTTTGCTGATGTTGAATGTTTTTTGCAAAATTCATCACCAAGTGTCATTGTTGGATGCTGGACGCAGAAAGGTGCTAACTGTGGTACAGTCAAAGACACTCATGAGTGAGAAATGTTTAGTCTTAATCTTGCATCCATTAATTTATTTGGTTTGGGGCTCAATAACCATGAGCAGAAACAATATTGCAACACTCCATGATTAATTGCAAGTACATTTGAGGTAACCATCATCTTTACGTGAGATGATTTTCCTTACCCTTTGCACATTAAAGGTCTTGTAAAGACTTTGTTTTCCTCTTTGTGAGGATCCCATCCCACCTGACAATTCTAGCTTGTGTATCTCAGGAAAACAATTGAGCCAAAAATTTGTGAAGATGTTCAGAGCTCTGTGCTGCCTTCTCCTGTATCTGCAGACAATATTTTGCATGATAATCAAGAGGAAGGATGCTCAAATGAGTCACTGCACATCTCAAATCCAAGCATAATAGAACAAACTGGGGTTACCTTTGGTTTTCCTGATAGCAGACCCATCATGAAAGTAGTATGATATATACAAAAAAACTGTATTATGAAACTTATTAAATCAGTAGTTAAAATTTGAATAGAAAACTGGGAGGAAGCACTGGATATTCATTAGCCAGATACCATGGATACGCCAAGGATGGAAATTTACCAGATTGCTGTGTATTGAGACATAAAGAATGAAATTATTACAATGCTTTATTTATTTATTTATTTATTATCAAATGTATTTAGTCCTAAATCCAAGCCACTAGATATAGGTTGTGAACTATAAGAAATTCACCCTTGTTTGAAGAACTGGAAAATTTTTGTCAAGCAATGAGTCTGGTATTGGGGAAGATGTTTATCTGATACGTAGATGAAAGGTAACGTGATTCTTCTGAGAGAGAAGACATATCCTTAATTTGCATTACTGTTTGCTTTCGTTCATTTTAAATTTCTTTTACTTCTTCTTTATTTCTACTCTAGTATTAATTGTGAAAATAATTCTTTCCTCTACAGGAAATGTTGTACCAATACCAATACCATACCAATGCTGATGGTATAATGGAAATATGATCTGGAAAGACTCTTAAAATGTGGGACATGCCACTCACTATTTCTATGAACAAGGTAGTGTTCTCTAGAAAGATTAAATGTGAAAAAGTAGCTACTTCCACATATTGCTCATAGATGCCAGATAGCCAGCTTTTGATGAACAATTAATTTGAGTCAGTGACACAACGAGCTAGGTCTAGGTGGGATTTAATACCCTTGTTCCTACTGGAGAAAATGATCTGAGACCCCCACCCTTTTCTCTGTGTGCCAGTGTCTAGTAGAGGAGGTGCTATGACTGGAAACTGATATACTTTGGTAATCTAATTAAAACCAACCAAACAAAGAAACATAAAACAATGATTTTGAACAGCGATTTACAAAAAATCTGTGAGGGCAAATCCAGAGGATTGAGAAACCCCTGTGCTAAGAAAAACCTGGAATGGTTTCTGTTACCTACTGCAAACCATGTCTGTGCTGTCTCTAGATCCCAGCTGGTTATGCTCAAATGGTGTGAGTGTCCCCACACTTAGCCAAAACCATGGTTTATTTATCTCAGAAATTATGCAAGTGACTCTCATTATTCCATTTCTTAGTTGTGCTTGGCCTCCTTTGTGATTTGCATCTGTCCTGTACAAAGTCAGGGTGGGATCCAGCTGCTCCACAGCTGAGCTGTCAAATGGCTGGCAACACAAACCCCCTGGGCCATGCCAGTAAAGAAAATGTCTGGCCATCATGACCCCTCCTGGATAAATTCTCCCACATTATTCTGGCAGGTGCTGGGTATGTGTGTTTCAGTAAGTTTAAGATCTTTAAACATTTACTTGGCTCTTTGCTTTCCTGTTAGAAAATTGAGAGATAATCTGTTTCTAATACCTGCCAGGATCTCTTGAGCTTGTAAGATTGCCTTTCCCTAAATTATTAAACACCATCTTTACAGAGAGGGGTAAGGAAGAGGTCGAGCGCCATAAGACTGTACCAGAAACTCTGGTCAAACAACTTTGTGTATTCAAGCTACTGGACTGTCCCAAGGTCATATTTTCAAAGTGGCTCTGAGGAGTTACATTTTTTCTCTTAAATCCCATTAAAAATTAACATCCCTTTTAAACATCCCTCTTTGCTTGTTAATTTGGAAACCACAGTGTTACTCAGTGGGGCAGGGAGATGTCTCCTTTCTGCAGGAAGGCCAGGGCCAGTCAGGGACTAACAGTACTGAGTGAGAAGACAATGGCCAGCAGAATTATAGATGAAATCCTGCCCCTTAAAAGACAGTTGGTGTTTCTGGAAAAGGGAGGCCCTGAGGCCCTGGGAAGAGGAAGAGCCCAGAAAGAGCTGGGAAGAAAGGACAGGGATGAGGTAAGTGTAGATAACTGAAACTTGAAAGAAGGAGAGAGGAATAGGAGATGTATCCAAAATGAATGATGGGCAAGTGGAGCACATGAAAGTAGGTTGGATGTTTCCTGGGCAGAATAAAACATTGGATAATCTACCCTTTTTGGTGACCACTAAAGTAGACATCAGTCATTTCCGTGAAAGCTCTGAAAACCACAAGCTAGTTTTATTATGTGCACTTAGAAGATTATATATATACATGTATGTATATATAAATGCAAATATGTAAGGAATCTGTTTGCCAGATATTTATGTTTCAGCAGTAGTGTCAAGTTACTGAAACATTGATCTCGTTGACCCCGCTAATTAAAAAGTGCTCTAAACTGTGATTTTGAACCTTTGTTCATTTTGTTAATGTCAAATACTTCTTCAGTAATCACACAGTTATATAGGAGGTGGTGGAATTCAAATATAAGGTTCAAAGACTCCTGTGAAGTAAAGAAAATAGTTTGCCTGGTGCAGATGTGATCAAAGATTAAAACATACCACAGTACATGCAGAATGATTGCATTCTGTATTTATGACTGGGTAAGCCTTGGCAAATTGTTAATAATACACTGCTGAGAGCAGACAAACATGGCAAAATACTGGCAATTTGGTTTATCAGTATGCTCTGGCTGTTTGGTTCTCCATCAGAGTTTACAGCTGCTTCATGTTGTTGGAGTAATGGAAAGCTGCCAGAAGTTTACAAAGGAAAGTGGGTCAGCATGTGCTTTTATTTTTTAAAAATTATAATTAATTTTAAAGGAAAAATACAAAAATCTTTGTCTAGGATCACAAAGCTGACACCAGCCTCTACAGCCAATTTGACATGCCAGACTGACTTTTCATAGGCTTTTCTAGTTATTTAAAATGAAGCTACTCTTGAACATAATTGCTGTAACAAATGTCCATCCACAGGAAAAGCCTGGGGCTGTCATTCACCTTCTCTACAAGTGGCCAGAGGCAAATCAAGCATGACTTACTGCCAGAAAGCAAGCAGTTTGATCTCTGCAATTGGTAAATTTGTTTTGGGACGGAGTCTCTGCTGTCATTCTGCCCTTTCTGTGCTACGTTTTACATGGTAGTGGTGTGCCAGTCCCTGAAATTTTGATTTACTGATAGGTATGATAGTTTTGAAGGGTCACAGTGAAGCCCCACACCTTGTTTTTGACTCGTGGAGCTCCTACTGAAAGAGGAAGAGGGACAATTGGTACAAGAGGGAAATTGGAGCAGCCACTCCGCTGCTCCTCCTGTGGTGGGAGATGGGGCTCTGTATTTCAGCCTCCAGAGACACTTCCAAAGTTCATAAACCCAGTTTTGTAGTGTACACAGCACCATCCTGATGAGATAAGATCTACCACGGACATTGAAGAGGTGATCCCATTAAAAATCAGATTCTGTAAAACTGACTAACTGAGAAAATCCAGTTCTCTCTCTTGTAGTTGACACTAGGATAACAAGGATCCTAATATAGGTTGACATTTTTATGGCCAAGCAGACCAGAATATTAAATCCTTTGCTTTATTTTTTGTTTTGTACTCACTCATTAGTGAAAATCAGCAGTATGTGCTTGCAGCCCAGAAGACCAAATATGTCCTGGGTTGCACCAAAAAAGGAGTGGCCAGCAGGTGGAGGGAGACCTGTTCTGCCCTTGTGAGGTCCCACTTGGAGTACTGCATCCAGGTCTGGGGCCCCCAGCACAAGAAGATTGTTGACCTGTTAGAATAGGTCCAGAGGAAGGCTACAAAGATGATCAGAGGGCTGGAGCACCTCTTTTACAAAGAAAGGCTGAGAGAGCTGATACTATTCAGCCTAAAGAAAAGAAGGCTCCAGAGTGCCCTCATTGTGGCTTTTCAGTATTTAAAGGAGGTTTATAAAAAAGATGTAGAGAGACCTTCTTCTCAATCAGATAATGTCAGAACAAGGAGGAATGGTTTTAAACTAAAAGATTTAAATTAGTGGTTAGGAGGAAGTTCTTCACTCAGAGGCTGGTGATGCACTAGAATATGTTACCAAAAGTTGTGGATGCCCCTCCCCTGGAGGTGTTTAAGACCAGGTTGGATGAGACCCTGGCAACGTGACCTAGAGGGTGACATCCCTGCCTATAGTATGGAGGTTGGAACTAGATGGTCTTTAAGGTCCCTTCCAACCTGAGCTGTTCTATGGTTTTATGATTCTACGAAGAGTGAGATATGACTCAGCTAGGCTTCATCTCTGACCAGTGCTGAGACAAATTCCAGATGTGAAAGAATGCCCTTATGTTTAGAAATCATTACAAGCTGATAAGTGCTCTCCCTGAGAGAGCTGGAATAAAACAGTTCTTTGGAAAACAAACAAAACACATTAGAAATTGCTTTCAGAGGTTCCATGGGGAGGTTGCTTGTGTAACTGCCATTAATGCAAATGTTTTTGTTTGAATGAGTGTCTTGACCACAGCAAACAGGCTATGAAAGGCAGCTGATCTTGTTTCCAGCTGTGTGTTGATCAGCGACTTATTAATTAGCTTTGTAAAATCTAAAATTAGGACTTATTTTTAACTAAACAGAGTGGAGTTATTACTGGCATTACTACATAACGTATGCAAATTAGTGTTCCCTTTTGCTGTACACAACTCATGAGTTTTTTTGTTCACATTTTATAATTCATTTTTTATGGTACCAATGTATGCAGAAATTCATGCCTAAGAGGGATCCATTTATTTGTTTTCCCATAGTGAAGCTGGAGACAGAGAAGTTGGACTTTATACCAAGCCCTGGTGAAAATGAGCTGAGAGCTTGTTTATCTTTTGATGCATTTCAGAGAAACATCAACAGGAGCATTTTACTTTGGAAGATCACCTTATCAGAGCTCCTGAAAAGCGAGTGTTGCAGTTCTCAAGGGAGACAACTAAATGGGGGGCATTAATTTCCTGCAGAAACAGAAAACACTTGATGTGCAGCAGTGAAGGCTGCTGAAAAATTCCTGCCTATTTCCTGCTTCATGTTTTTCCCCATTAGTTCCCTCATGTAGTTAAAATAAATAAATAAATCTCATTTTGTTAGAAACAATTGAGCTGGGAGAGCTAGAAATTCAGTTGTGGTGGCAAAACAGGCTGGCTGGCAGGTGACCATTTGACTTCTGAGCCATCAGTGTATTATTATTTTTTATTTATTTTTTATTTTTTTCCTGGGATAGTAGAATTAACATAGCCAAAATATTTCTACTATTACTAGATTACAATGAATTTTGTTCATCCATCTTTAAATTATGTTTGGGTTTTTTTCTCATGAACTTTCAGCTTTTGCAGTTTTCTGAGAGTATATTTTCAGACAAAGGATTTCAAAATACATTTCTGTAATTTGTCTCAAAGTGTCCATGTATTCCTCTCCTTGTGCACCCAGGCAGCACTGCACTTGCATGCCCTGATCAGAGTCATCCTGGTGGGGTTGGAGGTTGGAGGGAGAAGAAGAGGCTGTGGGTAGGCTTTGCAGTCTCTTAATGTTGGAAGCTTGGTGAAGTTGCAAGATATCTAAAATATACCTGATGCTATTACATCAGGAATGGAGGAAAGAGCTAAACTGAGGAGTATGTCAATGGTGCATTAAATCTCACTTCTTGTTTTACTTGCAGGCATTCAGTTTGTTGTCTCTGTAAGAACATTTCTGCTATTTGGTAAAAAACATAAAAATCAAAATTGCTTTTTCTTTTTTTTTTTTTTCCAAACAAAAAGTATGCTAGAGATAAGCAGACTGAACATTAAGGATGACAATGGACAATACCATTTCCCCGAAAACCAGTATCACAAACCCTATTACAATAATGTGAATTCAGGGTCAGTATATTCATTTCTGTTATGTCCAAAAGAGGGGCTTTCATTTATATTATTCAAATTGTAAGTTTCAAAGTATTTAGTTCTTCTAGTATGGCTGAACTATACCTTCTTATCAAATATTATAAGTTGCCAGTAAAAATCTTGTTAGATATTCATACTTAAATTTAAATATGCTTCCATCTTCTTCCCACAGATTTTTGTCACCTTCCTCTGAAACTCCTGCTGAAATAATTTTTTAGTTACACAGACAGACAGAATGAAAGCATATGATATACTGAAAAGCTTATTATCTGTGTATATACTTATATTTTATATAAACATAAGTTTAAAAGAGAAAGCCTGGCAATTCTTTCATTAGCTCAAATGGTGTCATTTTTTCCTTAGGAAGTGTTTCCTAAGGAAAAGTGGTTCCACCCATTCACCCATTGAATATTTCAGATCTTGGGTGCCAGATGAGAGCTGTTCTAGTCTGTGAGTGCTTTGGAGTGAACCTGACTCAAGAAATTCTTCTGCCAACGGCAAACGAGGCTGCTGGAAACATTTGTCAGTCTTGGAGCTGGTCCTAGAGCTGATTTCACTGACAGCCAAGTTAAAAGTGGATTGAAACCAAAAGGAGGTTATGATTAGCCCAGAAAATGACATGAAGCTACACGTGGAAGTAGTAGGAGAAGAAGAAATTTTTTTTTTTTTTTTGCATTCATCTTATTCTTAAACCTGTGCAGGTGTAACCTGTGAGTTGTCTGTTGGCAAGCAGCTACACCTGCCTTGAATCACCTGGGCCATTTCTATGAATTGTAGTAACATTCAGGATATACAACTGAAGCATGTAACTAGTAATTTTAGAATATGGTGGAAATAATGGGTTTAGGATGTTTTAAAGCAAAGCTTTAAATGTTTTCATTTATTTATTTATTTATTTTATTTTTGATTTTTTTAAATATAAAGCCCATCAGAGTTCATATTTGTTATCCTCCTCTACTATTTATCTTTCACTTAATTGCATAAATACTGCCACTTGTCTGAGGGACAGAAAGCATCCACACCACAGCATGATTCATATAATCACATCTGTATAATAGAATGCAAGTTAGCTTAGCATTATGATAATATCTAGTGTCAGCAAGGCTTAGATTCATTTATTTTTTATTTTTTAACGTATTTTCTTTTTTTGAGATTCTTTTAAATTAATGTATCTAAGTCACCTGGAATTGGAGTTCACTGATTTTTTTTTTTTTTTAGCTCAATGCATTTTTTTCTTTGTACTTAGTACATTTATTCATCTTTCTTACTTCCTATTAAATACTTTAATTTCTTAGCAAAAGATGATATATTATGTGAATAACTGAAGCAAGATATATTGTCCATTGTTGTAACAATATTACTG
Source organism: Aythya ferina (assembly GCF_964211825.1). Lineage (NCBI taxonomy): Eukaryota > Metazoa > Chordata > Aves > Anseriformes > Anatidae > Aythya > Aythya ferina. Next base: position 26,375,693 of record NC_140298.1, read on the forward strand.
AAGGATAATTCATTGTTGATACCATAAATAAGGGGGGATTGCTATTGTTTTATGTCAAAAGTTGTTTTCTTATAGCTGTGTTCTTCATAGTCATATCTATCTCCTTTTTCTATCTTACCATCCAATTTCTATGTAGTGGTTGTAATAAAAAGAGAAACATAATGTCCTCTGTTGCATCCTGTCACACTGCCATCCAGATCTTATTGGGAAGAAACTGAAATAGAAAAATATTAATGCATAGTAGTATGTTTATTCTCCAGGCAGTTTAGTGGGGACTTTTCTTTCTTTCTGGCTTCTTTTTTACAATAAGTTCAAGAAAACCTCTGCTGTGTTCTCATGTCTAATTTTTATCCTTTTTTTTTATTATTATTTTTTTTTTCCCAATCATACATCCCTGTTGGTAAGCTTGATCTGTGCTAGAGTTGTTACCAGGGGACCAGGCTCAGCTGCAGAATCTGGAACAGAAGTTAGGGAAGGAGGGAAATTGGACCTGTTTATTCTTTTTGAATTTTTGAATATCCTGGTATCCTTGCTGCTATGAAGTTAATGTGTTTTTCCTCAGGAAGAGCATGAAAGGTGCCTGAAAGTTGTTGCTTTTATGATGTAATGTATGATTTATTTTATTTTATGGTGAGAAAAAATCTTTAACTTCATCATTTCTGTCCTTGGATCACAGTAACAGATGGTGAGGAAAAAGTAATATTGCAGTTCTAGCGTGCCAACCTCAGGTTGATCTTGGGTCTGCTCAGATTGCCTTACCTCAAAAACAGCTTAGAAGTGGCGATAGGGGAAAGAAATCACACATATGTATACATGAAAACATTTATATGTCACAACTACTAGGGATCACTTGGGAAGTGCATGCAGATTACTAGTATACAAAAAGACTTACTATATGCATAGGCAATGACACCAAAACACATAAAAACATGGGCTCCTACATATACTTTTTAACTTTACTCAAGGCTTCCCAAAGACAGGTCTAAGCTTCTTCTAAAGAGCATCTTTGACTCTTACTACAGGAAAGTATTCAGTTGCCAGTAAAGCAAAGTTTCTTTCAGCCATGGGGCTGTAAAACCTCTTGATCTCCTATGTCTCATGGACACTCACTTCACATATTCAAGTTAAATTGCTTTGCTTGAAATACAAGGGAGAGACAGAAGGGCTACATAGCTGAGGAGGAGGGGTGGACAAATGTTCTCTGCGTGAGTCTGAATACTGCTCACTAGTTCACAATAAAACTCACAATAAAGACTATGAGAAAGATAACACAAAATGAAAAAAGAAAGAATACTGCATAGGATCTTATGATGTTTTTCTTACAAATTCTCTTACAGACTAAGTAATTATAAAAAAGCCAAGTTCTTGTGGCAGGCAACAATTTTTGCTGTTTATTCCAGGCTCAACACTGGTTCAGCAGGAGCTCTGGAAGTTTTTGTGTGTCTGCACTCCCCTATCCCAGAGGCCTGCTATCATGCCTAGCAAGAATATTCGAATAATCTAAACCAGACCTGGAACACCACTGGTTTAGATCTGGCCCCTGAATCTGCTTCTGGGTCATTTTCTGATTAAAATGGAAATACAGATGCTCATGGAGAGAGTTCATTGGTTCTAAGGCTGAAGAGGAATAAATCTGAACCAGTACAGTGTAATTCACCTTTGACACATGGAGCTTTTCCTACACTTCTTGATTTCCATCTTTCGGTGTAAGCTGTAAGCTCATAAATTACAGATGCTAAATTAGGTTAGTCAAAATGTACAAGAGAGAAAGAGGGCAAAGGAAGCCAATCTTTTTTTTTTTTTTTTTTTTTTTCATGCATTTATTATTATTATTTTAGAGGTACAGTAACATATTCTTGATGCCTTACCAAAAGGGATAGAGAAACTTATATATTTTGGAAGTATGATATATATTTAAGGGGAACAAAAAAGAATCTTGTTTTACTGCTATTCAACATATTTTTGATGCTGAACTCCCACAGGGAGACTTCTCAAAAAAATCTCAGATTTCCTATAATCAAGAGAACAGCATGATATTTATTTCATGCTAATCATTTTTTGGCTTGCTCAAGAATTTAATTTATTTGCAGGAAGTGACATGGCCATAAAGCCTTTTTGAATACAGTCAATGTGCAGAAAAGACTCACTATTTTTGTGGAGAGAAAAAAATCTGTAAACATTTTGATGAAAGTATGTGGTGAGGAAGGTATTTTTTATGTTTAAAATACTTGTAAATGATTACCTTACATTTCTTTTGAGCTGGACTCTATATGCATGGACTTCTAAAAAATTGTGCACTGTTTCAGTACATTTGAATCTACAGGAAGAATAAAATTGCTGTAAGGTATATAGCAATCTTGTATAAATTGCTATCACTATGGAACAGTCTTTTACTATTACAATAACTATTCTGTAGTCAAAGGTGTTTTTTTAACTTGGTGTTGATACCTATTTAAATCAAAGTGATCCCACTTTGTTCCTTTATGCTTATTCCTTTGCATCATGTTTGAGTAGTTTTCTGGAACAAAATGAGCTCCTAGCTGAGGAATTAAAACTCAGTTTAAGAAAGAGCTTCAGAGACAGCAAGATTTGAGACCATATCTGTTTCTTAACCTTTTCTTCTCTTTTCTTCTAAAAGAGGTGATAAGAATGTGTAACCTATATTCGACACTCCTGTAAATTTTCTGTGAATAAATTGGAATTGTGCAGAAACTGACTTCACAATCCCGTGAGATTTATTAATGATAATTACTCTTAATAAAATAGTATTCCTTGGGAAAGTATCACTGTGAAGACTATGTAATGATCTTACTGCTAAAGCTAGAAAAACAATATTCAAACTCATGTGGGTTTTATTTTCAGATACATTTATTCAGTTTACAAGTATAAAAGCCAGTTATAAATGAGCTCCTCCAAGCTGGGTAAAAGCATTGCTACTAAGTATTTGTGATGCTGAATTTTGCATACAGAGGTGATTTACAAAGATAAGAGAAACTAACTTCATATCTGTGCCTCCAGTCACGTTTACAGATGGACGCTAAAGGTCTCAGACAGCCCCAGGGGTAGCTCATTTACCCACACAGTTCACATTTACCTGTGTATGTTGGGTAGTGTGAAAATCATATGGTGGTTCTTATGTGGCTTTTTTTCCTCTCCTAGAGTATTTTATTCAGTGTTGCTATGAAGATGACACAGCCATGGGTGTTGCCACAGGTGCTGCTAATGACTGCTGCATGCCAGGGCAGTGCAGGATGGACTCTGAGCCTGTGTCTCAAGCAGCAGGTGCTGCTCCACAGGGCTTGTCACATAGTTGGTGGCACAGACAGCAGTGGTAGATTATAATGTTTGCATGAGAAGTAGCTTATTTTCTGTCTATTATCAGTAGGGTTTTTCCTAATTCATAGAAGAATGTGGTAAGGTTAAGTGTTGTAAGAGCGCAGCAGTGAGGCAGACGTACAACCAGAGATGCTAAAGCTAACCTTGCAAAAAAAAAAAAAAAGAGATTCTCCCCAAATGTCTTCTTAGCCCCGTAAAAAGAGGAAAAATACCATGCCATTTCTAGTTCTTGTTCATCTACTCATTTTCACAACCTGCTTGCCTTAGTCTTTTTACATGTTTCTGTTCCACTATCATCATGATATCCACCATTATCTTGAAAGTAAGGAAATAAATGTTTAAAAAATATTTATTTAATTATTTTGCACTGGGCTATGTAAAGATGACTGGAGTGTTTCTAAATCCCTGTGCAGTACAGAATAATAATTCACTGAAATAAATTTATGATACCCATGATGAAACACAACTGCTCTGCTTTGGTTGCTTTCTGAGAAAGAAACTATTGAGCATGAGGGTCCATTAAGGTTTTACAAGTTTTAGTTCCAACTTTGGAGTGTAGCTCCAATATTTCAGAAGAAACTGAATTTGTGAAATTCTGCTATGTGAGATGAGACTTTCAGAAAGCAGTAAGTACGTAATGAGGATGGAATTGAAATAGATTATAAAACTTTAATTGTGGCAGCTGACCAGCTACTTAAGTAAAATGTTGATATTAAATTATAAGCACAAGCTTCACAGACTAGCCATTATATTTAGTATGTCTGCCATCTACGATGTCTGGCCTACCGTAAAGCAGCATTATGACAACATATTGTTTTGAAATAAAAATTTCTTTTAAGTAGGTATTAAAGTGGCTGAAGATGTATGTGCCTTCCTTTTGTTTCAATATTTTTAGATTGGACAGACAGCATTTCAAATCACAGCAGTTTTCCTAGCAGATAGAATTGAATATTTTGAATGAAAAGGTAGGCCACAAAACCAAGATTATTATAAACTAACATAAATTCACTATATTTAAAAATCAGCCATCATTTATGACACAACTAGGTTCTTCTTGGTTAAATGACTTGGTTAGATGACCAAGAAACACAGAAAAATATTCATTTTGAAGAAGCTGGGATTTCTTGTATTATAACATCATTGGCATATACTCTCATTTTCTAATGCTTTTTGTCTCATATTCAACTTTTAATTCATTCTATTCTTATTTTTCTAGCTCATGTAAATTAGATCTGGCTTTTTGGGGGCATGAAATAAACTATAGTTCAATTGCTGGATCCATGTCTTAGACTTTAATTTTCTTACCTTTCACAGATATGTTCTGTGGTGCTACCATATTGGTGTCAGAAATACATAGGTATTAAACCAAAGCTTCACAAAATCTCCAGGAGTACATGTTAGATGGATTTCAAATTATTGTGAGTTTCCCACTTTATTAGTTTTTTATATCCCTCAGTTTGGCTTCAGTGCAGGGAAGCACTCGAGTAAGAACTTAACTCTGAGGATGTGTTCAAATCAGTGGAAACCTAGACATATGCTAAGCACTTTGGAAAGAAAAAAATGAAAACACACACACACAAATTCCCACACAATGTCCCCCATATTTTAGCCATTGGCTTGTCTGTTACTTTAGGTTAAGAATTTTTGAATAAAATTAGGCTGTAAGTAGACTGGATGAATTCACACCTGTTTTCTTATATTCACTCATGACTTTTAACTGGCTTTTATACTTGTAAACTGAATAAATGTATCTGAAAATAAAACCCACATGAGCTTGAATATTGTTTTTCTAGCTTTAGCAGTAAGATCATTACATAGTCTTCACAGTGATACTTTCCCAAGGAATACTATTTTATTAAGAGTAATTATCATTAATAAATCTCACGGGATTGTGAAGTCAGTTTCTGCACAATTCCAATTTATTCACAGAAAATTTACAGGAGTGTCGAATATAGGTTACACATTCTTATCACCTCTTTTAGAAGAAAAGAGAAGAAAAGGTTAAGAAACAGATATGGAATGTTACATGGTCTCAAATCTTGCTGTCTCTGAAGCTCTTTCTTAAACTGAGTTTTAATTCCTCAGCTAGGAGAATTACCTATATAAAGGAAGTTAAATGGATTCATTGATACTTAGATGTAGAACTAGAGCTATGATACTAACAGTGAAAATGAACACTGATGAAACAAAATGATTGCAGTTATCAGAATCTGTTGCTTATTGTAATAATATATCACTATTAACATCTCAAAATGACTTGGTAGAGCTGGCAACAAAATCCATCAACTCTAAATGTCCTTTCAAAAAAGGCAAAATATGAGCAAGACTATTTATTTCATTACTTTTTTAAGATGAAAACTGATAAGATAAGAGGACACAAAAATTCCTGCAGAAATGGACCAAATTCTGAAAAAGTTCTATTTTTCTGTCATTTGAATAGGGAGGTATGCTGTAGCCTCAGTGCCTTTGCAGAGACAGTGCAGTAGTTCTCACCTGTTCATGTGGGTAACTTCCATACATATAAAAGAGACAAGGAGGATAAATAACATGAATCAAGCTATTTTGAGACCTTGTGAAAACTAGAAGCTAGAAGACTGTATTTATAGCTATATTAAATAGCTATAAAGGAATTATTCTGATATACTTATTCTAGATTAACTGCCTTACACATTCTTTCCATCTAGAGCAACAGTGTAGAGATAAAGCAGTATGGAGCAGTAGCTATTATGCTTTAAATGAACCTTCCTTCTGGTAAGTCTAGTAAGTCTTCCTAAAAACGCCTGGTGAATCTGCACATTTGCTATTTCCCTGCAGGTTGATGTAGGGGATATGGCTAAATTGTTTGTATTTGTACAGATGGTTCTTGAAGGTGTTTCTGCATCTTTGCTGTAAGTGCCTGTAGGCAGGGGCATGCTTGTTGCTGTATCTGCATGGTTGCAGTACTTCTGGACACACAATGAACCAAGACTTTATGGCCCAGCCTCATTCTGGCTAATTTAAACACATTATTAAGACATCTGAAGTCAGACTCCAATTCCTCTATGCTCTCTATGTAACCAAAGGAAAGGGACTATTATTTCCTCTCTCTGTGTTGAGATGAGCCACCATGTCCTCTGTCTTCTAAGTAATGAGGAGGTGTGGGTGATTAGTAAAGGCAAACTTCTGATCTTCAAGCACTTACATTTATGAAAGAAAAACTCTACTGTTTAGATACCTCTGCTCACAGAAGTGAGAGAACAGGTGTGAATAATGAAGTACTTTCCCATTTTGTGAGATTACTTGTACTCAGTAATTTTCTAATGACAAACATCTTCATGCTCAAACATCTTCAATGAGTCACCTCATCAAATCACTGAACACACTGTTTAAAGTTATTGCCTTGTAGATCTCTATTTGGCTGTAGTCCAGAAGATACAGTGGTGACTATAGAGCAGAAGACATACTGGTGCACAGGACAGGTATAGAATGTTGTGTTTGTTTTCTTTTATGTTTTAAGTCTTGCATTACTGAGTGGAAGATCAGTGAATGTTGAGTAAATGTTTCCAATAAATTATTTGTATGTGGATCTGTGGAGTAATCCAAAAGGATTTATGAAGATAAATGTATGTGTGAACAACTATATATTCAATATATCTCCATTGCAACTATGGCTGATAGTGAACACTGAATATATAGTGAAGTCCTGTGCTACAGAGAAAAAGCAATGTCAGACTCAAGTAGGGAAGACAAGGCAAACAAGTTATAGCTGAACAGGAGAGTTAGTACAATATGGAATAATTAAACAATAACAGAGGACAGTTTTATTATTTTTTAAGTTTACAGAAGTACAGTTGTTCTGTAAATACTGTCTTAGATCCCCTCCAACTATTGTTTTTGGGGTTGTTCAGCCTGGAGAAGAGAAGGCTCTGGGGATACCTTATAACATCTTTCCAGTACCTAAAAGGGATGGACGTATGAGAAAACTGGAGAGGCAGCACTATCAGAGAGTGTATTGATAGGATGAGAAGTAATGATTCTAAACTAAAAGAGGGTTGACTTAGATTAGGTATAAGGTAGAAACCCTTTTGACATTGACAATTGACATTGACTTTCACAAATCTTGAAAGGCAATTTCAAGATATTGAAATATCTTGAAATATATTTGTTTGTTTGTTTGTTTTCTGGAATCCAGAATGATCTATGGTCTGATCTATGGTCTGGTCCAAAATGTAGGAGATCTTACATAGGAAAAGTAGAGCCAGAAGGAGAAAACGAGATAGAAAATGACATGGAAGCAGTCTGCATGATACATTTTTCTTCTAAATAATGTTTATCTCACACTGACATTGAAAATTATAGTTGCTCTCTGCAACAGAAAATGATAATGTGCTTTCTGAAATATTCTCTTTGTTATATCATGTTCCAGTGAACCTGATGATGAGTTTTATAGTCAGTAACTAGGGAAAGAAATTGGGTCTCCTGGACACTACAACCACTTCCTCTTCCTTTCTCCTCTTGCCTTAATCATGTATGTTTCATCAACTTTCTTCATCAACTTTCTTTCATCTCTAATTTAAAAGCTTTATTTTGCATTTTTATATGGAAAAACATCATATGCTGCAAGTTTGGCTCTTCACAGTTCTACAAAATATTGCAGACATTTTAAGATGATGCACTGAATGAAAAGTGTAGCTGATAGTGTCCTCCAGGGATGGTCACACTTCTCACTCAGTAGCACAAGGGACCTGTGCAAGAGGCTTTTTTGTTGAGCCATAGTCAGCTGTGACACCAGTGCTACTAAGAGTGGTTCTTTATCTTCTGCTCCACCTGAGGTAATAAAAGACAATGAGATCAACTAGAGAAGTATCTCAGTCTGCCTGTTCACTTTGTCTACAAGTCTTCTGTCACCTGCAGGACATAAGGAAAAAGTAAATGGCAGCCAGCCAAAACTATTGTGAACTGTGGTCTGTTTTTATTTGTTTGTTTTTCCTTATGAGCTTTTCATCATTCAGTTGTGAAAGTGTACTTTAAAGTATACTTCTTTGGAAAGAGTTTTTACTCTGAAATTTGCCCTTATCTAAGCATTCAGACAAGCTCATTTAGAAATAGGGAGGTTTATTAATTCACTGGAGTTGTATATCAGAGTCTTGGTCTTATCAAATACTTGTTGCACCTTTAAATTAAATTATAGACGTGTCTAACTTTCTAGATACAGAATGATATCAATGGAGCTATTAACTTGCATGAGGTAATTTCTAAGCAAAAAGTTTTAGGAGACCAATAAAAGTGGAAAATACTGGGAACACGGCTGCATGACATTTTAGCAGGTGTTCTTGTCTAGAATAACTTTGAATAAGGTTACATTGTCATAAATCTGTATAAAAGTTTATTTTTTTTTGTTTGTTTACAAAAATTAGGGATTATTTATTTTTAATAGGGAGGGAGGTACCCTATGCTTTGTTTTATGGAGAACATAGCTTGTGGTTAAAAATAAAACAATCTCTGGAATCCAAACTATCCTTTCATTAGGTATGGAAAAGGCTAAATTTTCACCCTCAACTGTAGAAGTATTTTCATTAGGTTGCATTAAATAAGAACTCAGTTTTATCACCTAAATGGTAGGTATACAGTGAATTTTCCATGTTCTGGCACTTTTCAGGAAAATATCTGCAATTTTAGAACAGTAGCTTATATACCGCAAAATTGTATATATTGTTATAACCTCTGTTTTCTACAAGTCACAGTTAAGACACTTGTTAAAAACTAATTTATGGTTTATAAGCCTATGCTATTTTACAATGGGATGATGTTGCTTTAGGGTAAGTATTTAAATAACCTTATAAAACACTGTCTTTTTGTAGTATAAATCTTTTCAGAAACAAGACACGCATTTTTCTTTTTGTTAGCTTTAGCTTTTTTTTTTTTTTTTTTTTTTTTGTCTCTTTGTTTTCCTGTTATTTATTTATTTTCTAAGTGACCATTTTGGGGCAGAAAGGGGAGGCTTAAAAATAATAATACACATCAAAGAAAAGAATTTGCATATACAATGTGTTTCTTTCACAGGATAAAATGTATTGACATGAAAGACCAGCTTCACCAATGCTCACTTTCAGGTAGAATTTTCTTATATCAAATTGAATGCAAGAAATGTTCTCCCAGAAGCTGTGATTTAATATAAAGTACTGATGCAGAGGTCTTAGATTACCTGATGTTGCAAACTAATAAAGTAAGCATATTTGATAAAATATTTTGGGTACTTGGAAACACATTTACCTGGTACAGGATTGTAAAGTGGCTCTCCTAACAAGTATGAGCATGAAAACCACCCTTTAAGGCAGCAGTTATGTGATTATAAGAACTGTTATTTGCTTCTATTTTTAAAGTAACACAAAATACATTGTTTATCACACCATTATTTTCTGTGTAGCTTTTATCCTGAAAAATGTCAGACAAATTCAGACTCCATCAAATGGAAGTCAAAGGTAATGACTAAATCGCAGTAAAATTATAATCAGATTAAAAATAAATTTATTAATATATACTGCTACATGCTTGACCATACACAGTTTTCCAGTATAAGTCTATCATCAATCTTTCTAAACATCAGTTTCTTTCAGAAACTTAGGAATGCACCATCCAGGTCTATAGTACTCTAATTTTCTATTCTAATGCTCTTTTATCTGAATAGCTAATTTGTAATAAAATCCTTTCAGCTCTAACAGGATGTCATATAAGTTCCTATGGAGTTAAAATATTTTACTGTAAAATATTTAGTTACTTTTTTATGTACATCAAGAATCCCTTGCATATTGTCATTTTATTCGTGATATCCTACATCACTATTATTTTATAGCTGTAAATACACAAATATTCTCAGATAAGTCTATTTTAGAATTAAAGATATGGCCAATATGCTGTGTGAAAAATGGTGATTTGAATGCAAAAACAGACATAGAAACAAAATTATTAATATTTTTATTAAATGTATTTTAAAATTATAATTTGCAATGTTTAAGATGAACAATGAAACCTTACCGATAGCATGATTTCTCTAGCCCCTTTCAGTAAGAATTCAGTGAGTGCCACAACCAAATATGAATTCAGTTGCTGAGCCACTGAAAATTTGAAAGGATTATGGAGTTTAAGATTAATGCAAAGTTCCTACGAATGTTTGACCAACGAACCTGCCTAAATGACAGATACTACTGATACTTACAGAAATTAATTTAGTCAAGGAAATGACTTCTCATTGTGTGAGAACTTTGTCTAATACACAAGTCTTTTTCAAGCTGGAGTTATCATTTCTAGTTTAAACTCAGTGAAAATGCTTTGCTGGTTGTTTACTGTGTTCCTCAGCACACAGTAAAACTCCTTAACGCCAAATAAAAGTGCTGTATTGTGAATTACAACAGATTTTAATATGGTTTTGTTGGAAAAAACTTGACTGAAGTTCATTGGTGAAGTTTTTTGGTTGTTTTAGAGCATGGTTCATGACATATTTGAAATTCATTTTCTTTCATTGAGCAGTAAGTCATGCCTTTTCAAGTCTCTTGAGCAGGTTTCTTCTTTAGCTGTGATGTTGCAAGGAGGATGGTACAATGGGACAGTAATGATTTTGTTTAACCTGGCAGACATGCTGGAGCCAGTTCTGATTCCATCGCTGATGCACTTTTCTAGTCAGAACTTTGAGGTGTATATCCTATGACTTTTCTCACAAAAAAAAAGTATAATCAAAACTCCAAAAATGGGATGGAAAGGTGCATTAATTCTCAGGGGAAAAAATGGCATAATTATTAGAAAAAAGTTTTTTTTTTTTTTGTTTGTTTTTTTTTTTTTTTTCATTGAAACATAGGATGTTTTCTGAAAACAAGGAAGGAGGGAATTGCATATCTTAAATTCTATCACAAATGTTTTACTGTGATTTTAATATACATAGAGTAATTAATTCAGCGGAATGTCTGCTGGCCAAAATCTAGACCTCTTCAAGTTGTATGAGAACACTTGTTGTTTTGTCAAATAAATCACAGGAGTACTTAGCCAAGCTCAGAGACCTCTAAACAGAATGCAACATGGCTTTATACCTTGCAAAACTAACAATCTCTAACCAATTAATAAACTTCAAGTAGTGCGTAAGCCCTTGTGGGAACCTCACTGATAGAATATATGAATATTGTAATGAATTCTAAACAGCCTTTGTTAGAATTTTTATTTTTTTATTTCTTTAATTGCAAGTTTTTCATGAATTTCTGCACAGGAAATAAGTGTATTCACTCACCATTCCAACTATACTCATCTGCATAAAATCTACATAAAATCATATACATGTATATGTGTGTACATCTATAATGTACCTGTGAGAGGAATAATAATGTCATGTAGGAAAGAAGACTAATACTCTTCACCTCCAAAGTTTAACTACCAAAGGTTTGGAAAACTGTACTATTAGTCAGCAGTGACGTTTAACCATAGAAAAGTGTTTAGATGAAGAATGATCTTTCCATTTAACTTAAAGTCCCAGTCATCTTGTTGTCCATTCTCTGAAAATGACCAAATACATAATTAAATCACTGATAAGTGCCTGGACATGGGAGTTAAAAAAGCTATATAAGAGCCAACATGGCTAAGGTGAGAAAAGTGCTGAGAAAAGCGATTCAGCTGTGACACTGCTGAACCTGTGGTTTTGTGAATCACAATAGATGTCATCATACCTCTTAAGTTTTGTAAGACTTTTGATGTCCTCCCTAATACTTTCAACAGCGATCTGGAGATCTTTAATCAAATTGTAAGGACAATTGCATGGGTACAAATAGGAAAGGCCAAAGGAAAATGGAACAAAACACGTCTCATTTCAAAAGACTCTTTGAGAATGTTTCACTGTCTCTAGAGCTGGAGGACTAAGAGTGAAAAAAATACATCTAGATTGATGGATGCTTTATTGGCTTGTGCTTTAGGATAAGAAATGGAAGGTGACCTACTTTTGATGAGCCTAAGAATATAAAAATGTCAACTAGAATACCAATGCAGAAAAATGTGAGCTGTTAAGGAAAAACAAATGATCCAAATGTGTTCATTTATCTTCAGGTATTTTATTATTATTTTAAATGTTTAAACCAATATAATAAGTAGGTTTGTGTTCTTTTCTAAATTTATTCCTACACTCTTCTCTAGCACTCATGACCCAAAATATATAAAAGTTACTCAGACTTCTTAAACTTTTTTCCACATCTGAGTTAAACTTAGATGTGTTTAAGAAGTAGACAAGAAATAACTTTTCAGTGTCTTGTAACTAAAATATGGCTTATTTGAAACACACCCAGACAAAAGGTTTGCTATTTTTAAAGACAAGTGTTCCCATTGTGACTTTAGATCTAATTCAGACCTGACCTGAAACACACTTTTGCCAGCTGACAGGCTAAATTTGATCTTGTTTCAACCTCAGCTGTAGTAGTGATTCTATGTCTGTATTATCCCTGAAGACAACAGATATTGGGACATTTATTAATAAATAACCCAAGAAGAAAAGGAAGGAATTATGGCAAGAGTCAAATCTTAATGAAATGATGACAATTCAGTTGGCAGAGACAGTATCGCGTAGTGTCCAATGCAATAAAAATATTTTAATATCAACTGTGGTATAATCATGGTTTGTTTAAAAACAAAAATAAATCTGAAACCATAAAGGATTTTAAATATAGTTCCATTATCCTTTTCTTTTTCTAGAGAAATTCAGGGGATATGGTGTGTTTTAGAAGAAAAGTTAGACTGGAAATTGACTTCTCAGAAGTGAGGTGTATTTCTGTTAGACCAATGGACCCTGAGCTTTTCTGCAGGTACATGCAAGTTTAAAACATGAAATGTCTGGGAGCTCTGTAAATCTATTGATAATGTTTTGTGTTCTCTTTATACACAGAAAACAGGTTCTGAGAATTGCTGGCCAAATGATGTTCAACACATACCTATTGAAACACAATGGAAATCAGAGCTTTTCTCTGCTAGAAGGATAAAAAAACCCTTTCCTTGGGTTTAAGTTGAATGACTGCTTCATATTTATGTGGTTATACTGATTTTGTTACTAGTTATTTACTGTTCCACTGGAAAATGGAAAATTGGTCTTACCAATACCTATGTTTTTATGGGGACCATGTTAGGACCCTTGCTGAGGGTGCTAATTCAAGAAATAAGAACACTGAAAGAAAATCTACTCTATATTAAAATATTTCTTGATGTTAAAACTTTCAGGAGTATCCAATCATTTTATATTGTTTGAAAAAGTCTAAGTCACTCTGCTACCTAATAAGGAGATATTTAGAGGATATACATGTCTGAATGAGGGACTTCAGCCTAAACACAAACAAAATTAGTCTTTCTGACACTAAATGAACTGCTACACTTATAAATGTTGTTGTGGTTTAACCCAGCTGGCAGCTAAACACCATACAGCCGTGATAAAATTCAATTCATGGGCTATTCTCACCCAGTATTAAATCCCCTTGAGGAACACACCAGACCTCTCCGTTCTTTTGCATCACCCACCAAGTGTATCCAGGTCCCTGAGCAAAAGCAATTCCACGAATGGGTTTGCCTTTTCCTGAGGCAGAAGTAGCCCAGGCTGTTTTACCCAACATATTTCTTACATGCACTACAGGAACTTTATCCCCTTCTATAGTATGTAACAGGTTTGATTGGGCAGGTCCAGCTCAGTTGGCAGATCCCCTAGTATTGACTAACCAGGTGGCCTTTGTCACATGCGTATCCCAATTTTTGAATGTCCCAGCGCCCATTGCTTTCAATGTAGTCTTTAACAGTCCATTGTATTGTTCAACTTTCCCGGATGCTGGTGCATGATAGGGGATGTGATACACCCACTCAATACCATGTTCTTTGGCCCAAGTGTCTATAAGGTTGTTTCAGAAATGAGTTCCATGGTCTGACTCTATTCTTTCTGGGGTGCCATGTTGCCATAGGACTTGCTTTTCAAGGCCCAGGATAGTGTTCCGGGTGATGGCATGAGGCACAGGATATGTTTCCAGCCATCCGGTGGTTGCTTCCACCATTGTAAGTACATGGCGCTTGCCGTTGCCAGTTTGAGGGAGTGTGATGTAATCAATCTGCCAGGCCTCTCTATATTTCAGCCATCGTCCTCCATACCAAAGAGGCTTTGACTGTTTGGCTTGCTTGATTGCAGCACATGTTTCACAGTCATGAACAACCTGTGCTATAGTGTTCGCTCACCCTCCCCTCTCCCTCTCTGGGATGGAGGAGAGAAATGGGAAAGTGAAGCCCGTGAGTTGAGACAAAGGCAGTTTATTAAGACAGAAAACTTAACTGAACTCTGTCCTAACTGAAACCAGGACAATGTGCACTTGAGTAGTAAAGCATGTTTTAGGTAGAAAGGAAGTACTTTAAGTTCATGGTCTATCCAGGTTCTTTTTATTTATTTATTTATTTTTAATTTGAGATTCACAGATAATTTTCTCTATTCCACAAGGATTATAGGGAAAAGGTAGCTTGCTGTATTTTTATGTTGCAACTACAGAACTGTTTTCTCAGCAGTCACAGAAACCCCAAAGATCTGCAGAAGTGATTTCAGTTTTGTCAACTTAGACTTTAGTTTTCTATTTGTAAAACAATGAGAGGAGAGCTGGAGACTGAGTGGGAATAAGTGGGTATCTAACAGTGTTTGAACGGTAGATGACATGAATTAAGTGAATGAGAAAAGGGCTGTACTGTTTTTTGTGGTTCCTAGGCGATAGAAGAGTAACAATGTTGAAGAGGTTGCAGTTGAGGAGTTCCCATTTTGTTTCCAGCATATAAATTGTTTCTTCTCTTCTATCGTGCTAAGCAGAGGCAGGGGAAGTTTAGGCTGGAAGAGGTTCTTCACCCAGAGGGTGGTTGTACACTGGAACAGGCTCCCCAGGGACATAGTCACTGCACCAAGACTGTCTGAATTTAAAAAGCGATTGGACTGTGCACTTAGTCACATGGTCTAAACTTTTGGGCAGACCTGTGCGGTGCCAGGAGTTGGACTTGATGATCTTTATGGGTCCCTTCCAACTCAGAATATTCTATGATTCTATGATCCCTCAAGTATAGGGCTTCCTTCACTCCTGTAGTTGCCTTACACTTAGTTCCTACACTCTTCTCTAACTCTTCAAAAATTGGGCACTCAGACTTGTGTGCCCCTAGTAACACTAGAACTGTTTTTAAAAAGATAAGGTAAAAGCTAATTTAGAAAGCTGACACTCAAGAAAACTTTCTTAGCTGTAAGATATGCAATTTTATGCACAGGCTGGCTACAAAGCAGTAGCATTTTTATCTGAGCAAAATCTCAGCTGAAGACATTATTCAAGTGATATTTATTCTGTAGAATGCCTACTGATTTACTTGAGGCTTCCTAAAAAAAATTAAAATAAAATATTCTCCTCCCAAAAACAACATAAAAATAGCATTCATATACAAAGATAAATTAATCTATTCCCACAGTTGCCTGACCCACTAGCCATGGTGCTGACTACTTTCCCATGCACCTGCTGTGTTTCTGCTAATCATCATTACAATTACTGAAAATCTTGGAAATCTTTCCAACACTTTCCTTTAAGTTGTGTTCCTTCTGCACAATGGATCAACAGATATGTATGGGTGATATGAGGGGAAACAAATGCATGTTTGACTTGAATTTGCAGAATTTTATTTATTTGTGTTTATATACGTTAGCATGTTTGAAAAAATGCTGAAACAACACATGTAACCAAACCTAAACAACATAGAAGAAAACAGTTGTTAGTTATGATCACTTCAATCTTAAACTAGTTGTATTTATATCTTACATTTATATCTACTGCCCCTCACAAAAATTAAAACTACTCTTCCTGTATGCAGCTCTTGACTAATAACAGGTCAAGATATACAGGTCAACAAATACAAAAGTGAAATATGGTAGGGAATTAACATCACATAAATATCTGAATAAAAGTTTGAAGGCTATCTGTTCAGTAAATGTTCATCTAAGCACAGTCTATCATCCTACTTAGTAAAAAGCAGGTTAGGGTGTATAGTTCTGTAGTTAATAGACTAAACTTGCATCCTTCCTTCATCACTTATGAACAGAGGTTCCACCAGTCTGGCCATCCCAAACCACTATTAAATGGAACTATTTCTTTGGCGCTATTTGCATCTTCCTCCAGCTGTGCATATTCACTCCTACCTTAACAGACACATAAGTATTCAAAAAATGTCTTACTTACTTCCAAGCTCTTTTACATAGCTGTAGAAATAAGTTTGAACTCCAAAGATACCAATATTAGTAATGCCTTCCATTTAACATGTACCATTTTCTGAAGATGTTTTCCTCTTGAGACAACACCTACTGGTGTTGTGTGCAGATTAGAAATCTGCACATTCATAAAATGAAGGAAATAAGATGTCACTGATGTGCTATAGTTGGCCTTTTCAAGTTGTAAATAGTAATGATGATATCTGTTTTTTGAAGAACAACAAAGGAAAACTGTCAGCGCTGGCATTCTTTTACTAGAAATCCAGGAACACTGAAATTGTTATGGATTACTATTACCAGCTACTTACGCTTAATCATAACTTATCAGAATACTGAAATTGATTCTAATATTTTTATCTACCTGTCACTCTGAGATGTATGTACTATTTTTTTTTTTTTTTTTTTGCTAGATGACTGAATTTTAGAGATATATTACTTTTATTTGAACAGCATGACCTTGGAAAATGAAAAATAAGAAACAGCTCCCTAGGAAAAAAATAGATATAACCTGCTTAACTCCATACAAGTTGTTTTACTTTGCTTTATGAAATTCTTTCATCATTTTTATTTAGGTTAATATTTTGAAGGAACAAGTGTAATTTAAACTGAAATATAAGATTTCCATTTCAAACAACCAAGATGGTTTTTAATTGGAACAATAACTGAGAAAGCTCTAAACCTTTGGACAGGGATAGTGAGTATCTGGAATTGTGCTGGTTTCAAACTTGGTGAATATTTAAATTTCAGTGTTACAAATCCAAGCAGAATACTGCATCAGAATGACCTCTTCCTCTCATTTAGTTGATAAAAAAAAATCTGACACCACAAATATTGAATGTAGACTGTGTTTTGAAATCTCAGAGTGGCTCATTTTTAATTTCCATGTGAATTTGGGACAGAGACGGGATTTGTCTTAGTTGTGGTTCTTTAACTGTATTCCAGAAGTTCATAAGAAATGTAACTATGTTGTACAACAGATTCCCATCCACCATTTAACATCTTTGCTATGTGCTAAGTATCTTAAATAAACCCCATTTCACAGAACTAATGTAATGACATTCGTCAGTTTCTAGGCAAAGGTGATGGTTCAGGACGCTTTGCAGTTTGTTGTTGTTGTTGTCTTTTTTTTTTTTTTTTAACTGTAATTTGTCAGAACATTTTTCACATAGGTAATATAAAAACATAAAAATGGATACAAGCAGAGAAGTGGATAAATAAAAGGAGTCAAAGCTCATATGCCTTATCAAGAAAATGTTTCCCAACAAGAAATGTCACAACATGACAGCTTGACTGGTTTTCATTTGTCAGTACTTTTTATTAACACTTTTATAGCAAGTATTTAATAACATGTATTTCATTTTGCTATCTTCTACCAGAGCAAACATACAAGGAAATCACTTGCAACATCTTCAGGCACCATATATTAGATTACATGTAAGTAAAATGGTTGCTAAGTATTCCTTATACAAAACAGTTTGTAATGTTAAATTTCTCACTGAAAATCAAACACAGTAGGTTATATGCATGTCTAGAGATAAAAATCTCTTTAGTGTAAACAGCACTAGATAAAAGTAGAAATGCAATAGTATTAAAAGTATTCCCTTCCATCATTTATCAAAAAGCTTTTGAATTCGCCAATGCAGAAGAAAGAAATTTTACATAAGTTCATTATTTTACTAATTAAAAAAGTAAAAACAAATAAACAAGAGCAAAACAAAAAAAAAAATACAAAAACAGAAACAAAACAACAGAAATGCTTTTAAAAGAAATTCCAGCAATTGTAACTAACACACATTAGTATCTACTTTTGGTTTTCAAATTCATAATATGAACTGCATAACCTGTTTGAGGAGCTATGCAGAATGAGGATAGTGCCATGTGATGCAAAGGAAATGAATCTAAGGTGAACCCTGAGTGTAAACACACCCTTTGACTTCTCAAAATGACACATGCTTGGAGAAGAAACACATTATTCAAAATCACCACCAAATCTATACTTCATTTTCCAGCTGCATTGCTCGACTTGCTTTTTGCAGCAACGACTTCTTCTAACATTACATTTATCAGATACCTTCATTTACTTTCCTTGACAGTTCACTTTTCACATTCTCGGTGATTTGCTTATTCCACTGGGTTAAATGTAGAGCTAGTCAGGTTAACATAATGCTTCTGTTCTTAGAAGTCAGATCCACCACATTCTCTCCTCTCTACCACCCCCCCCCCCCAAGGACCTTTCCTTATGCAGCTCACTGGTCTGTCCCACACTCTTACATCCCTGTGTGGGAAGCCTGTGGCTCTCAACAACACACAAGGTATTTCTACCAGGTTCAACCAACCCATGAGTTTGTCCTAATTGTGCTAGGGTAATTCAATATCTTCTGTAGCTACTGTGACTGGTAGTGCTAGGAGGTATGTCAGAGTAGGAATTTGAGACAAATAAGTTTGGAGGCAGAAATCTTGAGTGGAAACTGTTTCACTGAAAATGGGTTAGTTAAGTATCTGTTGAGCCAGGGAGATAGTAACTGAAGGACAATGTCCAGAGGAAATTTTATGTGACAGGAGTCCCTGTGGTGGTGGATGTTTAGTTACTTCACCTTGTCAAAAGGCACAGAAAGGGCTGGACCTGTGTCCTCTGAGGTTTTCCTGGGTGCCCCCCTCCTTCCACATCCTTTTCAGTGAGATGGTAATGACCACAGACAAAACTGAACATTAGTGTCGGGCAGGGAGAAACTTGCTCCATATCAGAATCTTTAACATCCAATAAATTTTTCAGTTGTCTCTTTGCTTTTCTGTAGGTGTGCAGAGGAGATTTTGTCACATAATCTAAGAAGAATGACTTGAGCAATGGATTCCATTCCATGATATTATTCCTAGTCTAAAGAGTAAAGGACATTGCTATGCAACAAAATTTGCTATTTCTTCACTGCCTCACTGGAGAAATGTGTTTCAGTGCTTACATTCCCTCTCTGAACTTTAAACATGCAAAAATTAACCTTTCATCTGAAATTACTCTATGGCAATAACAGAAGGGTTTTAATAGATAAATAATGGATTCTACAGCAACGAGCACTAATGACTGCAAACACATGAAGAAATTAGGTTTAATTAACACTGTGTACAAGTCATTACCATTTTAAAGTAGTGTAAAAGATATAACTTAAATAATTAGTTTACGTACTAATAGTCTGGTGATGACTGCATCTTGTATCTGCTTGCTTTGGGGAGGCTGACAGCAGATTGCTGTACACTGTGACTCAGCCAGGGTGCAGGTTTGCCTGGGTCATCTCAGGTCAGATATCTCTGAATACACTCTAAGCTGGCACACAAAATGCTGTATCTTCCTAAATAAAATGTTTAAGTACAGATCAGTGGACAGCAGACTGTGAACAATTCTGGGAAACTGCATGCATGGTCTTCTCATTAGTTGTACTCATCCCTGCCTCTGACTCAGACAACATACTGATGCTTTGAGGCTAGCAGAGAACAGAGAAGGAAGGCATGATATTTTAAGTCAAGTTCAAGAAAGCAGACACCTATTGTGGCCTAAAACAATTCTCTTCCTCTAGTAACCTTCCTCCTAACCACTGCTTACCAGACATTTTGGAAGGGAAGGAAGAAGCATATGTGTTTGTGTGCCTTCCTTATTGCAATCCAGTGTGTTGTACTGCTGTGATCTCAGCCTTGTTGATGGTTAAAGATCACATGTCAACAGGAAAAGTGTTTTTTTTCTGCTACTGTTATTGCAATGGCATTTGGCAGAAAGATGGGGTGGACAGATGGGACAGCAGCCTCCTAAATTGTCTTGCCTAAATTCACAAGATTATTCTGTCGGAGCCCCCTACTGTTCCACCTGCCCTCCCTCTTCCCTCCCCCAACAACCAACTCTGATTGCTAGTGTAACATAGAGCTTGATATCGCTCAAATTCAAAATATTCTGCCCTGTATGTCCAGCTGATTATCTTTCTATCTATTCTCTTTCCTGGCAGTCATCAATGTGTTGCAACAAGATAAAAATCAAGTTCCTAAACAGTTTAATTTAAAATCTGGAAAAAAAAAAAAAAAAAAAAAAAAAGTCTAGCTTGTCTATTTCTCATAGACATATCTTAGTCTGCTATTTTCTTTTGGTGATTGTAAAATTTAAGAATTTCTTTCAGTACATAATTTGATGGGGACAAATTTTTTTGTGATGATCGGGCTAAGGTGACAGATAAAAATGCAATGTAAAATGTTGGGGACAGAATGAGATGTTTTTTTTTCTGCCAAAGAAAGTAACAATAAGACAGAAAAATGTTTCTAAAGGCCACACTAAAGAAGTCGTTGTCATGAGAAGGGAATGAAAATCTGGGGAAGATGGTGTTGTGGGCACCATCAGAGAGAGCAATATTTAAATAAAGTACATTTCTGAAGGTACTAGGACAACAGACAGGTTCAGATGTTGATTTGGTTCTGTGCTTTGGGGAAGAGGAATCCCTACAGATTTCAACATAAAAATAAATTAAAAGAAAGAGTGGAGTTTGAATCCCATTGGTTAGTTAGTGTCTAAGATGAAACTGGACAGGCCTCCAGTGAAAATAGCACAAAATTAGAGGTGAGAGACCAAAGGTGGGATAACCACCATAGACAAAACAGAACTGTGATGATAATGGGGTATTAAAGGTGAAAAATAACCTGTGATGGGGTGAAGACCAGAAGGGTACAAAATAGATCTGCATGGATTTTCATTAAAATAGTGATATGACAAAAACTCCTATGTGAACCCAGATCTCAACTCACTCTTATGTCAAGCCTAGAGCTATAACATCAGCTTGAATCATAGATACATATGCATGTATTTGTTAAACACTAGATTCAGTTCCAAGGTTCAAAAAACTACAGGAGAATATGCATAAGTAAAACAGGATATTTTTGAACCTAGAAGGTAACAGATGGAGTTAATATGATGAATTTGAATACAAATCTAAATTACTAACTACCAGTTGTGGTCAACCTAGTAGCTGTTTGGTATTGGATACTTTAGGGAACTGGTTGCTCCATTTATGTCAGTTCTAAACTAATGGCAGTGCTGACTCTATATATTCCTAATTTTCTTTGTCAAATGGGCTCACTCCCTTTCTGTCATCCTTCCTAGGAGACAAGATAATTATTTACTCATTTTTGAATGGTATCAACCACAGCAGATGTTGAGTAGGAGGATAATCTCTAGATTATTTTGACTTTTCTTTTTTTATCCTTTTTTATCCTTTTGTTGGATTCTAGCCTGATTTTACAACCTTTAATCACATGATAAATACTGGTAGAGAGATAGTATTAATATTAGGACAACTTCAGATGACATTCAAGAGAAGTACTACGTTCTACCTTTAATCTTTCAAATACAATTACATCTTTTTATACTACTGCTTTCATAGCAATATTTTCCGAAAATTCTTTCACTTTTTCCTCTGTCAAGATGTGCTAAGGTTACTACATTGTCAACCACTACTATCTCATGTCAAGTAATGTTACTAGTAGCTACTGCATGCATTGTGCCAACAGACAGCTCAGAAAATAAAATATTAATTTAAAACACGCATAACTTAGTGGTAGCACAGAAGCTGAAATAACAAGTACAAAAACAGGGCTTGAGTGAACTAACATTATAGCCTTTGGGTTTTGCACGGCATGTTCTCTTGAATTCTAGGAATATGTTTACCACTTCATCCATGTTTCTAGGGTTTTCTGCATTCAATGCTTCATAGAAAGGGACACTGGTGGCTTTTAAGGACTGATTCATCAGTCTTCCATGGTCTGAAGAACTAGGTGTTTGGTTAGGGTGCATTACTAAAGATAATTCTAGAACACAGGAGGGCCATGACCCTAAAATATTACAAGCATTATTTGTGCTTGCTCTTGTATGAGTATCCAGATAAAACTATATGCTTTTCCTGAATAATGGAATGTGTGATTTGACACAGTAAAGTATAAAATAGACTTGAAGTTATTATAACACAACAAATTTTATGTGTCATATCCAAAATTACGCTCAAAGAAGTTGTGAACTGGAGTGCCAGCAGCTGAGTTAAGAGATCTGTAACTTGAAGATCAAGAAGAAAACTAAATTTGCTGTGAAGATACAGCTGTGCCACAGAACGAAAACTTTCCTCAGCTTGCTTTCTGCAAGCTTAAATTTTTCCATATGAATTGTACAAAGGATAGTTGTGGCAACAAAATGTAATTTTTCTCTTCTTTTCAAAGAAATGAGTCATGAATTGTAAAGAAGGAATCATGCATTACATTTTTAGAAATGTTATTTTTGATATTACTGCTATTTAGTATTTTTCCTTGCTAAATGCCTGTGTAATAAGATTGTAAATTATAATCTAGGCTAAGTGAAATTACACCTGTAGACTAAACAGACTTTTCAGCTACTACAGAATGCAGATTCTTCATTACCTAAAGATGGTCTTTCAGAAGAAACACAGCTTTTTGGTTGTTACTGGCTTTTCCTTAATTTCCAGATGTCTTGGGAAGTTTTCTAGTACCTGATCCTAAAGTTTAGAAAACTGTATACAATCTCTGAAACTATTGTGAGGAAGTCCTAAAAAGAATGAGATTGAAAAATAAATGGCACCCTTCACCCTTAAAATTTCCTTTTATACCCTCAAGTATGTACTTGGCTCTTCTTTTCAAATGTTTCTCCAAGTGGTGTTCATTTTAAATTTGGTAAACTGAGCCAGCCACAGAATCTTTTCCTTTTGTCACCTGTAGTTTAAGGAATAATAAAAACAACTGAAGAGGAAAAACTGTTAGAGCTCTGTGAAGCAATTTTGCAACTGTTGAGCACTGCTCCATCAATGAAGCTGCCAATATCCTGGATGATGTTAGAGAGTTATAATTAAAGTCACAGTCAGGATCCCTAATGCCAGTGTTAAGGAATGAGTGAGAATAGGTACTAGCTGCCATGAGGTGCAAAGTAAAACATTGTGTTGTGATAATTGTGGACAGCTTTCATAGCTCTTTCATCTCTGAAAATAATGCCATATAAACAGGTTTAAAGAGCTGGGTTCAAGTGTGATTGCAAAAATAATAATTAACTTCTGTTTAGCAAACTTGGTGATACTAGCAGTGACTCAGAAGCTCGACTTCACCTGGACTATAAGAATAAATGCATTCAGAAAATCACCAGAATTCTGCTTAATAATTTCTCGTTGCTCTGTCTTCTTTATTAGTGCAACCCACATCTAGGGAGATTAAAAGGAGAGTGATGCTAACTGTGTTGTAAGCACAGGATAGTGGGTTTAATGAGCCTAGTTTTACTCTAAAGAGTTCATACTCTAAGAAACATTTACAGGAATCTCTTAGAAAAATGTTCCTTTCTAATAACCACTAAGGTGTAAGGGTAAGTATGCCCATGGATACCTACATGGATAATATTTAATTAGATTTAGAAGCCATTTTTCTAGTGATTTGAAATCAATGTATGCCATCTTTATTTTTCTTGAAATAATTAGTGCTTTGTTTATGCAACTGTTCTGTAAATACCAGTTTATAAATGAGACAAAAGTTAGACATAGCATTCAAGCTCTGGCTGGACATGACAGGAACTATTTTCCAAAGGTCTCAAAAGTTTTCAAAGTCTTTGATTGAACAACACCAAAATATTTTCAGGACTTATCATTGTACAGATTTCTGCTTACTAGGATCAAACTGAATCAAAACAGTACTGTTTAGCTTTTGAAGGCTTATCAGCCTTTTTAACAGGGTTTTCAAAAATGGAAATAAGAATGTGGGCATGTGTTTGCATCTGGACTTGCTCTGGACTTGCTTTTTTTAAAGATGCTGGAAATGAAAAGATGAGTCCAAAAATCTCAGTAACTTCTGTAAGTTTTGAATGAAGCTCTAGATTGAATCTCATTAATCTTCAAGTTTACTTTTCAGTAGACACAAGAACATTTTCAATGCATTAGAAAAAATCCTTAGTAGGCCATGTTAATATATTTGTACTTTGAACGAGGAAACAAAATGTGTTTCTTGAAATTTATCTGTGTTCAGTGTGTGTTTCAGCTTTCCTCAGTTTTATAACAGTTCTATAACATTTTTTTTCCTAAAAAAAGAAAAAAAAAAAAAAGTGCCAGCTGGGCCTACTAGAAGAATTACAGAATTACAGGGAAAGTCTCATGGAGGAATCTGCTGGGCAAAGAACTTTGCTTCTCTTCCACTTGTCTGCATCTTTATTCTTTGATTTAAACTAAGAGGTGAACAAATCCTAACATATTAATATGATCATTGGGATAAATAAAATAACAGAAAAATATGAAATAAGCTCTGCCCTTTCAGGAAAAAAAATAATGTATTGAAATACTTCAAGTTGCACTGATTATTTGAAAGCAGCACACTATACATGCTGTGTTTTATACTTAAAAGTTAGAAAAGAACAGTGAAAGGGGAGTAAAGCTTTAAAAGCTGTTTGAGTCATGTTGGGCTAAATTTTGATTTCTATGAGATTGTTTTTGTAATTATATAAAAGATTTATTATAATAATAAATGGTATATAACCAACTCAAAATGACTTGGGCACTAATCCCTATGAGTTAAGTGCCCTTGTTGTGCTGGGGATGTGATGTCCAGATTTGACAAGGTTGTCTGCTATGCCTATGTTACTTTCTCTTTCTCTAACTTTATTACTTTCTCTTTGCTAAAGCATGAGCTCTGGATGCTTTCTTGGATTTTATTTTTATTTTTTTGATTTCCTAAATAAATGGAAATGAAGTTAGAAAACTTTATGTGAATCTTAAGGATATCTTCTTGTTGTGATATCTGTGCCATAGCTGTAGCTGAATAGCAAATCATCTCCTGGATTGCTTGTTTAGAAGAAGGAAACATGCCTTTACATTTGCTGTTTCTCTGTTTAAATGTCATGTGTAGTGTCTCAGAGTTCAGGAAAAAAAAAAAAAAAGATTTTTGGACAACAAGTCTGTAGATATTTTTTCAGAGAGGTTGTTCAGAGTGTGCAGAGGATTATTCAGAACATCTTGTAAAACTCCTTTTCTTACAGGTTCAGCTTTGTTTGCAGCAGGTTTCTCTCTAATCACCCAGGTGAGTTCCAACAGCCCCAGACCCTGGAGTTTTTACTCTTCAAAAGTTAACGTCTCTTTATGTTGCTCTCACAAACAATATTCTATCTGCAGTCCTGCTGCAGGATTCCTGTTCAGTTTTATAGTTTACTCCTTTTGATCAGTTTTCATATTTTAATTAGTGAGTGAATTGCTCTTAACACATTGCTTCTGCCACTTGGCTGCTTTGTGCCATTACTAATGTCTCTGTGAAAATAGTGATTTTAATTTCCACTGTAAAACCGAAAGAGCTGTTTAAAAAAAAAAAAAAAAAAAAGTCAAAAGATATTTGTTAATTTATTCTTTTGGAAGGAAGGCCATGAGATAAGGCACTTAATTTAATATGAAGTGTTCCATTTAACTTGAAAAGCAAATAAAATGTGAGAACTAACAGAATGGCATTAGTAGTTTTTAGTCACTGAACCTGTGCAGTTCGGTGTAATTTATCACTGCTGTTATATAATACCATTGAGTAGACTGGGAAATCTAGGAAGCAGAGTTTGCAGTAACATCAGGAAATATTACCCAACTTACATTATTTCTGTAAGTATGTGTTCATATAACTTCTGTGACAAGTAGTTCCAAAAAAGTACTGTACTGCCTAACAGTACCAGGTGATGGTTTGCTGACTAACAGGTGAATTTAAGAGAAATCTAACTGCCCTGCTATTTTTCTGGAGAAGAAATTGCCATGATATTAGTTATGCAAACAGCATGAAAACAGAATTTGCTCTGAATGAAATTACTACAGCAATTCATGACTCAGTTGTGCTTTTGAGGCAGTGAACCAGAGCAGAAACACTGCAAGGTTACCAGAGGCACAATGCCTGATAAATTTCCAAGAAAATCAGACTGGAGTTGTAGGCTCTGAGGATGGTGCTCTGAAATTTGAAAGGTCTGGATTCAGTTTCTGGCTATGCTACAGATTTACTCTAGTCAAATCACTCGCATCTTGCTGTGCCTCAGTTCTCCTTCTGTAAAAAAAAAAAAAAGAGAGAGAACTTTCTCCTGCTTCACAAAGAGTTTATGAAAATCAGTTAATTAACATTTGAAAGGTGCAGTGCTGGAGAGAGTATCACTGTCTACCAGGTTGCGATTACAGCCTCAGAAGTACCTCCTGAAGCTTGAGAAGGGGATGATATTTCTGGGAAAAATGCCCTGTTTTCTCTTTCCCATGTTGGTGAGAGTATCTGTGGTCTTTTCACCTCAGAGAGAGCATAGGCTGGGGAGTACTTACAGTGAAGGGAATTGTCAGAACATCTACTTGAAGAGTAGATATGAAAGGAATGATCCTTCCTATTTTCTTAGTCTTGTTTCTATGAAGCTTATGCTCTGATTTTGCTTTTGAGACTTTTTGATATACAGAAATAGATGACAGTTGGAGGTTTATGTGCTATCCCTCACTTCCTCCCCATTTGTTTATACCTGGAAGAATGCAGCAAATGTTGCTCGCTTAACAAAAAAAAAAAAAAAACAAGTTAAGAAAAATCACTTTCCTAGCACTATTTAATTAATTTTTAAACGACAACATTTTTAAGAACTGTAAAACTGTGGAGAACAACAAAATTAATCAAATTAATATTATCTGGGCATGATGGCTCTTACATACTATATGCCCTGTTTTACATGTGTAAATGACTAAGCAAAATATTACATCTATTATCTGTTTGTATGTTCCAAAGATGAATTTCCAAAACCCCCTTCTCTGTTTTAGTCATCTGCCCTCAAAAGCAGATAAAAATACTTGATATAATTTCTCAGAAAACTCCATCTGGATGAAGTGTGAGGGGTTTTAGGTCATGGCCTTTTGTGGTGCTTTATGACAGTGATTTTATACAAAGTAGTAATCAAAAAATTTCTGACTTGTATTTGTCCAAAAAATGCCAGTGAGCAGAGGTTTTTCAGTGCAGTATTTTTTCAAGCTTCCCACTTAAGCCATGCAAAAAATGCCAGGTAACTGTAGAGGTGAACATGGATAGATTTTGACCAGAGCATTAACTAGTTTGGAGAGAAAATTACTGGTAGGATGCCAACACGTGTGTTTTCAGTGTTAGCTAGCAACTTCTCTGGGAATATTCCCTATTTCCTCTTCTAAAAGAAGTCCCCAGATACCTATTTTTCAAAATGTATGGATTTTGCATCTGTGGTTGCAAGAAAAATTACTTTAAGGAAATATAGTAAGAAGAAAATTCATTGTTATAATTCTTAAATTCCTTGCTTTCTGTAATAAAAATCTTCATAAACTATTATATAAACAGTCATGTGCAAAGGTTGGAGAACATTTATCTATTTCATTAATCACTTAGAGGGATAAATTCTTCCAGAATATCAGTCTCCAGACCTTGAAAATGCAGGTCTGCATATAATTCTTAACTCCCCATTGATTAATAAAATATCAGTGTCTTCTGCTTATATTAAATGACAAGATAAATATCTATCAGATACGTTTCTTCCTCCTTTTTTTCCCTTAACATTTCTCTAAAATGGTTTAATTAAAATCAATGGGAAGAGTTGCAAAATTCAATGTGATGTGAGAACTGGAGCTGCTATAATAAGGGATAAAGGGATATAATAAGAAGAACAAGCAACTTTTCTGTCCACCAGTGCACCAGAAAGTAAAAAGACTGAAGAGCCATTCTGTGTTTCCCTTGCTTCTCTCTTCTGTAGCCAGTAATCAATCTTTGTAAAAGTAAACATAATAAAATCACGTTGGCAATAATGCAGTATGGGATCCTTGCTCTGCAGCCTGGCTTCTTTTCAAGACACAATTTGGCCACTTCCTATGGGGTGGGAGACAGGCAAGAACTCTATATTTTCTTAGGAAAACAGAACAAAGACCCTGACATTATATTTCTTTCTTTGACTTTTCTGTTGTGTATATATTTCTCTGTTTTTATAACTGTTGCTAGTTACTCTCTTTAAAGTAAAAAAGAAGTAAAATAAAACAAACAAACAAACAAAAAACACACAAAAAAAGCTGTTACCAAGGTCTTACACTAACTACATCAGACGATGAGGAAATGCTGTTGCTTAGATATAAAAATGGAATGTATTTGACATATATACATGTATATGTTGCAGGTATCTAGCTCCACATAAAACATCAGTTACTCATTCACTGATGAAAGTTCACTATGAAACTCTAACATGGTGTTAAAAAGCCTCCTCACTGATGAAAAATGGTTTCATTTAGGTTCCAGGCAAAGGCATACACATGGGATCAGAACCACTGCCTAGAGAAGAGCATCCCCCCAGGTATTTTGAGAGGTGTACTGAGAGCACAGTATTCAGCTCATCCAGTTACAGGGGACATTGGCACCCTTCTTATAAAAAGGATGTCAGTTTTTGCTCTCAGACAAGTGCTAAAATCAAATCCTTGTCAACAAAAGCATCACCTTATGTATACAAAGGTAACAAAAATGTGTTAAGTAGGTCATGTCCACAAAGTGTTTTAAGCATTCAGATGTTGCTCAGCTATCTATCTCTCTGGGCACCTGGGTCTCAAAGGTGCACTCAGAATTTATTTAACTCTGAAGAATTATCTAGCTAGTGCCTCAGTACTTGGAGATCATAAACAAGGCATACACTACATATCTTTCCTGCAGTTCCATCTAATCTAGTAAAAAAATTTGGAGAAGGTTCACTAGACTGGACCTTAGACAAGTCACAGCTGGAGTAGGGGGGCCAGTGGTGATATTCTTTCTCCTTACTTCCCCCTCAAATTCAACAGACCTGCTACTTGCATACTCAGTTTGGCTTGGCATTTTCTTCCGTCAGACCTTTTGATTTGAAATCCTCATGGAAAAACCTTAAGCAAAATAAATGTGAAGGACTGGACACCACAGATCTTCTACATGGAAAGTGTAATTATAGCTAGTTAAGAAAGATGAAAAGAGAGTGTAACTCATTAGCAGCTTGTGATGCCTACATATGTTTTGCATATACAACCCAATGACTTGTGCCTGTCATTATTTTTTTTCCTTAGGCAAAATAGCTATATTTTTCTTTTGTCAATAGATGACCTTTATTTAATAGACATTGCTCTATTTCCCATGTCTTTAAAGAACATCCAAGAGTCCCCAACATCCAACAAAGACATATTTGCACTGAAGTGTAGATATTTGTCATTATTTGCTTTTCTCAATCTCTTTACTGTTTTTTTTTTTTTTTTTTTTTTTTTCAGTTCATGTTATTAAGTATCCCATATGACTACAAAAGCTTTATACACATGCAAACCCTACCAAGAGCATACACCCATTCCTGCCTGTTTAGTACAGAGATCCATAAATATAAAGACATTGAAAACTGTTTTGTATGTGGATCTCTCTCCCCTCTCCTGAAAAGGAAGTATGAAATTTCCCTAGCTGAATTCTTTCATTTCAGATGCAGAGAAACCCCTATATGTCTAAGGACTTCTGCAGATGTTAGGAAAATTAAGTGTGAAGTCCTGATATAATTCATTCCCTTCTTCCTAATAACTTATTCAAATTCATCCCAGTAATTGTATACTTTTCAAACTAACTTTCAAACTTTTCACATCATTTTAAAATAATATTCAAAAACTAAAGTATTTTGTTAACAATTTTATTTATTCTCTTCTTTTATTGCATTATGCCCTGAAATTACCTCTTACCATCTTTGTCTCCCTTTTTCTATTTGTCTCCAATTTCAAATGAATTAAAAACAAATGAATAGGGAAGATATTCTTTATATAATGAGGGTTCACATTTGTTATATAATCTTCCATTTCTCACTTTCTCACTCTTTACTGAGGCTTTATCACCTAGAACGTGCAGAAATAAAAATATCACCTCTCTTCTATGACTGCTGAACACCAGCCTCAAAGTAACTCCATTTGATTCTTCTTAAAATTAATTGAATTTGAGTCATTTACCTGAAAGGTAACTTTCACTTCACTTGCAGCACATGCTTTAAACAGCCTCATACACTTCAGTATAATCATCTATATAATTTGGAAACAAAGTCTGAAGTGTAATACTTAAAACATTTCAATGTTACTTAACCATTTACATACAGACCAACAAAATAAAGAAGATAAAAAAAGACAAATCCGTCTTTCTTTTCTAAACCCTGGTGATCATTTGGTCTTGCATTTTGACAAATGAAACTCCTACTGAACTTGGATGTATGTTGGGTGAATGTGTCCTAAATAGTAAAGATATAGAAAACTAGAGAGGCAGAGGTGCCTGCTGAATGGTTCCTGCTAATTCACTTTCATAGTTAAAAATAGCATCCTTTAATGTTCATTTATATTAATATTAGCCTACCTGAGTGGGCCCTTTGCAATTAATGTGTTGGAGTGTACAAGTCTGAAAGTGAGCTATTGTGTTTCACTCATGATCTGTGAAGAATTATATTGAGTATTTAGATTAGCTCTCTTGCCTAGAAGTCTGCTTGAAGTTCTAATCTCACCTTTTCTACATTTTTAATTTGTTATAATGGCTTAATCCATCTATTTGAGATTTCCATAAATGAGCTTCTCAAGAATCTATTTTGAGCCCATATCATTTATTATTTACATGTTCCCTATTGAACAAGTTATAAGCATTTTTTCCAGTTCATTTTTTTAAATATATTAATGAGTTATCAATTAGAGATTTTTTAAAAGTTGCTCATACAAATGTGGTTGTTTCAACTTATTTTCAACATCAGATTTTATTTTTTTTTTCCTAAAATATAATAGAAACTGTTATTTCTTTCCACTGAAATGTTTCCCAGAGGATAAAATTCATTTCATCCACCTAAAAAATGTGTAATATAACTTCTCAAAGTTTTGACAGTTTGAAAATTTATCCACATTATATTATAAATATCATTTTGCTCTGTGAATAACATCCCAGCACATTCACCTTTAGTTATAACTTTCGCCTGGAAGGAAGACATAATATCAATCCCTAAGGAGAACAATGATTCCACAAAATAGGGTCTGAGGGCAGGGGATGGGGATCTTCCCAAACGTTAACGACAAACAGAAGCCCCAGGGGAACCCATTCTAGATATAAGTTTGCTGCTGGTGTGGCACTGAACTTGATGGACTGTTTTCACAGAAAACCACATTAAAGTTGGGGAGGGGAAACCACTGCTGAAAACAATGGTCTTTCACTGGTAATCTGATGGAGATATGACAGAAACAAGTTACTGTGTGAGCAAAGAGGCACAGAGATACCTGTTCCATGCTAGTGTCCAGTGTTGCAAGCCTTTATGGGAGATTCTTTTTGTTGGGGGATTCTGGTGGTGCAGGGTCTGTTACCCTGTAGGGTGGGTGTGGGGATTTTCTGGGCAAGAATTTGTTCAGGCTGCTCGAGGAGGTGTGGCACCAAGGTTCGGTGAATATGTCTCCATCTCTGTCATACTTAGTCTCAGAGGGCCAAGGTTTGCTGGAGCTGGACAATGCAGGTGCAACTGCTGGTTTCTGGGTGATCTCTATGCCACTGTGGAGAAAGGAGTAGAGTTTCCCGCTGTTTCTAAGGCCCACACAACACATGAATTTGTGTGACAACATCTGTTAACAGGTATGTCAAAAACAGTATTAACCTTGTAATAGAGGGAAAGAAAGAAAAATCCCTGGTAGTAAGAGAAAATATTGAAAGAAATAGAAAAGTATTGAAAGAAAGAGAAAATTGAAGCATTGACTTCAATGGCTTACCAAACACAAGTGGGGCTAAAACAATAGTGGTTAGACATAAAGTGAATATTTTGATGAACACTTGTTCCTCAGGCTAAATGATCCCATTCACCAAAGAGAATTAGTTTTCTTCATGTGTTCACTTCATAGAAAGGTTTATTTACAAAAAGACCTTCTTTGCATTTATAATATAAATAATTGCAACAAATGCTCAATCACCTATTATATAAGGATTAGATGATACTAAATATAGCCGTGTAATTTAATGTTTATATAATTACCCATCTAATGCTTTTGTGTATTTAAGTAATTCTTTCCTCAAAGGGCTTATAAACATTAATCTGTGAGATCCATGTGAATTTTCTTTGGAGTATTTACTAAGTGGCTATTGCAAAACCATAGGACTTCTAGCTGTGTCTGCTACCCAAGAAAGTCACAGGGAGAGTTTCAGATATTAGGAACTTATGCGAAGTTAATATAGCACCTTGATGCTCTAGAAAAGAACGGATTTTTTTATTTTCTACAAAGAAAATTTGTGTTTGTTACAAACAATCTGTCAAATCTGGACCTTCCTCAGTCATTCCAAAAAAGTGATGCAACTTCTAGAAGAGGAGGGGTTGCAGAGTTAGACATGTTTTGATACAATGTAAAAATCAATAAAATTTGCTGAGAAGTATAGGAACTTGGTCAGAAAGTTGGGAGCACAGAAAAGATAAATTCCCACCTGTGTGAGTTGGTGATGAAGAGGGCATTACTTAACAGGGTTCAGAGAACACAAGAGCAACACTTATCCTTTGCTGTGAGCAGCCATGCAAATAAATAAGATTTTGTTTCTATCCATGGAGCTTTTTTTTTTTTTTTTTTTACAAACTTTATGGGTATTCATATCTCTCTGTCTGTGACTCATTCATTATAGGTATATAAAAAGCTTTAATCATCTATTGAGGAAAACAAAGTAATGCTGCATAATTTAAGTGACCAGTTTAAGTGACCATCACCAAAAAAAAAGCAAAGTAGCCAAAACTTCCCCCCCCCCCCCCCCATTTATAGATACCACTTTTAAAACCATGAGCCAAGCACTTCTGGAAGAAGGAAACAAACTAAAAACAAAATGCAGATCCATTGGTGCATGAATTAGGCATGTCAAACTGTGCAAAATATTTTGGAATGTTTATGCAAAATTATTCTGGAACAAATAAAGGTCCTCCTAGCAAGTTAAGATGCAAACCAAACAAGTTCCTGAGAGTACACATCCAGCTATGTGCTAAGTGCCAGCAGACAAAACTAATTTGACTACAGCAATGGGAGGTGCAGTTAGTTAACTAATTAATTAAAGTTCTTGCTGTTATGTTTGCTAATTAAAGAAGAAGATCAACTAAACATACTGATTCTTCCCAGTGTCTTTGGTTTGGAATTTGAGATATCTGGGTTCTTGTATTGGAGCAATTCCATTCAAAACATGACTTTACCTCCATACAATGTGAATTATAGCCTTGTTGAAGGGATTAAGGTCAACTGAGGACATACTGTGAAACCTGATGTCCTATGATTCACAAGACTTTTTATTAAATTATTTAAAATCTCCTGAATAGAATTCTAATCTCTTTGTCCATACTTGCTAACTCAAGAAATGAAGATAATAATAAGACTTTGAGGGCTTAAGAAATACTTCCGTGATGCATGGGACTTGGTGCTGGCAAAGGTCTTCTCTCACTGTGTCATTGTGCAGTCAGTAACAGTGGGACCTTAGTTTTCTTTTTGACAAGAAAGCAGTAGCCCCATCAGCTATCATTAAGTCAAAATGTTATGTGTCTATTTTACCCCAGCAACACTTGACCCAATTTTAAGATAAAATACCACTGATAGGTAGTCACTACTAGCTACTAATTACAGTTAGTATATGTTACTAAAAGGAATTTGTGCTAGAATATACTGTTTCAGTTGTTGCATGATGCCTAAAATGAAACAATTTTTTACAAAACTATCACAGCTGAACTAATTGCCTAGATCACAGCCAATAAAAACTTCTGCTTCTACAGCCTGAACTGTATTTAGCCATTACACCATGGATATTTGAAAGTGAGGTGCTCCTACTTCATAGGATTGTGACTGAAGGCTTATGGTTAGGTATGTCAATATATGTCAGTCTTACAGCCAGAATGAAGTGCAAAATTCTTTAGATAAACTACAATGTAGTAATTAAACTTATCTGCCTGAAGCTTTAAGCTGATAGTTTGTTATTTATGCACCTGCGGTAAATTCCTCACAGAATTTCTCTCTCAGTGCTCTGTTATACTCATGGCAGGATTAGCTGCAACATGATAAAAGATATGATATGATAAAAGACAAAAGATATGTTCTTACACAGAACAAGCGTCTGCTTAAGGGGAAGAAACAAAAAGTATCTATGCTTTTGTTTGTCTGCTTATTTGATTGTTTTGCTTTTCTGACAGCTGCTTGTTACACTGCAATTCTTCATATGGAAAAGCTTGCCCTTGGGTGAGCAGCAAAGAAAAGAACCTTAAAGACAAAGCAGAAAAATATTAAAATGTTATACAGAAAGGAAAAGGGGAACAAACCAACCAACCAAAAACAGTTACAACCTGCATACTAATACTGAATAGGATTTTCTTTTTGTCCTAAAAGTGAAATGAAAATTTGGTGAAAGGAAATTTTCTGTAGCTGTTATGAAACATATTAACCTGAATTTTCCAGGAAAGTGTTTTACGTTCTTTGCAGTAAATGTATATGAAAAGTGGCTTGTTGTTTGAAGTGTTGTTCTTCCCAATGAAACTTGAGTCTCTTGTCAGATGTGATGAATATAAAAGTTGTGAAATTAAAAAGGGAAAGGTTGACAGTCATTCTAAATTTCCTTGGGCTCACTTTGATCAGTATGAATGGTAAAACCATAAGCCTTATAGAGTCAAAGTTATCAGGCATAAAGTGTCGAGGTCTGTAAGTTCATAAGGGCAGATTGTAGTTTACTGTAACCAAAGGTCTAAGAGACCTAAGCAAGACCAATTTTATTTCTGGGATATGATTAAGTGGCTAGAGCACATTCTACAAGAATATTTCATGAAATCTTCTCCTTCATTTCATGAAATTTTCTCCTCCAAATAATTATGCGTATCCATATTTTAGATGTAAGCTAGTCTTTTATTGGTAAGTCCCAAGTACTTTTTACTGCACTGCAGTCTTGAATACATTTTGCATTACAAAAGCAGAGCCCCTGAAACTATAATGTATCTGCAGTTACAGAGACAGACGCTAATAGTAAGGGGGACACTGATTAAATTGTATTATACTGACAATACTAAAAATGTGGTAGAGAGAAAATATTTTGGGAAAAAAAAATCAATAAAATCACTTACCAAATGGAAACCCAGCAACAAAAGAAGTCTTGTGAAATGATAAGGTAAATTTATATGGATTTATCACTACCAATTACATAAAAAGCTTTAATTCAGATAGTCAAATATATTCTCAGTCAGATAATGTTAGAACAAGGGAGAATGCCTTTAAACTGAAAGAGGGGAGATGCAGATTAGAACTTTGGAAGAAATTCTTCACTCAGAGAGTGGTGGAGCACTGGAACAGGTTGCCCAGATATGGATGCCCCATCCCTGGAAGTGTTCAAGGCCATGTTGCATTAGGCTCTGAGCAACCTGGTCTAGTGGGAGGTGTGTATTGATTTTCTGTCTGCTGAAGAATCTCTGAGTTCATTTCTGATCTGATTAACAGAACAAAATGTTGAAACAAAAGTCATGATTTCTTGCTGAATTACATGCAGAATGAGGCAGGAACCCCTCCTGATCATATTAGTATGTATGAGAACAAAGCTGTCAAAAAGAGAATAAAAGGCCTAAGAAACATATCATGCCACAGCTCTTCAGAGAGACCTCAGCATTTCTGGTAACTTGATTAAATTTCAAATGCATTTTATATATTTAAAATGTATATTTTAATAACAATATTTTAATTATTATTAATAATTCCACCATGGAATGAAAACCTGTTTGAGGTTTGTCCAGAGAGGTTGTGGAGTCTCTTTCTCAGGAGATATTTAAAACCTGCCTGGATGCCATCCTGTGCAATGTGCTCTAAGTGGTCCTGTTTAGGAGGGGAGTTGGACTAGATGATCTTTGGAGGTCCCTTCCTACCTCAACCATTCTGTGATTCTGTTTTCAAAATCATGAAAGCAACGGGTAAGGTAAATGCAGACCTGCTGCTTACCAAATCCCACAGTAAAAGAACTAAGGAGTAGGCAATATAATCGTTAACTTAAGATAGCTAATATAAAGCAAGGTGTTTTTTCATGGTGAATAATGGACTTCCAAATTTTTTTGACCTGAAGGGCAAAAAAAAGGAAAAATATTATCTGAGTTTCAAAAAGTATTAGGCAAATTTATAGGCAGATGGGTCATAACCAATATGGAAGGGAATAGGCAGGAATGTGTCCTCTGATATCCCTAATAAAACACTTGTGAATCCTGGAAGAGTACAAGAGCAATGGACCACGGGTTGTAGTTGGGGTGTTATCTTTCATTTTCATAAAGGACAAGCAGACAAAGAAATTGTATGACTCAGATGCCAAAAATATACCAATATTGTTTAAATATCTCAAGTTCTTATTCTATGATTCCATGTAGTACTTCAGTAGTTGGGCTGCTGAACAACAATTTTTTAAATTTTTTTATTTTTAACTTCCTCTAAAAATGCTTCTTTTCACAGTGTATCTTAATGGATAAACAAGACTCACAAGATTGTTGACAATACTGGAAGTGGCTGGCTCTATTTCTGATAGTAGAGTAAAGGCTGGGACCCTCTCACGGGATACTCTTCACCATGCTGAATATTGGCGGCTGCTATAATCTGTATTACTTAGAAGAGCTATCAAATCAGGAAAAAAGGAACTACAAAGAAGTTGCAAGGTAGGACTCATTAGTGTGTTTTGCACTGCAAGACCAGTCTTAGTTGAAGAAATGAGAGAAACTATGCATGTTAAATCCAGGAAGGGGCAAGAAGAAGGATGTGAGCACTGATACAGACCAACAGTCAGTGGCATACACAGCCCAAGAGGAGTCTTAAACAGTGGAATTCAGACATTATGAATATTGGATGATGAGGTACTATCTAGATTTGTTACCTCAATATATTAAAGAGATCTAACAGAAACTCTTAAATAAAGCTTACTTTTTTTCTCTTTGTTTCCCTTCCAGTATTCACAAGCCTGTGTTCTATAGCTCTTCCAGACATTTCACAAGAGTTTCCATGTGGTAAATGGTGGAATTTCCTCTAAGCAGTATTAAAGAAACCTTAAAACAGGCTGATCCTGTCCCTGCTCAAAGGTCTATTACAGAGAAGTCACGTGAATATGCTTCACTGCAGGCCTTTGAGCAGTGATGAAACAATTTTGCAGTTATTGCTATGGTTTCACAGAAGCTCTTGCTACTCTAGACACAGAAATTTCTCTTTCACCTGAGTTTGAAGAGAGGATGTCAAGGAATTAATCTCTTTAGCTGTAAATTCACATCCATATTACTGCCAAAACACTCCTTTGGGTTTCCAGGGATGCCAAACTGTAGATGTAGCCCAAAGCCAGAGACGCTGCTGACCTCAGGAGTGCTGCCCCCTGTCCCTGCAGTGCTCCATGTTTCTCTTCATTTTGGCATTTGAAGGTCTGTGGAAGAATTGAATTTAGAGAGGCGAGGAGGTCAGTCCCAATGGCATTACTGAAAAAGGAATACAGGTTGAAAGCATTAAAGGAAAAAGGAAGAAAGCCAAGCATCAACATGTTAAATGATATCTGCTCCTTTTATAGGCTACAGGCAGAAAATTCATTGCTTTTGATGTAAAATCCACCTGCAGAAACCGAAGAGAGATTTTTCTTTAAGGAAAATAGCCAACCCTGCCTCCTATCTCCATTGTTGTGACATACACTCAGATTTGATCAATGGTAACCATATAGTTGTAATGGTTGTAATTAGGCCTTTATGCAGGTTTTGAATTGAGTCTGAATTTTCTCTAAAGATTTTTCATTATCATTGCAGACTTTTTTAGTGTAAACAGCATTATAACAGCATTATTTAAAGTATTTTTATCTTCTTCCTTTAACCTTACATTCTTCACTTTTTATTTTTTTTCCTACAGATGGGGATTTTATTATTAAAGATTAGGAAGAAGCAGGAACACAAAAATTAAGAAAGGAGGATAATGCTGCTATAAAACTGCCTTTAGTGTTACAAATAAAGAATAAGAGAAATAGCAAAATATAGGCAGATCTATCCCAATTATCATTTATTTCCTCTATTCTATTTACTGTTAACAGCTCTTTCAAAGCAATGGCAAAATGAGTAACGTATCTCCACTTCTTACTAAAAAAATATTTTATTTTATTTTTTTTTACTTTTTTTTAGTAGCAAGATTCTGAAGCTACATAGACTTTTGATCTATTAATGGTTAGTGTTAAAACTGGCAAAGATATTTGCAGTGGAAGAAGTTTTATGAAGTTTTATGTAATTATATCACAGAATAATTTAAAAAAAAATCTCTCGCACACACTTTTGCACAGAAGCAGAAATATATATGCTCATATAAAAACTCTCCTAAACATGCTGCTCTGAAAATAAAACTTTACCCATGTTCCAGTCTAATGCCTGTTTAATTCACAGAATGTATCCAGGCCTACTCAGGTAAGAGTTTATAATATGCTGCAATGAAAA
Organism: Aythya ferina; assembly: GCF_964211825.1. NCBI lineage: Eukaryota > Metazoa > Chordata > Aves > Anseriformes > Anatidae > Aythya > Aythya ferina. The sequence continues at coordinate 26,414,740 of NC_140298.1, forward strand.
ATACAATGTTAATAAAATTATATCTGGGAGGCTATTGACTTTTCTTCATTATCCAGGTTTTAATTGACCAAACATAAAAGCTGGCCAAGAATCCCATTTCATACAGTTCAATTGTGCCTGACACTGGTCTCTGTGAGAAAAAAAACTGGATCCAAACAACCCAAACCTGCCAGCTCCTATTTGTCATTTTTTAAATCAGAAAGCATCACCTCTGAAATCATGTAAGTCAAACAGCTGCATAGTCAAATGATTTTGTTCCACTTACTTTCTGTCACTGAACTGTCATTTCTATTCAAATGCAAAAGAAATTAAGTCTCTTCCTTTAGTAGAATTTCTGTGTTTATTTTTCATGGTAAAAATAGGTGTTACTTCTAATTCAGGTTGTTTAAAACTTCCAGACTGTAGTTGTGATTAAAAATTTCCCTGCTAGACTGATTTTAACTTCATTAGCTGGTATTCTTTCCCATGAAAGAAACAATATCATCTGATTGTACTTCACTGTATATGTATTGAATAGATTTTTGTTTATTTGTTTTGGTGTTTTTTTTGTCCCCCCCCTCAAAAAAAAAAAAAAAATAAATTACCAGAGCACACCTATATTATAGAAGTATGTGTGACAGCTTGCAAATTATTCTTTGGGCTGCTTCTGAACCAGACTTAGAAGAGTTCCTAAGTGACATCTGTTCACTGAATAGAGTCACTTGCTGGTTAATTTTCATTTACATCTTCCTTACATCTTCCTGGGTGCTCTACAGTTCTCTATTCACAATCCACATTTTTTGGTCTGTCTCCTGCATGTCTGGCTCTATTGCTGCCTTTACATCCTCGACGGCTGCACCTTCTCCAGCTCCAGACACCACAGCACTCTCTTTCGGGACAGGAACCTGTGAATGTCAGCTTGTTTCTTCAGTTCTAGAGAAGTTGAGGTGGGAGTTCACTGGCATCAAAATGTTCGGTCATACGTACAACTTGATGAGAAGGAACTATGACAGGAAGGAAAGAAAAGGAAGCAAGCTAGCAAGCAAGCAAGCCTGGCCCTAGTCTACAGCCCAGCCTCTCTTGTCTGGATGTGAAGAACCCAAGGGTCTCTTTTGCATAACAAGCAGCTAATGATGTGTCTTACTGCTTCTTTTCATGCCTTGTATGTACATTATCACTCAGCAGTGAAAGTGACGTCAAAGGACAACTTTTGTTTGTCCAGGAATTTCTATACCAACATCTTAATATAAGACCAGTAAATTGCAAAAGAGAAGACAAATAGAGAAATTACAGATGCATAAAATATAATAGGAAATTTTTTAAAAAACTGCTTTTGAATGAGTTGACAAAATGCTTAATGTTAAGCAGAACATTTTGCATTTATTTCAGGAATACTTGGCATTTATTTCAGGAATACATGGCAATAAAACATAACACAGGCAGAATGAAATGCTAACGGTTGTTTTACTCTGTGAAACTTTCATCTTAAAGATCTTGGTAATATTTTTGAAAGGAACATAAAGGATTTTCCCAAAACTGTGTGCTTGTTGTTTGGTAACCCAACTCTTCCCAGAGACAGTGTTCTGCTTTCATTTGATGATTTATGACACCTTCTCTGCACATGATTTTGAGTAAATCACTAGACAGCACTATGATATAGTGCAGTGTCATATGCCCAAGAGGCGGAGAAGACAGGAAACTATGAAATATCAGTGCAACAACTGCAGGATATTGAAAATTAAAGGAATATGCATTGTTTGGGGTTCTTCAGGAAAAAATTGCATCCCAGAGAATGTGTAATATTTCTTGTCAGTGTCCCTTCTTCAACAATGCCAAGACAATTAGGAAGCACTGGAGAAAAAAATATACCTGTTTGATAGAAACCTTTTTGAAACTGTATCAAAAGGAGGAATCTTTTGATGCTAATCTTGTCAGTGAGCCTATCTTTATCTTCTGTACCAAAAAGAAAAAAAAAACTGAAAAATGTCTATGTAAATCAGAACTACTTCTTTAGAGAAGATGAGGCTGTTCGAGTTTCACTGTTACGGATTCATCAGGAAATTTAAGGCAAATAAAAACATGGCACACCAAAATTTATATTTTATCCCTTAGAGAAAGGCACTTCTCCTGTGAATAGATCTTGAAAATCCTATTTGAGATCTATGAGCCAGAATTTTTACCTCCACAAGAAGGTTTGGTTCTAAGTCATGGATGAAGTTAAGGAAAGGTTTTACTGGTATGGATCTACCAGTGCAACTTCATGTTTACATTGGGTGTTTTTTTTTTTTCTTTTTTTTTTTCCTCTTTCTCTCTCTCTCTCTCTCTTTTTTTTTTTTTTTTTTTTTTTTTTTTTTAATCCACATATCCTTACTTTCATCTGATTAAAATATAAAGAAGACATATGACACAGAAAATTTTGTTTTTCAGAGAATTGATTTCAGATTGTGGAAACTGCAGATGAAAATCCCTGTCACTAAACCCATGTGAAAGGAAATTCAGGCATCAAAATCCAAAGTAGAGTTGTCCACTCTATGGATCTGAAGATGTAAAATATCTTTTCTACTTCTAGGCAAGGAAATCCCGTATTAAATCTGCTGAAGTAGCAACTTGAAAAGTGAGGCTTTTCAAGCCTCATGACCACGTGGTATGGATGACCACATGGTACGGATGGGGGCAGGACCCAAAGCTAATTTCAAAACCTTGGAAGAATCCAGAAAGGAGTGTGACAGCACTATGGTGCTTTCACTAAATAGCTGCTGTGAGAAGCTTGCAGTCCTAACCTGGCTGTGGTGTAACAAGCCAAATAGATAACCAAAGAGAAAGAAAGGTACTCATAACATTTCTGGGAAAAAAATTCCATAGACTATGTTACAAATGAGGTCTCAACTCAATCTGAATTTTGTAATATTTATAAAACAAATATTTCTAAAAGGTATAAAAGGCAAGTAAACAGCGCTGGGTGTGCGGGGAGTCTATGCTCCACCAACACACACACACGAACATCAAACATTCTAAATATACAGAACATTGTTTTACATACTAAACCCAAGTATGCCTATACATACGTACAATCAGGAAAGGTAACAAACAATCCTTTAAGTTCCATGGCTTACTAAACTCGACTATGCCTATACATATGTACATTCAGAAAAGGTAACAAACAATCCTTTAAGTTCCATGACATAACAGTCTCCATTTTCCATTCCTTTTCTTGATTACAAATGAGTCTCCATTTTCCATTCCATTTGAACTATATGTCTCGCTTTAAGTTGTCAAGCAACTCGGTCTTCAGGCCTTATGTATCCTGTTCTTCCCAGATCGAAAAAAAAGCATATCCATCTACTTTTCAAGGTCAATAGGGCCTGGGTCAAAAGGCACGTCCAGGTCAGCAGGGGGTGTAACAGCAAAGGCCTGCGATGGCAGTAGCAGCAGAAGGGCCCATGGCGTAGCAGTCGGATCAGTAAAGGAGCCCGCAGCTCCCTCACTATCTGGGGCAAGCCAAACGTTTCTGACTGTGGTCCCACATGGCTCTTTAAGGCCTCAGAGACGGCTCGCCAGGTGCCGAGCAATCCCACAGCAACCTTGTTGTTTCTAGTTGCAGAGTCCCACACCTTGACATCACTTTGGTTCCATGTTTCAGGATCATATATGCTTATGGAACTTAAAGGATTGTTTGTTATGTAAAGCAATGTTCTGTATATTTAGAAATTATATTGTATATTTATTGTGTTCGTGTGTGTGTGTTGGTGGAGCGTAGACTCCCCACACACCCAGCGCTGTATACTTGCCTTTTATACTTTTTATGAATATTCCTTTTATAAGTATTACTAAATTCAGATTGAGTTGAGACTTCATTTATAACAAAATATTCTGAAGTTTTCAAAAAGAGAATGTAAAGGATTGCATCTATAACTGCAGCTTCCAGAGCAGACCAATGCTCCAGCCCTTCCTTCTCTTTTCTCTAGGGGATGAATGGCTGTTAGTAGATTTTAACAGCAGGCTGTCAAATGGCTCCTTTGTCAGGGACAAAGAATATAAGCAAATAGGAAAGAATTCTGCCCCTGCCCCCTGCTTGCAATACTTCCAGCTTCTTGAAACCACTTCTTTACCTTAAAACCTAGTAGTGATCTTCAAGGTGAATCTAGTTATTGCCCTGAAATATGGGTCCCCATTAAGTCAATGAATTAGCCTAACTTGCAGCTGCAAAATTTGTACCAAATATATTTAGACAAAATTATTAAAGGAAGAAAACTTTGTAAAAAAAATATTAGGTCTTTTGCTGTTGTTGTCACTGTTTTAGCAGATGACATTGATCAGTAGCAGATATCATATGGGCCTGTCAAGAGAGATGGGGAAGAATGGTTATGGCAGTAGTTTGGCACCAAAGTACCATGAGTTATGAGTTACAGAGAAAAATATATGAGCTTTCAATTGTTTTCTGCTGGTAACTCAACATTTTCTACGGAATGAAAAAACTATTTTCTGAGTCATTCTAACAAGAATGTTTACTGTTACAGAGTCATTGCATGATTTGAAAATGAATAGCCAGGAACTTTTCCCTGTGATTAGCTGTGAATATGAAGGATAAAAAGAAATTGTCCTGGGACTACTTCAAATATAAGCTGTCACCACCACAATGATGAAAGTCAAGTTCCCATTTCTGAAGGTTATATAAGAGTTGTAAATGTGCTTTCATTTTGCCTTGTTATAGGAAAAGGCCAACCTACCTTATCCTTCTGGGACCAAGGCATTCATTCTCATTCTTTCTGGTTAAGTTATTACATGCAGCTGAAAGAAAGAGCAAAGAAATTGATTTTGATAGCAACGAATATCTTTGGGGATTCTTCTCCAATCACATTTGTAGGCTGCTAATACAATGTTAATTGCTTAAATTCCTACCTGAAGTCTTTATAAATTCTACCGCTTGCCTTGACTGTTATCAAGCAGTAATGAGCTGATCCAGAGCTCTCTGAAGTCACACACACACACACACTAACACACACACACACACACACAAAATCAGTAATGAGGTGATTACCTTTGGGAGAATAATTTGTGGGTTGCAAATTGAATGAGAAGCGACAGTTGCAAGTATTTGAGTTGGGTTGCATAGTCATTGAGCATCCTTGTCACATTGTTTGTTTCCATTCTGTTTGTGTGCTGTAGTGTAAATATCCATAAAAACAATGGCAAATTTCAGATTGTTATTAGCCTAATAAGTGACTGAAACACAGATTTTGCAAGCATTCTTGCCATCTCTTATTTCCTAAAATACAAGAAGGAAACAAGAAGAAAGGCAAGTATACTCGTTTAGCAGATTTATTTACAAGTTAGAATTTCAGTATCTGTGGAATCCAATTGCAGTGCTCCATTGTTTGCTGACAGTGTTTTCTTATCAAGCCAAACCAGTTGAATTATTAGCGACAGGCATGGTAAGGCCTTGTGGACCAGGAAATTGATGCCAGCTAGTATTAGCAGTGCTACCTATGAGGAGAGTTTACTGACAAATTCAACAATGAAGGAAAAGAGAGCAAAATGAGGAAAATAATCTAAAATGAAGAACTGCATTAAAACATTGTAGTGGAACTAAGAATAATCAGCAAAGACCTGTGGAAAACTAGGATTAGTTACAGCAGATTTTCAAATACGTGTCAGGTCAGGCTGGGTTCGTGCTATTTTAAATATGTATAAAACATATGCTGTATCACAAAACACTGTTTTTCAGGTACTGTAACTATGTGTTGTGACCATCTGAATTAGCCTAGGTGAAAATACCAACATAGCTTAGTGAACTTTTGAACTATTATTAATGTATACTGAAATTGTTAGGAAACAGTGACACAAATTCATGGGATCTGGGGGGTATCATACTTCTGGAAAGTCACACTTTGGCAAAGATTCCAAGGAGGAAAAAGTGATGAGAGAAATCATGCTTTTTTTTTTTTTTTTTTTTTTATTTTATTTTATTTTTTTTTTTTATTTCTTTCTAAGCCAAGCAACTAATTATCATTGCACAAGAAAAGATAGCTGGAAAAAAAAAAATCAGATTTCAGGCAGCTCTATGAAGAACAAAGCAAGCATAATGTAACCTGTTAGAGAACAGACTAGAACATTCCCCAGAATTAGTAAGGGAACCATAGATAAATAAAAATGCTGATGAAGGGACACTTGTACAATGCTCTAGAAATCAAAACAAGTCAGGAAATGAAGACCTCCTACAGTGCTTGCCCATCATGTTATACTTGTAGTGTTGCAAAAGGTTATGCTTATCATTTGTCTGTACTAGGAAGAATCCACATTTTAAACAACACATCCAAGTAACAGTTTTAAATTTGGTGTGTAATGTCTGCTTTTTCTCTCTATCTGACAGGTAAAGGAAATCATTTTATATAACAAACATTCTCATTCTCCTTTACTTGTTTTTTAACTATCCCCCTTCAGCAAATTTGAATGATGAATGATAATTGGTTGAAAACGCTAAAAAAATAATAATAAAAAAAAAGGTCATAATCTGTCTCAGTGTTGGATTACTCCAACCAGGTCTCTACACTGCAATGAGGGATAGCCCAAAGCAATGTGATATGAATGAATAGCATGCTGACCTGAAAAGGAGCTGAGACACCATAGCAAAGCTATTTGGTAAAGTCCAGTAGCAGTGAATATATCCTATGTCCTTTAGCTGTGGAATTGAGGCACAGCAGAGTTAGCACATGGTTGGTTGTTCTGTGGCAGAAACTGGGATGTATTTTCAGGTAGGGGAAGGTCATGACAGAATGGGACAAGACAAAAACAGAGTTATTGGAGAGTTCTGCTTGATGGTACTTTATGCTTCCAAAGCAGCTGACACTAAAAGACAATCTTAGGCATGTTTTACAGTGCATTTGAAAAATATGTAGCTTGTTGCTTTTAGAGGAATTCATGGTGTTCTCAGGAGAGCTAATGATGAGAGACAAAACACTTTGTCTTTAATTTTGATTTTATTCCATCACTCAAAATTTTAGGTCATATTCATCTTTACTATGAATTGATGGTAAAGGAATGTCTAAATTCTTGCCAGAAAAAACAACCAAGGACCAAGAGTAAAAATACAGAATATCATCTGTTTTCAGAAATCCCATGACATTTTGTGTGTGAATATAGTTGATATTTTACAGAGAGTTTTCCAAATGCTGTGCAATAATCCAGGAGTATTTGTGAGATAATTGAAAATAACAGTTTTTAAATATACTTAATACTCCTCTTAAATTTAAGACCCTTTCTAGAAGGTATATATTCTAAATTAATCTGTGTCACAACAAAGTGAAGAATTTCTATAAGGCTGCATTTTCTTAGCTTTGTTCTTGCTCTCTTGGCTTTTATTAATGTAGTTTATTTAGCTGCATTAATTCTCACACTGGAGGTACTGTCAAAATGTTAAGTAATGGTTGGATTATACTACTATCTTTACACATTTGACATACACTTTTAAACTTACAAATGCCATGACTTGAACAGTATCCAAATCTAAACGTGAACAGAGGCAGTTTACATATTTCATTATGTCAGATTTCCACCCAACTGAAACCAGTGTTGACGGGATTCATCTTCTGAGTAAAGACCTGACACATGGCGGAGTCTGAGCTTACAGGGAAAACTGCAAAATGGTATCCTGAATATAAATAGGCATAAAAAATGCTGTTCTTTTCACAAAAGTAAATCTATTATCTTCCATTTGCTGAAGTGGAGCTATTCAACATTTACACAAGAAAAACACCCAGTTTGGGCTTATGTGTAAATTCAGTGGGCTTTTACATTCTAATATGAACGTAAATTCAGGTAAGTTGTCTTCCCATGGATGTCTAGACATCCATATTCATATTTGTGATTGTTTCCTTTAAAGTCTGCTTATGAGAAATTTAGGGGATGTGGCCAAATGTTTTCTCATATTGTGGTGGTTTTACCCTGCTGGGCAGCTAAACTCCACCACAATCACTCTCTCACTCCCCTTCCTCAATGAAAAAAGCAGGACAAAGATATGATGGAAAGGGCTCAAGGGTTGAGATAAGGACTATTCACCAATTATCATTACTGGCAAAACAGACAAACATAGGGATATTAATATGGTTTGTTGCCTATCACTATCAGACTAGACAGTGAGAAGCTAAAAGCAAATTAAAAACACCTCTCCCCCCAAATCCACCCTCCCTTACGTCCTGCCTCCAAGAGGTGCAGGGAACTGGCTCAGCTCTGGCCATCAGCATATCTCTTTTGGAGCCAGCTGAAACTGGCCCATATCTAACATGGGGCAGCTTCTGGACTTTTTTAACAGAGGCCACACCTGCAGCTCCCCTGTCACCAAGCCCTTGCTATTTAAACCCAATACGCACATGCAAAAAATACACTTCAGTTTTAGCATTTGTGGAGTCATCCTATGTGGTGTCCAAAGGAATGAGATTGTAGCTGAGTCTGCCAGAGCAACATGCTTCCCTGTTTGTGTCTCTCATTTCATGATTTCCAGAGGATACCAAGTCAAAGCAATCTGGTGATTTCTACAACAGCATCTTTGTACAACCTGCTACACAGAAGCAACTATTCTGGAAAAAAAAATGAACAATCCAAGTTTCTAAAAAAGAAACATTAATTGGAAAAAAAAAAAAAAAAAAAAAAAAAAGGAAGTGAATGAATGTGTGAGCCTTCCATGAGCTGTGAATACCCACCAGAGCTCAATTAGGAAAATACTTGCTGTTGCTGAACTTTTATTGTAACTCAATTTAGTAGTCAGGTCTGTTTTAAGGGAAAGAGTATTTGGGTATATAACATCATGAGAAATACATTTGCACTGACCTCATCCTAAAATTATAAGCTGTTATTTTTGTCCATATAATCTCTGTTTTCTCCTCCTTCTGAACCTGTGTAAACATGTATTGCTGCTACAATCATTCTGTTCATGATTGTAATTTTTCCTCAGTATAGAAGAAAGTGAAAAAAAACTAGCACATTTTCAACTAATTAGATGAAAAATTAACACATGATAATGCTGTCCTTCAAATGACATTTCCTTTTTCCCATGGCAAACATTTATTACTTTCAATCCTGCAAAAATACTTCTTATGTTCCTTTGCTAAGAGATTCCTTTTGTGGTCCCCTGTTGACTGTACTCAGAGCTACATGTTTCTTCTCAGACATACGCCTAACCAAACAACAGATTTTCATACTCTGAAGTGGGTGCCAATTTACACAGGGTGAAATGCAGTATGCCCTGAAGCGATTATATCCCAGCTATCTCAGCTAACACCTTTTGGAGTGTTTTGCACTAGTGCATGACAGGAAAGCTTTCTTTTCATATTTCAAAGGGGGAATTTCAAGGCTTAGGAAAGAGGACATTAAAAACGATGGGTCAAGCCCAATGTTTTCTCTTTCTCAGTGTTGCAACAAATGAAATTCTGAGATTGTTTGCTTCTGAGCCAGCAGGAAAGGGTTATTACCTGCATGCAGACACCATAGTATTTAATGCTTTTAAAATGTACTTCCTCCAGAATCAGTAATGCTGAACAACCACTGTTTCACTTCTTTTCATCACCTATTTCATATGTGGATTCATTCAATTAATCTCTAGATTTTCCTGGGTTAGAATTTATAGCTGTGGCATTGACTTCCTTCCCATTTACTTCCTTGGTGGTGGCAGGCAAAATACGGCAGTTTCTCTTTGGCATCAACTCAAAAGAATTTCAAAACCAAACAGATGAAGGAGAAATATACTTGTAAATACCAAGTCCATGATTAAGATTAGGGGATTAAGGGAGACTGGACAACTCATCTCCGAAGAAACTTCAGGGAACTTTATTTTTGGCAGGTAAGACTCACTAACTATGCTTACAAAATGTACCTTTTAAATCCCAGAACATATGAGTCACTCCTCCTGTCTGGCTTATGGCAAAAGTCTAGGGAGGAATAGTTTATGAAACATGAAAAACAAAGAGAAAATAACATCTGGTTAGTACATTTACTGAAACAGAAACATGGGGGGCATTACTCTGGTAGCACACAGCACTGTTAACTACTTGGACTCTGTGATTTCTTCTTTCTTCTTCAGAAATTTAAAGGGGGGGGGGGGGGGGGGAAGGGGAAGGATGGAAGGAGGGAAGGTAGCTGCTTGTATTCAGCCAAGATTTACTGCATTTGCTGAAGTACCATTCCACTTTGGCAGTGTGTGGCAGTAGAGTTGCAGTCTCAGAAGAAAAGCAGAAGTGTGAAAGCCTATTTCTTTTTCACTTTAAATAATATTATATCTTTTTATTATTATTATTATTTTGTCCTATTAGCTATTCAAGTACAGATGTAAATCCTAAAATGATTATTTTTTTTTAATTAATTGTGTCAACTTATAGTTTTTGAAAAAAGACAGGATTCCTACATGTAAAAACAAGACAGATCTTATTGAGCATCCTAATTCTGTTAATGTTAAAATACATGCTTTGTATGAGATCTTTGTTTTAGATTAGCAACACAGTGAATTGTGTGTGAGACAGGTTTGACTTATATGTAACAGAATAATATTTTATTTCTTCTTTCTCCGTTCTGAAAATAAGCTTTAAATTTAAGTTTTGACACAGACAGCATATAAATTTCAATCTTGGAATAATTTGCTATTGTATAGTTAGAGTTTGGCTGGGATCATTGAGATTAACAATGCTGTTCTCATACCTAGTCAGAAAATGCAAGTTAAACAGATAGAAATATACCTGTGATATGGAAGTGTCAGTGGCTGACTAACTCGAAAGTATCCTTTCGCTTTTCTTTTCATCCCATTTGTTTTCTGCATAAATACAACACATCAATATTCTTTATGTCCTGAGATTTTCGCTTTTGCTGAGGCTGAGATTTATTCCATTATATTTTTATCATAAATTATTGATTAATTTCCTAATCTCTCTCATTAAAAATGCAGAAGGAAAAATTTGAATCTTCTGAAGCAGAAGTGTGGTGGGGTCAGCACACAGGACTTATCTTACCCCCAAGGTTCTTTTATCATTAGGAAAACCCTTTCATGCATGCATGTAATAAATGGTTCTTGCTGGCCTGTCACAGATGGATAGCAAGAGGAATTTTTTTTTTTGTTAAACTCCAGCATTGTAGTTTTCTAGATGTGAAGAGTGGAGATTCATAGCATCTACAGTGTGAGCTAAAAATAAATAAGTAAATTTCATTTATGGAGAGAATAAAAGGAGGAACAACCAGAGAGGAAGAACAGAAGAGGCCTGCAGAAGTGGCTGCTAGTGGCTGCAGAGGCTATACACTCAGACAGCTACAGCACTTGTGTACCATTCCCTATTGAACTTGAATTCATTATTTCATTGCTGGGACAAGGTGATATCATGAAGGTCCTTTGGAGTAAAGTAGCTGAAGAGCACCAGCTGATCTGCTAGGACGGGAAAAAGAAAAAAAGACAGGATGGATGGGAAGTCATACCTCTCCCAAAATTTTAATAGAGCATAGAATTCAATGAGAAAAGCTATGGGTTTTCCTAGGCATTTAGATTTTTACACTGGAATCTACAGTTGCTGACTGTGGTGGACTTAAATTTAATTAATTAATTAATTAATTACCCTGGATTTATCAGATCAAGGAAATATCACCTGGTATCCAACATCAATGTATTCAAAGAAAGATTTCACAGAGCTGCAGAGGCATTCAGAAAACTACATGCCCACTCTCGTCCTGACTTCTGACTGTACACTGCTCTCCAATGTTAATCATATTGCACATCATTGATATAAGGCACACAGGAATGCTAGTTTGCTGTTTCCAAAGATCTAACCAAAAGGGTAAGCTCAGGTTACTGCATAAACTAAATAAAACAAAGCATTGAATCATCTGGGAATTGTCTCAGCTGAAAAGTACTGTTTTGGTTTACAAAATCTGCCCTGGCTTGAAACAAATATACTTATGTTCATTTTGCTACTGCAGCTTGTGAACTGTAAGTATTGACCTGTGGCTTGCTTGCTCTACTAGAAAGCAGATGATTTCTAGAAATACCTATTGTCTGACAAAAAGCTTATCTGTTTTTCATCAAGTTCAGTGCCTAGTGGTGTAGCAGTGATTTATTCTTTTCTGTGGCCTGATAGTCCTATTAATCATAACCAAACTGTCTGGCTTGACCAAGTAGGCACTTGCCAGACAGCTTGCCTGAGATCCAGTGATAGTATACTATTACTGCCCTTCCTAGCACTCGTACTTCATTCCACTTCTGTGATCTTTGCTTTGGCATGTTTAGCTGGTTTTAGTACTACACAAAAATCTGAATACACCTATTATGTAAAACTTCTTACTTCTCTGGTAACTGGTGTCTCTGGCTGCTAAAAAGCACATAGTAATTAGTGTAGTTGTCAAAAACAAAAACAAATAATCTGTTTTTATTTTGGTTGTGGGGGAGAACTTGTGACATTTGAAGATGAGGATAATTAAAATTCACACAAAATAGAAACAAATTAATATGAATTTTTATTTGTATATGGTTTAAGGGCTACATTTGGTTGCACATATATGTCTGTGGAAGCTTAGAAAAGAAACAGAATCTGTCCCAGGAAGAAAGCATTTTGTAGCATAGTCTTTGGCTGCTACTGCAACAGTTGAACAACCTCTAAAAATGTATGGATATCATGCTAGAAAAGGGTCTAGCATGTAACCAGTGCCAGTCTAAGTTTACCTAGCTGGCTCTACCACATTAGTTTGAAGTTGATACTGGTTGTAACCAGTGAGGACTTCTGAGCAGGGGTTTGTTACTGTAAGTAGCTGATTTAATGAGTAGTGACAGATTCACTTAGAGCTGGTAGTAGGTAGAAATGTTACTTTTATGGGCTCTATAATCTTAACAAAATCTCCCAGGTTACAAACACCTAAATGCACAATGTTTGTCATGTTCATTGTCTCAGTGAAACAGCAAAGAAAAGCAGACTGGAAAATGAAAGAATTTATCAATTTGCCCTGTGCTTTCTCTCTTCCGGCTGGATGGTTGTTCAACTGTACTGTGTAGTGTTCAGGATGGAGAGGGCTATTCCCAGGTGTGACACCTGCTCTTTGCATGAGTGACGAGGGGATCAGCCAAGGGTGGCACAAGGGAAGGCTCATTCCTGGTCCACAAGTTGTCACCTTGGCTTCAAGAGGCATCTAAATGGAGATTAATTAAAATTATGTATTCCCAATGTATTCTATGCTCAAAATCTCCTTCTGTCACTTGAAATTAAGGCTTCATTACTGTCGTATAGCTGTGGGCTATGTATATATGCATGTGGGCCCTTTCACCAAGAACCAATTCCTGTCCTGATTAGAGAAATAAATCCTTGCTGGGGGCTGCCATTGTTGGGCATATGCACTTTTCAATGGTGCATCTTCCCTCCATGCTACACATGTGGCACACTTCCTGCAACAAATGTGAGTTTGGAAACAAACTAATAATGAACTTTTTTATTTTGTTTTGTTTTGTTTTGTTTTGTTTTGTTTTATTTTATTTTATTTTATTTTACTTTATTTTATTTTATATTTTTTCTTTAAATAAATATCTATTAGGAAGAATTATAAAAATGCAAGGATTTGATGATATCTACATTAATATCACTTCAAAAATCACTATTTCATGTATAAAAAAAGATGAACATCTCTTCCTAAATGGGATGTTGGCACAGGGAAATGGAAGAAAATACATAATCTTATTCAAGAGAGGTATAAAGAATTCAGGAGAAATCTGGGAGGAATAAGTTTTCTTTAAATCTATTGTTAACATGGCAGCTAAATTAGGAACCTTGGTAGATGTTAGGAACACTGTACTTTGTTTCCTTTCTCTGATTGACAATCCTTCACTGCAAAACATGTCCTGAATTTTACAGCTTCAGAATGTCAGTGTTACTGTTATTGAATTCAGTAACAATTAATACCTTACAGAAAATATTGAAATTGGCTATTTAAATCCACATGTTATGTGATTTTACAAAAAAAAAAAAAAAAAAAAAAAAAAAAAAAAAAAAAGCTGTTTAAAATTCCCTATGACTGGGTAAAAAGCATTAAAGAAGAGGAAACAGCACATAATATTTTTTTTTTTTTTCGTGATAATTTACAAGATTTCTTGTAACTGAAATTACTCTCTAGAGTATTCTTATTTTGCAAAATATGTAGGTAATTGTCCTAATAAAATCTGAAAAATTCTCAGATTTTCTTGTGGTCCAGTATATTTTATATCATGCAACAATTAAGTTATTTTATTGCAGATGAGCATCTGTTACTATTTATTGGGCAAAGGACATACAATCTAAGCAGTTCTGTCCCAGTAATTTTCTTATTTTCCAATTCAAATCTCAAGATAAATAATTTCAGTGTCAGTTATGCAGGATGACTGCATATCAGTATCCTGACACTACAGCTTGTAAATAGAGGGAAGAATGGACAAAACAAAACACAACGAAACAATCCAAACACACTCTTCACTGATTGCAGAGTGAGCACAGAAGATGGCAAAAAATTAATTTTTGCCATTGTCTCTGGAGCCTTTTCCTGTGATGCTGGGTGGAAGCTTTACATGGTTTCCAGGTGCCACTCAGTTGTGTGCCTCTCATTACTGTGACAGCCCTCTGCCCTGTTGGGACAAGATTAATCTTGAGGGAAATTTTGTTGTTTCTTTCCAACATTAATTAAAATTGACAATCAGATGTTGAAATAAATAGATCCATCTCAATTCCTTTTGCCAGGTGTTACTCTGGGTTTCTCTGGAACAAAAGACATTTCATGGGCATGTATTATTCTAGGTATATTTCACATATTTTGCTATTTTAAAGGGGGGTCCAGTAGACACCCTTTTAGACTAGTATTTTGACATCCTTGCTTGTTTTTTAACAAGATTTTTATTTGCAAAAATACTTGACGTAGGATTTAAAGTCTTACTCTTCTCCCCCGCCACTTCTCCACAATATTATAATAATGGTCGTAAGCACAGGAGCTCAGTTTGGAGGTTAATGTTTGGCTCCTGATGCATGCCTCCATGCAAGGGATGAACATCATAGGAGGAAAATCTGAGGGAATTAAGTGCAAATCTCCTATTCCCTTGGGGAGGGCTTCAGTCATGAGACTGTCAAAGAAAGAAATGTAGCTTCATTGGTAAACATTGTTAGTTTTTTTTTCACTGAGGTAGCTATATTAGAGGCAGGCAGCATGAGTTACTTCTTTATTGAGCATCCAAAGATTTTTTTAATGTCCTGTCTCTTGGTAGGAGATTATCAATCCTGGCATTTTTAGACGTGCTTGTGGTCACTAAAATGTTCACAGTACAACATTATGCTTCCTGAATGTAGCAATTTCAATACAGTAGTTTGGTAACCAATTATATGCTATTCTAAAAATTTAAATTTTTTTTAAGCTTTGCAAAAAAATATTGGTAAGTGATATTATGGTAAATTTCTAACACTCACATGTAATGATTGGTAAAGGAAGAAGACTAAAATCATCCTGTATTGGTTTGGATGTGCAAAAATATTACAGTAACATGAAATTATGTACAGTTTGAAAACAATTGACCAATGATTTGAAGTGAAAATCAGAGGACCTTTTGTTGCACAGAATTTTTGCTGATTTGCCAGAGAAAATACATCTCCAGCACTATTTCTATATGCCATAAAAAAAATCAATGTGGGTAGCAGTAAATAATTCCTGATTCCAAATACCTTAAATGAAGCCACTGAAACTCAGTGGAACATCTCTAACAGCACTCAGCAGTATTTGCAAAAAAAACCAGCAATACTTAGTGTTAAAAGCTTTAACTTCATACAGCCATTCCCAGCCTGTTTTTAAAGAGGGAAAAAAAATTGGGGGGGGGGGGGGAAGGGGGAGGAGGGGCATCTAACACAGAATAAATATGATATGGACTATTTGGGGGTAAATCATTCATAAAGAAATGAGGATGGTTCAGAGCATTATCTTCCTGACTCAAATGTAGTAAAATGTTAGCTTTTACAAGAACACATTCTTCTGCTTGAAAGACATTTGAATGGGCAAAAACCCATGGATCTCCTTCTGATCCTTCTGCTGAAGCAACACCTACCATGCACAAAGAGACTGCAAGTAGGATAAGCACAAATTTAACAGCCAGCATTATTACCAGTAGCTAGATGTAACACGTAGCTTCGCCAACAAACCTATGTGAGCCCGGGAACACAAACAAGGTGCTGAAGGGTCACAGTTGCTGATGCTGCTTGGCATGGGCTCACCACCACGCTTGCTGACAACACCTTCTAGCTCCCTAGGTCTCTCTTTAATTTTTGGATACCTCTTCATGGCAGCACTTTACCCCTCAAATCCCCGAGCCACAGACAGTCTTGCATAGACTGGCTTATCTTTGCCTGTGGTTTTACCTTTCTTCTCTCACTTGATTCCTCTCTATATCTTTTCTCACAGCTTCTTCAGAAAGGTAGCAGTTTTCTCAGGTGTTTGAGTTGAGTTTATGCAGCCGTGTCAGATCACTTTGGCTGTGGATCAAAGAGTACAGATCATGTGGTCGGGAGGTTGCAAGTCTGACAAGCAAGAGTTAGGCAAAGTACTTCCATTGCTCTCTGTGAAACTTTCATACCTTCTTTCTCCCAATGAAATGTAAATCCTTGCTCCGTTTTTTTTTTTTTTTTTTTTTTTTTTTCTTTTCTTTTCTTTTCTTTTCTTTTTTTTTTCTTTTCTTTTTTTTCTTGGCATATTCTGAGATAGCATACTACCTTTCATATATAGCATGATATTTATCTAGAGAGGTTTTTCTTATATTGTCACCCATAGGGATTATATCGTTGTAAGAAAAGTAATAAAAACAAACAAACAAACATTTATTTCATTATAGGAAAAGCCTCTAAAGCAAAACAAGAGCCATGGTGTACAAGCATATGCCAGAGCTCTATAATTTTCTGTTAATTGTCTTTAAGGGAAAGCTAATTTGTTTTTCTCTGGATTTAATTCCAACACAGAATGTAAGGAGAAGGAAGAAGAGCCCCGTTTATTTCTGTGCTTGCAGATTTCAATTCCAGAAACAGTATCTCATCTCCACTAACCTACTAGCTTTCAGAGCTGAACTGACAGGTGAATAGAGAACTGCATTTATTGCTGTTATAAGTCATTAGTAAAATCACTAACTTCTCCCCTTCTGTTCTTTCTCTGCAGTACAGCAGGAAGCTGGAAACCACATTGCGTCTCCTTGGATGTTCATGAGAAATACTGGACAAATACATCTTTCATCTTTACGGATCATGACAATGCTGTGTAACTACAAAAAATACATATAGTGATGTTAAAACTGACAATACAGATAAAACTATCTTCTAATAATATTTACAGATAAAGAGTTTCATGTGTCATGTTCAAAAACATGATTATTCACATTACAAATAATATTCCATGCCTATTATCTGGTAGAATATGATTGGTTATTCACAGAATCACTCACACAAATTTGTCCTAACCATCATTTTAAATACATATCTTATTTATTACATGGGATCTGTTTTGCTCCGTTTTCAACTCCTAAGTTGTTATCTAACTATTTGTTCAATGCTCATGTCAGATTCTTAGAGAAAGACTTCCTATGGCATGTCTTATAGAGATAGGTTCAACTGTGTAGACATCATGGGTTAAGTCAGGATACAAAATATGCTTTCCAATGAAATAAACACTGTGAATTATGTTGATGTAAGCATGTTAAGAAACCTTGCTTCTGAAACATCATGGTCCTAAGAGAGCTCAACTCTACCAGGTTGTTTAAAAATATTGAACAAAAGACTGTCTGATTTTATTTATTTTTTTCAATGATGTTAATGTTGTTAAAGCTATTCTGTCAAAGAATGGTTTTAATCTAGAAGCTTATAATCTGTTCTCCTTTCTGTAGTGTGGAAATTGCACTGAGTAATTAAAAACAAACAAAAAAACACCACCTCTGAAAACAAACAAACAAAACAAAATAAAACAAACAAACAAACAAACAAAAAACAACACACGTGCACACACACAAAAAAAGCCAAAAACAGCCACTCTTTTTTTTTTTTTTTTTTTTTGAAGCAGTTACGGAAGAATATTGGGCATACGGAGAACTACTTTCAAATGTGATATGAGTAAAACTGCTGCTGCTTAGTCCTGGCACTCCTACATACTGGCAACTTTGGGGTAATTAAGTTAAATAATCTACTGAGAAAAGTATGCCAGCCAGCTCTTCAGTGTAATGATATTGGAAAACTGGGCTCTGTGGTTGTCTTGTCCTTGACATTTGCAGTAGTTCTATTTTATTATTTCAGCTGGTATTAGCAATGATATTTATAACTTAGTTATACTTCCACTGGTAAATGCTCTACTATGAGGCACTGATACAAAGTCTTAATAGAGACAGGCCTTCCCCTTTTTAATTTCTGTTGCTATGTCTCCCTTGCTAATATGACATAGAAAAAGAACAAAAAATGAAAGAAGACTGCAGGAGAAAACAAACAACAACAACAAAAGCTATAAATTAGTCTGAACACGTCTTCTTTTATATTTAAAAATTGTTTGAATGGACATGCATACCATTTTCAGACTTATTTGATTTGCTGTCATAAACTATAAAAATGAAATGAATATTAACTCTAGACTTTACTGAAGTTTACCTGATCTCAGTCTTGCAAAATTGAAGCCATTCATATTTAAACCACTGAGAATTTTAAGCCATTTGGACCTGTTGGCCTTTGAGTTATATAGAAGAAGCCCTAAAATGGGTATTTCAAATACAACTGCAGGTAATGAATAATTCACGAATGAGTCTTAAGTGCATTGAATAAATAAAAAATGATTCATTTAAAGAGGCTTAGATTGAATAATAAATACTGTTTGAGATCATTTCATCAACTATATTTTAATGAACATTACTTCCAAAATTATCTTTCCAACTTGCAAGGAAAGAGGAAAACCCATGTAAATATGACTCATACATGCCATGGGAATGTATTTTGTGTTAAAAATTAAAAATAAATAAACTTTGAAACTTAGGTGTTTTCATATACTTATTCATTAAAAACATGTATACATAACTATTTCAAGGTATATATGATTTTTTAAATGAAATAATTTATAAATTTCTATGTATTTTGTTTACATAATACAAATCCTAATGACGAGCAGCACTGTTTGCCATGTTTAGAAATACAGTACAAAGAGAAAAAAAAGGATAGCAGAGGACTTCAAGGAAATAAAAAATGCACTTGCTCAGAGAGCAACAACCTTCTATGATGTTTACAGTAGAAAAAAAGCTTGAAGAACTTTATGAAGAGAATGCTCTGTGTTATCTCTTTTGTAAATGGAATAATGTAATTACTGAGATTAAGAAGAACCATGTTAAAACAAAAGAAAGGGAAAAAATAGAAACAATAAATGATTTTAATGTAACAAGAAATCTTTACAGTGCTCCTTGTCAAAGCAAAAAAGCTTCTATGAACAGAACATGGTTGCAGATGCAAGCTGAGTGAAAAACCAACCAACCAACCAACAACAACAAAAAAACAACAAACCACCTATTGAAGCACTCCAGCTGGAGGCAGATAACACTGTCATTAAATACCTTTTCTTTTCTTTTATGAATTCTAAAGCTCCAGTTGCAAAACATTCTGCTCCTTTTTGCCTCCTGATTGTGTTGCACTGAAAACCTTGAAGAACTGACAGAAGATTCCTGAGTTCAGATTGTCTATCCAGATTGCTAACTGCACGCTTTTGGGATTCAGTAAAATAAACAGGATTCCAGTTTACTACTAGTATATTGCAAAATCTTCCTTGGATCTATCAATATGAAACTCAATGAAGAAATCAGGTTACTTTAGCTCTTTATGATTCAGTTTGTTTATTATTATTATTATTTTTTATTTTTATTTTGTGTGTGTGTGCATGTGTTTGTTTGTTTACCCACTAGAATTAAAACTTTCTGACCAGAGAGGACTGGAAAAGCAATGTATAGAGTTAGCAAGAAACTGTAAGACATTAAATGATCTAACTGAAAAAAATATATGCTACATCACCTGTTATATCTGAAACTGCATAAATTACTCTAAAATCTTATATCAGAAAGTTATCATTTGCCAAGACAGACAATCTCTTTCCAAACAGGAATAGAATGAAGCTGAACTGCTCATTCATGAAAGAAATTAATTAATTTCTCTTACTGTTTCTAATATTTTGAAAAGAAATAGAGATTAAAATAGCTATAAGGCAGTTTGTGAAATGTTTTGCTCAGCTGAGGTAGTCCAGAAAGAGAGCAATCACAAGACTAGATTGACTATTTAAGACACTACGATGTTTTTTAATAGCCTCTGATCTCTTATACCTAACAGTTAAGGGGATTTTTTTAGACAACTATAGATGTACAATCTGTAAAATGAAAAAGCATTCCAGTGATTCTCTTAATCTTGATATATAGTGCTATGTTTATCTTCTCCATTTTGATCTCATTATATAGCTCATCTTTGATAATGACATCTCCACAAATGTGGTTTTACTATGGAAACCGAAGAATGTGTATATAGTCAGCAGGCTGCCAGCTAGCTTGAGGAAACTTAGATGGTAACACTGCTCAGGCTTTAAAGTTCACAGCCCTAAATTCTCAGATAGACCTCATGGATGAACTAAATTTTGTTATTAAAAAAAAACATCAGCCTTAAAGACACTGAGCATATGAGGTGCTAAAATCATTCAGATATTTCTAAGTGGGAGCTGAAGGCTCTCCAAAATTTTTCAGAACTCTGTTGAATGAAAGCCTGTCTTGGTCAGCCAAATCATCTTTTTAATAGTGATCTGAACAGTAGCATGGATATCTTTTAGCACATACAGCAATAATTTAAATGAAAAAAAATATTACAAAGATAATTTTTTCTCTTTGGAGCTCTAAAACGTTTGGTCTGAGATTCATATTTTCCTCTGTGTATTGCCTAATTTGTTGCAGTTTTTTTCCAGAAGCAAATAATGAGTAAGGATATATCAATTAGAGCCAGGTGGAAACATGAGGAACTATGTGTCACGTTGCTGTCAGCTCTTGTCAGAAAACCACAAAGTGTTCCTCAGATTCAATTTTCAAAGCTTCTATCTTAACTCATATTTTCAATGCAAATGTTACAATGGGAGGAAAACAACAACAACAACGCACTTTTTTATGTAGTCCATTTCTTTAAAAGAAATATCCCTTCATAATATATATGAAAAATTCTTCAGTAGAAAACAACAAAACCAAGGTAGTAACTGCATGATCAGGGAAATATTCACCACTTTTTAATTTAATAAAAGATAAAGGAGCTTATTGTTTGGAAGAAAATATTTAGTCTTACAAAATTGCATAAGTTCAATATTTTAAACTGACTGCAATTTTGTTTCATGGTTAATCTACTCTGGCAAAGTGAAAGGCCTGAAAAATGTGAATGCATTAAAGGGCTCCAACACCTTTAAAGTTCCTCATTTTGCCAGAGTGCTTTAATGCAACCTTACCTTAAATGTGAATCAGGCCTTTAGGCATATAAAATGTGTACTTCAGTTTGTCAGGTCTTTATACTCGAGTTTTCCATGGCATAAATGATTACATTCAGAACATGGGAAAACACAGAGCTAGACCTGCACTAATTACACTAATGCTATAATAGGAAAAATTGGATGAACACCATATACAAAATATACTCTCATTACTTTGCAATATTTTGATTACCAACTAGGCTGTTCATTTTGGAAAAAAAAGCTGTGAAGACAAAAGCTCAAGGAGATATTTCAATATGTCAGTTCAGTTGTGATGTTTTTTGCTGCTTAGCCAACAATTACAATTCTTGTTAAAATACAGTAATATTAACATATTAAAATATTCTGTGATTCTGTGAAATTCTGTACCTTAATATTGCAAAAGTCTTGCTCTGCCAAAATTTTAAAGCATCTATTAGAACCTTTTGAATTGTATTTACTTATCATGTAAGACAAAATATGAAGTACCTATCTTTAATGTAAACATCGCAAAACTGAATTCGTCAGTCTAATATAAGTAGAAATTTATGTGTTTACTTCCATTGTAAAGTACTAATATTAATTTTTCAATTTACCTTAAAAAACACTTAATGTTTGGGAGTTGCAGGTAGGTCACTGATATAAGAATGAATCAGCACAGCCAATGAAGCTGCTTTGAATTCTTCCCTTCCCTTCCCTTCCCTTCCCTTCCCTTCCCTTCCCTTCCCTTCCCTTCCCTTCCCTTCCCTTCCCTTCCCTTCCCTTCCCTTCCCTTCCCTTCCCTTCCCTTCCCTTCCCTTCCCTTCCCTTCCCTTCCCTTCCCTTCCCTTCCCTTCCCTTCCCTTCCCTTCCCTTCCCTTCCCTTCCCTTCCCTTCCCTTCCCTTCCCTTCCCTTCCCTTCCCTTCCCTTGATACAAAGAAGGTACCTTCTATTTAATTTAATAGTAAATATTTTAGTAGCAAAATGGTAGACCTTCAATGATCTTATGTATCAATAGAAGTGAGGAAAAGAAAAAAATAATCCATTTTCTTAGTGCAAAGACTGGAATGTGAAATATGCTGAGGATTTTTCCTCATCAGGAAAAAAAAAAAAAAAAAAGCTGGCTCTGAATATACTCTGATGATTTCATGCTATTTAAGGACTGTAGATATTAGGAAAAGTTTTTTCACCAAGAGGGTGGTTGGGAACTGGAACAGGCTTCCCAGGGAATTGGTCTGCCACCGAGCCTGCCAGAGCTCAGTGTTTGGACAATGCTGTCAGACACATGATCTGATTTTTATTTATTTATTTACTGGGGGGAGGGGGAGGAGGGTGTCCTTTGGGGACCCAGGAGTTGGACTTGTGGCTCCCTACCAACTCAGATATTCTATGATTCTATGACTCCTTTCTGCTGGTAAGTTTTCCAATGTAGTCTTTGGATTATTGTGGAAAAAAAAAAAAAAAAAAAAAAGACAAAAAACTAAAAAGACAAAGTGAGCCAAGACAGCCTAGGTTTTCACTCAGTCCCTTACACATTGAGATACGTGACAATCAAGACTGAAGCCAACCCTCTGCAAAGACACCTACGTGCTATGAGAATAGCGTATGTCTATATGAAAAGAAATGGCACCTACATTCTTTCCTTAAGAGAGTAAAGTGGAGATTGTGTTTTGTTTTCGTTCCTCTAAGTCATTTCTTCATTTGCCTCCTGCCTTTCACGCCCTCAGAAGGAGATTATTTTTGTTTTCACATTTGATAGCTTACTACTGCTAGCACACTTGTCACATCTGTGTATTTTACTACTGCTTCTGCATCATACAGCTGTATCATTAATTTCTTTTATTCCTGTTTAACATTTCTGTCTACAGCTTAATAACAAAGTCTTTTTGAATTTTTATCATTCAGATTTCTCATTTTACTCTGGTTTAAGATGCTCTTATATTGAGTGTCAGAAGGTCGTTATTGCTCTCACTGATGAAGCTGAAGTTCATTCAAATCAAGTCTTGTTTGGGTATTAAGAAAATGTACAAGGGTATCTGGGGAAATTCTTTGTAAGCAGAGGTTTTCAAGAACAGGTTAGAGAAATGTCTGTCAGGAGCGATCCAGGATCCTCATTCTAGAGGTGTGATGGAAAGCAATGCAAGGCACAGGCTGTGTGATCTAGGATTTCCACTCTCCCTACATTCTCTGAGCTACATGCTCTTTTGATGACAATAATTTTACAGATGTTTCATAATTATTTATCTACAGAGTTGATCAGTACAGCAAACCTCATGTCTTATTGGACAATCCTTATATGATCAGGCAAATTCTATTACTGATTAAAACAATACCTGTCTGGACTAGTTCCATTAAATTCTAAGGATTTACTCACCATTATTCACTATAGCTGCAATGTTAGCTATTAAGACATGCTTGCACATATGCACAAAGCTGTATCCTAATATGAGCAGATTATCCTTACAAAAAAGCCTCCAAGAAAACATTAGCCATTTGCTTCTGATATATTTTGCATTTCATATTTCATACATATTTTAAATCTGAAACCTGTCATCAGAAAAGCACTCTTCATAGACTGGATATTTCAAAGCAGAAGATATACATTTGCACATGTTCATAGCATAGTAGGCCTTTAATTTTCAGTGAGGTCTCTGAACTATTGTGTTATAAATATTTAATCATGTGGCTGTCTCCATCTATGTGTACATTGCCTTCAAACCTGCAGGAAACGCTGCTGTTTATCATGCCCAGTGGTCACTTAATTTTTGTGTCAGGGTAAACTGTAGTACAGAAGGCTTAATCCCTCATGGATTAGCTTCATGGATGATTTACTACAACCTTTCCATGCTCAGCCATTCTCTTAAATGGAAAGGGCATGGGGGGAACTTCCTCAACTGTAAGGAATATATTTATGTTAGCTGCATGAAAGCACAGACTCCAGAAGGGTAAGAAGCCCTGTTTAAACTTGTAGAAGAGTATTGACATCATCAAATCAGGTGTCTGGATGTCAAAAATAGGCTCCTAGTATAATGAGTGGAGCATCCAGAGTATAATTACGTGCACTTTGAAAAATATGAATGCTTTGGATTTATGTTGTACTGAGGATTTCAGCAGTAAAAACTATACATGGATGCTCTCATTATCTTTACCTCCAGCTGTCCTCCAGCTGATGTTTTTGGAATGTTCTCAACACCGTTTGTAAAAGCCACAGGAAAGCTGCTCACTGAGTCTGCTGTACTAGGGAAACTTTCAACACACATGGACACCTGTGCAAGAGTAAATAGTATCACAGAAAGCCTGAGGTAGAAAGAGATCTCTCGAGACGGTCCAGCCCCTCTTCTAAGACCAAGGCCACAGAAAGCAGGTTGCCCAGGACCATGTCCAGTCAGTTTCTGAATATCTTCAAGGAGGGAGACTCAACAGCCTCTCTGGGCAACCTGTGCTAGTGTTCATTTATAAGTGAAATTATCGAAGCTATCTACATGTAACTCTTAAATCTATCCCCATTAGAATAAAACCAAATATCTAACATATGTTTATATTACACTTTCTACAAACTCTGTCTTAAAAAAAATATATATCTTATGAAAAAGTAGCAATATTAGAGTACTGTTTTGTACAGTACAAAAAAAGGAGCACCCAACTATAGTAAATGACATGCTTAGCTTGAAGCAAACAAAAGGAAGCACAAGTCCTTTGCTGTGGATATACTTGAACTGTGTACTTTAAAAGATAAGAAAAAATGCTCTAACACTGGCATTAAAAAGAAAAAAGAAAAAAAAAAAAAAAGTAAAACCCATACAAGATGCTTTTTTTCACAAAACTGGATTTATTCAAAGCAACATTTGTTGTATTTCCCACAGGTGAAGTAATGTTTGAAGCTACAATTCAGTGCATAATATTCATAATCAAATAAGACTTTTCTTATGCAAAGTAAAGTTTGAATTCTCATTTCCACTTTTTATAACACTTTGCTAGTTTTTGGTAGCCTTTGAAAGGCCATATGTTACATTTAAAGTAAATTCAAAATTGGATCAATTAATAGCATTATATAAGGAATCTGTAAGAATGAGAATGAAAGCTTAAATGTGCATATGAAATTTACTTCTCTGTACTTAGTAAACAGGAAACAAAAGAATAAAATTGATACAGCACATACCAGAGCCTTGGACTGCAAGGATCCAGGGTTTTCATTTGTTCTTCTGCTGTTGTATGTGTAATGCTCAGCATGATCTTTGCTTCTGTAGGGAAGAAGAGAAGTTTAAAATGAACAGGATGAAACTAGGATTAATTTGTAAAGCACTGAGATCATTGATGGAAAATAATACAGAAATTATGGGATATCATTAACTATTTTTATATGTATATATATTATTTTATCTGGGTTTCTGACACAAAGATTTTACATACAGTGCAAATTTGTAAATTGATTATATTTTTGTTAGCTATGAGTCTGTTAAACTAGGATGATTAAGTAAAACCCTAGTTATAACATTCAAATATTTCTCTTTTCTTTTGATCCATTTGCTGTGACATCTGCCTTAGATCTAAAAACTACCAGCAGAGAATTTATTGGCTATGCAACTATCAAAACAACTAGAGTGAAATATCTGGGAAGGGCTGGTCACATCCACCTATCTACTTATTCTCATTATCATTATGCATAGCATGTAGGCAAGAATTCCAAGAATATATTTATATACTTGAGAGTTTGTTTATATTATAAATAGAATATTACCCTAAACCATGAAAAGTGTATTGCCAGTTTCTGGTAGACCAGAACATTATTCATTGCACACCAAAATTTGCACTTGCAGAGAGCGATAGTCACTGAGATTTCATGAGCTATTTGAAAGAAGGTGGTGTCTGCAAAGCATTTGAAATATATATATTTGAAACATATGTATGGATATTGTACATATAAGTGCACACACATACTTAAATGTATCTGTATATACATGTATTCTATATAAACATATCTAGAATATATATGTGTGTATATATATACTATATATTTTTTATTTACATACTATATACTATATTAATATATAGTATACTATATTAATATATAGTATAAATATATACTATATATATTCTATATATAGTATATATTTACAGAAAAGTAGAATGGGAACAGCATATTAGATTTAATACAGTTAAAAATGTGTACACATTTTATACAATAAATCATTGACTCAAAGGAGACGGTGAAACTCCATGTCAAAATTTATTATGAATAATTGCCTAATAGGATGAAAACAATTGAATATATGGGATTAAGTGTAATATTGTACATAATTGCATTAACTATGTGTCCTTACCTCTTTATTTGACCCTCTGCTCTCAGCTGATCTAGGATACATATTGACTCACTGAAAGAAACTACTTTTTTTGGACTTTGTATACAATTGTGTAATATGATCTTGCAGAAGCAGTTTATTCTCTTGAAGAGAAATGTTGATTATGTTAAGCATGTGCAAATTTTCTGATGGATGAGGCCTCCAAAATATATGATTTTATTTTGGTATCTCTACTTTTTATTCTTTCTCCCTTATTGATCTTTACTAATAAAATATTAATTCTACACTCTGTGACCAGTTCTGTAATTTCTACTTGATAGATTTATGCTATTCATAAAGAAAATATAAGAATCTAAGTGTTTTCCTGTGCCTGTGCTGAATTTTTGAGAACACAGAACTGAGTAGTAGGTATTATGGATCTAACCTTCCACATCTTTCTTTTCAGTTTGTGTTTCGCTTATGACAAATTTGAAAAGCTGAGCTACACCAAAGAAGTTAAAAACCTTTATTTGAAAGGAAAGGACTTTGTTGTAGAAGTGGTTAAGATTTTAGACATAGATCTTTATTTTTTATTTTTTTTTTTTTTCAAACCATTTAACTTTCTCCTAAACTGCAACCTTTGTCTTGAATTTATTGAGTACAAAGATGGTTAGGATGTTTTATTTTTTTCATTCTCTTTGAAACAAATGTGCAGAAATTTTCCTTCCCTTTCAACAGTCAGTGCTTCATACAGCTCTCCTATGAAATAGATTAAAAGTCTTTTTGAGCATCTTGAGATTCCTTGGTATAAGGGAGCACTGAATGACTTGAAACTGGTGTTGAAGAATACTTACAGAAGAAAATGTTGTTACTATGATCTTTTACTGAACCTGTCTTGAACACCTGTAACTGCCTTCTTTTTTGTCCCAAATGCTCCTAATGATAAAAACTAGCTTTCTCTTTGGAGCATATCTAAAATACTGCTATGGGTGCACTGGGTAAAAGGACAAATAACTTGCTGCAGTAGAAGAAAAATCTATGGTCTTAATATGTAACAAGTTGTTTAAACTTTCCAAAGAGAAACCTCCAGAGGTGCCAGAAACTTCAATCACAAACCTCCGTGCCGCTGTTAATGACACTTTTGAGTTATTTTATATGTCCTGTATTATTTATGTAGATTTAAGTGGATGATGATATTTAGCTTCAATAAGTTGCTTTGTAAGGCAGATTTTCCCTAGAGAATATCAAGTAGAGGCAGAGGTAGGTTGCTGACTAACACCAGGTGAACTATTTGAAATGCATGACTTATGCCAGTCAGATGGAAGGGTTTCACCCAATTTGGAGAGGAGTAGGACTTCACCTACATGTTCCTCCTGAGAATTCCACTTACTGCTCATGCACTGGAGTTTGGCTTTCAAGCTTGGCCCATTACACTGAATATTGTTACATGAAGAAATAAATTGAAACTGAGAGTCTAAGTTTTCTAATTTATTAATGATTAGATATATGGGTGGTGGAATTTGTGTCTTCAATATAGATATATATTTTTTTTTTCACTCTCAGTTTTGTTGTGTCTTCTCTTTTGCTCAGTAAAGCTCACAAAATGTAAGAAAACTGAAGGCAAAACTCCCAAGTCCACTCTTCTTTTTCTGGTTCCTATAAAGTCATGCTACATGACAGACAATACATGTTCTATAGTTTGAGGTTCATTCAGAACTGTGGTTCACTCTTTCACTCATTCCGCTGCTCCTGTCAGGAATGACACCATTTAAGTCTACTGGAGAACCACACCAAAACTCAGTGTTTGGGGACCTTTATCTGCTGCTGGCTGGCCTTGTAATCATCATCTTTCCACTTATTTCTAAAAACAAAACTATTTTCTTCTAATCAATTTTTTGCCATGTTTTGTGGATTTTCTTTCCCTCAATCACTTTTTTTCCTCCATAGTTTTGGTTGTAAACATTTTTTTTCCCTATTTATTTAACAAATTAATAATTTCTGCATATTATACATTTTTAATAAAAATGTCAGATACTCAACATTTCTTGAATCATACAATTATGAAAAAACAACAATGGAATGGAGAGAATGAAGTTGGAGTATTTTCCTTCTGTTTTTAATTTTCTATATCAAACACACATATAGCTCTATACCAATCATAATAAAAAATGAATGTCCAGATTTATATATTTTAGAGTGTCTAATAATCCAGAAAGGAAGGCAGCACCTATCAGCTATTATGTGCATTGGAACTCTTACTGGCAATTTTTACCTGTTTTAGACACACGCATTCAAAGATCACTATCACATTTAGCAATGCTCACCTGCATCTACTTATATCATTATTAACTGTATTATTTCCTTTTTGTACCTTTTATGCAATTGAAGAAATCCCAAACCTTCTTGCCTACTGTCACTGTCCACTGGAATCTGGAGGGGTCTTGTCAACGTTTCTACTTCTTCCATCACTTCCATCTCACTGCCTGTCTAGAGACTAAACAATGGGCAGGATTATTCATGTTATTACAAACTTGTGAGATGCTGGCTGCCTAGGCATAACACCCTTTGGTGTGAAGATGAGAGGCAGCATGACACAAGTGTGGAAATGAAGGGTTTTGTGTTCTTCTGGGATTTAATGAAAACTTTGATCACTGACCAGGCTGTAGCAAGGAAAGAGCCAGCATCAGATGCTCTTGCCAGTAGAATTTAAGACACTGTGGGTGGATTACAAACATTGGCTCTGATGCTTCTGCTCTGATATAAGGTCAATTTGGTATTCATTTGATCTATATCTACCTAAGATGAGATATTCATCCTTCTCTTTAAAGATTTGCTTTCATATTGGTTCCACTGAGAATTCTTTTTCCTCTTTCTTACATTCCATCTGTCCTACTGCTTTATTTTATTTTACTTTATTTTACTTTATTTAATTTTACTTTATTTTATTTTAAAATTTTCTTCTTCCTGACTCAGGATTGATATTTTCAGATACAGGCTTCTGTGTCATTCTAATTTGTCTCTCTCTTTCTTACAGTGCTGAGATGTGGTAACTGTTGATCGGCTGCGCCGATGGGCTGAGGTCAACTGCATGAAGTTCAACAAGGCCAAGTGCTGGGTCCTGCACCTGGGGCGCAATAACCCCAAGCAGAGCTACAGGCTGGGAGAGGAATGGTTGGAGAGCTGCCAGGCAGAGAAGGACCTGGGAGTGATGGTGGATAGTCGGCTGAATATGAGCCAGCAGTGTGCTCAGGTGGCCAAGAAGGCCAACGGCATTCTGGCTTGTATCAGAAACAGTGTGACCAGCAGGGCTAGGGAGGTGATCGTCCCCCTGTACTCAGCTCTGGTGAGGCCGCACCTCGAGTACTGTGTTCAGTTTTGGGCCCCTCGCTACGAAAAGGACATCGAGGTGCTTGAGCGGGTACAGAGAAGGGCGATGAAGCTGGTGAGGGGCCTGGAGAACAAGTCCTACGAGGAGCGGCTGAGGGAGCTGGGCTTGTTCAGCCTGGAGAAGAGGAGGCTCAGGGGCAACCTTATCGCTCTCTATAGGTACCTCAAGGGAGGCTGTAGCGAGGTGGGGGTTGGTCTGTTCTCCCACGTGCCTGGTGACAGGACGAGGGGGAATGGGCTTAGGTTGCGCCAGGGGAGTTTTAGGTTAGATGTTAGGAAGAACTTCTTTACTGAAAGGGTTGTGAGGCATTGGAACAGGCTGCCCAGGGAAGTGGTGGAGTCACCATCCCTGGAAGTCTTCAAAAGATGCTCAGATGTAGAGCTTAGGGATATGGTTTAGTGGGGACTGTTAGCATTAGGTCAGAGGTTGGACTCGATGATCTTGAGGTCTCTTCCAACCTAGAAATTCTGTGATCTGTGATTCTGTGATTTTTTTTGATTGTCATGCAGTCCAGAAAAAGTTATTCCTCAAATACATGGGGAATTATTCTGATCTCAAGCTGCTTAATATTAATTCAACTGAAAAACTGAAAGTCATTCCTCTAGCTTTATCCTTACTACAATGAAGGCAAGCCCTTTGAATAAAGTATGCTTGCAGCATTTTATTTTCTGTTTCAAATGCTCTTAAAATACATTAAATAATATGACATTGACTCTGTTTACTCTTATGACATTTTAAAATGTAAACAAATGTTGACAATTTATTTTTTGGGGCTCTTATCAAGGCTACTATTAGACTCCAGTGATCAAAATACCAACAATTTAACTATCCAACACCAATCAATTTGTCTGTCCCCAAATTCTTAGGCATGTCCAAATACATTTTGCAAAACAACATGAGTTGAAGATTTTCAGATAGTTTCCAATTCCAACAAGAGTACTCCAAATGGAAAATACTTGAATTGGTATAGAACTCCTGTCAAAGATCTCTGGTGTTCACTATGCAATCACCTGAATTTATTTATTCCTACATAATAGCTATACATTTGGTAAGGATGATGTTAGTGAGTTCTTATGTAGATAAGTACAATGAATCTCATTGTAATAGTTATGAATCATGTATTAAATGTGATATACTAGTGACAATATACTTAGGGGACAAATCTGGAGCTATATCAACATGGTGCTTGTTGATAATAAAAAAATAAAATTTAAAAAAAAAAAAAGACTTTTAGCAGTCTTAAGAAGAGAAAAGGAAGCACAGTGTAAAAGAGTCTTTCACTGATTTTTCTTTTCTGAGACTGTTGATTTAAATTGAAGAAAGAAAGTAAAAGTAGAACAATGCAAAACAGATAGGAGTTACAGTGGTTCTTCGGTTTTGTTCATTTGTTGCGTCCCCCTACAGTAAACAGTTTTACCAGGGAGTTTTAACTGATGAAATGCTAAGGCCTAATGCTTATCTAGTCTCCCAAAGGGCACACTGAATGGATGGCAAGATTACCCTGAGATGAAATAGTTAATATTAGAACATTTTCAAAGATATATTAAGCCTCGAGCCTTAAGGCTTAGGTGCAACTCTAGTAGGATTAGAAAGAAATGTAATGTGGTATGAAAGAAATGTAATGTAAACGTAATATTTACCTGCTTAATTAGTTATTTAGTACTAACCTCTAAAAAGGGGATATTGGACTGGATGAACTATGAGTTGGAAACTCAGTGACAATTTTCTTAATTTATGGCTGTACTGTTGCTGCATCCTATGTTTGAATTTCCAGTGCTGTTTGGAACAGGAATGGAATTATCAGTGACAGAAGATTGTGTCTATATGTATGTGTGAGAAAAAATACCTGGTTCTAATGAGCAGAAGCAATTCATACTTTCATTTACAAATGACCTGTTTTGGGGATGTGATTTAGCTGAACAGTGAGATTTTCTCCATCCTGCTCACAGCACTTGATGTGTTTGAAGGGGAACAAGTTGATTTTACCTATCAGGATGATTACAGGTTCCAGAAAACCTATTTCAACATAAGCAACTGATTATTCATGTTCCAGTAATAGAATGGATGAAATGGAGGCTTAGAACATCAGAAGGGGAAGCCAGAGCAGGAGTGGAGCCAAGCACTCTCTACCTTCCTGTTATGCAGAAAATTTAACATTTCTGTGATACAGGAGACTTCTACATCAAACTGTGTCTCTTCAGCAAAGTGCATCTTGGAAAGCAAGTGCTCCCTCACCAGTGCAAAAGCTAAAGGATTTCTCCTTTAACATTTATGAATAATAGCCCTGAATACCATATATTTAGATACGAGGTATATATTTTCATCTCTATTTGCAAAGAGATCAATATGAGACTTTATTTATTTTATTTATTTATTTATTTTTTTAATCTAGAGGACTTGCAAAAAGAATATTGAAAATACAGAAGACTGGAAAATAAACTTATAGGTTTTCCTACAAAATAACCTATGTGCATTGAATGGACATGTAATTAAACTGAGATTACAATATATTATTTATATTATAATAGAAGTCCCATGATGCTTCAATTTACTTTCTGATCTGGGGGGAAAAATAAGCTTCAAGGACACTCAAGTGTCCTTCTCAGAGCACCATCACCATCTCAGAGCAACAGGATTCTCTCCTAGAGCAATCATCACTAAGGCAACAACAATGCTGTCACTAGGTTGTAATTGGACTTTAGAATCAATGAGCCTCTGAAATAGGTGGGAAACACACAACTTGCTTCCCAGTCTATCAGTCTCATCATTAGTGAAACATATGGTGACGGAATGGTGTTTGAAAGCTTTTTGCCAGCCACAAAGACTAGAAAGTCTAGAAAGAGTAATATCAGACCTTAGCTTGAAAGAAAGATTCTGATAGCACCAGAGTGCTGGTTGGTTGGACCTCTGAATGGAGTGTTTGATCTTTAACATTTTTAAAATAAATATAATAAAAATAAATGAAGTCCCTCATATATTGATGTCTTGTTGTGAAAAATGTGAAACTTCCTGCTTATTAGAAAGTTGCACTGTGGAAAAAAAGACTCAGTTCTAAAACTAACACTCAAAAAAAATGGTGAATCAGAAAATACCTCTCTTTTATACATAATATAATACTGTAGAAACTGGAGGGGAAAAAAAAAGGAAGAGAAAAAATGTTCCACCAGCTCCAAACAAATCCTGACTTGTTATATATCCTGACTTGATATACAGTTATAAATCCTTGATATACAGTTATAAATCCTGACTTGATATACAGAAAAAATCATTAATATATATATATATATTATTTTTTTTTTTCTCATGCCACTGTAAATGTTTAGAGAACAGAAGGTTTTGAGGAAAGAACAATAAAACTGACAGATCAAGGAAGCGATTCTTAGAATAATATTCTGCTTTAAAAAAATCTTAGTGCAGATATTAACACACTATATAATTTGTTGTTATAAAGTTTTTTCAATGCCTTACTGGAAAAAACAAACCAGTATATAAACATTTCAAAAATCTCTCACTGGTAAGTAAGAAACTTTGGCTAATAATGTAATTATCTTATTCACAAAAGTGATTTTCCTACATGTTTAGACTACAATTTAGCTTTCTTATATGAGTGATTTTTAAATTACTGTTATAGCATTTTGCAATAACTAATTATTAAAGCTCCATTTATACTGCAAGATTTACATGGAAGTCAAGAATGTAAAAAATGAAATAAGGCATCACAGAAAACACAGCAAATGTTTTCAGCACTTAGTAAATCCTATGTTTTTTAATTTCTTTATTAAAATTTATGTTGCCATCATATACAAACCTGGGATTAAGGCATGACTATAAAACACTTAAGTTTTCAAGAATATGAACATCAGTAAAGATAACCTCTAAAGACACACACAAGTGTTTTGGTGCAATTGGAGACCCGGGATTACATTCAGGTAAGAGTTTAGAGAATTCCTTCTAAACATAAAAATAAGTCAAGCCTTAGAAGATGGATATCTTCTAAGATAGATATATAGACAATGAACTTATCCATCCATAGATGGATATATAGACAATGAACTTTTAATTATTTTTCTAATTTCTTTTCTTCTCTAAATTACAGCAGTCAACCACTGTTATTTTTGAAAGTAGTTCTATGGTGACCATACAGATCAAAGCATGTGTAGAGGAGCAACATATGTAGAGAAAATTATACCTCCTGTACCAAAGATGACAGACAGAAAAAAAGCAGAAAAACATGGCGTCTATATTTCCTTCCTTAAGTTCTCCTCTGTCTCTCAAATTTCTGATTTCTTCTGTCTCAGCTAATCTAGTAAAGAGATAAAAAATTCTCCTTACATATCTTGCTATTCCTTTTTTACTTATTGCATACAGACTTTTCCTTGTTTCCTTACCCTCATTTTGTTGAATGGAAGAACTATAAAAAAACATCTGCAAGATCAACATTAGTGTTAATTACAAGCGTCCTTGTGCATAACATCTGAAAAATCATATCAATTTGAAGAGTGGCAGATGAAGAGCTTTTTTTATGAAAAAAAAATAAAAGAAAAAAAAAAAAAGTATGGAACTAACCAAATCTTGAATTTCTACGATCATTTTCCAGGTAAACTACACAAGATAAATTAATGGTCAACACATAAATGATTTATTTTGTTTGTGTGTTTTTAACATAATACAATTGTATTATGTCTTATTAACTCCCTGGAGACTCATAAGGCTCTTGATTTTGTTGTATACCATGAATCTGTGGGAAGGAAAGGAAGAAATCTCTGCTCCTCACAGGAGAAGGATCTCTTCTCCCTAATCTCTTCTATTTTTTACAGAAGGTTACCATAGCCTGATGTCTGAGCCTAAATTTTAGGGTGGGAATCTTTCGTCTGAAAAATTAACATATTAACATTCTGTAGAAACTTCCCCCAACACTGCAAAAAGCATGAAGCATTTAGTGGCCTCAAGAAAGGATGAAGATAAATAAAAGTAATTGTTTGTGGATTTGACTAAAAGTCCAGTCTGACAGCAAGGTATGATTAGAGATATCTTAAAGAGGAGTTCTCTCAACCTTATTTTCTTTCTGTTTTCACTTAACATTGTATGCTGCCCTTTTAACTTGTAGTACTTGTGGGATACAAAAGAGTCTGCAATTTCAGATGGAGCAGCAGGTCTTTCCCGAGAGGGCTTCTCAGGCCACATCCGAGTGAGTAATTGTAACACAGCTAAGGCTCATCCATGGTTCTGAGGGAATTGGAACCATAGAAATAAATGTTCTTTACCTACAAACAAGAAAGACCCCCATTCACTGTGTTTACTGGTGGCTGTCCTTAGGCTCTTAGCCTCAAGGAAAAGCCTTGTGCTTTTCCTCCCAAACTGTTCTCAGCTGCCTCAGGCCAAAATTCATGCAGAGGAAAGGTTGCTGAGGTGGTCCATAAAGTTCACATGTCGAGGGCTCAAGTCCTTTCTGTCTTCCTTGGTTTACTTGTCACAGACTTTTAATGTTTCAGTCAAGTTCTTCATATCCTAATTAATAATAAGATAATGGAATGCCAATAAAATTATGGAATGTAGCTTACATTATTAATCATTTTCCTTTTCTTAAATGGTGTCAACATTCCAAATCTTTTTCTTGGACTGCATGTTTTAATAATTTTTACCTCCATAAATGAGTATGGAACAATCAAGAGATATCTAATTATTGATTGTGTTTTTAAAATAATATTCCTACGCATGCAAAAGTAGCAGACCACAGAAATCAGAAAAGTGAGAAAGAATCATTATAAAAGGAGTATTTACTTCACCAGACTAAATCTTTATTTAATCATTTGTTGTACAGAAATCACTGGCCATCATTTCTCTTTTCTCTATCTTCTTCCATCTATTTTTTCAGTTTTTGTGTGCCCATAGAGATTCAGGGAGCAGACTCTCATCCAGTATTCAGGGTATTCAGTATATGGGCACAAGTATGGACTATATATATATATATATTTTTTTTTTTTTTTTTTTCTCATGATTTTCCTATGAATTCCTAACATTTGAACTTCTGACAAGTAGTGAAAATACAGGAGACCTAGTTTACAGTCTCAACACAAGTTTTATAAAAGACCTTTGCATCTTTTCATAAACACAGAGAACAGGATGTGTGTATGTGGTGAGGTGAACATTTTATATTAATATTTATTTGGCTGTTAAATGTAAGTGCATAGACAAAATAAATCAGAAGAATGTGGTCTGCATTTTCATTAGTGTAACAGAAGGGAAAAAAAAATAGTTCCAGTTTAACTCATTTCATTATAATTCTTGTAAACTGCTTCAGTTTCCGGGAATTAAATTAATTCTAGTACTTAAATTATAATAAAGACAATTTTTTAAAGAATGTGTGTGTACATGTAAAATATTTTGCTCTACCTATATACAAGACACAATAAAGCCCTAAATGGAATGTATTGCTCAACTTGTATTGCTTCATTACAACACAGAAGTCTCTTGTCATTTAGAGCAAAAGGTATGTTGGGCTGTATTAAAAAAGGTGTGATACCATTAACATGTCTGTGAAAATATGCAGTCAAGGCTTGTTCAGGTAGATCATCTGCTAGAAACATTAAATTCTAGCTGGCAAGAATCCTGAAAGTTGATGGGTGATTGCCAAATCACATATTTGTTTTCATTAAGCAGTTTCACACTTTTACATTTAATTACAATAACTTCTTGGGCTGCCTTGCTGAGGTCCTGTGATGGAAAGAACATTGACAGGGTGACCCCAAGGATCCAGGCAGTTCCTCCTGTGCCATACAGAGACCTGCCAGAGGAAGATCCTCCCATCCACCCACCCACAAATGCAGGCCACCTGTCTCTTCCTCCAAGCACAGGGACACGTACTGACACCTACAGAGTGGGTGCTAGTATTTGTCTCCTGATGGTTCTAGACTTCAATTCTAAAACAATTTTTCTGACCAAACAAACAAATAAACGAACCAAAAAATTATTGGGATGTCATCAATAGGAGGCCATAACACCAGTAGACAGAGCTAAATATGACAACAGAGTTCATTAGCACACACTGATTACATACTCAAGCTTCAAATCTCTTCAAAATATCAGTAATAAACAAGTGTTTACACTCAGACCAGTCAACAAAATGTCATTTCCATCTTCTTCATGGAGAAGTCACCTTACAGCAAAGAGCAGAACATTTGAAATGGATTTGAAGGAAAATAATTCACCTGGGACTTATGAACTTTTTGGAGTAGAAGGCCTTTGTCAGCTGAGTCAGTTCTCAAGATGTGGTAATGGAAAAAAAGTTTGGACTATCATTTTCTACTGCTAAGTCAAATAAGAACTTGAATAATCAGGAGATGAGCTATACTACTTTAAAAGTAGTATTACATCAAGGTCAATCCCAGGCCTTCATTACCATAAGCAATTACGTAATACAAAGCTGTCACACTTAGATAGAAGTTGGTATTTTGTCACTGTCCCATAACCTTATAAACAAATATACTTTGTAGGGCCTCACTAGTGCAAGTGCAGCTTTTGAGATGAAGGCTAACAAGGTTTCTCTTGTAATGGTCCAGTAGTACTTCACTTTCCTCCAAATACATGGATATTTTATCTCAGGACAAGTGAGAACTATTGCTGAACACTTTTTCCTCTGTTTCTAGCAGAGTTTAACCCATGGAAGGTGAGGTTCCAGATCTACATTCAAATGGTACTTTTGCCCTATAGGGCCCTATCTGCTTGGTATGGATTGCTTGCCAATAAAGATTGTTTGCTTGCAGTGTGTTTCTGTATAACATAGAACCTGCTGCTTTCTACAGTACCAAAGATCAAGATTTTATTTTGAATATCCTGCTGACCGAATGTCTCTGTCTACCTAATCATGTCTTTAACAGGAACAAACTGTCTGGAAGAGTTTGTAAATGAGGAATAAAGAAAAAGCATCTGTTTGAAAAATATGTAATCTTTCTACTTAAAGCAGTTATTTATTATCTTGTTAAAATATGCAAATATATAATTCCTAATCAAAATATGCCCTAAATCAAGACTTTCTATTTAATCAAGTTCTCCTATACCTTTTTTTGATTGGGGAAGGGAAAGTGATCAAGGCAAAAAAATTTTCTTTTTATCTCTGTAGTGTTTATCTCTCTGCACAAAACTGTTGGCATTCCGATTCCTTTGTGTTTCCCTAGTGAGTATATAATGACTTCACTTAAACAGCTCACCTTATTTAGAGCTGTAGATAAAATTCTGAAATTCCCTTTCGTTTGTCCATCAGCTAGAAGTACTTATCCAGCCACTGTTTTTAAAGGTTGCATGGTCTCTTAAGAATAGCCGTAGTATAGGCACCTGGGTCAAACCAAGTTTTTAAGACACAAGTACTTCTTGGCAAATATGTTTTTATTGCTTCCTGGTCTCCTGCAAAGTCAGCTAAGCTTCCTTGTAGATTGTTCCTTTGGGTAAGATTAAAAACAACACAGAAGATACTTTAAAGCTGTTGAGTGTTTCTGCTGGAACTCTACGGTAAAGAGAAAATTGTACATCAAGAGGAAAAAACAGTTGAATGGGTGAAAGAAGACATTTAAATTAGCTAGAAGACCTATTAAATTAGCTAGTGATGACAATTATCTGTGGAGAACATATGTGCATATTCAGTACACAGGTTTCTGTTTTGTTTTCTAGATTACTTCTCAGAATATTCTCTGAATGGCAATAATATGCAATATATATTTTTTTTTCACTGCTGGTCCAATTTTCACAATTTCAAGACTAAGAAAAGCATACAAATTTTTTTATTTGTAGCAAAGAAATCAGGAATAAGTATCTAAGCATTTCTTCTGATGTGCTGAAACCAACGAGATGTGGTGGCACTGTACCCTCAGTGACCTACATTCTTCCTGGGTAGTTTTAATGTAGCTTTGCTGTAACGTTGTCCAATACTGAGCTGTAATTAACTTCTTCTGATGCCACAGGACATGTAATAAGGAAGGAACAGCGTTATGACCATTTTAAACACCACTACCAAAAATTGATGTGATGACAGTCATTTACAGGCTCAGACAGTCATTTGCAGACAGTCATTATCGGTAACTTCACTATGGGACAAAAGATACTACTTAAGGAGTGGGTTATAACAAGTATATGCTTAACACAAACAAAATTGAAGATGTCATGATCCACAGGCTATTTACTGACATATGTGAATATTGTATGTTATAGCTAATTAGACTAGTTAAGCACCCTTTTACTTGACTTCAAATTTGAGAGTATCTACTAAAATATTTGACATTTCTATAGAGGTAATGACAATGGCAAAAGTTAGCACTTAAAATATTTGATTTTTTTTTTAATAGAACAGAAATATACACGCATTTTTAAAAATATATTACTGGATGCAAATATATCACCAGGGTCTTTGTCACTTTGTTTTGGACACTGATTTTTTATGACATTTCTATGCTATAAGAGAATTCAGACACTTATGTGTATATGACTGGCAGGTGTATACGACTGGCAGTCAGAAGAGCTCTGTTCTATGTTCTCCACCACAGTCCCTTCAAAGGTCTGACACTTTTGTGCCAAAACCTTTCCAGCTACAGTGTGATTACGGGGCCTTACAGCATGAGGTATGTCAGGCCTGTGATGGAGTCTGTTGCAGGTGTGAAGGTTAAGGATGAAAACGATGAAAGCCTCAGCACTAAGGAAATACCGTCTAGCAGACTTCAGGCAACTATGTGTATGATGCATCCAAAAGACAAAGTAACCACAGACATGCAGTCTTTGCACCAGTTATGGAGAATTTTAGTGTGTGCCTGAGTTCAAGATCAAAGCAAATTACTAGCAGCTTACTATCCTCAGTGGTACTTAGTAGACAGGGAAGAGCTGCTGTCTCTTGGTGACTTTCAGGAGCATCTCTGCTGAGTGGGATCAGACCATCTATAGCTCAGCACTGGTGAGGAGGGCAAGGCCAGGGCTTAGACCCAGGGAGAGCTGGGCATCTCTGAATGGTCTCCAGACCCCACTCATCTCTCCATTAGCAAGGCACAGAAAGCACTGAGTATTCACACTCACAGGGACAACAAACCTATTTGATGCATTATTCAAGGTGATATCTTTAAGAGATAACTAACAGAAACTCCTCAACTGCTTATATGATAGAAAGAGAATTGGGTTCACAACCCAAAAGAGAATTGGGTTCACAACCCAAATACAATAATCCAATGGTTACACCACTGGGAAAGCAAGCATGATACCTTTACAGATGTACCCTAACCACTAGACAATAATGAAAAAAAAAAAAAAAAAAAAAAAAAGCAGCTAGCCACCACCTCTCATGTTAAAATTTTGTCAGCTTGTCAGCTGAAGAAAAAGAGGGAAAAAAATAAAAATAAATTTCTTTGGGATGTAGAGAGAAGCTGCAATTTTGTTACCTCTTAAATTGTGATTACAAACAAATACTTTAGTCAGTAGTTTTTACTTTAGGCAGTAATTCAGAGTAAAATATCAATTACACTTGTCCTTTCCCCCACCTGCCCACCTGCCCTCAAAAAAAAAAAAAAAAAAAAAAAAAAAGCCTTGAATTTGAAGGATAAAGGAATGGAATGTTTAATGTCTGAGACAGTCCTTGAAAGCATAAAAGTGTAATTTCTCTGCTGTTGAGAAATTGCATGAACTGTAACAAACATTATGAAGTGATAGTCAAAGTATTTACACTGGAAATGAGTATTGGGAATAATGGTAATTCTTCATATAATATAATTAACATCCCCTTTCTTCACCTGAACAGGATAGTATTGAGGCTGACAGGACAAACATCCACTGAAGTAACGTGTCTAATTTCACCACTGTAGATAGATACAGATAAGACTGAGTGTGATACTGATTTTATAAAGAGAAGTTTTTAATGAAAACAACTCCTTGGAGGCTAGAAAACACATATAATGATTCCCATTTCAAACATCTTTCTGCTTTCATCTACTCAGTTTGCCTTTAGGAAAAATGAACTTTTCTAGATTCTGACTCATTTCATGCTTGAAAGCAGAAGTGCTCAAAACAACTGGCATTGTAATCTTCTTATATTTTATTCTTATACTCACAGGTATAAGTTACTTTCATAACAACAATACAAGAATTAACAAAAAGGCAAGATCTCTTTAAAATATTTATGCAGCACATTTTCAGGTGTGACAAATGAGCAGGAAGAAATTCAGCTAAGAACTTTCTAGTTCCTAGGCTTTGTGTCCTGACCATGTCCCAGATGTGTGTGGAGTGAGACCTCCTCTAGGTATGTAGCAGCTTTTGTGTTCCCTTTTCTGTCCCCTGTCCACATCCATTGATCATCTCACACTCTCTGTTCCATTATTCACTGAAATTAGGCCTGGTAACGTATGCTAGAAGAGAGGCACATCATGTAAGACAGACACAACCCTCAACAGATATATGCCCTACTTAGAGGTCAGAATTAGTAATCAGCCCATACAGATGGTAAATTGGCATGCTATAGTGTACATTTTAGATTTCAGCTGTACTGTGAACAGGTATATCTGTTCACAATAAAGCTCAGGCCTTTTAAAAAATATTTTAAGATCTTCAAAAAAATTTTTTAAAAATATTAAAACTCACCAAGAAAATCAATGTTAGGTCTGCCTTGATTTAAATTGAGGCTTCATATATGATTAATTTCAGCAGTGTAATCCTAAACGGAAAAAAGAACAGTGAGACTTTTATCACATCACTCCTAAGACCAGGCAGAGCAGAACAGTGTTTTGGACATCTAACTGCTAAAATCAAAATCTTGTAATCCAGCCTTAGTGACAAACTGAAAAAGGGTCTATAAAATCCCTGCTGTCACCACCAGTTGCTTCACTGCTGTCGTGTATTCAAGCATCATATCATTGTTTCTGTGCTGAATGCAGCCATAGCCCAATCTCACCCATTTCTCAGACTCTGAAGTACAATAACGCAATGGCACCTTCTTGGTATTATATGACTCACAGACAAGCTATATCAGCATAAATTGTTCTGCCGAGTCTCCTACTGGATATTCCAGTTGTTGCTGACTTTCCAGTTACTGTATATACATGCACTGAATAGGAAATGCTGATAAATCTTCATTCTATAGACCAAGAACACTGTTTATGACACTTTCACAAAGATCTCTAAAGCATGACTTTTGGCTATGTGTAGGTTTTATTACTACTTGTCAGTGCTATACCCTTCATTTCTGAAGATTTGCAGTTATTTTGGTGACCTTAAAAGAGCTGTGTTATCAGGAAATGAGGATCATTCATCACAAGATTATTGGACATTTTTATAAGAACAAAGATTGCTCATAATTATTATGCTTCTGCATAGCAGCCTGAAAATATATTTTACCTTGTGCTGGAATGTTTACAATGACACAAGCTTGCATATCACTCTAAATAAAAGTACAAATTAGAAAAGGACAATAAATGCATAAACTGTAAATATTGCTCACATCAGAGACGCTCATAACTGAGGTTTGAATACAATGAAAATAACGTCATGTTTCTCATGATGAACTAAAGGAACAGCAACAGCTAATAGTTAATTTATATGGAGATTTCAATAAAAAACTCCCTATCATATTTCAGATTCAGGTATTGTGTGGTCTTGATTAATAGCAATATCTTAAAGTTTTTCTTTCACAACTGATTTATGTAGCTTTAGCTCCTCTATTTTCCATCTGCTTTTAAATTTTCTAGTTCAATGGCTGAGCCAAAATGGCACATTACTCACTCACTATTATACCAACCAGAGAACATTATTTGTCTATCCATCTAAATATGCAGCTTGTTTGTTTTCTTTTTTCACCTAAGAAAAAATGTCTATTAAAACAATTATTTGATCATTTCTTTCTCTAAATGATTTTCCTTAGATTCTCTCAACGATTTACCTCAGTGACACTTAATTCTAGAGAGCTGTATTTCTGATATAATAAAAAAAAAATATTCAGGTAATTGCAAAATTTCAATCCATTCCTTCATTTTCAGAACTGAGAGATTTGGAAAAAAAAGAAGTGTGAGCATAAAATGAGGAGAGGAGATACGTATGAATACAATCCAGATAGAAATCATTTAGTCTTTAGATAAGGTCATTGTCCCAATTCACCCAAGCCTGGTTTTCCATCCCTTTTTGTGGAAACAACTGATAGCTTTAAAATACTTTTATTTTTTAAGTCACTAGAGATAGAACACCACAAACCTAACCAGCAAAGTCTGACCATGAATAAATCTAAGCTAACGAGTATAAGGTTTCTGATTATCAAAGGAGAGAGGTTCGGGGTGGAAAGGAGTAGCTGTTTTTCTATTAAGTTTGATAAGCTTATCTCAGTGCTTTATAAGACAAATATATGCAGGATCAAGGGATGAGATATCCAGTACAGGATCTTGGGCTGAAGTCTGTTACCAGGAAAGACCATGTTCAACAATTGTGTTAAATGCATTGTCTTTCAAAGCTAGTCCTACACTGATTGTCCTATACAGAGATACTGTTCCAAATAAGTAAACATGTACAATGGAAATTCATATAATTTCTATAACTCAGTGTGGGAAAAACATTAGGCCTCAGCCAGGTGAGAATAATTATGACAAAGATAGATGAACCAAAAGTTCCTTCTGGCCCTATGGCTCTTTGCTGAATGTACTTGATGATCAGGGGCATCACCAGTCATCTATTATAAATGCAAGATTTCTCAGCTGAATGCAGACTAAGGTATTTCAAATTGGGTAATGAATAAGATATTACAAAGAGTCCCACTGATTGCTTTTTCTGTCAGGTAAGTTCAAGTTCTTTACGACAAACATTTTTTTTTTTTCTTCTTCTCCCTCAGCACCTCCTTTTTAGCACACACAAGTGTTTTCTGTGGGTGCCAAGTGCTGGTTTCTTTTTTTCTATCAGTTGGTGCTGTATGCAATCTAGTGACTAGATCTCTTCTATCACATTCAGAAGACCAAAGTACTAATTAAAAAAATATGACATGGCTTATAGAAAATAAATTATAATGTTCAGAATGCAATTGCTCACAGTCACTCTTTCTCTACTCACTCATAAAGGAGTTTTGTCCAGATGGGGGTCACAAAGGAGAAAATATTGCCCAGCAATTATTTTGCCTAAATGACTACCTGCATTAGCATACTTATAACTCTATTTTATTCTCTGCTTGCAGCTAGCAAATAAGTGGAGAGTATTAACTGATTGAATCACTAGGTTCTCATACATCTTTCTCTGTAAAAGACCTTCACTGGCATTTCAACTAATTGATCTGGGCAGATTGTCTGTGGTTGCTAAATAGTGTCATTTCCTTAAAGCTAACACATCTTGTTCAGTAAAGATGCTGTTGTCAGCCAGGCAGTAACAATGCAATCTAAGGATACCTTTTCTACCAGCGACACCAATTTCTTCCCTGATGCTAATCTTGATAGCTTATTTCCTTCTGCCATTACAGATCTCAGTGACAGCCTATCACACCCTACACTCTTCCCTTCATTTACTTCTAAAGTATCTCCTTTCACTTGTATCCCAGTCCTGTCAAGCTGCAAGAAGGGCAATTTTTCTTTTTTAATAAAAAATAAGAGATGGTCAAGGAGTAGCTGTATTTATCTCCTACATATTGAAATTCCTTCTTTCCTTTATTCTTCTTTCT
The DNA here is from genome assembly GCF_964211825.1 of Aythya ferina. Taxonomy (NCBI): domain Eukaryota; kingdom Metazoa; phylum Chordata; class Aves; order Anseriformes; family Anatidae; genus Aythya; species Aythya ferina. The sequence goes on from NC_140298.1 coordinate 26,459,496, forward strand.
GTCCCCTAGTCATACAAAGGGCATCTTTTTGCATATTTTCTCTGAGAAAAGAAATAAGACTCATATCTGTGCCAAGTGGAGTACCAGACTGGACATTCATGACATTCACATGTTTTATAAAAGTTTTTTTTTCTTTTTCCAAAAAAAAAAAAAAAGGCAAAAAGCCAATATAAAAATGCCTGACTAAGAGTAGTCTTGACTAGTAAGATAAGATTAGTAACAAAAAGCACTTCAGCTATCTTGGTCTGTCTCAGAAGCTTGCTGGAGAATAAGTCATACTTTAAAAGCTGAAAATTAAAGCTGCAAACGAGAGTGCATTCAGAGCATAGAAGGAGACAAAGTATGACACTTGGCTTTCCATGGAACCTTGGGCAATGAACTCTTCACCCATTCTGCACTGCCTCAGCCAGTAGCTATGTCCATGTGTCTGCTCTGTGCAGGGGTGCAGCAAATATGAGCTTGTAGTGTTGGGGTTGTTTGGAGTGTCTCAGGTGGCAAGTGCCATATAGCCATAGGTAATAGAAAGAAGAATAGATCTATTTCAATGAAATTTAGGTGCTGGGATTTACAGCCAAATGAAATAGAAGTACTGCTGTGACCTTTTCTTATTTCAGAGTGATGAGCTTCATCAACAACCTCTGACATCTTATCTAAAAATCAGCCCTTTCTTTTTAACATATTGTACAAGAATACTGAAATGCAATTACAACACATACTTCCTTTACAAATGTGTTTCCTCATGAATATCAAATGATTTTCTAAGTTCAGAAAACAACCGGCTTGTTTTCTGAACTTAGCTGAATGCAGCATTTGGGCATCTCACACATCCTTTCTTTGAAGGATGGTTTTCCTATTTGTATCTGTACTCTGACAAAAGGACCCCCCCCCCCCCCCATATTTTTCTGGCAGTGTATTCCGTAATTTAGCCCTTACATTCCAAAGGTATGTTGAGCAATTTCTATGAAGATGGTGTTTTTGGAGGGCTGTATTCAATCCTGATGTACCTGAGACTTTCTCTGGCACCTACAGTCATTCTTCCCTTAGTTTGCTTCCAATTCTCTTCCAAGTAAGGAGCTCATAGTTCACGGGGATGTTACAAATGGCCCTGATCCTTCAGTAGTTATTTGTGATTATATGTCATATATTAGACTATTATGCCTTATGTTTCTTTGGATACAAGCTCTCAGTCTGACTAATCTGGCACTGGCTCTGTATCTGCCATCTTCAGAGAACTGAAGCCAGCTGCCCACGTCCACCCGAAGCCAGCTTCACTCCACAGGAATGTCTCAAAGTTGCCCCAGTCCTTTGCAAGCTTTCCTAAGAGTTTAAAGGAAAGCAAAAAACACACAACTAGGATTTTTTCTTTCCCTATCTCTTTAAACTATGCATCTAAAATTAAATCTCTTCTGGTGCAACTTCTTCAGTATATCTGTTGTTCAGATAAAATGTAGTTTTTGTCATTGCTTGTTTCATTCACTTATTTGTTACCTTTCTAGCAGGTGGAAAGAGATGCAAGAAAGGGTCGTGGCTTACCAAGGCTTACTATATTTTAAAGTACCCAGTATTAAAATTTAATTTGGCAGAATTAACAGGAAGTATATAGACAGCTACTTGAAATCACAATTGGTACAAAACATTACATCCTTTCAAGAATACTTCCACAAGACAAATTTTGAGAGCTTTCTAAAATAGTTTTTATTAAATGCCTTATTTTTGTGGAAGTTATTCAGATTCTGGTAACGCAGCCTTTAACTGCTTATAATGCAATATACATGTACTAAGAGTACAGCGGCAATATTTATCTGAAGACTTGACAGTATTTATACCTTATTTTTGTTAATGCATTTAGCACATAAGTAAAATGTTCCACTAAGAGGTCCTAGAGTCATAAGGGGTTTTTTTGTTTGTTTGTTTGTTTTGAAGTTATGCTTTATTAGCTATAGCAATAACCAAAGAATTTCCTGGATTTGGTTACCACATCTTAATTCCTGTCATCCGTAATATAGATTAATTATTTTAAATTTAGCCAATTTATCTTCAGAATCCAATATACAGGGCTTTACAACTGAGGTACCTGGGAAAAGGTACAAGGAAAGACTCCTGGCTTTATTAAAATACATGAAATGATGATTGTGATATAGGTCTTATAATTGATTCAGAGTCCCTTCCAAAATATCATCTTGTTCATAGCAGGAGTAATATTGTAATGATATTCATAGTTGTGGAATACATCCCTCTGAACAGAGATAATATTGAATATTTTCTGGAGAGTAGCAATATATATTCCATTCCAAGAAGATGCCAAAAATTTTGTTAGGAAAATAGTACTATTGACAATTTATAGCAAGGCTGAACTTATTGTGCTTACACATCTTTATAATATCCATGTTTTTATATATCCCAAGCAGAGCTACAGGCTGGGAGAGGAGTGGTTGGAAAGCTGCCTGGAGGAGAAGGACCTGGGAGTATTGGTTGACAGTCGGCTAAATATGAGCCAGCAGTGTGCTCAGGTGAATGAAGGCCAACAGCATCCTGGCTTGTATAAGAAGCAGTGATTCTTGTATAAGAAGTGATTGTGTCCCTGTAATCGGCTCTGGTGAGGCCGCACCTCAAGTACTGTGTTCAGTTTTGGGCCCCTCGCTACGAAAAGGACATCGAGGTGCTTGAGCGGGTGCAGAGAAAGGCGACGAAGCTGGTGAGGGGCCTGGAGAACAAGTCCTACGAGGAGCGGCTGAGGGAGCTGGGCTTGTTCAGCCTGGAGAAAAGGAGGCTCAGGGCCGACCTTATCGCTCTTTATAAGTACATTAAAGGAGGCTGTAGAGAGGTGGGGGTTGGTCTGTTCTCCCATGTGCCTGGTGACAGGATGAGGGGGAATGGGCTAGAGTTGCGCCAGGGGTGTTTTAGGTTGGATATTAGGAAGAACTTTACTGAGAGGGTTGTTAAGCATTGGAATGGGCTGCCCAGGGAAGTGGTGGAGTCACCATCCCTGGAGGTCTTTAAAAGACATTTAGATGTTGAACTTAGCGATATGGTTTAGTGGCGGACTTGTTAGTGTTAGGTCAGAGGTTGGACTCGATGATCTTGAGGTCTCTTCTAACCTAGACAATTCCGTGATTCTGTGATACTGCTAATAACAATGATTTGAGATATACTATTAAAACTTTATCATTTAGCTAAATAATTTTATGATTGATATATTAAGATTTGGAAATGATGCTTTTATGCATCATGATTTCCTGTGATTATTGTAACTGTGTATTCATTCAATAGAGCATGCTATGATTTGATTAGAAATCATTTTTGCATATGTTAGCTTTGACATCTCCAAAATGCTGGATTTTAGGCCAGTAAAGATCTAAGTAAACAAAGAAACCAAACCACAAATTAACGTAAACGAAAGATAAAATTGTAGTGAGAGCTATAATCCTGGTTAAACAATGGGTTCTTCTTGGACCTCAAGAACTAGAACGAAGTTTACAGAAAGTAGAAACTAGGCCAGCTGCAAGGGGAAAATGAAGTAATCGTATGGAGGGACAAAATCAGGGAGTTCAGGGCAAAAGATAAAGCTAGCAAACCACATAAAAGGTGTAACACAGGCAATAGGAGGGGTAATATAAGAAAGAAGAGGAAATGCTTTTAAGAAACATGTGGTGCATTATATGCTGTAGGAAAATACGCTACGTCTAAAAAGAAAGATGTATTGGTAAATAGCATCAAGAAAGTCAACAGATATTGCAACACAGGTTTCAAAAAATGAATAACACTTGCAATTGGGCGACTAATGCATGATCTGTTAATGACTATAAAGTATTGCTTTAGCCTGGAATAATAATAATAATAATAATAATAATAATAATAATAATAATAATAATAATAATAATAATAATAATAAAACACAGGGATTTTTAAATTGTTTGCTACAATGACCCTAATCGTATACTGTTGTCCTCTTTGGGTGACTGAAAAGGAACAAAATAACACTTCTCCAGAACATAGAGAAAAACGTGACCTGCAAAAACTATTGTAAATTAACAACCTAAATTTCATTTCCCAAAAAAATAATGGAAATGAGTGAATAGCTAGAAGAAATAAAGATTATCAACAGCCAATGTGGATTCACTGAGAACAAATTCTATCAGAGAAATCTAACTTCTTATTATAATAAAGGAATAGGATTCATGAGTAGAGAAGCAGCAGCAGATGTTAATTTTATAAATTTTAATTTGATACTGTTTCACAGAAGATTTTTTATAAGCAAGCTAGGGGCTTGTGGTCTAGATGACACTATTAGAGGTTGTTTATGAAACATTTAACTTAGCCTGCTGTCAAAGAGAAGAATGTATTGACTATTGAAGTTTCTACAAGTGTCTACTGATTCTTGTAGTGCTTGCTGTAACTAAACAAAATGAAACTGGAATGGGATGGGTTATAGGAGCAGAACTGAAATAAGGTAGAATAATGGCCTGAAAAAATTAAGATGCAATTCAGTAAAGGCAAATTTAAAGTTTTCTATTTAAGCATGAAAAATTGGTAGCATAAATACAAGCTATAAAAAGCAGTGTAACAGGAAAGGTCTTTGGAGAAAAATGGATCACAACATGAGCATGAATCAAACATGATAAACATGGATAAACACTATGTATAATTATTAATATACATATAATGTATAATTAGTAATATAAGTTGTAATTTTATATACTTATATATAAAGTATAGCTTTATCTGAAGCTTAGTGCCCAATTTTGGATGACATAACTCATGAAAGATGTTGATCAGGAATGCTGTGTTTATATCCTAGTTTTCTATTTTATTCATAGTATAGCATCTCAGTGGTAAAGTGAGGTGGAAAGTTGAATGTATTTCTACTGTATAAAAAACCCTCCTTATTATTGAGATCAAGACCCTATGGTTACTTCAGATGTTATATAATTCATATACTAGAAATTAATCCGTAAATTCTGTGAAAATAAAAACAAAACAAAAACGAAACAAACAAAAAACCACTAAATTTCTGTGACTTAGCTTATTCCAGAAAAGTGACTTTCAATTGTTAAAGAACAAGTCACTGTCCCTGAGTCCCAGCTAATGACTTGCTGTCATTATGATATGCAGGTCATTCTATATTACTTGCTTCCACAAGGAAGCACAGAGAGTCCTTCAGAAAGAGCAACTAAATAGTCATCCAAAATAACTAATTTATATCATTTTCAAGGCTATCATTTTAGCCTTCATAGGAAGCATAATGGAGAGTTCTGGTCTGGGAATCAGATCACTTAGAGTAACGCTTTCCTCCCTCTCTGATGACACAAAGATAGTCCTTTTTTCCCCATTACCTGTTGTTGAAGAAAAATCACTGCTGACAGAGCAGTCGTTTACTTCCAGATTTGGCATTCCATCCCTGCAACCTAAAAGACTGCTAATATATTAATAAAGCATTTTTTCCTCAGTCTCACCAGAATATCAGTTTTTCTATGCTTCCTTTTCTGAGCATCCAAGCTATCTTCATGGCTCGACACAAAGCAATGTCTATCTTTTCTTCAGCTTTCTCAAAGCTCATTACTGACCCAGATGTTTCTACTCTATGTTCCAAACAGTCATATATATTTTCATATATTTTCATCTCTCTGTCAACAACATTACGGCTGTGCTCCTGGCCTTTGTTTGCTGGGTTCCACCTACTGCTAGAATTATGCTGACTGTTGTGCATGATTTTTGAACAGAAGTTTCAAGTGCTGGTTTACATAATTTTTATGCACTTTCAGCATTTTCAGCACAAGATACTATTGGGACAATTTTTGGTTTATGACAAGAAAAATAGTATGTGTGTTTTTTATGAGTAAAAGAAGTAATTTCTATAAGACCTCTACTTAGGATGACACATTATTCTTTTCTCAGAAATATTTAGACAATTGTTGTTCAAAAAAATGTTTGTGAGCCCTGAAAATTTCATTCACTTTGGCAGGAATAATGATTACCTATTATTTGCTTGTTTGAACTATTCAGCAACCACCTAAAAGCACTACCCAAGATAAAAACAAACAAACAAACAAAAAAACAACTGAAAACCTGATGCCTGATGATGAAAAAGGGTTACATTCTTAAAGAATGCATGTTATCCAAAATGCAACTTGTAGGTAACTTGAAAACATTTAGTACTTGAAAGAGGGATGTAGAGTTCAGATGTACTTAAAGGTAGCACAGATCTAAAACGTAATAGCAATTTGAGTTTAGCAGTTGCCTAGCATAACCTGAAGCTAAATTAGGCAGCAGAAAAGCTTACAGGACTGGTGCCCAGGTCACCATTTTTTTTACTATAAGCTGACTGGAAGCTGTTGTCATGAAGGTTGTCAGAAAGAGGGGCCTAAGTTAAAGAATACGGATTTGCATGTCTCACAGAACTCGTGGGTGGTTATGTCAAGTAGTAGTTAGTCAAAGAAAGTCAAAAAATTGAATCCTTTAAATCTTTTTTCAACTCTTTGTAAAATCCAGACATACTGTTTAACAGCAGGGGATGCTAAACTTAAGTGTTTATTTAGATCTTTGGCTTACTGTGCTCACAGAAATCCAAGGGATCAAGCTAGTACTGAGAATATTTCTGTGAATTAAAGGAAATGTCCTCATAAATAAAATATTTAGCACACACTGATCATAAAATGAATTCAAAGATATAGTCAAATCTTGACATGCATTAATACACACAAACACTTAAAAACATGTTGCAAATAGCAAATTATCACAAATATCCATAGATTAATCAGTACCATATAAAGATATATTTTGTGTATAAAGAGAAAATGTATTATATTTACTAAAAAAAAAAAAAAAAAAGTCCCAAACTCAGATTGCTTCCTTCATTGAGAAACTCCTTAAATTAAAGAGACCAGAAAAATACAGTATTTGTAAAAAAAAATCTATATGTCCTTTTATCTGAAGCTAAAAAAGCCTTCACTAACTTTCCTAAGTAACTATCCTGCTTAAGGTATTTTGTTGTTGTTGTTTGTTCTTTTTTTTTTTTTTTTTTTAAATCATTTACATACAACTACTATTAAATAACCACCACCAGGTTCAGGATGCAAAAATCAAATGATTTTAAATGTGTTTATGAACAAAAAAGGACCTGAGATGAGAATAAGAGTTCCTATATGCCAGTTTGGCCCATAATTCTCTAATACTTGCAAAACATGTCATATGACTTTTTTTTTTGTTTTGTTTTGTTTTGTTTTCCTCTTCTTTTTACCATAATCACCATGGACAATGCATAGATTTTTGAATCTGCTTTTTATTAAACTGTTAAAATGATCCAACTAAGATTGTCTGTTGACAGCAAGAAATAGAGTCAAATAAAACTAAACCAGGTAGAAGGAAGTTGTTTTGCTTTTCTAGCAAGATTACTTCACTTCTGGATTTCTGAACTTGTTCTGCTAAAGAAACTAACCTATCTGGGACCCTCCTATCATGTATTCTTATGCTTCTGTACTCTTGCCTGTCCATTAGTATTGAAAACAGCTCTTATGTATTAAATTTGAAATTCAGACTCAATTAAATTCCACTTCTAGTTGTTGTATTGCAGGGAGTTTTTATCCAATTTTAAGTGGCATGCTCTAAGTGTGCTCCCAAGCCATTTTCAGTTTTATAAAGTGGGATTATAGTGCTATGTTCAGGCATCTGGGTAAGAGAACACTCTAATGAGCTGATGAGACTGACAAAAGGAAAAACAGACAATAAAGTTTATTGTAAAGTTTATTATAAAGTTAAAAAAAACAGCAATAAAGTTTAGGAAAAATGCATGCTAAGCATTTACCCAGAGAGATTTTTAACATTTCAAGGAGTGTTTGGATTCTGCCTGTGAAATAACTCAATATAGAATTTTATTCCTATATTTTTCATATGTTGGGTATATTGATCCATTTGTGCTTAGAAGTCATTAGTTGCATTTTGTAATTTAACATTTATGTGCCACTAGCTGCTAAAAAAAAATAATATATATATATATCTGTGAGCCAAACTCAGGGGACACAACCTTAATTCCATTTAAGTGAATTTTACCTGTGGCATCATTGCAGATGTAGTTCACTGAATGCTTAAGGAATCAGGGCATGAACAATCCAGCTCACCTGTTGGGATGAAATTCTGGAAAGCCAGAAGCCAATTTAAGAATTAGAAATCTGGAGCTAGAATCAAGAATAATGCAAATACCTGAGAAAGGAAGACAGTTTATGAGCTGAGGAAATGTAGGGTGACTCCCTTCAGCCTCTGCTCAGACAGACACATTAAGAAGAACTTCACATGTGGCCTTAATAAAAAACTAATTCTCCCATTTAATTGTTAGGATATATTTATTGTAAGCATTTTGGATGTGTTTGAAAAAAACTCACCTTTATCCAATAGAAGGGATGCAGACTGCTTTTGGGTTTGCATTCATTACTGCATGCAGTAATGAAGAAAAGAAAGGGATAAAAGCAAGGTCAAAACCACTAACCTGGAAAATATTGCCTCTTAAAGCAGCTTGTTAAGCACTCAAGAAAACAAGACAGAAGTCAAGTGAGATACCAGACCATTTCTTATATCTGTCATCAGGGCTGGCATGTGAAAATGCTGTACAGCATCTCACAAGCTTCTGTTCACTTCTGTTCCAGAATGCTAACAAGCCAAAGCTATAAAGAATTTGTGTCTTCCTGATGGTATTGCTTATATGAGTAAAACTAATAATGTTTTTAAGTTTTTGAAAGTTTTAATATATTTTCTTAGCCATAGTTAGAAACATTTCAAATTAGCTTGTTAGAAACTTCTAAGCATTTTTAAATGTAGAATTAATATATATTTTTCTCTATAGTCCTGAGATTTAACTTCAGATCCATAGAGAAATCTTTCACTAACATCTTGCTGAAAAAGCTACCTACTGTCAATTTGTCATGCAACTAGTACTGGTCACTAGAGAAATCTGTTTCCTTTGTATTATCTTAAAGGTATAGATATGTCCTTATAGATCTTCCAGAAAAGCATCTGAGGTATGGAAGAACTGTCTGAAATCCATTGCTTTAAAGGTGCAAAATTTTCATCTTAAACATTTTAAATATTTTCATAAATTGTTGCTTCTAGTAATAGAGAAGGAGAATATGTATTTAATATTTTAATTAACTCAGATCAAAGTTACTTAGTTTTTTAATGTTTATTCAAAATTAGAAAATGAAATTAATGTTGCAGAATAAACTTTTTATTATGTTTTGTTTTCAGATGACTCTACAAATTATGTAGATCAAATCATATTTTAGTTCTGGATTCCAACACTCTGTCAGATATTTAGAAAATCACTTTCTGAAACAAGAAAACAAATGTTCTTTTCAGGATGCCATTTACCTTATTTATTCAAAATAATAAATTCATTTCACGTTAATATGGTGAAATGAGCCAGATTCATCAGAAATTAGAAAGTTTTGTCAGTCAGGGAAAAAACAGAAGCAGAGTCTCAAATCCAGTCTTCATCACGGGTAATTTATTTTCCCTTCATTAACAAAATCTGTGGGGCTATCATTCCAGTGAGACAACACTGAAAAGCATGGAAAGATCAACTGCACACTCAGAGTATATGCATCTGGACTGCATAGAAAATTACATGTCTCTTATCAAATGTTGAACATACAGACATGGATTGACCCTTGATTTTTGTTTTCATTTAAAAGCAATTTTAAGTGAAATGCCAAATTCTCTTGGTCATTATAGAACCATCTAAACCAAAATAGAACAAAAGCACAAGCTGTCAGTTCTTCCAAACGTTTAGCTCTGACTTTGAGGAGAAGAGAGAATAACTGTGTTAAGTAATAACCTGGCACCCACTTCCCTTCTATGGAGACAGTTGCAGCTGGAAAACAAACAAACAAACAAATAAATAAATAATCACTCCCTTGCAGCAGTACATTAGAAAAGAGCTCCTGTTCTGTCTATTTTGGCTGAGAGATGGCATATTGAATATGTCAGACTTGGACTCTGTACCTTCCTGAAATGTCACAAAAAAACTAATGCCTGCACTGTTCTGAGTCAGATGCCAAGAGTGACAAAAGGGCTAGCTAACTGCTTGCGGCTGCCTTACTGGCAGGCTGTCGCTTCACTGTCAGGGCAGCCAACCTGACAGACATTGTCACACAGGAGGAGGAGTGATTACAGAGAGAAAAGCAACAAACAAAACTGGGCTTAAAGCAAGCTAATGCCTCTAAGATAAATCAGTGTCAAATTTAGGCATCTTGCCCTATTAATTGCATGAGATTTTGAGTGGAATTACACCCACTCCATTCAGGCCTACATTCACTACCTTTCTGATATGGTTTTGGTGTACGACACCATAATATCATCTCAGAGGTTCATTCCTTTAAGTGCTACAGTGACACCTGATCCTCCATTGCCTTAAGTAGTGACTTACACCCACCCATGTGAAGCAAATGTAAGGAAAGTGTAGATGGCAACTCAACCAAAATGCTTTCCTTTTTTGCATTATACAGACAAGGAGAGGCAGGGGTTTGGTCCCACTTGTGGGAAAGTAGAAACATAGGAAGAGAGAAATAAGAGCACGTGATATTTGTTCCCTCCTTTCTGCCAAGCAAATGCACTGAGGAACAAAAGCTCTGTTTTAGTGTATGTGTTTGTGTATAATCAACAAATAATGCTTTTAATCTTTCTTTTTAGCTGATTTACTTTAGGTTATGGAAAAGGAAACCTGAAGTGTGTGACTCAGGTCTGTGGTTCCATTTACCCTGTCAGCTTCATGACAAAGAGAGCTTGGGCAGGGAGGCCCATCTGTCTCTGCTGCTCTTGAGATAAAGAGCTGCTGATTTTCTTCAGCTCTCACTTTGGCTGTATGATAGCTGTATATGATAACCGGTGGGAATGGCAAACAAGCTAGAAAGGCAGTGTCCCACAGCTCCTGAAAAGAAACAAAACAAAACAAAACAAAATTTGCAGGCAAAGCCCTGTGCTTGTCATCTTTGGTGGCTTCCCACAGCTATTCAAGGCATCTCTACCAGCCAGGTAGGGAAGTGAGGACCATGGCGAACAGTGTGGCGCTAGGAAGAAGGTTCTGTAAACATGCTGCTGAATTTACTTAATGTTGTAATATCTTGTCCCAAAATGTAGCAGTTCTTTTATTTCATGAGAGTTCTCCTAAAGATCTCTAGTTGGAATATCAAACTGTTTTTCTCTTTTTGGTTGTTTTGAGTTAAGAGTGTCTGTACCTCTTTCCTTACACAAATCTTGGGAAGGATACATATGCCAAGAAAGGTAAAAGTCACTATAGGTCTGTTCTGACAACTTGCTGCATTCCTTATAAATGTAGATAAAGCTTTAAACGGTATTTTGTGAGACATTGTCCTGACATTAGAAAAAATGACACTGACTAAACTTATTTCAACAATGTGACTTGTATCCAGAAACATTAACTGAACTAGAACTAACTCAAAAATGCATTTAATATGCAATATTGTCTAATACTCTTACCACCTGCTTTTTTTTTTTTTTTTTTTTTTTTTTTTTCTGCCAAAGAATGGGTCTTATAAAAAGAAAAGAGAAGGACTCTTTACTTGTGTAAATAATGATAGAACAAGGGAGAATGGTCTTAAACTAAAAGAGAATAGACACTGGGAAAAAATTCTTCACTGTGAGGGTGAAAAAAAAAATCTTGACTGTGAGGCACTGGAAAAGTTTGCCGAGAGAAACTGTAGATTCCCCATCACTGGAGGTGTTCAAGGCTGGAATGGATGGGGCCTTGGCCAACCTGATCTAGTGGGTGGCATCCCTGTCTATGGCAGGGGGTTTGGAGTTAGATTATCTTTAAGGTCCCTTCCAACCTAAGTCATTCTATGATTCATTTTATGTTCTATAAGGTTAATGCTAAATTTGAACTTCTCTTACCTGAGTTTTGGAATTCCAGAGCTATCTGACTTCGTCTTAGATATCCTTCTGCTCTTCTCCACAGTATGATACGTGCAGATTTAACTTAACTATTTTCTTACATGCATTAAAATTCAATGGCATTTCTCCGAATTCTTCTGGTTTTATTTTCACAGTTTTGTCTGGGATAGCAACACCTAAAAATACATGAAGCCCTGACTTCTTTTTCTTTTTCTTTTTCTTTTTCTTTTTCTTTTTCTTTTTCTTTTTCTTTTTCTTTTTCTTTTTTTTTCCTCTTCTAAGATTTATTAAAGCAAAGTAACTCTTCTAATGGTCTCTCCATTTGTTTCAAATAATCTTTATTTTTTAATATTAATGTTTCCTCCATCTTTATGTCTCTGTATAGCATACATCTATTCCCAGTAATATGATTTCTTTCTCCAAGACCCTTGATTTTTCTATCTTTGCCAATGTAATAATATAATTTGTATTAATATCTAAATTCTTTGTCCTTGTAAAAATACATGTATATTTATGTTCTAGCATAAATCTACACCCTCTAACACCCTAATTTTATTTTTTCTAGTTTGTCTTGTATTTTTTGCCTCTCTTTCTTTTCTCTGTCTCTCTAATTAGAATTGTCTGTGGCTTGTTTCAGGTAAGAATTATAAGGCTGAGCTAGAGAAAACTTTTTATTTAGCCATTAGATTTATTAGACAATCCCAGTGATCATTAAGGAAGAACAATTTACTATGTTCTTTTAGAGGCTGGTCAAAACCAAAGCAATCAAAAATTCATCATCAAAATTGTTCTCTGGTTTAAGAGACATTTAGCATTGAAACAATTGGCAATATATTACAGTCTGAGAGCCCCAAACCCTACCTTCAGTATGAGGGGAGTTTTAGGTATGTAGGCACTATCTCTGTCCAACATTGAAGCAAGCAGTAAATGCTCAGACTCACTAGTGTGCCTTTCTTTGGAGAAAGGTAAAACAAGAGACAGCTGCTAGAAGTTAAAAAAGACAAACTGAAATTAAAAACCTAACCCAAAGGAAAGTTTAAACACTGGAATTGATAGGAAAGAAACAGGCTCTTCTTATCAGTTGCCTCTTAAACAAAGTTAATTGGGATCACCACAAGAGAATGATATTAATTTGTATAAGAGGTAATATGTAAGGGAAAAGATAAGATCAGAAACGAAGTTCAGAGACTTATTTTATCTGCTAGGACAAATGCAGTGCAGTTGAAGCACCCGCTCCCCAGAAGTTATGTAGCTACATTTATCCAATTAAGTGATATGAGGATTAAAAATTCAAGAAATTCTAAACTAAATCTCCTAAAAACTCTCACCAACTTGAAATGCATGATCAGCACTAGACAGAAGGAAACAATGTACCCTCATCTTCTTCCCTCACTTTGCTGGCTGCTTTCCCCAAAACGGAAGAGGGACTAAGGCCATTCTGTGTTACCCCCCTGTGTATCCAGAGCCCTCCCAGGCTGCAGTCTGGCATGGAAGAAGCTGCTGAAAAGACAGACCCCAGAAGTTCCTCCAGGGAAAGGAGGGGCCTTGCCACCTATGCCTTCTCAGACTGCAATATATTTCCACTTGTTTCAATGCTAAACATTTCTTAAACATAAAGGGAGGGATGGTGTTAGACTTACGCTTGGAGCAGGTGTGCAATATTTTAGAATTACTAATGGAGACAAGGGAGATGCTCTTTTTGGATAGCATAGCCACTTTTCCTGACATTTTAAAATTATTATTGTGACTCTGTATTAGGACAACTAATTATTTTTTTTTTTTTCAAATTATCATAAGAAATGTTGGTGGTAATCAATTACTTTAATGAATAAAGTTAATTATTACTGCATTGTTACCATCTGTTGAGGTAACAGATGCTTCTTAAAACTATCATGTCTCAAATTACAAATCCCTGATAAGCTTTCTAATATTAAATGGTATTATAATATATAATTACATATTATATATAATTATATATTATATTATATTATATCATATCATATCATATCATACTATGTTATATAATTATATATTATACAATTAATATGTAAAATATATAATATATAATACGTATCATTATACATTAATAAATATATTATTAATATGTAATATTATAATATAACATTATATATAATATTATAATATGTAGTTATATGATATATTAATATTATATATTAAAATATATTATATAATATTATGTATAATATAATATAATATATGGTTATATATGTTATATATAATTAAAATATATAATATATATAGCCATTGTATAGCCATTGGCTTTTTAAAGGATATATATATGAGTAACTGGGTCACTTATTATACAAAGAAAACAAAATCTCAAAACCACAAGATTTTTACTTTTACACGCTTCACTCTCTTATTGTTGTCTTCTGTCTTTTCTGTGGGGGAAAAAAAAAAAAAAAAAAACAAAAACACAGAGGAAAAAAATAAAGAGAAGAAAACAAAAAGAATAAGAAAAAAAAAGAATCGCCATTTATTAAAAGAGGCTACATTAGAATCTAACTCAAACCTGATTAATCTCAATGGGTAAACTCACACTGGCTTTAGTCATTTTTGGATCCAGCTCTTAAATTAGGTAATTAATATTTTGAATCAAACTGATTCTAAGTACCGCATAATTTATATTTAGTAATTCTTCTGATTTCTAGAGCATTAGGGAAAACTGCCATGAGACGTGCCTACATTTCACATGAGACAGTGTGCTGTTTTGTTGCCAAAGCACAAATCTTGTTTTATTTTGCTGTCTGCAAACAGGTTGCCTCCAGGTAATTAAATGACACAGTGGTTGAAGGCAAAGTGGTCAGATGTTTCTTTCTCTTACAGAATAAAAACATTTTATACAAGAGAGTTTCTGTCTTCCAGTGTTGTAGGGAGTATAGCAAGTTCATCCTAATACTCAGAATAGTTTGTTCAGATTTGCAGTAACAAATGTAACAGAAAAAATATATCATGAGTCTCTATATCTGTGTCTGGGATGGGGGGAGGTTTCGTTTTCAGCATTTACTTTCTCCATGGTACCTGACCGTAGCTATTCTAAATGAAAACCTAAGCAATGTGATCAGTAAGTTCAGTACCTACGAAGTCACTCCTGCAGTGTCTCTGAGATGAAAATATGATACAGAATTGTAACATCTGCTGTCTATACAAACTGAACCTTTCCCTTAGGGCTTTCTTAGGGTGCAGTGCTTTAAAGTTTGCACCTCGGGTACTGCCAGACCATGGTTTTTGTCAACAGTGGACCTGGAAAAAACTGTGGAAATCATGAGCTTTGCAGCTAATAAAGGAATTAGTGATTAGTCTATTCAGAGCAATAAGAAAACCTTGCGCTAGGTACTTAATATAATTAATTGATTGAGTTCTGCCTAAAATAAGTGTTGGTATAGATCTAGATAGCTCCCAGAGGGAGCTTGGTATAAAAATAAATAAATAAATAAATAAATAGATGCATAGTACACTACTCCTTGTTACTGTGAAGCTGTCCCTGACTGCAGCTGTAGCTACAAAAGCCAACAAGACAGTAAGGGAGAATGTACTTGGCTCTGGTGAGGCCGCACCTCGAGTACTGTGTTCAATTTTGGGCCCCTCGCTACAAGAAGGACATCGAGGTGCTTGAGCAGGTGCAGAGAAGGGTGACGAAGCTGGTGAGGGGCCTGGAGAACAAGTCCTACGAGGAGCGGCTGAGGGAGCTGGGCTTGTTCAGTCTGGAGAAAAGGAGGCTCAGGGGTGATCTTATTGCTCTCTACAGATACCTTAAAGGAGGCTGTAGCGAGGTGGGCGTTGGTCTATTCTCCCACATGCCTGGGGACAGGATGAGGGGGAATGGGCTAGAGTTGCGCCAGGGGAGTTTTAGGTTGGATATTAGGAAGAACTTCTTTACTGAAAGGGTTGTTAGACATTGGAACAGGCTGCCCAGGGAAGTGGGGGAGTCACCATCCCTGGAAGTCTTTAAAAGACATTTAGATGTAGAGCTTAGGGATATGGTTTAGTGGGGACTGTTAGTGTTAGGTCAGAGGTTGGACTCGATGATCTTGAGGTCTCTTCCAACCTAAAAATTCTGTGATTCTGTAATGCAGTGCCTAGGATCATGGAGAATAATCCTTTGTGTCTGTGACAGAGATGGTCTTTTAGTCCCCTGCTGTCTGTCACTAGCTCCTGCACTTGACAGAAAAGACAGAAATCTATATACGCTCACAGTCAAAGCACAATATCCTATCCCCTCTCTGTGGCTATCTGTGTTTTTTAGTATAATTCCCCAAATATTATGTACATATAGGAAGGAAATTCTTCTATAGTACACATAAAATTGTTTATTCCAGACAAAAAGTAATGAAAAACCTTATGGGATGTCCTTCTGTTTAAACACTTCTGTTTACTGTGTCCAGTTCTAGGCTCCCCATTACAAAAAAGACAGGGGTCTCCTTGAAAGAGTCCAGAGGAGGGCCACAAAGATGATACAGGGCCTGGAGCATCTTCCCTATGAAGAAAGGCTGAGAAACCTGGGTCTGTTCAGCCTGGAGAAAAGAAGACTGAGAGGGGATCTCATCAATGTGTATAAATACCTGAGGTGTGGGAGACAGAGGGATTTGGCCAACCTGAGCACAGGAAGTTCCGCACGAACATGTGAAAGAAATTCATGGTGAGGGTGATGGAGCACTGGAACAGGCTGCCCAGAGAAGTTGTGGAGTCTCCTTCCCTGGAGATATTCAAGGCCTGTCTGGACACCTACCTAAGCAGCCTGCTCTAAGGAACCTGCTTTGGCAGGGGAGTTGGACCTGCTGATCTTTCGAGGTCCCTTCCAACCCCTTCAATTCTGAATATTATGCTGTGTGATTAGAGTTAGCAGGATTAATTTCAAGTACTTGTGTCAAAAGGTATTTAAACTAGTAGTACAAAAAGGTTATTTGTCCAAAAAAGGGAGGCTGAGAGAGGATGAATCCAGACAATATGATAGCCTAGACAGTACCTGTTACAGGACACAAGCTTGAGGTTCTCAAGTGTTTGTTTGAGACAGCTGTGTATTCCAGAAGATTTTCTCCTGTATTTTTATTAACTGAAAATATTTCCCATTTTGGTTCTTTTGGCACTTGTTGTCCCTCTCCTACCTTTAGTCAAAGTGTAACTGAAGAAGTTATCCTAACCCATTTATATTTCTCACACCAAGTTTTCTGTGCAGATTCAAGTCTTGAGAATAATTTTGCTTGCACTTGTTTTCTACATTTTTTTTTCATATAAATTTGCATATAAGTCATAAATAAGCATTTGTGACTACCTAATCCACTGATAAATCACATTGTCAGGGATTGCAACAATTATTAACGGTCTGGTGAGGAAACAGTAGCAAAGAGAATGCTCAGTGCTTCTCTGAAGATATGTTGCTTCTGCTGATGTCTTTCCAGGAGCAAACATCTTCAGAAACAGTTATCTACCTTTCTCTGTGCTCCTTTGCTTTCCCAAGCCTGCTGAATCTCTTCTGGCACAAGTACATTATTCATTTAGAACTAAGTAAAACTCATCATGTATCAATTCTAAGCATCATCTCTTGCATTCATAAGATTCAGAGTGATTAGTTCTTTAGAACTAGGGTCTCTGAATTCTAGATATCATTGGATATATTTACTGGAAATTTTTCTCTCTTGCCCAGCTATGATCAGGAAATGTATTTCCCATTAAATCTGGAAAAAAAAAAAAAAATGAATTGGGGATTCATTCATTTAGCTGCAGAGCTTACTGTGGTCATGCTGCAACAATGATTCACTTTTTCTTCTAAGCTTTTGGCCACAGGCGAGAACAGTTTCAGGTGTCTTTTTTAAAGTCTTCCATCAGCTTGGATAGTACTCTGTGATTGCTGAGAGACTGGCTGCTGCAATAATATTGTTTTTCACAAACAGTAAAAATATCAGACAAGCTGATGCTCATCAGACTAAAAGGCATACCCTAAGATCTTTCTTCAACAAGAAAACATCCAGCATCCTGACTGCTGCATAAACTGCATCAGTTCTTGAGCCTAAAAATAAGCAAGATTAGAAAACAACCAAAGTGAAGTTCTAGCAGCTTACTGATGAGAAAAGAGGGAAAAGTCAGAAGTAACATATTTGTCTTTTAAACTCCAGACACAGTAAGATGTGTATCTGTCATACTGTTACATGTTTATACCCTTTTTGCAATGACTTCTTACTGATCTTTGAAGATAGCAAAAGATCAGGATCGCAGTACATTAGCAAACATATCTCTGTTATAGCCCATTTCAGACCATGAAACTATACTGATAGTATCTGAATCTATTTAGTTCTCTGGCCTCCTGTCATCTGTTAATGGCTTTTGTTTCTTTGCTGATGTCTTTCTTTGTACTCACAGCCACATCCCAGTAAGTTTATTTCCAATCCATGGTAGAAGCTGAATTTCTCTATCAAGGGATGTAAGACTCTTAAATGTAATTAGCATTCAAATAGGCCAATTATTTTATACTTGTGTATGCAATAAGATTTTTCCAACGCTCCAAATGAACTAGATGCTTCAGTTCTCAGCAATAAGGCAAAAAAATTAGTGGCAATAGTGCTGTGAATATAAAAATTAACTGTCATTACTAAAACTGAATCAATTAAGTGTGCCACCATGACAACTGTAGTGTGCACATATGCAAATGCATAAACCATAAGCTTTCATTGCTGCTTGGAATTGACTAAAATAAAAATATTCTGATCTGGTGAGACTAAAATAGTGAAAAAATTCAGAACACTGTGAATTGCTAATTATCTGACACATTCCTCTGTAATCTTTCATTCTTTAATTCTTTTCAAATTTTACATGTAATTTTTAAAATCAATATGTTGCGTATTTGATAAGGGGGAGGTGACTGAAAAGACCCATTTATATAAATTACAATCCATCCTTTCCTTATATATATATATATATATGTATATATATATATATATAAATGTATATATATATAAATATACATATATATATATATATTATTTTTTTTCCTGGAAAACACGTAGTATCACAATGTTTGATATACAATATTATGATCTACAGCTAACTTTGGAAAATAATCCAAGAAACCTTTCTGTTATTCAAAGTTTCTCAGCACCATCATATTTGTTTTTGTGTAAGCCTGACTACAAGTACCCTACTGTCATTATAAGCCATGCTTACAACTCAGATGATTTATTTTTGTTCTCACTCTATTTTTTTTTTCTTCACCCAATCCACCCTACATTTCTGGCATTTTACAAGAAGCATGCATATATTAAAGTACTTTACCATTCATGATTTTATAAATTCCTTTTTTTTTTTTTTTTTTTTGGAATAATGTCTTGTTTAGAATCTACATTGAAATTTGGGACATCGAAGTCTTACAAATACAATTGTTTTGACAGAATCTGACTTCCTTATTCATGCTGAGAATCTCATTAATATCATAATGTTATAATGAGTGAGCAAGGACATTACCACTATAGTATATATATATGTATATATATTTTTAAACTAGTCATAGTTTTGGCAAACAAAAAGTCAACTTTGCTCAATCTTTCATGCATAGTATTTAGAAATTTTAATTCTGTTGAAATACTTGCAAGTGTTAAAGTTTCTTAGCAAGAAATCATCAAATCAGTTTGGAGAAACCCAAGTCTACAATACTCCTGCAATGCTTCTCCAAAATCTCTCCTCAGGCAATCAGTGTATAGGATAGCTTCAACATAAAGGCTAAGAATAGCTGAATGAGGACTTGAGGTTACCATGCCTTGGAAAGATAAGTCATTCTCACAGTGCAACTAATCTGGGCTTCTGTTCTGATAGATCCCCAAGGAAAGTTTTCTTTTTGCCCCCAGGATATTAGAAAATGACTAGAAATATTAGCTGCATGGATCCCTCGATGGTTATCATAACAAGAGAACTTATGTTAACTGTTAATATATTTGCAAACTATCATTCTCTAAAGTAATCTCAAAAGCAAGAAACCATTGTAAAGAACACTCTGAGGGATATTTTTGTAGTTTAAGTGTGTGTGTGTGTGTACATATTTTTTTTCTGCTTGGGGAAATGCAACACAGGGAAGTAAAAGCAAAATATAAAAGGCAAATTTCAGTTAAGAATACTGTGACACTTCTCTATACCTATCTGTTTATTCATTAAAACAAATACATTAAAACAAAACAAAACAAAACACAGAGGAACAAAACTGAGAAGCTTGGATTTAATAAAGACTGAATATTTACCTTGTTTTATATGGATACATACTCTTGTATGCATTAGGGAAAATATTACTCTATGAAGTGTCTCTTTATCAAAGAGATAGATGTATTTGCTTTATGCAAACCATTGCCCATTTAAAGCTTCAATGACTTGCTGTACTATTAGTTATTCCATTTGCTTAGCAAAATACTATGTAATATTCATGGCCCATAAATCTTTTCTCAAATCTTCACCATGAAATTTGTCAGTATGTTCTTTTCAGATACACTGTAAGGGAAGATAAGCAGAAAAGACTGGAAGGAACTGAGCCTTTCTCTTACAATGTAGAAGGTGGAGTGCAGCAAAGCTGCTCTGCTCACTGGGCTGTGACTCAAGAAGGCACTTTTTAAAGATCACTGCCCTGACTGAGCTTTACTGTGCTCTGACCTTGATCCTGGCAGCATCAGCTCCCATGCTAAAAGAACAAGACTTTCCAGGGTTTTAAAACATGGGTTTCTAAAATCTGAAGCACAACTGGTCCATTGTGTAAGGTAAAGTCCAATCAATACCTAATAGTTCGATAAAAATGATTGTACCTGTGGTCATCCACAGAAGTAGTAATGTTTTATCTGGAAAACCTGTTACTGCTCATAGTTCTACAGAAAGCCAAGTAAAGAACAGGTTTGGGGCCTGTTCTGGATTTGCTACCACAAATTCCATCTGCACTAAATTTAAATCCTGTATAATATTCATATTTATATTTTATTCTGTTTAATTTCTACCTCTTTCATATTACAATAATTTAACTTTTGTTTCCTATCTCTTCTGTCCCTGCCAGAATCGATTTACCTTAAGTTTTAAAACTACTCTTTTGTATTAATTTTACAGCTATTGTTTCCACCACAGAGCTACACATTGGTATTTTAAGGCTGATACCAATCCTTGTTCAATTTACTGCTGTGTTATTTTAGGGAGTCTCTTGTTCCCTTGAGCAGTTGGTCGGTACTTAGAAGTCCGATGAAATTAGCACTTCCTGTTACTTTCCCAGTCACTGGGCTTCAAATATTCAGGTGTTATTCCAGCTCTCTCTGGTCTTCCTTTCAGTTGTCATCAATTTATCCCTGAGTTACCTCAGTTTCCTGACCCCTTCCACAACCTTCAGACATATGTTAACAACCAAACTGTAGAGGACAGGGGACAAATTTTACAAAACTCAGCAAATTAAAGAGGGGATCTTGGGTTTTCTCAGCTAGATGCTGGAATTGAACTCTGAAGTATGCTTTCCTGTGTGAATACAGATTGGTAGGATGTTCTGTTGCATACTAATGTGAGCTGGAGATCTGCTGGATCTGCATGGGGTGAGAGAGGGGAGAAAGCTATTGCTGCAGCTCTCCCTGCTGTCTACCTTGCTATGGTTAAAGGAGGTAGGCCACTGTCTCTTGTGTAGAAACCAGCTGTGACAGCAGAAGATCATCAGCCACAGAGGGGGTCTTCTCTACAATGTCACTCCCCAAATAGCCATGTTGAAAATATTCTTTCTCTTCTTTTTCTACAGTACACCATTGCTGGAGTATTTGTAAGGTAATAAGTTAAAGTACTTAGTCCTTCATAAAAATTATATAGTGGAATGCAAAACCTAGCTTTCATAATTGTCCACTATATGAATAATATTTTATTATAGTTTTGTTCATTCATTCAGATATGCTGCTATGAATACACTAAGGGTAGTTTCAAAAACAAAAACAAAAACAAACAAAAAAGGCTAACAAACAAACAAAACCCACCCATTTTTTACCACTTACTGCTTTCATTTTTCTTACTGTAATTAATTTTGCAGTTCCCAAGTCTTAAAGACGTTTAGATGTAGAGCTTAGGGATATGGTTTAGTGGGGACTGCTAGCGTTAGGTCAGAGGTTGAATTCGATGATCTTGAGGTCTCTTCCAACCTAGAAATTCTGTGATTCTGTGATTCTCGGAATAACATGCCTACATTTATATTTCCGTTTAGTACATATGATTTATAGTATTATGCAAATATTTTCAAGGTTTAAAATACCCTGTTTATGCATTTTACTACTGATATGATGGGTTTGGATTTAAAAGATCTGAGTATTCTTTGCAAAGACTCTCTGATCCAAGTTCTTAAACTTTCAACAGAATTTATCTCTAAAAAATAAAATAAAATTCACATACAATTTGGTTACACAAATGAAACACTTTTTAATACCTTCTTTTCCTGTAGTTTCAGCACAAGAAGTTATTCTTGTTTTGCAGTTATAATGCTCTGTTTACATTAAATTCATAATTCTCTGTAGAAGTGTTCTCTCAGGATAGAAGTAAAACTGTTTGTTTTGAAAAGCAAATGGAGTTTTCCACACCATTTCTTCCTGATAGAGGATTTGAAGAAGACTGCCACTTTCAGTGGAGGAGGTTTTCTTATTCTTGGAGATAGCACAGCACCATCAGCAAGTATGCTATTTTTCTCAATTCTTAATACTTTTCTGATAATCTTTAAAAAGTTCCCATTTAGAAGTGTTAATCAGTCTCCACTACCATCGTATGGCCTCCCTGCTGGCATAAGCACTTTTTTGTACAAATGAAAATCTGTAATAGCAACTATGGGAAAATCCAAGACAGTCAAGCATATTCAACTTTTCCACTTTTCTATATATAGAAGGATAGATATTAGATATTCACGTGCAGAGTTACTGTTATAGTAACTCAGACCAGATACCAAAGACTTCACCAAACTTAGGAGTAAAAAACAGCTCTTCTCTTTTCTTAGCAGAAAAGATTTTTTTTTTTTTTTTTTTTTTGCTTGTACTCATGCATTGTGGACCCCTCTGCAAATGCATATTCTCCATGTCAACACTTTGTTTTAATATTAACCTTTGTTCTACATACCTATCTTTTTTTCTTCAGGTCCTTCAGACTGCACAGTTAAGATAAATATCTAGAAACCTCTCTCTTTATTTTAGCTCTCAGTTAGCCTGGAAGAAGTCTGTTTTGTCTGCAAGTAAGACTAAGAGGAAATAAAGATCAATTATCTGCTAGGAAGGCATGATTTGTTTTCACTTTCACTGAAGAAAGCTTCATTTATCTGTTGAATCTATAGAGACAGCTAGGCATTCTCTGTGCTAAATAACTATTGTGAATTACAAAAATGAGTTCTGGCTGCAACATCTCTTCTGTTTTCTCTGTATGTGGATGGCAAAAAAGGTTTGTATGAAATGAGCATCAGCCAGTGAAAATGCAACAGAGTTGCAAACAGAACAGATTAGGCTATCAAATATTGCCATTAAAAACAAATAAAATAAATCTTCATTAACCTTATATATTGCATCTACATCACTGGATTGTCAAATGGAAATTGGAGAAAGAGATACAAAGATAACAAAGAATGGTTCCTATCACCTCTTACTTGTTTATTACTATGGCAAAATACCATATTCAGCAAAAGTTCTGGAGAAGAATAACTTCTGTTACAACAAGAAATCAATGTTAAAGTCAGCAGGATGGATGATTCTTACTAGATGATTTTTATTTGTTATGAGATTAATGTAATTCTTCACTGAAGCATCAGTTTCCCAAATGAAAGAGATAGAGACATTGAAGACAAAAAGGAGATAGAATGTGTAGATACCTCTACATATATACACATATACATGTACATACACACAAACATGAACTCATATGCATATGAATATACATGAATTCTATAATTTCATAAGGCAGATGCTGGTATTTCTCACATCTCACATCTCACATCTTGATTGTTTATCAACAGCAGCATGCAGTTCTTATTTGGCTGCTTCCATCCTATCCTGTCTAGTTTGGTATCAGCTAATATGAACTATTTTTTTCATCACCTGCTAAACTTTTTAAATTTCTTCTGCCTGTATTTAATCCAGTGTGGTGGTTTTACTCAGGTGGGCAGCCGAGCTCCACCACAACCACTCTCTCACTCCCCCTTTCCTCAAAGAGGAAGGGGGAGAAAATACAACACAGAGAACTCAAGGTTTGAGATGAGAAAGGTTTAATTAAAGGGAAAGGGAATGGGGAGGAAAAAAAGAAACAAAAGAAACAATCAATCCGCGCGGAAGCACGGAGAGAGGGAAAAAAAATTATTCTCTACTTCCCATCAATGAGCGGTGTTCGGCCGCGTCCTGGGAAGCAGGGCCTCAAACGCGTAGTGGTTGTTCAGGAGGAACAGCCCGCTCCCCCACGAGAGCCCCCCCTTCTATTGCTGAGTGTGACATCAGGTGTTATGGAATATCCCTTTGGTTGGTTTAGGTCAGCTGCCCTAGCAATGTCCCCTCCCCATCACTTGCCCACCCCCAGCCTGCTGGCTCTTGGGGGCTTGGAAGGAGTCCTGATGCTGTGCCAGCACTACGCAGCAATAGACACAACACTGGAGTGATATCAGTGCTGTTCCAGCTATGAGTGCAGAGTACAGCACTGTGTGGGCTGCTGCAGGGAAAAGGTGACTCCAGCTCAGACAGACCCAACACATACAGCCACAAACTTTGTCACAATTACTTTCAATTTCACAACTACAATTTTCTAGATTAAAAAATATGGAGCAGTGTGAGAGGCAGAGAGACAGAGGCAGGCCATGTTACCCAGACAGTGTCTAGTTTCCAGTCAGACCTGGGCCTCACTGGTGCAGTATTGGAATTGTGCCTCACTCCTCTGGCTGAGCAGTTTCTCCATGCTGAAGAACAGATACAGAGAAAACATGGCAGTGTTTAGACATACCTCTGTATGACTATAACTCTTTGTAAGTCTTGTGTAACACTGGGATGTATTCACAAACAGGTGACTGACACATGGTGTGCCCCAGTCCCCTTTCAGCCTCCTCAGTAAGAATGAACCACAACACCAGGCTGGGTCTAGGCCTACGCCCCTCTATCTCCTGGACTGTGAGTGCTCCACCAGAAAATATAGCAGATAAAAGTAAAATACACTTTGTACTTCAGCTGCTAATCCTTTCTTTTAACAGAAAAGGTTTGCAGCATGACTAAACTGGTTGAAAGAGGGAGAGGACACAGTGCAGGCCACATCTCCTCTCACCAACACTGAGGCAAGAAGTGCAGGCTGCTGGTGCTGCTTTTCCTGCAGGACTGTGTGAAGGGAGATGGAGGCTGACAGCACAGAGGGGATGGGGCAACTCCTGATGACCACACAGTGCCACCCCTTGATGCTATCCACAAGGCAAAGCCATCTGGACTCACAAATGAGCGTCACAGGATAAGAGGGTGTACTGAAGAAGAGCAGAGCGGGATGGGCATCAGTGTACTCTGAAATGAGGGCATTGGGAGCAGCATCTCTGCTTAATTAACTTAAAACAGAATTGGCTTTTTATGGATGTTTGCCAACATTTACAAATAATGGCACGCTAATTAAAGATGTGTTACAAGGAAACTTGGCTGGAAGCAGACGTTTCATCAAACCCTAACACCCCATTATATCCTCCAGGACTTATTTTTTTTCTCTCAGTCCTGTGGGCCATAAATGATGTTAGTTAAACTGACTGAGACATACCTCTCCTCTTATTTCCAACAAGTAGTGTAATGCAGTACAAATTAGGATTCAAATGAAGATTTAACTTTTTTTTTTTTTTTTTTTTTTCCTGCAGTGATTATTCCTTTTCTTTAATAAAATTGAATGTTTGATTATAACTGAAGTCAATTGAAAGGGTTGAACTGCTAAGTTTCCGTAAATATTATGAAGAACCAGACTAAGGTTATCGTAAGCACGTGGCCTGTGAAGTTTTCCCTCTCAAGAAGTCATAGTTTGCCACACACAGAAGCACTTTAGTTATTTTTCTACTTGGGAAATGTCTTATTAGGTGATGATCCTTGGACTTGCAGATGGGGACAATCTCAAAGCAGAGAGCTGAGCTGATGATGGCCTGGGTGACAGCAACATGTTCAAACCTCTCTACCTTTTACACGTCTAATTTGTTTATTCATTTATTTTTGAGCAGTAACAGCAGGACAGTTTCTCTCTGCCCTGAATGGATTATTTGCTGTTTTGTATTCGCTGATTTTTAATAATAAGTTACCAGGAAGCATGATAACTTATAGTCATGGTTCAGCAGGAGACATGAGGATACGTTCCTCATGTTTCATACCCATTGTGTGCAATAGGTTAGTAACCTCAATTGAAACCTCAATTTGCAACTGTATGTGCAGGAAAAAAAAAAAACACATATATATATATATATTTATATTTATATAAATCATACATATAGCTGTGACACAGTTCAGGAAAACAGCAGTACACAGAAGAGTTGAGCTTCTCCAAGCAATTATTCCCTCATCAAAAGTATTGTCAAGTTTGCTATTTCCTTTAAGGTCTTAAAGTGCCATGAACAAGTGTGTGTGTAGGTGTGTGGAAGGAAATGTATATAGGAACATGCCAAAACTCTTTGATACACATATCTCTTATGCATATATGCATATTTATTAATATATTTATATACTCACAATGTATTTTAAAAAATCCACCATAACCAATAAAAATAAGGCAGCAAGTCACATGGCCAGTAAATGGTAAAATATATAAAATAAGTGTATTTATTCCCTGTTACTCATCATCCTAGTTTGTTCTAACAAAGGATATGAATTATTCATTTTAAAACACAATAAGAAAACATTCATAATTTTAATGGCCCAGGTAGGATATCTAATGAAAGACTTGTGAGTCAGGTTCATTGTAATGAGGAACATTTTTACAGGAACAGGTACTAAGTTTGAGAAATAGTCATAACTTTTTGTTCAGAGTAAGGTCATGAAAACAGCTGCATTTTTATTGGTAGAGAAAATAAAAAACTGATCACACATTATTATTTTTTTAAAATATAAATCACTGCATTAGTTCCCAACTAGTAAACCACTCTAACAACAAAGCAGATTACCAGCATAATAACAAGCACACACAAAGGAAAATTATTTGCAAAATTCAGATCAAATATAATGATTCTTGGCAACAGAGGTCAATGATAAAAATAATAAAAAAAAAGTTAGATCACATGATTTCTCTCCAGCATAATGTTCATTTTAATTACATGTTGATGTTATTACAGGTTAGGGAACCCATTGGGCATGGAAATAAATTGATTCCTGTGTAGTCCTGTGGTCCCATTTCCAGGTTGTCTGTGCAGAGTTCCCCATGATGGCAAATATCCTGAATTGCATGCCTAACTCCTGTTGATGAATAATGAATTACAGGATTAGTATAGTTGAATTCCCATTCAGCTAAACATTACCTCAGAGGAAGACAGAGTCAGTGCATGCCAGTTTAAGAACTGCACAATTTTAACTGCCTGTTAAAAACAGCACTATGAATGCACTAGCTGCATCAGGTAGTGAGCATATTAAGTCCATCCTTCCTTCCCTGGCCACGTCACTCCTTCCAGACTGCAGTATGGCTGCCAGCCTTTTCCAACATGCCCTCTGCAGGCTTGAGGCTGGCTCAAGGCTAACTGCTCCCTGTACAGTGGCACAGAGGCCTATGGGAGACTGAGACACCATGAACGGGGAACCATGCGGCTGCATCCAAGTGAGGCTGTATGTTCAGCCAATTCACCAGGACACCTGAGGGCAGTGGGATGTGAGGAGAGGAGGTGGAAGGATGACCAGCATACCAGCCACACCTGTTGGGCTGCATGGATTTGAGGCCAAGGATCAGATTTAATCAGTATTCATGGATTGTGTGTATGGATTTGGAGATGACTTTAAAATTGATTCTGATTATCAGGATTAACACAGCCATCTCAACTCTCCCTTTTTCTATATGAACTGTAATCTTTACCTGACAATGACATTTCAACAGGACACTGAAAATCTATTTCTTTTCACCTGCCAGGAAAGAACAAAACAAAACAAAACAAAACAAAACAAGAAAAAGAACAACAAAACCAGCCTTATTTTAACTTCCTTTTTTTTTTTTTTTTTTTTTTTTTTTTTTTAATTTTCTCTTCATCTGGAAGAATAACCATCTGTAATAAATATTTTTTTCCACCATTGAACATATTATTTCAAATAAGAGACAATTTTTCATAATTTGCCTGACCCATTGTTTTACGCAAACTCTAATTCTAATGGTCAGGATAACATACTAATTCAGTACAATACTAACCCATGCATTGACCTTATTTGAAAGGAATCTGATCCAGCATATGGTTTTAAATTTCTAGTCTACTCTTACTTAAAGCAATGTAAGCCTACAAGTTGATAGACTTAAAGATGTGTTTTATTCAAAAGGGAAAAGAAGAAACGCAAGCTCCTGAATTTTCACTATGACTGTATTCTGCAAAAGGAATGGACACAATGTCTTATCAAAGCAAGTACAACATAGAGACTGACATTCCAAAAATATATTAAAGGGTTTGATATAGGTTTCCTACACAAAAAGTCTAGGATTGTTGCAGCTTGAAAATTAAAATCTCTGGCATTGTTTCTGCAAAATCAAGGACCTGACTGGCTCAGGTGATTTTTAGGATTCTACCAATCAATAGACTGGGTGATATCAAAGAGAAAGGAAAAGGAAGTCAATGCTTCAGAACCAGAAGATCTCCATTGCTTGTCTTGTCTGGAAAACACCAAAGCCAGCCAGTGAGATAGGAGACTCTGGGACAAGATATCTGCATCTCAGTAAACTAAGTAATTAACTTTGTCATTATGGATAGGGTTGTACTGAAATTACACTAATTTTCACCTGGATTTAAGGAAAAATAGTTAGATCTAAAATTATTTTACTTGCCCCTCTTCCCTCATTCTATCTATCTATCTATCTATCTATCTATCTATCTATCTATCTATCTATTTCAACTGATGGTACCAACACAGCCAGCAAAATGTCCTGTCATTTTTCAGGAATTGTGTAAATGCGGTACAACAATTTTTTATTTTTGTTTTCCACAACCAGACAGAAATTCATGAATTTGTGGCTCTGGGAAAAGATTTATGTTATCTTTATTATTATTATTTTTTTAGATCAGGACCCCCAGATATATTCACCCTTACAACATTTATCTAACATACAATGAGGCCACGCTCTTGCTGAAAACAATAGAACCATTTATGAAAAATAAAGAAAAGTTTGAGCCAGACCTTGATCCTAAACAAACTGCTGACAAGGCAGACTGTGTAATTCCGGAGGGAATCAGCTAACAGTGGGCAGAATGTGGATCTAACAGGTATCAGAATTGTCTGGGTCAGATCTAGGGCCACTTGCATTAACATAATATTTTAGGATATTTTTCCTCACAATTTATCTTCTGGGGAAATAAGTAAGTCTTTTGCCTCTTGAATTACCATGACCTGAAATTACATGCTGTAGTGGGTTTACTTGGTAAGGTTTTGGTAGCAGGGGGCCATAGGGATGGCTTCTGTAAGAAGGATCTGCAAGTTGTCCTATGTTTGGTAAGGGCCCCACTGCTGACCAGAGCCAAGCCAAAAAGCGATATTGTTTTGCGCCTCTGTGAGAGCATATTTAAAACAAGAAAAAACAAACAAACAAACAAAAAAAACCTCTGTACCACGCACAGCAGCTGGGAGAGTGAGAGGAGTGAGGAACAGCCTTGCAGGCGCCAAGGTCAGTGAAGAAGGAGGGGGAGAGGTGCTCCAGATGCCGGAGCAGAAGTCCCCTGCGGCCTGTGGTGAGGACCATGGTGAAGCAGGATGTCCCGCTGCAGTCCGTGGAGTACCACAGTGGAGCAGGGTTCCACACCGCAGCCCATGGAGGAGACCACGGTGGAGCAGGTGGCCCTGCACCAACAGAGGCTGCCGCCTGTGGAAGACCCCTGCCGGAGCAGATTCCGGGCCTGTAGCCCGTGGAGAGGAGACCATGCAGGAGCAGGTGACCTGGCAGGAGCTGCTGCCCATGGGGGACCCAGGTTGGAGCAGTTTTCTCCTGAGGGATGGACCCCGTGGTATGGACCCATATCTGGAGCAGTTCTGGAAGAGCTGCTGCCTGTGGGAAGCCCACACCAGATCAGTTCATCAAGGACTGCATCCTGTGGGAGGGACCCCACAGCACAGGGGACTGAGAGTGACCGAGAAGGAGCAACAGAGAAGAAGCGCTATAGACTGACCATAACCTCCATTCCCCCGCGCTGTTCGGGGGCGAAGAGGAGGATGAGGGTGGATGGGGGGGGAAGGTGCTTTTGGTTTCTTTCCTTTGTTTCTCACTTCTCTAGCTTGTTAGTAATAAGCAATAAATCTTACTGTTTCCCTATGCTGAGTCTGTTTTGCCCATCACAATAATTACTGCGTGATCTCCTTGTCCTTATCTCAACCCTTGAGCCCTTTTCATTGTATTTTCTCCCCGTTCCTCTTAGGAGGAGGGGGAGTGAGAGAGCAGTTGTGGTGGAGCTCGGCTGCCCACTCGAGTGGAATCACTACACATGCTGAATGTGACCTGGAGAACTGGTGCTACAAACAATCATTGTGGAAAAACAAATGGGCTTAATAAGACAAATGGGTATAAGTTTAGCAATAACACCACCACCTGCAAATAGGCATCCAACAGGCATGTCAATTAAGACTTGGATTTAATCTCG
This sequence comes from Aythya ferina, assembly GCF_964211825.1. NCBI lineage: Eukaryota > Metazoa > Chordata > Aves > Anseriformes > Anatidae > Aythya > Aythya ferina. The sequence goes on from NC_140298.1 coordinate 26,490,163, forward strand.
GTGAACAAAATTAGTTGTGGCTGCTCTGAGGAAGACATTTTCTTCATCATTTTGTATTTTGAAATTAGATAGACCATAATTTGAAGTATCCAATTAACTAACAAAATCCATCTAAGGACAGAGACCAACTTCCTACTAGTTCCCAGAATGTTTTTTATTCTCACTACCAAATTGCTTCAGTTCAACAGTATATCTTTAAGATGTCTGCACATATCTTCCATGTGCGGACAATGTAATTTCATTTTTAAAACTGTTTAATCTAAAACAGGGCAATTACTCGGTCTTTACAAATCCACACCAGAGTTATAAACAATTATTCCAGGTTAGCTTCTTGGAATTAAGTTCCATACCTAAGCCTGATGATTAAAAAAAAACAACCAACCAACCAACCAAAAAAAAAAACAACCAACAACCAACCAACCAAGAAACCAAAAAGACAACTGATTTAGGTGTATGGAGTATGTTTTAAAGGTATGCAAGCCTTTGAAAACTTTTGTAAATGCTTAGATAGGTCTTAGATATCAAATGCTTAGATACATATCATATTTCCTTAGGCATCCATCAAGTTCAAAAATAATTGAACCATTTGTTTTGTCCAAGTCACACAATGAGATCTGTCATAAAATGCCCTGTAGTAATTATACTTCTGATTATAAGATCTGATTCTTTCTAATTTTGCTTGCTGCAATTCCCATTTCATTTTCATAGTTCAGGGTATTTCTCAGTGGATTTTAAATAAATAAATGTAGTCATATCACATTATTTTCTACTTCCTGTAAAATAGCAGTAAAAATAGGCATCCAGCATATTTTAATTGCCATTGTACTTTCTCAATTTGTTTAAGTACATTCAGATAAATGCCTGTGAGAATGTGATGGATCCAGAGGGAGCTCCGCTCATCACTTAATTTTCTTTGTTCACTCTGAGAAGAAAAAATAAAAAATAAAAAAAAGATTTTTCAGCAGAAACAGTGCATATGAACCTTACTGACATGATGTTAATTCTTCAGAAATAAGTCTATAATATTTGTGCAGAAATGGTAATAAAGTATTTGACTAAACTGAGAGAAACCTTAGTGTCTTTCAAAATGACATTCTTTATCTCTGAAGATGCCAAATGAGCTTTGGGATCCTTGAATAATAGCAGACAGTGGAGGTTGGGAAAGAAAGCATTTTATAGAGCTATTCTCACCTTGAGAAGTGATTATATTTCTTGTGCCTAGCATGGGATCCAAACCAAACAAATCTGGAAAACCAAACTGAAATATATATATATATATATATATATATATATATATATTTGTATATATATATATATTTATATACAAATATATATATATATATATATATATATATTTTCCTTCTCTTTCTTTGTCTATCACATTTTCTTCATCCAATAATTCCAGGAATAATTTTCCCATTCTTTAAGGGCTGCCATTGAAAATTGCTCGTATAAAATCTCTTCCCTGACTACTCCTGTGCTATATTCCTACTTAAATTCCTAGCTCAGCAAACATGTCCATGGTCTGCCAGAGATGCAAGAGAAATATTAAATCACACAAGACACACTACAGATAAATCAAATACATTTTTCCCAGTGTCTTTAAGGCTTAAAAGACCTGTCAGGGATGGGCATATCTGTGTGCTTAATTGCTTTCTGAAGTCAGAGTATAAGACATAAATATATATATAAAGAAGAGTAATTCCAAATAGCTTCTGGATCATAACATGTACAAATGCAATCTATAATTCAGGCTCTTCCACCAGACACTTGCAATCTCTCTTTGTGCAAAGTTTTCTTGCCCATTTTCAAAGAGTAAAGTTACCTGTGTTCATTCAGAACTTTCTCCTGTTCATCTGAATCATTTCTAGAATGTGGCATGTTACACAGCTAGTTCTCCTGGCTGCACCATCTCTGTGGATGAGATAATATTGTTTACTGTTACATGTCATTCTATAAAATTTTATTTAAGTGTTTTGTGGCATAAAATGTGCTATAGTAAAATAAAATGGAAAGTTTTAAACATTACAAATTATGTTTGTTAGGTGAATTTTAATATGTGCTCTGTGGTTTGGGCAAAAATTCTTAATCCAACAGAATAAACAAAGGTTTACTGTGACCAAGAAATATTTGGATGTACAAGTATGGATTATAAAGTAGATAGAGAAAAAACGATAAGCTGGACAAATTCTTTAGAATTTCTGAAACCTCTCTCCTGTACTGTCTTTACTGTGACCGGTAATAAGGGTGAATTTTTAATTGTATAAAGACATTTTACTATTAAAATGTTACATTGGTTACTTTGCTTTTTAACAAGGAACATCATTTAACTAAACTTGTAGTTTTGATAATGATTATGTTCTCTATGTGCACCAATATGCTTTTCTTAGAAATCTCCTGGTTATAACAAAATTAGCAACATTCTAGAATGGTTTAAAGTCATTTACTGAGGCATGCAATGTCCCCATGGTTTGGCAGAAATTCATGCTTAAGAGTGAAGTTCTAGTACAGAAATTATACAGATCACTTTTACAATACAAGAACTAGGCACATTTTCGGTTCTTTGCACACTGAAATTATTTTTTCCTTCTGGCTTATTGACCATGACTACTCCTCATGAAGTTTCAAACACAAGAAAAAAATGTTAAATGAGAAATATTAAAAAAAAAAAAAAATACTACAGGAATAAGATTTTCTACATATAGCAGCTTAATACTGTAGCTGCATGTACATAATCCTCATTCTGCTTACCTGTCCAGTAAAACTCCCTTGAATGACAATTCTGCCCAGCCAGCCTGAACTCACTAGTAAAATATAAGAACAATAGAATTATCATAGATTTTTTCCTTTTTTTTTTTTTTTTTTTTTTTTATTATAACAAAAATGACAAACAAACTATAATAGAAGAAAAAGAAAACAACTAAATCTTGGCAGATAGAAAAGCCTTTAAATTTAACTTCTCCTGACAATCTGTCTTGACATCCATTGTGAAGATGGAAGAGACCTGTAAAGAGAGGAAATCTGCTGTCAAAACTAATGCCCCAGGAATCAAATACTGAAAGCAGACTAGGAAGGCTGGATGAAAAGTCTTTGAAATATCTGGAGATTTCCTTGAGTGTAGGAAGCCTAGCTTTAAAATAACCTGTTTTATGAGTACGAGCAATGTGTGTAGCTTGCTATAGTGATTTGTCTATAAACAGTTTTTTATGAATATTCAGGTTGCTCATGTAATAGAAATTATCTTAGCAATATGAAGATGCTGAAACAGGAAATTCTTGTCTTTCCTCACTTTATCACTTTAAAAGGAGCATAAGAATAAGTACATAAGCATAAGTACAAGACATTTTTTAAGATGTCTTCTTGACATCTTGAACATCCTTGCCTTCTTGAACGTCCTTTTTCAATGTTGGGGAGGGCTAAAACAGTGTTTTCTGTTTAAAAATTTTGCATAACCAGATGATCTTGAAGGTCTTTTCCAGCCTTAATGATTCTATGATTCTATGATAGTCGTGTTGTCAAGAAAATAGTACCATGCAAAATCTTTAATCATGCTATTCTTTATGTGATAGAAATAGGAATTCTGTATTTCTAAACTTTCTGAAAAAAAACACAGAAGGGGTCCATACACAAGCTATAGTCAGAGTACACCTCAGTGTTTATTTGCACCTGGAACTGTGGATTTCAATATTGGTTTATTCCTAGGCCTTATATTTTCACCATGCTTTAGGCTAATTTGATTAATCCAAAATAAACTAAACTGAGGAATAAAAAGGCTGAATCTTTACATTGCCTTCCAATAAAAATAGTCATTTTTCAGTTGCCAAATAATTAGAAATCCTATTGTATCAAGCCTTCTATTATAGAAAGATATTCTGTTTTAAAATAAATTAGTCATTAAATGTACCACCTGGTCCTGGCAAATGCAAAATGAGATCTTAAAGAAGGTCCCTAAACATGGTAGCAATGAATTATTGAAAAAATATCCAGAGAAGGTTAGGAGAAAGGGCAGTCTGGCTGGTTTAGGAGAAGACTTGATTGGTGTTGAGAAAAAAAAAAAATGAAATAGTTGTTTAAAATAACAGGGGAATGACCTCTGTCACTCTAGAGACCCCTTCTACTTGAGTGTATTGGCAAGAATAACTATACATATACATTTTAAAATGTATTGTTTGTTTCTGATGGGAAAATACTAGGAAGGTAGGGTGAATGAGGGGATTTATTTTTAAATCTATCACGTGTAAAACAAAATGTACTGCAAATCCCGTTACCTTTGTTTGAGCTGTGGTTCTTCTACAGTAAATGGCAAATTTCCACTTGACTTGTCTGAGTGACTTCAGACTGGAGATCTGTGATCTCTTTTAGGGACATACTGTTATAAAAACGGATGAAGGGGTCCATAAGAATTTAAGCTGGCCTACCAAAGGGGAGTAATAACTTAAGGGCCATTTGCCGAGGCGATTGGCTCCGGGGCAGACGCGTTCTGCAGCGGAGCGGGGGATCGGGCCAGGCAGGGCTAATTTTTCTGGCATCGAGCCTACTTGAGGGAGCCGCCAGGACCCGGCAGCCCTCGTGAGGGAGGCTGATGAGGCGAAGGCGGAGCCAGCAGCGCCCCCTCCCCAGTCGTTCAAAAGCTGCCCCTAGGGAGCGTGGCGAACAGGGCGGGCAAACAGGGCGTGACGCGTCAGAAGGGAGTGGTGCGGCAGTTAGCGCGGCAGTTCGCGCAGGAAGGGCAGAGCGCTCCCCCCGCCCACACGAACACCTCCTTAATGACAGCCGTTAGCTAGGTCATAATGGTCTCCACCAGGCACTGTGCGCTCTCCAGGAAGTCGGTACACACCCAGACCGACTACCCGTTAAAAAATGCCGCAGTTCAGGTCACCGGATGCAGGGAGTGTCTGAGCCTGTTGCTGCCATCGGCGGGAGGCAGAGAAACTGCGTGCGTGAGGTGCGAGCAGGTGGATGACCTGGTCCGCATGGTGGCGGAGCTCAAGGAGGAGGTGGAGAGGTTGAGGGCCATCAGGGAGTGTGAGCGAGAGATAGACTTGTGGAGTAACTCTCTGCAGGGCCTCAAGGGGAGGTACCGAGGTGAGACTCCTCAAATGGGGGTGGACCCCCTGCCCTGTAGCCGTGGGGCAGAGGGAGGGGATCTGGGAGTTCAGGAGGAATGGAAACAGGTCCCTACTCAACATCGCAGGCGATGCCCTCCCCTTCCGGCCCCGCATTCCCAGGTGCCCTTACACAACAGGTTTGAGGTCCTGGAGCTCGACAGACCAGTAGCTGAGGAAGAGGTAGCAAGTGTTCCCAGGAGGATGCCTAGGGCGAGGAGGTCAACTCCACGCCTCAGGACTGCCTCCACCAAGAAAGACAGGAGGGTTATTGTTGTTGGAGATTCTCTTCTTAGGGGAACAGAGGGCCCTATTTGTCGGCCTGACCCTACGCGTAGGGAAGTCTGCTGCCTCCCTGGGGCCAGGATCAGGGACGTTGCCAGGAAGTTTCCCAACCTGGTACGCCCCTCTGACTATTATCCTCTTTTGATAGTCCAGGTGGGCAGTGACAACATTGAAGAGAGAAGCCTGAAGGCTATCAAACGAGACTTTAGGGGGCTGGGTTGGTTAGTGGATGGAGCGGGAGTGCAGGTGGTGTTTTAGTCCATCCCTACGGTGGCAGGGAGGGGTACAGAGAGGACATGGAAAACCCACCTGTTAAACACGTGGCTCCGGGGCTGGTGCCAACGCAGAAATCTTGGGTTTTTCAATCATGGGGCACTTTACTCAGCACCTGGCCTGGTGGCCGCAGACGGGTCCCTATCTTTTAGGGGAAAAAGGATCCTGGGCCAGGAGCTGGCAGGGCTCATTGAGAGGGCTTTAAACTAGGTAGGAAGGGGGATGGGGCTGAAGCGAGGATTGTTGGGGCTGTGCCAGGGGGAGCAATGGCAAGGCTGGAGGATAAGGCAATGGCCCAGCTGAAGTGTATCTACACCAATGCATGCAGCATGGGTAACAAACAGGAGGAGCTGGAAGCCATCGTGCAGCAGGCAGGCTACGACTTGGTTGCCATCACGGAGACGTGGTGGGACCAGTCTCATGACTGGAGTGCTGCAATGCCTGGCTATAAGCTTTTTAGAAGGGACAGGCAGCACAAAGGGGTGGTGGTGTGGCTCTCTATATTAGAGAGTCTTTTGAGGTTGTAGAACTCGAGGCTGGGAATGACAAGGTCGAGTCCCTTTGGGTTAGGATCGGCAGGGACAACAAGGCTAGTGTCCTGGTCGGGGTCTGCTATAGACCGCCGAATCAGCATGAGGAGACGGATGAGGAATTCTACAGGCAGCTGACAGAAGTTGCAAAATCGTCAGCTCTTGTACTCGTGGGGGACTTCAACTTCCCTGATATATCCTGGAAGCACAACACAGCCCTGAGAAAGCAGTCCAGGAGGTTTCTGGAGAGCGTGGAAGATAGCTTCCTGACGCAGCTGGTTAGTGAACCTACCAGGGGTGGTGCCCCGCTAGACCTTCTCTTCACAAACAGAGAAGGACTGGTGGAGGATGTGATTGTTGGGAGCTGTCTTGGGCAGAGTGACCACGCAATGGTGGAGTTCACTATTCTTGGCGAGGCCAGGAAGGGGACCAGTAAAACCGCTGTATTGGACTTTCGGAGGGCTGACTTTGAGCTGCTCAGGACACTAGTTGGTGTAGTCCCTTGGGAGGCGGTTCTGAAGGGCAGAGGGGTCGAGGAAGGCTGGGTGCTCTTCAAGAGGGAAATCTTAATGGCGCAGGAACGGTCTGTCCCCACGTGCCCAAAGACGAGCTGGCGGGGAAGAAGACCAGCCTGGCTCAACAAAGAATTGTGGCTTGATCTTAGGAGAAAAAAGAGGGTTTATAATCTTTGGAAAAGTGGGCAGGCCACTAGGGAGGACTTTAAGGATGTAGCGAGGCTGTGCAGGGACAAAATTAGAATGGCCAAAGCTCATCTGGAGCTCAATCTGGCTACTGCCGTTAAAGATAACAAAAAACGTTTCTATAAATACATCAACACAAAAAGGAGGACTAAGGAGAATCTCCATCCTTTACTGGATGCGGGGGGAAACTTAGTTACAAGAGATGAGGAAAAGGCGGAGGTGCTCAATGCCTTCTTCGCCTCAGTCTTTAGCGGCAATACCGGTTGTTCTCTGGATACTCAGTACCCTGAGCTGGTGGAAGGGGATGGGGAGCAGGATGTGGCCCTCACTATCCATGAAGAACTGGTTGGTGACCTGCTACGGCACTTGGATGTGCACAAGTCGATGGGGCCGGATGGGATCCACCCAAGGGTACTGAGAGAACTGGCAGAGGAGCTGGCCAAGCCACTGTCCATCCTTTATTAGCAGTCCTGGCTATCGGGGGAGGTCCCAGTTGACTGGCGGCTAGCAAATGTGATGCCCATCTACAAGAAGGGCCGGAGGGCAGACCCGGGAAACTACAGGCCTGTCAGTTTAACCTCAGTGCCAGGGAAGCTCATGGAGCAGATCCTCCTGAGAGTCATCACGCAGCACTTGCAGGGCAAGCAGGCGATCAGGCCTAGTCAGCATGGGTTTATGAAAGGCAGGTCCTGCTTGACGAACCTGATCTCCTTCTATGACAAAGTGACGCGCTGGGTGGATGAGGGAAAGGCTGTGGATGTGGTCTACCTTGACTTCAGCAAGGCTTTTGACACCGTCTCCCACAGCATTCTCCTCAAGAAACTGGCTGCTCTTGGCTTGGACTGGCGCACGCTTCGTTGGGTTAGAAACTGGCTGGATAGCCGGGCCCAAAGAGTCGTGGTGAATGGAGCCAAGTCCAGTTGGAGGCCAGTCACTAGTGGCGTCCCCCAGGGCTCGGTGCTGGGGCCGGTCCTCTTTAATATCTTCATCGATGATCTGGACGAGGGCATCTAGTGCACCCTCAGTAAGTTCGCAGATGACACCAAGTTAGGTGCGTGTATCAATCTGCTTGAGGGTAGGAAAGCTCTGCAGGAGGATCTGGATAGGCTGCACCGATGGGCTGAGGTCAACTGCATGAAGTTCAACAAGGCCAAGTGCCGGGTCCTGCACCTGAGGAGCAATAAATGCTGGAGTACAAGATCTGGGTGGTGGAGAAGAGAAGAAAGAGAAAAGATGAGACCTCAAAAATAATTTGTAAATATTACAATATTTACAAGTAACAGTTAAATTTCATTTCCAGTTGATTTGTACTGATGAACTGTCACAAGAAGAGGTGAGGATATAGTGGTAGGTCTCCGATTTCCAAAATGAAATTTCAGGACTTTTAACTCAGTAAAAATTATCATTAATTAGAAAAGAGTGAGCAAGTGTAAGATGTTAAGCATTTACTTGCAGAAATCTGATGCCCACTTCAGAACACAATAAGATTTATCCCCAATTTATTTAAGCCCAATAGGTTTTAAAAATGTTCTCTGAGCACCACATCCTTGCAGTCTCCCTGTCTGGTTGTGTGGAGAAACTCTCCTACTATGTGGGCATAGGTCTGGGGACCAGGAACATGGTCTTGCCTCTTTGGCATGGTCTTAGCGGACTGCATCTGCTCATTGCCCAGCCTAACCCAGACTCCTGATTGGGTTGTGCATACACACAACTTTTGCTTTGGAAAACATGGCTCAGATGAGGAAGAAGGGGAGAATGTACACATCAACTTTTTTTTCTTTTTTTATTTTTTTTTCTTCCAAATCAGTGAGGTAAAGGCTGACAGCTAGGAAGTCTCTCAAGACATGCCTCCATACAAGTCAGTTTGAATGATGTGCCTTATGTCCCCTCTGTGCCCTGGCTTCCCTCCTCTGATGCTAAGGGCTTTGTGGCTAATAATCAGGAGAGGTTGCTCATACTCTGAACAGCTTTTAACAAATCGTAAAGTAGAGATACAGAAGTCTCAAGTTCGGGAAAAGCTGTTTAATTCTTATTAATCCTTAGGTTATTTTTTATAGTCACCTCACTGAAAAGTTTCAGTAACAAATTATTAATTTTGTGTATCTCAGAATTTGAGTATATAATTGCAGACACATATTGTACCAAAAGTTACTCAAAGTAAACAGCCAATGAATAGTTTGACTAAGTTTTTCATCTCTATTCTATCAAATATAACATTTCTTGGAGGCTTTTCCCTTCCACATCATATATTTAAAATCTGGTGGTAGCCATTTATGGACATCCATTAAGTATAAGCCACGGTCCTCAAAACTAATAAAGGAAAGTGCAGTGAATCATAATTCTGAAGCTGTTACATTTAACAAATGAAAATCAATTATTTTAGAAATATCAGATGTCATATAACATTTGTTTCAATATATTAATTTTGATTAAACTTCACTGACAGATCATTTTCATGATTTTTCCCCTCTAGGCAAAGTACTGTCATTTTACTCATTTGGAGACAGACTTTTTTGAATTAATTTTAAGACAGTTTAAAAAATATGCTCTCCAGAAAATGGTATGAAAGAGCGTAAGAGATAAAAAGGGATGCAATGTAATTGGGTTGCTGTAAAGCCTTATTTTTAGCATCCAGTACTATATTACTATGGAATTCAAATCAGTTTGTCTTTTAGCTTGTATATCAATTTTTCTTTGTGGAGAAATGAACACCAACATCCTTCCCACCCCCCACACACACTTTTCCTTCTTGCACATATAGCTCATTATACCACTGTGTTATAAACACTAGAGAATGGTGGACTGAAAGTCAGATGTGCTTTACACAGTATAGTTCCTGAGTAGCTGCAGCCACTGAAAGGTATATTTTTAAGGGATTTAAATGACTCAGGATGCAGCTGATATTCTAAATATTTTTCTCCCACAGAAGACCTTCCCTCCTTCTATTCTGCATTCTTCATTGATCAATTACTCTCCTAGGATCTGGTAAAAATTTGCATACAGTCAGTGACAGGGCTGGTCTTCCAGGCCATGATGTCAGAATTCCCTCTCTGTGAGTAACCAAAGAGTCAAAAGACAAGATTACTTTATTTCGAAAGAACTCCTTCCACTGCTATTATTATTTTCCACAATATATATCTCATATCTCTCCTTTTTGTTTGTTTTGTTTTTCCTATTAACATGTGGACAAAAGATCAGCTTTCTCTTTAAGTATGTAAAAGCCTAATTACACCTCACACGTAAGTGCAAGACACAAAGTTTCTTCAAGTCTGGTCAGCCTATGGCTGAACTTTTAGCTCATGAGTGCCATTCAACATTGCCTTCTCTGGTCTCCAAAATTAACCTCATGCCTCTGAGACACTGAATTACCTGCACCTCCTTTCCTTGCATCAGGCACTTTCAGTTTCCTGGATTATCTACTGCTTTTGTTCTTCAAGTTGGAAGAACTATATTTAGTACAGAATAAAAATTTGCTTTCTGACATTTTCAGCTGCTGCATATTTTTGTCCTTAATTTCTCATAAACTCATAAATCCCTGGAGTGAAGTTGAAATGCATCTAATTATTTGCTCCCATAGGATCTACTGATCGGAGCTTTCCTCACTTCTCTCAGGGACATCCAGTGTTGTTGTTATTGACAGTTTGATCTCTAGAAAAAAGACCTTGGGAAAATGTCATATAAAACTGAATTTCAGTGGCTCTTTTTTTATCCTTTCTTTATCTCAGCTATGCCAGTTTGGCCTCATCAGCAATACCTTCCAGGAGTGTTCGGACTTTGATACCAGCAATCAATGAGAAACTCTGCCAAGCACAGTTCCCAAGCAGAGCTTTCAAATAAAGCAACACAACCTTCACAGAGTAAGCCACAAGGCAGCTATCAGTCACTCACTACTCTTTTCGGTAAACTGAGTATTCCCAGTAGAGCACTGCTTCTAACTTAACTTTTCCTGTTCATTCTCCTGCCAAATGAGGACCTATTCTAAACTTCCCCAGGGTTCTGGGAAAAGGAAGTGGCCAGCTGCCTGCTGGAAAGGGCTGAATCAGGGAATCCTCCAAAGGACAGTGGAAGATCACATGCATCCAGTAGAGCAAGCATGTTTGGTGCCAGAGTGAGTAATCCCTGAAGATTACTGAGTAATGGAGTGCATATGATCCATAGGATTTAATTCCCATGCACTAGAAACATCTTGTGGCTGTATTCTCTTCCAAGGAAAAAACACTGAGTTAAGTATTGCCATATTTATTTGCAATGCTGATATGTTGCTGTCTCATGCTAGACCTGTTTCAATCTAAGAAAACAAAGCATTTGAGTTTATAAATTTAATTTCTAAGCAGAAGTACAAAGAACATGGCTGTTTATACAAAAAGAGCATGATATGCTGCCTTCCCAGAAGCACTCTGTGAACAAGATAAAACTAGATTAAAAACATCTTATTTCAGCCAGGAGAACTTCCACCTAAGTCATCAGAATTACAGTGAAAATAATAATAAAAAAAAAATAAATAAAAAAGCGAAACGTTAAAAGCAAGTATACACATGCCTTACAATCTATTGTTGAACTACAAATGCATAAAATTTCCTCCAGCACATGTAAAACACACAAGTAAAGAAAATGGAATGACTCTGTGAATAAATATCTTCAAGTGGTACTGATTAATAATTATGACTACTGTGGTGTTTAAGCCTGGCTGGACCAGAAATGTTGCCCTGTTTTCACCAGTAAATTTCTTAAAAGGCCAAAAACAAATAAAAATAAAAATAAAAACAAACAAACAAACAAACAAACACCAACACCACCAAAAACAAAACCAGAAATCTTCAGTGAAGAAGGGAAATATAATGAAGTATTCTGTCCTGGTCAGTAACATCAGAATATGGAGGCTGCAGGACTCTAGTGTCTGGCCAGAGTTGAATTCATGCCCTGAAATCCTCAATGACTGTAATGCATTATATTATGATACATAATATAATAATATAATATATATAATATATATTTTTTTTTACATTCAAAAAATGTATATCATTCAAACTAGATCATTCAAACTAGAAGTTTCTTTTTCTACTAGTGCTATTAACTGCATAAATTGTTCATGAAGCCTATTATTATCATTGCTTTGCATACATAAGACAAACAATCAAAACTTCTCAAATACTATCAGTTTTATTGCAGTTATTTATGATACAGATTATGGTCACAGACGTGAAAAAGTCCATATACCTTTAATACTTCCTCTGTCACTTCTTCTGCAGCTACAAAAGACATTGAAACAGAATATGTGATTTTCTGTTATTCCATATATTCTTCACTGAAAATAATGGTAAAAGAAATGGTATAAAATAAAAGAGGAATACCTAATATTAAGACAGGGAGAATGTTGCTTAATGTTTATGAGCTATTTAACATTAGTCTCAGTAATACACTACTATTATTTTTAGGTAAAAATGACACTAAGTAATTTAATGCACATTATATTTCCTATGAAAATTGTCTTAATCTAATAATGGCAAGTGGAAAATACACCATGATGTCTGCACTTAGTAGTTTAGTGTTTTCACACGTATTATATGCTTGGTAGATTTTAATTATGACTCAGGAATGGACCTTGCAGTAATAAAATTTGATTTCTTCTGACTGGGAAATTGTTCTTTTCTCTCCACCCTTTTCATTCATACTTTTCCCTTTTTTTTTTTTTTTTCTTCTCTCTCTCTCCCTTTTTTTTTTTTTTTTTTTTTTTTTTTTTTTTTTAATTCTCATGACCCAAATGGCAATTGACAAAAACTTTCCATATCTCTGAAACAAATTACTTCAAATATGATTTAAATGGCTTAAGAAGTCCCAAGCTACTCCCTTCTGCCATTCAGGCTTATCATTGTATGAGTGTATTAAAGTCTGAATGAAAGGCTTACCAGCTTGAATTAATAGCTCTTTGTGAGATATTTGAGTTTCCCTTCTCTCTCTGTTCAACCATACACTCTCTTTTTTTTTTTTTTTTTTTTTTTTTTTCTCTCAGGATAATTATTTTAGCAAATCCATTGCATATCACAAGGGCAGGGTATTTTATACATTATTCAGTGCAATTATCTTCCTAATGAAGCAGTGTTTTAACCTTAAGAGAAGCAGAATAAGAAAATCATAGAATCATAGAGTGGTTTGGGTTGGAAGAGACTTAAATGTTGTTTAAGTCCAACACCCCTGTCATGTGCAGGAACACCTCCCACCAGACCAGGCTGCTCAAAGCACCATCCAACCTGGCCTTGTACACTTCCGGGGATAGGGCATCCACAACTTCTCTGGGCAACCTGTTCCCAGTGCCTCACCACCTTCATAGTAAAGAATTTCTTGCTAATATCTAATCTAAATCTACCCTTTCTTAGTTTAAAACTTCTTGTCCTATCACTACACTCCCTGACAAAGAGTCCCTCCCCAGCTTTCTGTAGGTCATCTTTAGCAACTGGAAGGCCCCTATAAGGTCTTCTTAGAGCCTTCTCTTCTCCAGGCTGAACAACCCCACCTCCCTCAGCCTGTCTTCATAGGGGAGAAGACTGACACTTTTCTCTCGGCTTTTTATATTAGAATATTGCATAAAGAGAAACCTAGGTTAGGTTATTAACAGCCAAGTCCTGGAAAGATCAATACTCAATAACTCTGAAAATAAGCAGTCACTGAAACATAATTCTTCTCCATAAAAACATAATCTTTGCCACAAGCTTTTTGTGTATAAACAGAAAACTTTCAGCAATGATCTAATTGAAATACAGAGATTTAGTAACAAATTTCTCAGATGAGAGAATGAAAATGATTATACTATTCTTTAAGACTTCTTTATTTACCACCTTCTTATAAGAACTTCTCAGATTTGTCTATCTAGGTAAAGTCATGGCAGAGAATTCATTTAAGACCTATCAGGGGACCAGCTCCTTTGGTTTCACTCAACATCTCCCAACCATATTAAGAGATGCTGCCTCAGTATATGAGGAAAAAGCAGTCCCCTAAGATTTTTTTTTCTGTTTCTCATCTGACTACTCCCAAATATTTATCAATGTCCTCATGTATTACTGATCTAAATATTTAAAAGATGAACCAACTGTTCTCTGCTCTGACCCTCTTTGCAGCTATCCCCAGCTGGGAGATTACCTCAAATTTCTCCTGGAAGGGATGACTGCAGCCTGTGCTCCCACTGCATCTGTACTCCACCTCTAGCCAGAAGGTGAAATGGCAATAGCTGAAATCTTCTGAAATTGAAAAGTCAGCTTTGAACTTCACCTACCACAAAAGTGGTTACTGTTACTAGCCTGAAATTCTAATTTTTAGCTGGAGACTAGCCTGACAGTTTTTTTGTTATAGATAAGGTTTTTATGTATTAAATCTTTTCACCCCCCCCCCCCACCCCCCCCCTTATAGATGAAATTAGTTACCTTCAGCCCTAAACTACCATTATTTTTTCACTTCCTTTTGCTTGCTGTTTTATCTCCTCTCTGTGTCTGTCGTTCTCAGCAGACTTCGGATTTTGTTTCTGTTCCCTGTTTGGATGAGTGATCAAGTTCTCCTGACACTCATGCTTTTAAATTCAGGGTGCATTGTTAATGTGTGCTCATTCAAGTGAGTTCAGAATTCTCTTTACATAAACATTTGTGCCTATAAAATTGAGTCAGATGAATGGTCACGGGAAACAAACACAAAGGATCCATGAAGCATATTGAAATAAACTTGTAAAGCAATAAAAATGAATATTCATAGCCAATTGGTTTTCATTGTTTGACTGGTACTTCTATACAAAGAATTTAAGATGAACCAAATAAAATTAGAATGCAAATTGACAAGATGAGAAGAACACAAAAAGTAAAAAAAAAAAATGTGGATCAAAATAAAATTTAACAATATTAAATGTCTTGTACACTAGAAATTATAAATTTTACTAGAAAAAAATATTAACAAAGCACAGATTTCAGACAGGAGAAAAAAACATGGTCAGGTTGACAGTACTGCTGGATGCCTCAAACATATCCTCATTTTGTGTGCATTTGATTCTGCAGTTCTAAGTTCGCATTTCATATGGGTCCTACGCAGGTAAATATCTTAAAAAAAATAAAAATCCTTAATACAGTTTAAAAAACAGTTTCAAGCGAATGTGTTTGCATTGAAGTATCACGAGCTGCTCCATTGTATAAACCAAATGTGAGCCACAGAAAGGACATTGCTCACAAGGCAAGAAGGATGATGATCTGTCAGAGTGGGTCCAGAGGGGGGCCACAAAGATGATCAAGTGGCTGGAGCACCTCTCCTACATAGAAAGGCTGAGAGAGCTGGCGATGTTAAGCCTACAGAAAAGAAGGCTCCCGGGAGACTTCATTGCAACCTTTCAGTACTTGAAGAAGTCTTATAAAAAAAGATGGGGAGCAGCTCTTTGCTCAGTTGGATAATGACAGGACAAGGGGAAATGGTTTTAAACTAAAAGAGGAGAGATTTAGATTACATGTTATGAAGAAATTCTTCATTCAGAGGGTGGTGAGGCACTGGAACAGGTTGCCCGGAGAGGTTGTGGGTGTCCAATCCCTGGCGGTGTTTAAGACCAGGTTAGATGAGGTCCTGAGCAACCTGATCAGGCAGGATGGCATCCCTACCTATGTCAGGTGGGTTGGAATCTATGAGTTCCCTTCCAACCCAAGACATTATATGATTGTATGATAAGGGCATCCGGTTTCAAGCAACCAGGCCTATTATGGCATAGTAAAATGTTAATTTTGACTAGATCTTGTACAGTAAGAGGCTGGCAAATACTTGGTAGTTTCAGATACCTACTAAATCTCTACTCTGAAGAGGCCTAAGAGTTTAAATTCAAAAATAAGACTCTTATGTGGAGCAAAGTTCATAGGAAGAAATATGGTTTACTCTAGCAACTCATGTAATGCAAGAGTGACTAGCTTCCAGACATACAAGGCTTTCTCAGGTTTTAGACCAAAGCATCACACTTCAGGCTTGATACATGTTAAGAACAACTGCTCTGACTTTACATTTAATTATGATAATTTGTTTTTGCAGTACCTGAGTAAACATTTGATGATTTGTGAAGTGGCAGGTGAATACTGACAAGACTGAGAACAAAAATACTGTGTAAATGTGCTTGGCAGAGCAGCAGATATAGTCTCAGTGAAGCAGCCTGTAAGGACCCAAGGGAACACCTCTGGCAGCTGAGTCCAAAATGGCAATTTTATGACAAGGTGAATTGTGTACTGCTCTGTCACTGCTGGATTGCCTTTAGGCAACAAGGATACACACACAGAGGTGTGCCTTAAACACAAGGGAAAGACTTCCCTCCCTGTATTAATCCTAGGAAAGCAAGAGAGTTTCTGACTAGTGGTTTCTGATTTAATAATCTGCAGGGAAAAGCTTAGGGCTGAAACTGGGGTTCTGACCAGAAGTTTGCATTTATGCATGTGCACTCTAGCCTTGAGCAGGCTGCTGCCTGGAAACCATGACATTTCTCAGTCCCAGAGAAGAGAGGGAAAACAAATTATAAAGGAATAGAAAAGAGACCTTCTCAACCTTTGGCAGAGGCCTGGAGCTGTCTCCAACTAAGTGTACTAACAAACTATGATCACAATTTAGGCCTTGGACATCTAACAGCTTCTTTAAGCCATTGGACCACATTGGGACCACAATGCACTTCTTGGCTTGAATTGATGTGCTTACATTTTAAAAGACCCACAAAAGAAAGTAATAAAACAATGTGCATTTGGATTTTTAGCCATTTTCCTTGATCAAAACTGATAATAATGGTCCAATTTCTACACAAGAGTGCACAACAGGCTACCTGGATGGCAGTCTGGTTTCTTCTGTTGGATACAGTGCTCTTGGTCCCTCTCATGTTTCTCCTACTTTTGCATCTTAACAGGGAAGGACAATGACTTTTCCAAAAGCTTAAATAGGCTATGTTAATTTATGGCTCCACAAAAACATCTGAATCTATGTGGCAGTCAGAATTCATTTGCAAATTTAGTTAACATGTTATTTGTACCTTTCCCATGTCGATATTTATGATTTTAAAACTAGTCTGAATATTAGTGCCTGTGGTATTTTGCTTCATACAAGCTCTGTGATTATCAGCTTTTATTATCCTTGTGTTTACATAACACCAAAATTACAGCATGCTTTTTAAAGACTACTTAGATGCCCTAGAAGGTAAAGTACTGACTTTAAAGTACTGACTTTAAGATTCAAGTGGATGCAGTAAATACCATCTCATCCACCCAGCCACTATTTTAACAGTTCAAACCAGTCAGACATGCCCTACCTAATACTGAAGCCAAGTTGTTCTGTTCTTTCTACCTGTGGATCAAAAAAAGCTGTGAGAGAACAGCTGAGCCAAGTGGCAGCTAGATGGAAAGGGCTCTGCCCTGTGGGCGTAGAGCCTGGCCACCAGGCAGCAATCAATGCCAGCACCAGGGAAGGCTCTTGGTCCCTGCTGCCTGTGGTGTTTCATCACATAGGGTCCCCAAGAGATTTTCTGTTGAATTGGCAGGAAGGAAAAAATTTAAATATTGGTTGCTTAAAAAAAAAAAAAAAAAAAAGTCATTACTTTTAAGTTTTGCTATGAAAAAGAAGACTGTAGATTTATTGAATTAAAGAATGCTCTTCTATATCTACGTCTTTCAAGAGATGCAGTTATAGTGACAACAAACGGAGCAATTTAGGTCATGAAATTGTTTGATGCTGGTGTTGCTAAGCATCAGATGGTTTTACACTGATAATAATGTTATAATTTCAAACAAAATAATTTCACAGTCTTTGAAGGCAAGAAAATAATATTTAGGTGAGAAGGAATAGCAGATGCCCTACTGCACCTACTGCTGCAGCCAAATGACATCTGAGCATATTTAGTTTAAGAAATAGCTTTGGACATATTTCAGGGATCAAAGTTTTTTTGTGGTATTAAACAGTATTTGTGACTATTTTTATTCTGAGGTCTGTTAAAAACACATGAGAAAATTCTTTTCCATTCCAGTAAGCAATTGACTTATAAAATTATTTGAGTGCTCAAAAGCTACAGATCACATTTCCAGCATCTATAAATTGTACCATGCAGAATCATCTGAAAATATTTTGAAGGATGTAGACAGATGGAAATTTCTTAATTGTTGGCTCACCAGTTTAAGCTTTGTGAAAATGAATGTTTGCCAGACTCAATTACATGTCAGACTTTACCCCCGTTTTACTGCTCAAGTGAAAGAGAGTGTTTTCAAAGAAAATTAACTAAATTTGCTACATAGATTCAGCCAAATGTACAGAGTGAAATGCATTAATACTGGTCAGAAGGATACAGCCATGGGGGATTTCACTTTTGACTCAAACTGCATTACAACTTTGTTCTGCTGAAGTTTTTATTACGGTTACCATACTAAAAGAGCACATGGGGGAAGGCAGAATGGAAGTTTCTTCTCAATCTTCTCTATACCTTTTTATTTTCTATGGAAAAAAAAAATCTATATATTTATGCAAATTAAGCATTTCATCATATATTGTTTTTGAAACATAAGAACACATTTGTGAAAGCATAATTTAGTAGATATATTTGAATTTACTTTTTTTTTTTTTTAATTACTTGGTGCAATTCTGAGAAGTAACAATCAGTGAGAATTTTATATTTAATATCATAAATAACATTTTGGGATTATGGAAGTTCATAGTTAAAACTGTTCACACTATTGCAGTTAGAGAAGTGCATCACTGCCTGTACTGGGACTGGTTGGAATGGTTAACTTTCCCTGCAGCAGCCCATACAGTGCTGTACCCTGCACTTGTAGTCGAAACAGCAGTGTTATCACACCAGTGTTGTGTCTACTGCTGAACAGTGCTGGCACAGCATTGCGCCTCTCTCTAACCCTCCTAGGGGGTGGGCAAAAAGTGAGAAACGAAACATCAACAGGGCAGCTGACCTAAACCAACCAAAGGGAATATTCCATACCATGTGATGTCACACTCAGCAATAAAAGGTGGAAACAGGAAGAAGAGGGGAGGGGTGGGCTCTCATTGTGAAAATGACGGTCCTCCTCCCAAACACTGGCTACGTGCGTTTAGGCCCTGTTTCAAGGACGTGGTCAATCATTGCTCATTTGTGGGAAGTAGAGAGTAATTTCTTTCCTCTGCACTTCCACATAGCCTTCATTTGTTTTGTTTGTTTTCCTCCCTTCTTTTTATTTTCCCCTTTCCCCCCTCCCTTTCTGCTTTCCCTTTTTATTTCCCTTTAGTTAAATTGTTTAGTTCATAATAATCTTTATTTAATTATTATTATTATTTCCCTTTAATTAAATTATCCTTATCTCAACCTGTGAGTTGTTCTTTGCTTTACTTCTCCCCCTCCTCATCTAAAGGAGGGGGAGTGAGAGAGCGGTTGTGGGGTTTAGCTGTCCAGCACGTAAAACCACCACACTGCCCAAGGTATATGGGGATTGCTATTGGTTATATAGACATTCTAACTTTGGATTTTTATTCACTCTTTTAAGGAAGTGACTTTTAAGTCTTTTAAATATCAGTGTTCCCACTGACTCGTTAGGTGCCCTTTAAAATCTTTACTATTTTAATACATAGTTCAAAATGTTCATTGCACTCCATTTTTTACTTTAAAGGTTAGAGGAAAAGAAAAAAAAAAAAAAAAAAAAAAAAAAAAAAAAAAAAAAAAAGGAAATAGCACTCAAAAATGTCTTTCCCCAAACAGTAAAATTAAAGAAATAAATGTTTGTTTAGCTACCTTGAAGTCAGTCCCCAAGTGTAGACAGAGGTTAATGGCTTTAAAAATATGCTAGCTCTGATCATCTCCAATCATTCCCCTGACATGAGCCAGGGATCTTTACAAGAAAATCTGTTCATCTAATCTCTGCCCAACATTGCCAGGTTCATCATGTTGTCGACAGAAGAGTGGTGAAAACAGCTCTTGGAAGGGCAGAAAGGCATACAGAAGCTAGGGTTATAGGATCCCTTGGGATAAAATTCCCATTTCTTCCCTCACCGCTACAGTAATGGTGGAATGTTACAAGTCAGAAAATGTCCTTTGGTGGAAATGGTGGAAAGTATTTTGTAACTGTTGTGATAGCTATCAAAAGTGAAAAGAAGTTTGATTAGTAGTTAAACTGGACAGACACAAAAAATTAAGAGAAATCAGTGATTCAACACTGTTATATATGGAGTGGTAATTCGTGTCAAGAAAATGGTTGATATTAATAAATAAGGGGGAGATTTGGGAATGTGGCCATGGGGGTTCGAAAGCCCTGTGGTTGAGACAACATTAGACTCTTAAAGATGAGGCCATCAGGAATATAAAAGAGTTTAGAGGGAACAAAGAAGGGTGATTCAGGAGACTCCATGCAGTCTCCGGTTTCTTGTTCTTCAGCTGGTCTCTTGTTCTCCAGCTGTTAAGGCATGGATGTTTCTGGGTGTTTGCTCTTGTTGTTACATTCAAAGTTGTTTGACCAATGAAAAGTTGTTTTGAAAAGAACTGCTGTGGAGAGAAGGGTATAAGAGGGGAGCCTGCCCTCAAGATAAAAAAGGAAAAAAAAAAAAAAAGAAAAAAAAAGGAAAAAAAGGAAAGCAACAGGATGTGTGATGAAGTTATGATCAATAAAGAAGCAGGAAAAAGGAGTGAAGAAGAACAGGCTAGCAGAACGGAGACCAGGATGGGAACAGGCACATTGATTGCCTCATGAAGATAGGTTCGGCCAAACTCAGCAAACTGCTCAGAGAAGTTCGTACTGAAAGTCGCTGGAAATAGGCGCACTGGAGCTGGAGAGAAGCTCAAGCTGAGAGAAGCGGACCTGTTCACACAGCTGCCTGTCACTGGTAAGCAGTTGCTCATTATGGGGAATCATACGTGCTTAGAAACAAAGACTGTCCTGGTAACCTTACAGCTTATTCTCCTTATTAACAATCGGACAGTTTATGATCCTGAAATACAGGACCAAATTGAGGTCAAGGTGTGGGACTCTGCAACTAAAATTGACAAGGTTGCAGTGGGATTGCTCGGCACCTGGCGAGCAGTCTCTGAGGCCTTAAAGAGCCATGTGGAGCCACAATCACAAACGTGTGGTTTGCCAGATAGTGAGGGAGCTGCGGGCTCCGTTACTGATCTGACTGCTACGCCATGGGCCCCTCTGCTGCTACAGCCATCGAAGGCCTTTGCTGTTACGCCCCCTGTTGACCTGGATGTGCCTTTTGATTCAGGCCTCATTGGCCTTGAAAAGGAGATGGATATGTTTTTATTCAATCTGGGAAGAACGGGATACATAAGGCCTGAAGACAGAGTTGCTTAACAACTTAAAGCAAGACATATTGTTCAAAAGGAATGGAAAATGGAAACTTGTTTGTAATCAAGAAAAGGAATGGAAAATTGAGACTGTTATGTCATGGAATTTAAAGGATTGTTCGTTACCTTTTCTGATTGTACCTATGTATAGGCGTACTCAAGTTTAGTAAGTCGTGGAACTTAAAGGTTTGTTTGTTACCTTTCCTGATTGTACGTATGTATAGGCAGACTCGGGTTTAGTATGTAGAAGCAGTGTTCTGTATATTTAGAATGTTTGATGTTCGTGTGTGTGTGTTGGTGGAGCGTAGACTCCCTGCACACCCAGTGCTGTTTACTTGCCTTTTATACCTTTTATAAATATTCCTTTTATAAATATTACTAAATTCAGATTGAGTTGAGACTCCATTTATAACAGAAGGAACAACCGCATGTATCAGTACAGGCTGGGGGATGACCTGCTGGAGAGGAACTCTGCGGAGAAGGACCTGGGGGTCCTGGTGGGTGACAGGTTGGCCATGAGCCAGCAGTGTGCCCTGGTGGCCAAGAAGGCCAACGGGATCCTGGGGTGCATTAAAAGGAGCGTGGACAGCAGGTCAAGGGAGGTGATGCTGCCCCTCTATTCTGCCCTGGTCAGGCCTCACCTGGAGTACTGTGTCCAGTTCTGGGCTCCCCGGTACAAAAAAGACAGGGATCTCCTGAAAAGAGTCCAGCGGAAGCTCACAGACAGGATACAGGAGCATCTCCCCTAGAAGGAAAGGCTGAGAGACCTGGCTCTGTTCAGCCTGGAGAAAAGAAGACTGAGAGGGGATCTTATCAATGTGTATAAATACCTGAGGTGTGGGAGACACAGGGATATGGCCAACCGCTTTTCAGTGGTCTGTGGGGACAGGACAAGGGGCAATGGCCACAAAATGGAGCACAGGAAGTTCCGTACCACTACGCGGAAGAACTTTTTCACCTTGAGGGTACTGGAGCACTGGAACAGGCTTCCCAGGGAGGCTGTGGACTCTCTACATATATTCAAGCCCCATCTGGATGCCTACTTGTGCAACCTGCTCTAGGAAACCTGCTTTGGCAGGGGAGTTAAACCAATGATCTTTGGAGGTCCCTTCCAACCCCTACAATTCTGTGAAACAAGGCCCACAATGCCTAGGTTTCTCTATCTTCTGTTTAACCTATTGGAGTAACAGCTCCATTAATACAATGTTTCCACAGTCTTCTAACACTTGGATTACCCCTAACAATTGAAAAGAGGAAGATGCAGTCTTTCTTGACCTGGCTTGCATTGATAAGAACCCCTGGTTTTGAAGACGACATCGAATGGCGAGTTGCATAGTGGGGCCTTGATCCTTCCACAGTCCGCAGACTCAGAAGTTTGCAGAGTGGAAGCTTTGCAGAGCTGTATGAACACTGAAGATGCAGTTCTGCAAGAAGCTGATGCAAAAGCTACATGGCAATGAGCAGTTTGGGTGAGGAAGAAAGAGACTGGCATTCTCACGGTGCATGGTTTAGCCGAGTTTAGTCCTGTGGGCTGTGTCAACAGAACTGGCTTTGGTTTGTACCCTTTCAGGACACCGAGGACCCAATTTCATGTCTGTGGGCAGCACAGCTAAGCGGGCAGTGTACTCTGTGTCACCGTGGACAGAGGAGGGATTTACTGATGGGTAATGTCAGTGTGCCCTGCACAATGCTGCTGCAACCTTGCTGGAGCAGTTTGTGTGCTCCTAGCACCAAAACGTGCCTCTTGGAGGGCCGGGGGCAAGGCGAGGCGGAGCTGGAGGTGGTGTCAGGAAAGCCTCATCACTCCTGCCAGGCACCGCGCCAGGCCTCAGCCCTGGGAGGCCAGCCCCACCCTGTGGCCTCCTGGTGCCTATCGGCTGCCACAGCTCCATGCTGCCTAGCAACAAGTGCCAGCGGGCTCGCTATTGGCTGTGCCCAGAGGCGCCAAGGCAGGTGGCCAGTGGGGTGGCGCCTGGCTATGATGGAGCAGAGGTGTCACAGGGCAGGGTGGGTGACATGGTGCTGGGCGTGCTGGGGCTGTGGCACTCAGGCAATGGTGGCGCACAGGCGAGGCGCAGCCTTTGGGCTGCTTGCGGCCCCTGAGGAGTGCTCCTGTGTGCAGCTCTCGGTGTTGTGTTCAATGCATGACCCTGCAGGAGGGTGTCGTCGTGCAGCTTTCGGTGTTCTTATCACGGCAGCCCTGAGCAGTTCGGCATCGTTCAGCTTTTGGTGGTTTCCCACTGCAGCCTCTGTGGAGTGCTTTCTTGAGCAGCTTTTGGTGTTTTCTTCACTGCGACTTGAGGAGTGCTTCTGCGTCCAGCTTTTTGTGTTTCCTTCACTGCATTTCCACTGAGGATGCCTTCATTGTGCAGCTTTTGGGGTTCTTCACACCACGTTTCCCCTGAGGAATGCTTCATCATTCAGCTTTTTTGCATTTTCTTCACTGTGGCTTTTGAGGAGTAATTCTTCATGGAGCTTTTTGTGTTTTGTTCACCTTGTGGTCCCTGAGGAGTTCTTCATCGTGCAGCTTTTGGGGTTCTCTTTACTTTGGGACTCCGGAGGAATGAGTCATCTTGCAGATTTTGGTGTTTTCTTCACTACTGCCCTGAGGAGTTCATCGTGCAGCTTGCGGTGTTTTCTTCTACTCGGCCCTGAGGAGTTCTGCACCATCCAGCCTTTGGGGTTCTTCGCCATGTTTTCTTTGATGAGAGCTTCATCATGCCGCTTTTGGTGTTGTTTTCATCTTCCAGCCTCTGAGAAGTGCTTCATCTTCTAGCATTTAGTGTTTTTTTTTGTTTGTTTGTTTGTTT
Organism: Aythya ferina; assembly: GCF_964211825.1. NCBI lineage: Eukaryota > Metazoa > Chordata > Aves > Anseriformes > Anatidae > Aythya > Aythya ferina. The sequence goes on from NC_140298.1 coordinate 26,514,160, forward strand.
GTTTTTTTCTCATTCCAGGCCCTGAGAAGTTTTTCATTGTGCAGCTTTTGGTGTTTTCTTCTAGTCAGCGCTAAGGAGTTCTGCATCGTGCAGCTTTTGGTGTTTTCTACAATGAGGCGCTTTTTGGCACCTACCATGTCTGCAGCCAGACCGACAGCTTCATGCCTGACGTGTGAAGAAGCACATTCTTCTGTTTGTTTTCAATCTGCCAAACGATCATTTCATGTAGAGCTGTCTTTTGTGTATTAGGAGGTGCCATGTTCTGTGATGCTGCTATAAATCTCTTTCAAACCATTTCCGAGTTCTCTTGCCTCATGTACTGGGTTTACGTGTCAAGGTTTTGGTAACGGGAGGGCCATCAGGGTGGGTTCTGCGAGAAGAATCCAGAAACTGCGCCGTGTTAGAGAAGGGCCCGCTGCTGGCCACAGCCAGGCCAAGAAGTGCTATTGTTTGCACCTCTGTGAGGCCAGATTTTAGAATGGTTAAAAGAAACAAAAATAAATAAATAAATAAATAAATAAATAAATAAATAAATAAATAATGCTGTGGAAGACCAGCTGGGAGAGAGGGAGGAATGAGAAACAGCCTTGCAGACACCAAGGTCTGTGAAGAGGGAGGGGGAGAGGTGCTCCAGGTCCAGGCGCCGGAGCCTGCAGCCTGTGGTGAGGACCACGGAGAAACAGGCTGTCCCCCTGCAGCCCATGGTGTGCCACAGTGGAGCAGGGTTCCACACTGCAGCCCGTGGAGGAGACCCCAGTGGAGCAGGGGCAGAGAGTGACCGAGAAGGAGCGGCGGAGAGAAAGTACTACAGACTGACCTCAGCCCCCATTGCCCCGCTCCCCTGAGCCACTCGGGGGGAGGAGGTGGGAGAGGGTGGATTGGGGGGGAAAAATCTTACTGTCTCTGTCCTCTTAGTCTGCTTTGCCCATCACGATACCTGCTGAGTGATCTCCCCGTCCTTATCTCAGCCCTTGAGCCCTTGGCATCGTATTTTCTCTTCCTTTACCTTTCAGGAGGGGGAGTGAGAGAGCGGCCGTGGTGGAACTCGACCGCCCACCCGAGTAAAAGCACCACACTGTAACACCTAAACTAAAGTCCCTTTTCTGCATCTGAAGTCCTTTCTTCCTTGTCCTAAATCTATGGCCTGGGGAGAAGTTTGCTCGCTTTTTATTTGCAGCATCCTTCTCCACATCTCGGTTCTGCCTTCTCTTGACATTAAAGCCATTCATCCAATGTTTAAATTCATCCAATGTTTAAAGTCCATTCATCCAATGTTTAATCTTTCCTTAGAGACCATGTTTTCTAAAAGTCTGATCCTAAGAAGGGTCGTTCTTAGAATCGCTTCCTGGGTTCCTTGGATGCTTTCTGCTTGGTGTGTGTGTTCCTTGAAATACAATCCTCAGAAATGGACACAATTTCAGTGGAAAATTTCACAGTAGACCCCACACTCTGGATAGAGCAGTCTTCCGTCAGCCGCTCCCTCTCACTTTCTTCAACCTGCTGATGGGAGCATAAGGTGGAGGGTGTCTAAGGCTTTCTGAAGGCGACACATGGGGGTCTTCCCTGAGCAAGGTGTTCCGCTGTCAGAGAAGGAAACGGCTTTGTTGTTTGTTTCTCAACATTGGCACTTTGTTGCAGTTTCAGCTGTGATTGCCTAACTACACATAACATATTGGATTATTTCTTGGAGTATTTTTGCAGGAGTGGACATTTAACTCATTAGTTCAAACACTGAGATCATGTTCATGTCATTCACTTACTTTTCAGCCGAATGCAACTTTTCATAGAATTTGCTAGTGTTGCAGGGGCCCAGCCATGACTGCTCTCCTGTTAAGGCACCTCCAGTACTAAGGAGACAGGGAAAGACTTTGGGAGTACATTTTGTGTCTTCCCAGTGGGATGCTGATGCGCTAAACTTTTCTATCACAGAATGTGATGTGAATCTCCAAAACCAAGCAACAACAACACAACAAAAATGAAAGGTTCTTGCTACTGTCTCCAATGATATCCTGCTAACAAAGCTGACAAAGCATGGGACAGAAGAGTGGACAGTAAGGTGGGTTGAGAACTGGCTGACTGGCCGAGCTCAAAGGGTGGTGATCGGCGGCGCAGAGACCAGTTGGAGACCTGTGACAAGCTCAGGGGTCGGTGCTGGATCCCGTCTTGTTTGACAGCTTCATCAACGACTCTGATGAGGGAACAGCGTCCACCCTCAGTAAGTACACTGATGATACAAAGCTGGGAGGAGTGGCTGGCATGCCAGAAGGCTGTGCTGCCATTCAGCGAGACCCGGACAGGCTGGAGAGCTGGGCAGGAAGAAACCAGATGAGGTTTAACAAAAGCAAGTTGCACCTGGGAAGTGTTATATATGGAGTGGTAATTCGTGTTGAGAAGATGGTTGATATTAATAAAGAAGGGGGAGATGTGGGAGTGTGGCCATGGGGGTCGGCAAACCCCATGGTTAATGATAACAGTAGACTCTTAATGATGAGGCCATCAAGAATGTAGAAGAGTTTAGAGGGAACAAAGAAGGATGATTCAGGAGACTCCACGCAGTCTCAGGGTTGCTTGTTCTCCAGCCGTTAAGGCATGGAAGTTTCTGGGTGTTTGCTGTTGTTACATTCAAAGTTGTTTGACCAATGAAAAGTTTTTTTTTGAAAAGGACTGCTGTGGGGTGAAGGGTATAAGAGGGGAGCCTGCCCTCAAGACAAAAAAAAAGGCAACGCGATGTGATGAAGTTACGTCATCAATAAAGAAGCAGAAAGAAGGAATGAAAAGGAACAGGCTAGCAGAATGGAGACCAGGACGGGAACAGGCACATTGATCACCTCGTTCGGCCAAACTCGGCAAACTGCTCAGAGAAGCTTGTACTGAAAGTTTCTGGAAACAGGTGCACCGGAGCTGGAGAGAAGCTCAAGCTGAGAGAAGCAGAGCCACACACACCGCTGCCCCTCACTGGTAAGCAGTTGCGCATTATGGGGAATCATACGTGCTTAGAAACAAAGACTGTCCTGGTAACCTTACAGCTTATTCTCCTTATTAACAATCGGACAGTTTACGATCCTGAAATATGGGACCAAATTGAGGTCAAGGTGTGGGACTCTGCAACTAAAATTGACAAGGTTGCAGTGGGATTGCTCGGCATCTGGCGAGCAGTCTCTGAGGCCTTGAAGAGCCATGTGGAGCCACAATCACAAACGTGTGGTTTGCCAGATAGTGAGGGAGCTGCGGGCTCCGTTACTGATCTGACTGCTACGCCATGGGCCCCTCTGCTGCTACAGCCATCGAAGGCCTTTGCTGTTACGCCCCCTGTTGACCTGGATGTGCCTTTTGATTCACAGAATCACAGAATCACAGAATTTCTATGTTGGCCTTGAAAAGGAGATGGATGTGCTTTTATTCAATCTGGGAAGAACGGGATACATAAGGCCTGAAGACGGAGTTGCTTAACAACTTAAAGCAAGACATATTGCTCCCACGACTAGCCCTGGAATTCTCCGCTGTTTATAATTAAGAAAAGGAATGGAAAATGGAGACTGTTTGTAATCAAGAAAAGGAATGGAAAATTGAGACTGTTAAGTCATGGAACTTAAAGGATTGTTTTTTACCTTTCCTGATTGTACCTATGTATAGGCAGACTTGGGTTTAGTATGTAAAAGCAATGTTCTATATATTTAGAATTTTTGATGTTCGTGTGTGTGTGTTGGTGGAGCAAAGACTCCCCACACACCCAGCTCTTTTTACTTGCCTTTTATACCTTTTATAGCTGTTATACTTTTTATGAATATTTCTTTTATAAATATTACTAAATTCAGATTGAGTTGAGACCTCATTTATAACAAAAGCTAATATTTCCAAATAGATTTTTTTTTTTGGTAATATTTTTTAGAATTGCATTTTCCCCTTCCCATTATCAAAATAAGAAACCCTCTATCTTTCATTTGGAAAATAAATTAAAAAGCAGAGAAAGGACAGAATTCCCTTTTCTAATGTTTGTGGAATGATTTGGTGGCAACCAAAACTTAAGTAATGGCTACATTGTAAATGAAAAACAGAAAAAAACTATAACGTCCCATTTGAAGTAAGTCACTGAACCACAAAACTTACTCTGAAAGCATCAATGTTGATAAAGCAGTAGTAACAAAGTGGCAAGAGTGGTCCATTCAAGCAAAGAGGAAAATAAAAATCACTGTCCCTGCCCTCATGTTTTCTTTTAAGATGAGGCAATTTTGGGGGTTCTTTCAGAGCCCAGCCGTGGCAGAGATGTCTGGATGATCAGGGGTAACACGAGTGTGAATAGTAGATGTGAATGGCATATACCAACTGACTGCAGAATGCTATGCTCCCAGCCGATCATGCTTAAGAGGAAGATGACCGCCAGCTCAATTAAAGAGAAATAGGGAATAACAAAGTCTATGGAACAAAAAATGAGTTGGCTTGAAGGGAAGTGTAAAAGGAGGTATGTGCAAATAAGGGACTCACATACACAGGATAAGTGTATGTGCTTGCAACTCCATGTACTTCTTACAGAAGGGTATTCAGAACTTTTTAAGAAGTTAGTAACTGCAGAAGTGTTTAGAACTGTGGTGTATCTGTTGTGTTACCGGTGGTGACATTTTGATAGAAGGTGAGAAAGTAGTGTTGTAAGAGTTATAGGAGAATAAGAAAGTTCTCATGTATACGTGAAGGAATTCAGACACAATCTCTCACTCCTTGTTATGTTTTTAATACTCAGCTATTTTAGAAAAGGGGAGGTATGAGCCCAGCTTCCCGGTTTCCTCTTTGCAACAGAGCAGGTATTTTATTTGAATGCAGAGGTTGCATGTGTTTGGTGGTCCTCAGCTGCAATAGGTAGAGAAACACCTTGGCAGGATCTGTCAAACATAAGTTGCTGAAGGAACCTGTCTCCACACTGACTAACAGCTGAGAGGAAGAGAGGAGGAAAGGTTGTCTGGCTACCCTTTTTCTAACAAATGTGTTAGGTCTCTGTGGAGAATACAGCTCATTCAGGAAGCTGCAGGATCACAGACTGCATATTTAAAAATTCTTTCTCTTTTGTGCAACAAAAAGTATTTTAAAATTCAAAACTTTTGAGGACCAGACAGATTATATCTTCTCCAGAAATCCTCAGGCATATATGAATTTATTTCAAGTACATGCCTTTAGAAGAACATTCTTTTTCCTTGAGTGTTACTTTACTTGTTAGAAACTGGATTATTGGCAGATGTTCAGAAAACTGTCTATCTTTACTTTTTATGTAGTCTTTCTAAAGTTCTTCTTTTCACAGTAAAATAAGGAGCAAATATTACTTAAGAATTGATTAGACTAACAGATTCTCTAAAATGTCATGGATAAGAAGCTAAAGTAAATATTTCAAAATAAGTTTTTCATGTATTTAAAATGTAAAAACATGGAAAAACAAAACAAAACAAAACACTAGCAATGTAGAAACGAGATCCCAGAATTTTCTAAATAATTGGCAATCACAAATATTCATGGAGCCTGATGGTTCTTGAATTTTGAATTTTGGGAACTTTTCCAGAAAAAAAAAAAAAAAAGTGAGTAGGTGTATGTATTGTAGACAGATGCAGAGACTCATCCCAAGCCTTTCTGAACCTATTCATGTATTTAGATTTTTTTTTCTTTGCAACCTTGAAACTGGAAACACATTTAACAAAGATGGCAGTGATTCCCACAAGATCAATAGAAGCCAGGTGTGAAAAACAACAACAGCTATTGAGAAACAGGTAATGCTACCAGGAGACCTGTCAACTGTTTTCCACACCACTCCTGAAAACCTAGACATTTTCTTGTAATTCTTTTCTATTCGGGGAAAGGGGTAAAAAAAAAAAAAAAAAAAAAAAAGTGAGAAACAAAAGATTAACTTAATTTTCAATGTTACCTCTTCTATTTCTTCATTTGAATACGAACACATTTCTATAGAGCTCTACTTTATTCCTCTGTATTTTTTATTTTGACACTCTCCTGAGAGTCTCAGAGACTGTTAATTGAAACATTTCATAAAACTTACATGATGAAACTATATTATTTTAACCTTTTGACATAACTGATCTACTTAATACAAAGTAAAACTGATGAAAATAATCCAGTGACTCAGAGAATACATCTACTGAAAACTGCCTTCAATTTGACAGTAACAATCATGTTTTCTATGAAATAAAATGAAAACTTTTGTTTTGTTTTGTTTTGTTGTTTGTTTTTTTTTTTTTTTAATAAATAGACATTTTTAGACATTAAGAAAAAATGGTCTTAAAAAAAAAATTTGATATGCCTTGTTGCTTCTAACATGGAACAACTGAGTAATAGAGACCTCTAAAATAAGAAATGGGCAAGATGAACAGAAGAGGGCAAGGGATTTCTAAAATGGATTAGCCATTGGGAACAAAAACTTCTTCCATCAAAAACAGCTCCATTTTCAGTAGCTTTTATCCTTCATTTATGTCCACTATCAAATTAACACCCAGCTTGAGGGTGTAGGAACCTCTGTGAAGGCAGTAAGTGTGATATTTTCCCCCTTTCTTTTTCCATTAAAGAAATAATTATTTTTCTGATTACAAAACAAAATCTGTCTTTCATTCTTTCTCTCACATTTTCAGACAACCTGTGAGAGTTTTCTTTCAGGGGGAAAGGGGGGATCTGTTTTTTTTTTGTTTGTTTGTTTGTTTCTTTCTTTCTTTCTTTCTTTGTTTTTCACCATCAGGTGGTCTAAAATTATCTGCATTTGAAGAGTTTATAGATGCACAAAATGTTACTTTCTGAACAGCTGAGGAATTATTAGACAAATTATTATTTCACAGAATTGTAGTAGTAAAACTGAGACTTCCATTGTAAATAGAGGGGTAAAGAATTCCATTGAACTGTTGTCAAAATTTCAGTAAGTCCCAAATAACAAAGTAGAATTTCCTCCAGCGATTTATTTAACACTTAAAAAAATGTGTTTAATCATTAATACTAATAAATCTTCAAACCTACCAATATAAATCATTATACTAATTGAATTATGTGGTGATTGATTCCTCTAGATGTAAAGAAATAATTCATAAAGCCATTTAATGTTGCTTTTTCAGTGAATTCAGTAAATCCTGTGTTTGTGTCAGTTTGCAGAAACAGGTCTTGTTATCATATACCAGCAGTAACAGCTGTGATAACAGAAATACTTGACAAAAACGTCTCTTTAAATAGATAAGGATGTTAATTACCTCTTAATTTCAGTATTTTTTTTTTTTCTGAAATACAAGCAGCTACTTAAAAAAAAAAGGAAAAAAAAAAAAAAAAGGAACCAACAAACTATCATCTAATCATAGGTGGAGGGCAAAAACTCAAAGTATTTAAAGATCCTTTTAAAATACATTCTTAGCCAGTATTTCTAATATTAACTTTCCAGCAATATTTGAATTTAACTTGAATACCTCACCTCATTCCTGCAGATGATTTAATGAATATCTCAGATTACAAGCAAAGAAATTAACATTGATAGGTCTTTATTTTGTGAATAACTAAGTGCTATGAAACATATTCTTAAAGCAGACATCTTGTATACTGGCTACTTTCCATAATTTTAATGTTAAACCCTTTAATAATATTATGGTTTAAACCATAATATTGAACCCTTTACTTTATTTCTGGAGAACTGCAAACAAAACAGGTTTAGCCATGACCTAAATTGGTTAGAATGAAACCCCCAAATTTTTATTATCACACACACAAATTTAATGTATTTTTTCTTGTGAAAAAACAAACAAACAAAAACAAACAAACAAACAAACAAAAAATAAAAAGACTACCTGAAAAATAAGAAAGAATATTGATGTGAAAACGGTATTGGTCAGTAGCATACTTTATAAAACATTAGTTGGTAGTTGATAAAAGCAAGTTTTGCTTCAATCCAAATAATTGTGCTAATTAGGATGTATCTTATGGAAAAGAAACGAAACATATGCAATAGGGACTAGTTTACATTAGTGTAATATATTCTAAGTCTTTCTATCCCTGCCAACATAATTGTAAAGATTTTGCATCCTCAACATAAATTGTTTTTGTAATGCATTGCAGCTGTTAGACCCTCAGATAAGTTTTATATACCAATTTGATTTACTTGGTGTAATTTCTCCCAAATCATCTTCCAAAAGCCTTTGAAAATAATTCTGACAAAATTGAAGTATCCTGACATTTCTTGAGAAACCAGTGTCAACATAAGTTAGTATTCACCATGTGGCAGAATCCAAATTTGATCCTTCATGCTATTTTAAACCATTTACCAGATCCATCAGGAAGTATATATTTCTCTGTGATCCATAAGGGCTTATAAAATGCACCCACATTAGAGAATTGTCTGCCAATTATCTCCACCTCTGTTATATAATTGTGAAGCATGATAGAGAGCTCCAGTTATTTGTCAGATGGACAGGACATAAACCACATGGATATAGTGCCATCTAATGCCATGGAGAGTTCAGAGACATTATGCTGTCATCACCTTCAACCTCTGAAAAAACGAAAGATACCAAATCTTTCAATGATCAACAGAAAAAGTAAATGAAAAATGTTCCTGAAATAACAGGATTTTTTTCCATAAATAACTAGTGTTGAATGTTCTTTTCTCATTTTTCCAAAGTTGTGTACAGTTTAAGTACAGTTGAATGATAAGTAGGTCCTGCTGATCTATACTCAAAAATAAAGATTTTGCTAAATCAAGTAAGAGTTAAGGGGTCTTCAGAAAGAAATCTCAGCATAATATTGAAAGAAAGTGTAAATAGCCACAGCTTATTGCCATAGGAAGACATGCAGCATTTATTTATTTTTTTTAATAATTACTTTTTGATGTAGGATGGCTTTCAGGCTAAAACTTCCATGTCATCTAGTTATATTTATTATTATTTCCCATTTTACACTTAGTGAAAATTCATTCTGAAGGTATTTCACTAGGTTGATGCTTTTAGTTATTTTCTACTTTCCCCATTTTGATTCATTATTCCTGTTATTTTCTTCACAATGTTAGTTTCCTATGTAACTCTCTCTCCTCATCTCTTATGCATGAGTAAGAATGAGAGTCGTCTTTCAATGTATCGTTTCCTGCTAGCCACCTTTGTGCTATTTGGCTTTGCAGCAGATTCTCACAGTGCCAGTTGCCCATGACTTTTAAGCCTATGCATTTTTTTGTTAAAGGGCTGTATCAAACTGTTTCAATCAAAGAGAACATTATATAATGCTGACATTCTCTTAATGCTTCCTAACTGCTGTGAGATTCATGAGATTTCTTGTTAATCAATTGACAAAAGGTTCTTACCAATATCACAGATTGTGAGTTTTATTGCCAGTAGATTTCGGAACTGGACAACATATGATATTTCATTGCAGTATCATACATAACCAAGGTACATAACAAGTACATAACAAATGTAACAAAATGTAACAAAAGTACATAACAGTACAATTCCAGACTACAGAAACTATCAGTTAGTCACATTCCTGTTACCAAAAGACCTTATGCATATATATTTTATATATATATATAAAAATATATAAACATTATATATATATATGCATATATACATATAAAGGATTAGCTGTCCTATATCAGTTTGCCTTTCTTGGCTTCTAGTAAGCTGAGAGCTTTGCAAGAGGGCAGGCAATCAGAACTGGCAAAACTTTTTCCATATTTTCTTTCTGTCTGCTTGTATAGAAATATGTAGATATATGGCTAAAAAATTAATAAATTAAATCCATGAGAAAACAAAAGTAGCTCATTCAATGAAATTCTTTCTCTTGTATTTCTACCACAGCCAAGCTTTACTGCTTGTTGTCCAAGCTATAGTTGAATTCCTAACTCTAAACACAACAGAAGCACAGCATAACAGACTCAGTTTCCTACAGTTCTCAAGCCAAGTACTAAATCAAGCCAAGTACTAAACTCTGAGAACTGCTCCTCTTCTGTACTTGAATTATTCAGACTCAGATAGCTGTCTGTACCCTATGTATAAGAGTTAACACATGGAAGGCAGCAGAAATTTTCAAGCCAGTCTGAAAACTTGGACTGCAGTCATAGGCCTGAGAAAGGCTGCCTGCTGGTGCTCAAAACCCATTATAAATGCCACCACCATTTCGCAGCCACTTGCCACTAAGTTCCCCCCCTTTACTAGATGTGGTGGGGGAACTTAGTTACAAAAAATGAGGAAAAAGTGGAAGTGCTTAATGCCTTCTTTGCCTCAGTGTTTAGCGGCAAAACCAGTTGCTCTCTGGATACCCAGTACCCTGAACTGGTTGAAGGGGATGGGAGCAGAATGTGGCCCTCACTATCCATGAGGAAATGGTTGACGACCTGCTATGGCACTTGGATATACGTAAGTCAATGGGGCTGGATGGGATCCAACCCAGGATACTGAGAGAACTGGTGGAGGAGCTGGCCAAGCCACTTTCCATCATTTATCGGCAGTCCTGGCTATCAGGGGAGGTCCCAGTTGACTGGCAGATAGCAAATGTGACGCCCATCTACAAGAAGGGCCGGAGGGCAGACCCAGGAAACTATAGGCCTGTCAGTTTGACCTCAGTGCCAGGGAAACTCATGGAGCAGGTTATCTTGAGTGTCATCATGCAGCACTTACAGGGCAAGCAGGTGATCAGGCCCAGTCAGCATGGGTTTATGAAAGGCAGGTCCTGCTTGACGAACCTGATCTCCTTCTATGACAAAGTGACGCGCTTGGTGGATGAGGGAAAGGCTGTGGATGTGGTCTACCTTGACTTCAGCAAGGCTTTTGACACCGTTTCCCACAGCATTCTCCTCAAGAAACTGGCTGCTCTTGGCTTGGGCTGGCATAAGCTTCGTTGGGTTAAAAACTGGCTGGATAGCCAGGCCTAAAGAGTTGTGGTGAATGGAGTCAAATCCAGTTGGAGGCTGGTCACTAGTGTCATTCCCCAGGGCTCGGTGCTGGGGCCGGTCCTCTTTAATATATTTATCGATGATCTGGACGAGGACATCGAGTGCACCCTCAGTAAGTTCGCAGATGACACCAAGTTAGGTGCGTGTGTCGATCTGCTCGAGGGTAGGAAGACTCTGCAGGAGGATCTGCATAGGCTGCACCGATGGGCTGAGGCCAACTCATAAAGTTCAACCAGGCCAAGTGCTGGGTCCTCCACCTGGGGCGCAATAACCCCAAGCAGAGATACAGACTGGGAGAGGAAAGCTGCCTGGCGGGAAGGACCTGGGAGTATTGGTTGATAGTCGGCTAAATATGAGCCAGCAGTGTGCTCAGGTGGCCAAGAAGGCCAACAGTATCCTGGCTTGTACAAGAAGCAGTGTGGCCAGCAGGTCTAGGGAAGTGATTGTCCCCCTGTACTGGGCTCTGGTGAGGCTGCACCTCAAGTACTGTGTTCAGCTTTGGGCCCCTCGCTACAAGAAGGACATCAAGGTGCTCGAGCGAGTCCAGAGAAGGGCGATGAAGCTGGTGAGAGGTCTGGAGAACAAGTCTTACGAGGAGCGGCTGAGGGAGCTGGGCTTGTTCAGCCTGGAGAAGAGGAGGCTCACGGGCGACCTTATTGCTTTCTACAGGCACTTTAAAGGAGGCTGTAGCGAGGTTGGGGTTGGTCTATTCTCCCTGGTGCCTGGTGACAGGATGAGGGGGAATGGGCTAAAGTTGAGCTAGGAGAGTTTTATGTTGGATATTAGGAAGAACTTCTTTACTGAGAGGGTTGTTAAGCATTGGAATGGGCTACCCAGGGAAGTGGTGGAGTCACCATCCCTGGAGGTCTTTAAAAGACGTTTAGATGTAGAGCTTAGAGATATGGTTTAGTGGCGGACTTGTTAGTGTTAGGTCAGAGGTTGGACTCGATGATCTTGAGGTCTCTTCCAACCTAGAGAATTCTGTGATTCTGTAAAGAGATAACAGACCTTCCTCAGGAATCCTGCTTCAGTAGTTATCTATGCTTTGCCTCTGCTGGCACATATTTAAAGACTATAGATACTTAAAGATTTTTTCTCACTTTCTTCTTTATACCTGAGTTCTTTATCCGTTCCTCATGTTGTCAAACTTTCTAGACTTGTGATAATCACTTTCCTCTTCATTTTCCAATTTCTCTGCATCTGTCTTTCATGATGGATGTAGAAGAGGGATGAGGTACTTCAACTAAGGCCTTCCTAAATCTAAATTATTGAAAGGTTGATTACTGTCAGATACGTGTATTCCTATATAAACCCATGTGGAATTGCTGGAGGTGACTTATTGAGGCTAAACATTTGTCCACATGCTACGAGAAAGTGTAGTGACTATGAAACTTCCAGGGAGAGATGTAGCAGATATGCAAGGAATCTGTTCCTTGACAGTCCCTTTGGCAACATAGTCTGCAACCTTAGGTATTGATAACACCAGGGGAGATTTGTGTGCTGACTCTAAGAGATACAGCATGGAGGGTGGAGCGGGGCATGGAGTGGAGCACCACAGCCAGGCTCTGTGCTATCACTTCAGGGATGGTGCTGTGGAACTGATAGATTAGATAGGCCAGCTCTGACTAACTGATAACCAAATCTTGTCCTCTGGGTCAACTTTGCTCATTACAATCTCATTACAGTGCCAAAACACACCTCCATCCCAAAGGCTACCTACTTCCAAAGTGCAACCACCCTTAACTGAGCATGCAGTCTGAATTTCTCTGAGCCTATACCTTTTTAAAAAATGTGAGAAAAAATTATACCAATCACAACAAAGACACATATGACTTGTCGGTGCTGTGATGATGTTATGTTTATTTTGGTGTGGTGAATTCTTTTTCTTTTTGATGTAAGTGAAGTTTGTGAAGGTTGTGATAATTGTAAAGTAAGAGTATATTGTGAGTAATCTTAAATATGCTTTAACAGAGGCGAGGGGTGGAATGTAGTGGGTTTACGTGGCAAGGTTTTGGTAGCAGGGGGCCATAGGGGTGGTTTATTTGAGAAGGATCTAGAAGCTGCCCCATGTTTGGTAAGGGCTCCACTGCTGACCAGAGCCAAGCCAAAAAGCGATGTTGTTTTGCGCCCCTGTGAGAGCATATTTAAGACAGGGAAAAAAACGCTGCGCCACACACAGCAGCTGGGAGAGTGAAAGGAGTGAGGAACGGCCTTGCAGGCGCCAAGGTCAATGCAGAAGGAGGGGGAGAGGTGCTCCAGATGCCGGAGCAGAAGTCCCCTGTGGCCTGTGGTGAGGACCATGGTGAAGCAGGATGTCCCCCTGCAGTCCATGGAGTACCACAGTGGAGCAGGGTTCCACACCGCAGCCCATGGAGGAGACCACGGTGGAGCAGGTGGCCCTGCACCAACAGAGGCTGCCACCTGTGGAAGACCCCTGCCGGAGCAGATTCCGGGCCGGACCTGTAGCCCGTGGAGAGGAGACCATGCAGGAGCAGGTGACCTGGCAGGAGCTGCTGCCCATGGGGGACCCAGGTTGGAGCAGTTTTCTCCTGAGGGATGGACCCCGTGGTACGGACCCATATCTGGAGCAGTTCTGGAAGAGCTGCTGCCTGTGGGAAGACCACATCGGATCAGTTCATCAAGGACTGTATCCCGTGGCTGGGACCCCACAGCACAGGGGATGAGAGTGACCAAGAAGGAACAGCAGAGAAGAAGTGCTGTAGCCTGACCATGACCATGACCCCCATTCCCCTGTTCCCCTGCGCCACTCAGGGGGAGGAGGTGGAAGAGTGTAGATGGGGGGAGAAGGTGCTTTTGGTTTCTTTCCTTTGTTTCTCACTTCTCTAGCTTGTTAGTAATGAGCAATAAATCTTACTGTCTCCTTATGCTGAGTCTGTTTTGCCCATTACAATAATTACTGCGTGATTTTCTCGTCCTTATCTGAGCCCTTTTCACATATTTTCTCCCCATTCCTCTTTGAGGAGGGGGAGTGAGAGAGCGGCTGTGGTGGAGCTCGGCTGCCCACTCGAGCGGAACCACGACAATATTTTAAGTCATATTTTAAGTCGTTTAAATAGCCCCTCAGCATCTACAAATGTAATTATCACAATCTCTGTTCCTTCATCTTATTAATGAAACACTAACCTCTGCAAAATAACACTTATACATTCTTCCCTTCTGATTTTGGGACTTTGATATGTACACTCTTATAAAGAGTTTACCAATCACTGGGTACATGCTGCAGTGTTTTCACCTAAACTTCCACATTAATAATTTCCACAGAATACTTACGAGATTTACCAGATGTTATTTGATTTTAACAGTCTAGATTGAACATTACTGATTTAATTGTTATTCTTCTAGATATTCAGGCTTCACTTGTTCCAGTATTTTTCTGGAGGTCAAAATTAATCTGATTAAACCTATAATGCCCTGAACTCCTACTTTTTTTTTCCATCTTGAAGACATTCCACTCAATTTTATTTTTTTATTTTTTCAAGTTGTTGCTGAATGTTTACAGACAATGATATGATTACTGAGATTTCATTAGACATTTCTTTTAGTAACCTATAATGTGCACATCCATCATGAATTGGAATACATTACTCTCTTTATTTCTTTATTTGAAAAACGACACTAACTGTTCAAATTATGACTGCATACTCCTACATTTTCGTCATAGTTTCTATGATATTTTTCTAAATATTTAAGGTGTTTAGTAGACTAATAATCATTCTTCTCTTATTTGATGCTTTTTTTTTTTTTAATATCACTTGTGTCCATATTAGGTCTGTTGGTACTTACTGTTAGGCAGTAAGTACCTAGCATTAACATTATTTTTTTTTTTTTTTTTTTTCTCCTTTTAAATTAAGAAATTATAAAGCCAAGGACATGCACATGGACATGTGCAGTTGTCTTCCTGCCACATTGAGATTAATATGTTGTCTTCTTCTTAGCCCCTCAGTGAACGTCTTTCTGCAGTTATAGCACTTATGCTCATTCACAATCCAAACTGCATAGACAACCATTCATCCTTTATCTAGAGATACCCATCCCTACAAGAGGATTTTATTATTTTGAGTCTTTTGATTCCATGTCAGACCCTCTTGTTTGTCATCTATCTCATCATACATTCGTTGTCAGCAGTATCATTACTATTACATGAATGACCAGAGTGATTTAATCAGGTGGTCTTTATTGACCATCAAGGGTTTGTTTTTGTTGTCAGGGCATATCCTTCTCATGGTGTATTCAATGCTTCACGGTATAGTTCTGTGATATTTCTCTTCATCAGGAGGCCATGATATCTTTTTAAAAAGACACATTTACATTGATAAAACTTGTATATAAGGACATTATTATTCCTATGCTCTGCTTTTATGTTGTATTTTCTTATGAAAAGTACAACACCTTAAATTGCTTTAAAAATATCTAATTTCCATAGAGATTTTCTACAATATGCTTGCAGGATGCAATTCTCATCCCCTGATTAATAGAAAGTCGGTAGAAAATATCATTTTAATTCCGCAACTATTTATGTATTTTGCATAAACAGACTGCTGGCTAAGACCATCCTCTTCAGCCCTGCTTTGAAGAGGGGTAATGACAACAGGCTTACAGTCATGTTCAGCCTTTCGCCTAGAAGGATCTAAAAATATAAATAAATGTGGAGAACATAGTTTTAAAAGTATTTGTATTTTAGTATAATTTTATCTGCTTTAATGATATGAGCAGTGACAATTATTTAAGAATCTTACTCCAGGAATAAATAAAGTACTATATAGAGAGACACAGGAATTCTGTATTTTGGTGAACAAAAACATGTAAAATTTAAAACAGCTGGTGTCACAGAATATCAAGGATATTCTAAGAGTATTGAGTTAATTTTATAAATGATAAATGTAAACTTTTCTTCACTTGCATGAATCAAAGTCTGCATGGGAAAAGAAAACAAAGTACTGAAAAAATAGTGAACTGAAATATCACATATAAATTATTTAGGAATAGCCATGTAGATTGTCTAACTATTGCCCTGACCTTGGAGGAAGACACCGTCAGAGAATCCATAGATATGAAATGGTAATGAGAAGAAATCTGTCTCCTGGGACTTGGCACTTTCTGCGCTATCCTTGCAAAGGATGAGTGACTACTAAATAATGGAGACAAATATGAAAAGCAGCTGTCATTTCAAGATAGGTTTTGGTTTTTTACATGTATTAAGAAAAAATAATATTTTGCTTAAGGAAAATTCACTGAATAATCCTTTCTTGTCCCTAAAAAAAAAAAAAAAAAAAAAAAAAAGCGAGAGAGAGAAAAAAAAAAAAAGAGAGCACAACAACACACAAAGTAACAAGTGACTCCCCTCTTTCACTCTCACCCTGTTTGTGAGATGATCAAAGTGATTTTAAGAACCTGTAAGAATCAGTACTTTACAGCAGAAAAATAAATAAATAAATGAATAAATAAATAAATAAATAAAACATTGATTATATCCTGAGAAAGGAAAATCAAGATCATGAAGAGCTAGTTCATCAGAGAGAAGGACAGTCTAAATTTGAGTTGAGAGATGGAGCACGGCTGATCAAACTACCCTAGGTAACCCACAAAATGTCACAAGAACTTTAATGCTAGAGGTCAGCTGAAATCATCAGAAATTTCACAGAGAAACCTGTTCATTATCACAGCACACCCTACCACATATGAACAAACAAATATATAAATATTTAAATATAAATATATCAAATATATAAATATAAAACAGTATGTCATTGATGCCATGGAAAGAGGATATTTAGACTTTGCTGCCAATATTTTATGGAGCATCTGATTAGCTAGCTGTAAATCTATTGATATCACAGCTTTCTTTATAGATGAGAACTGTAAGAAGATTCCTTTTTAATGTTTTTGCACAAATCCATAGAAGATAGACTTTCTTAAAGCATGATTTTCTCCTGATATCTGAAATATTTGGAAGACTTACAGAAGCTATGTACTGCCTAAACACAATAATATAACAACAATAGGTGTGAAGGATGAAAAAATACATGCTGTTTCCTTGGGAAGTAGGTTAGTTCCCCATGTAGAATGAGGGCAGCATGGGGCACTGATCACACTTGGTGCTGTGCTGGTGACTAGTCTTAATTAGTTCAGAAAAAAATACCACATCTTTTATCTAAAAGCAGAAAATGGAGAATAATCATATACCAGAAGCAAATATAATTGGATCTTAAACACAGAATAGGCAAACAAATTGTGTTTTAATTCACATCTAACCCATGACATTTATAGGTCTTTTCTTTCCATTTCAAAATTGTAGCAACTCTTATCATGATTACTATACTAGTGGCTTTTCTCCATGTCTCTCCATGCCCCATACTCTGTATGATAATCTTTTTATGTCATGCCCTTTCATTTGGTATGCTGACAGAGAAATTCCAAAAGCTTCCTGCTGAGGACTTTCTATAAAGGAACAACAGTTACTTTGTTGGGGAAAAAAGACCTCCTTAGAGAGGCGTGATTTTATAAACCAGCTCAAGAACAGCAGAAGACAGGAGGGGGGAGGAGAGGGGAGAAGACTAAACAAGTTTTCAGGTTTCTTTATGAATCATATGCTGTTATAATTTACAAACGTTCCTGATATCTCATCTTTGCCTACGCATTTTTACAAGACCAATGCATTTCAGTGAAACAGGCTTACTTTTTTCCTCAGGATGCTATCTGGACTCCCTGTCTAGTATCAATGGCTGGAATACTATCTGCAGTTTTGTTTTCTTACATAAAACTCACAGAATTCAACTTAAAATATGAAAAGTGGAACTGTCATAATTTCATAACTTAAATTCCTCATATCTGGAGTTATCACTCACATATTAGCCTCAAGGAAAAGCTTTCCTCAGTCCATGGTTAATGCATTTAAAAACTATTTTAATAGGAAACTTGGAAGCCTCTTAGCAAGAGGACTAACCTCCAGTAAAGTACAAATTATAATTAAAGTATTAGCATTAGGAACTGTTATACTGTAACATAAAGAATTTAATCTTTCCTAAAGTTATATTAAAATCCTAATCCATATTTAGTTTTACTACAACATTGAGCTTTAGCTAAGACTTCAAAATATTTAGAAAATGAAAGTGTCATATATACAATTTAGAATGGGTACACAATGAATCCATGCTAGACACAGGGCAAATCATTCTGCTCTTTAGTAGTTGTGGAAAGGTGAACCTGCTTTTTCACAGATATTCTGGTATCGTTAGTTTGGAATACAAGAAATTTGGAAAGAAAGGAGTTTATCCTTTTTTTCCTGTGAATAATATTGAAATACCCCTGAGGCATTTAAAACGTATGTGCCAGACATACTCACTGAATTTCTAATAACTTAGCGGGTATACTGTTTTAGAAGGTAGACTTCAAAGCAGAAATTCTGATTGAACGTTAAGTAGGAAAATATATGAACTGAGTAGAGGAACATTTCTGAGCTAAAGTAATTTCTTCCCACTCTCCACAAAATAAAATTAAAAGCTCATTAAAAATGTTAAAACATCAGCAACTTGAAGGGATTTAAGATCTGAGGCTATAATACAGGATTTTGTGATGGTTGCTTTGTCACAAAGAGCATGTGGAAAGTGGTTGTCCCACACCAAATTTGTAGAGTAAGATGTGGAACATAGGACATGAAGTTCACACTCTCAGTCAAAGTTCAAAATGGGAAGGGTAACAGTTGACAAAGTAAATTAAAGCAACACAGGGTTCTAAAGACTCTGGCCCTGGTCATGGTTCTGGTGGTATGCTCTGTAACCAGTATGCCACATGCATTTAGATTTTATGATTCAGATACAAAACCTTTCACTGCTGAACACCAAATAATCTGTGCAAAAGACCCTATAAAAGCTGAGTGGTTTGATAGCCATTTGAGAAAGCAAGAAAATTTATTTCATTTTGGAATCTTACAACAGAAAATTTTGTAATTAAAGAGGAAGAGTGTGACAGACCGTATTTCTCCAAGAAATTTTGCTCACAAATGCTCACTTCTCCTTTTCTCTAGGTAAAAACAAAGCAGACTTGAAGCAATTCTTACATCCTAGGGTCATCTTAGGATCATCTCTCTTCTTCCCTCCACCAGTAGAGAATTTAATTGTTATTTCTTAAGCTTCTGTTTCCATTTGTCAGGTAGTGAGCCTGGATCATATATATATATATATATATATATATATATATATATATATATATATATATATATATCAGTATCTACATAAAAGCATAGGAAGAATAATGTGTGTTTAAAATCTGAAAAACTATGTATAACAAGCGTTGGAACTCAGATATTTAATGGACGTCTGGATGTCTTCCAATTTTGTGTAATAGTTTTTAGCACTGTCTCTCTCTATTCTTTCCAGTAGATTGTTATGCTGAGTCTTTCTTAAAGAAAACATGGATTTCAATTAAGCATAAATGCCATTATGTATGATGTAAGTTGTATATACTGATAAGTTACAGTCATATTAAAATATTATATAAGCTTAATTTACTATGATTATGGAATTATATTTTTCCATCTGCGAAATGTAGCTTTTAACTGAGGACATATTAAACACATCATTCCAAAGAATCAAAAATGTGGGAATAGCTAGTATTTTATTTTTTTTCTAGCAGGAAAATATGCAAAACTATAGAAGGTCTTATCTCTAAAAATACTGGCAATTTATGCAGGGTGGTCTACACAACTTACACTACCACAGTCTTTTGTGTGTGTGTGTGTGGGTGCATTTATATATAAAGCTTTTCTATTTTATCTTTTAGCTCTTTAAAGCCTGATCAGGATAATTTGATATACTGATATATATATATTTTTTTTAATCTAAAAATCTCTTAAACAACTATGGAGCACACAGACAAAAGAGGAGCTGGAGGTGCTGGATCAATACACAAGACAAATGTGTCTTGGAAGTGGATATTGATTCCATTACACAAACATGCTGCAAGTGAAAGGCAAAGGCTTTTCTTCCTGATGTATGTAGATTGTTATGAGTAAGCTTTCCAGAAAGAATAGTTAACTCTGGACAGGGTTGTGAAAGAATTGAGCTGGTACCAGCTGAGCAGAGGTACCCCTGAATGTGTTGTGGGGGATTTGGAACATGTATATGCAACTCTGTATTTTACTATGACCCTTAAAACTGCTCTGAAAATGAAGCAACCAGCTACGGGCAGAGAGGAAGTCTATCCCCAACAGCTTTGAAGCTGGGAAAGACTCAGTGCTCAGTGCCAGCAACAGACAGGAGGCTAGGCTCAGAGCGGGGGACAGCTGAGGACTGGGCATCTCCTTCCCACACCTCTGTGCCTGTCCGTCTGGCACCCACACAGGAATCACCAGGTGTCTGGTTGAAACCATCAGGACCCATCTGCTGCAAACCAAAGAAAAAGCATTTTGTTTGCCCACAGGCTTTTCCATTTGCTTTTGAAGGTCTGCTGGCAGCATGGGAAGTATGAGAACCCTCCCTCAGCTCAAAATATGACAGCTTCTCAGTGCACAAGAAGTCAACATTGTTTCAAAATATTATATGAAGGTGAAAAAAGGTAGGTTATATATTAGAAAACACATCTGTATACTTTCATTTGTCCAAGTATATAAATATATGTATACATATAAAATTATGTTTTACAATTTTTACACCCCTGGCTTAACTGGAGATTACAAAGCTTCCAGCACATCCAGCAGGTGAGTCAGACTATATAATAATCCAAATTACTTAGCACAATTTCCTTCTCTGTGGGTCAGTGCAACCCTCTGTATGGAGCCACTACCGAGATACCTAGTCAGACACCTTCCTGTGGGAAAATCTTACTTCTCTTCCAAAATAGTATGTTACTTAACATTTCTTAGCATATTTCATGCTACCTGTGTATGTCTGTTGAGTCAATTTAAAGGAATACAATGACAAAATAACTCTTAATGTTAAAAAGAATTTTTTTTCTCCCCTTTTTCATTAAAATCTGTAGAGAATAATGTAAAGCAACATTTAAAATTGCATGGTACATTAAGGTCAACAGGATACTGGATAATTCTGGCAATTTCACAAGAAGTAAAACCATGGAATCAGAAAACAAAACAAAACAAAAAACAACGATAAAAAAAAAATAATCAGTAATGATTAACGTACATTTTACCTTCATTTTAAGGCAGACAGGCAGATACATCTAAACATAGAACTGTTGTTTGCCCAGCCGTTTTCTGCCTCTAAAAACACCTGAGGAAAAAATAAAATTAAATAAAAATTTAAAAGAATGGGGGAGGGGAGTAAGCAGCTGGTCAGTTTCCAACTCTTACCACCCAGATCTGAATGTGAGATCAGCTCCCTTTTCTACCTGCCCAGGGACTGGGTCTGGCCTGCAAGAAAGGTCCATGAAATGCATACCGTATCTCATAGCCAAGGAATAACATATTACAGGGACTGACACCAAGGTGTTAAAAACATATAAATTAGAAAAATCAAGATAAAGGAAAATTAACCCACTTTCTCCATCTCTTTCCAGATAATTAGAGATATTAGCACTTAATTAGAACTATTAGCACTTAATTAGCACATATTCTGTTACCAGGTTATGCCTCCCAGGGAAATTGATGATGAACCCTCCCACTTCTTCCTTTTTTCCCTGGCAAAGCTCAGAGCCAACCAAAAGAGGTTGTACTAGGGGAGTGCATGATCACACTTTGCATATTTTGTGTCTCTTTTTCCTTCCCTGTTTCTTCCCCAATACTCTAACAATGCTTGTCTTCCTCTCTGAACCACTGAATTATTTTACTGCCTGGAAAGCTGTGTATTGTAAGTTACCAGTCCCTTCAAGGTTGATTTCTTGGGCTGATGCTGAAAATATGTCATTATTAAAGAGTTGCGTTCCAACACCAAATATCTTAGCTATGTTTGTAAGCAGGCCTCGGGTTGCATGAGATACTTTCCCTTCCTCCCGCAAAATGAGCATCCAATGTCTGTACTTCCTTTTTTTTTTTTTTTTTTTCTCATTTCTCATTTTAAAATAAACTTCAGTCAGATTTACTTGCTAAGTGTTATTAATACAGAAATGCTCCCTTGGTTCATATCCAGCCTCTATGCTTTAGAAAACAGAACAAAAACAAATAAACTCAAATCAAACTAAACGAACAAACCAAACCAAACCGAAAAAGGCCCCCACTGGAATCAACAAATGGATCTTGTGCTGATGAAGTCATCCACAGACTGCTACAGGCTGATCTCCTGATCCAGAAAGAAAACAATTCACATTTGCACTCTTACAATCAATGGATGATACCAATTAATGTTTTTTTGTTGTCGTTGTTTTGTTTTGTTTTGTTTTTCTCCCAGTCATAGCAGAGAAATGGACAAAAACAAAAAGTACAGCTTGTTGAAATGGGAGTTATGTTAAGAAAAGCTTAAAAAGAAGTTCCTGGGCCTGAATTCTAACTTTATCTTGCATTTTGTTTAGTGTTCAGCTCAGGATATGCAGTGGAGAGTAATCTTGCTCTAGCTTGTTACAGCACTTGGATGTGCGCTAGTCGATAGGACCAGATGGGATCCACCCGAGGGTACTGAGAGAACTGGTGGTGGAGCTGGCCAAGCCACTTACCATCATTTATCAGCAGTCCTGGCTATTGGTGGGAGGTCTACTGTATACTTATAATGGAGTCAAATCCAGTTGGAGGCTGGTCACTAATGTCGTTCCCCAGGGCTCGGTGCTGGGGCCGGTCCTCTTTAATATATTTATGGATGATCTGGATGAGGGGATCGAGTGCACCCTCAGTAAGTTCGCAGATGACACCAAGTTAGGTGCGTGTGTCGATCTGCTCGAGGGTAGGAAGACTTTGCAGGAGGATCTGGATAGGCTGCACCGATGGGCTGAGGTCAACTGCATGAAGTTCAACCAGGCCAAGTGCCGGGTCCTCCACCTGGGGCGCAATAACCCCAAGCAGAGATACAGACTGGGAGAGGAAAGCTGCCTGGCGGGAAGGACCTGGGAGTATTGGTTGATAGTCGGCTAAATATGAGCCAGCAGTGTGCTCAGGTGGCCAAGAAGGCCAACAGCATCCTGGCTTGTATAAGAAGCAGTGTGGCCAGCAGGTCTAGGGAAGTGATTGTCCCCCTGTACTCGGCTCTGGTGAGGCCGCACCTCAAGTACTGTGTTCAGCTTTGGGCCCCTCGCTACAAGAAGGACATCAAGGTGCTCGAGCGAGTCCAGAGAAGGGCGATGAAGCTGGTGAGGGGCCTGGAGAACAAGTCTTACGAGGAGTGGCTGAGGGAGCTGGGCTTGTTCAGCCTGGAGAAGAGGAGGCTCACGGGCGACCTTATTGCTCTCTACAGGCACTTTAAAGGAGGCTGTAGCGAGGTTGGGGTTGGTCTATTCTCCCTGGTGCCTGGTGACAGGATGAGGGGGAATGGGCTAAAGTTGAGCTAGGAGAGTTTTATGTTGGATATTAGGAAGAACTTCTTTACTGAGAGGGTTGTTAAGCATTGGAATGGGCTGCCCAGGGAAGTGGTGGAGTCACCATCCCTGGAGGTCTTTAAAAGACGTTTAGATGTAGAGCTTAGGGATATGGTTTAGTGGCGGACTTGTTAGTGTTAGGTCAGAGGTTGGACTCGATGATCTTGAGGTCTCTTCCAACCTAGAATTCTGTGATTCTGTGATTCTGTAATACAGATGCAGGTGAGATGCATCACTTCAAATACTCTTCATTATTGCTGCTGGTGTCAATTACAGTGGGTAGTGGGCAGCATGGGGTTCTGACCTGCTGGGTCCCAAAGAGATGAAGTGGCTAAGGGCAGATGTGAGACCCTGGAGTAGGCAGTATCCCTTCGTGCTGCCACAACTGGCATTGGTGGGACAGTGGTGGTGTGCACGCCCTTCCTGCTGCCCCCAGCCCAGGACACTCTGGGGCTGAGATGAAAGTGATGAAAGTTCCCATGCCATACCATTGATTAATTATACTAAAATATAAATTTAAATTGTAATAAACTTACATGAGAGAGAATAGTCAGCTGGTCTCTTTAAAATGCTTAGACGTTCATGTTCAGGTATTCAGGAGACAAGTTACAATCTGCTGTATGTTCTTTTTTTCTAGGGGGAAAAAAAATATTTAGGGAGCAAAACAATCTTTTTTTTTTTTTTTTTTTTTTTTTTCCCAAATGTCAATGAGTATAGCTGTCTGAACTGGTGTTTGTTTCAAGCTTTCCTGTCTTCACAGAGAAAAGAGAAAATTCATATGCTTCTGATGGTATTTTCTGTCTCTTAGTATTTTTAAGAAAAATAGAATTTGTAGGTGGAGGTGTCTGCTGAGAGGCAAGAATATTAGTGAATATAGAAAACCTCAAAAAAAAAATATTAAAAAATGTTTAATAAGACCTTTCCCCAGAGATCCCCAAAAGAGTCCATCAGTTATTCATCTAGAAGTCCAGTAGAACAGAAGAACATAATTGCATACCAAAGTGAAATAACAACTGAGTTTTGTATTGGACTCTGCACTGCAAAGGTTCTACTAAAAATATTTCAGGTATTAGATAAGGGAATAAGATAAAGACATAAGGGGAAAAGTATTCTTTGAGCTTTCAGGAAACCTTTTTTCAAGGACATAGTGGAGCTGTCTGCAAATACAGTGGTATTTTTCTTAACCATATCTCTATTTTATCTAGAAGAACTTTCTTACTCTAGCCTGCAATTGTTCTCCCTCTATTCTTCCATATAAACAATTAACAAACTAAATCTCTCAGCAATGTAATTTTCTGTAAGTTAACAGAAGCTGCAGGTGACTCAAAGAAGGGGAGGAAAACATTCTAATAAACACACACACACAGAATCTGCTATTTTAAATTGTTTTTCTGTATAAAGAAGAATATTTATTAGTGCTACATCAAGATTAGAACTTCCATAGGTGTAAATATAGCCATTTCGCTGTGGTACCATGAGTTTCAGTGTCATGTTTGTTTGTTTGTTTGTTTGTTTTTTCTCTCAGTTTTCCAATGCTGCTTGATATTTTCCAGCACCCAAGCTAACTTATTCACAATCAATACATGTTTCTCTCTGTTACAGTACAGTCTGCAATATCAGCATGCTCTAAAACTGAAAAGTTAAGGTGAGGAGACTAGGTGTTTGAAGAGCCAGGTTTTTCACACAGGAAAACATTTTGCATCTATTAAGGACATGAGTGTATTGACTGAGCTGTGATTGATGCACAATAACCTGTAGAGGCAGATGATGAGGACAAGTAAGACAGGCAACCCAGAAAATCAATGAAATGTATTTATTTTAAAATCCCAAATGACTGACATTTAAAGTAACATGCAGTATTTAAGATGAGAGAAAATACAGTAGGAGAGGACAAAGGCTCTGAGCTAAAAATTCTTCATATGTGCTCAGCTTCTCATGCAAAATTGTACATTAAACTCCAGTTGGAACATGTATGTGTGTCATATTAAAATATGTATATAAAATAAGTAACACATCTGCATAATATCCTTATAGACATAAAGAATATTTGGCATCTATAGATGCCAAAACAAGAGAGATTCTAGAAATATGTTTCACTTCTGATACTTTATGATATGAAGGTTTTAACTAATTACTTATTAATATTAGTATGGTCGTAACCTTCCAAAATTAAAAAAAAAAAGTAGCCCTTAGGAAGTTTTACCACTTATGGACTTGTTCTAGGGAAACAAGTTTCCTTTTTTAATGCAAGCAAAGGTTAAATTTTTAAATACTGTGCTTCAATTTCTTCAAAGGACCTGCCAAGTTTACTAAGCACAGCGGTTCAGACTCTTCTAAACTAAAAGAAGAGGAAAATAGCTCAGAAGTTTGCAACTCAGAAGCTAAAATATAGCTGTGCCTGCGACCTCTCTCACTACTTCATTTACCAGTTGCGTATACTTCTGAGAGGACAGTTCCCAAAGATCACATATTTTTACAGTTGCGTACAAGCAGTTGGTTTTGTTCCAAACCCAAGAGATGCAATGGAGCAGCATGGCCTGCATTTATCATTTCTTTTAGCTGGTGATGAGAGATCCACAAGACTAACAGAATCAGAAATTGCCCTTCCTCTTTTACCTCTCCTTTATTTCTCAGCCACTGTGGACAAGACTTGCATGAGCATTGCACTCATAGCTTCAGACAGCTTGCTCCTTGCCACTTAGCTTGCCTTGTGAGCTCAGATTCTTACACATTGCTCTGAGTCTCACAATTCTTTTTGTGTAAAAGCTGGCTTTTTGTTGTTGTCCCATTAAATCTCTTATTTTGGACTTTGCCTCATTTCTGGATTATTTAAACCCTTTTCTGGCAAAGAAGGCTGAAAACCTGCCATTCTCAGATCTACTCAAGATACTAGTGAGGAAATCATAACTCTGAACACAAGAGTTTTTCACATTTTTCTGTCTGCCAACAAAATCCACAGCATCAAAATCTAGCTGTGGCCAAACCACTCCTCCTTCATTCTGGGTCAAGTCTGCAGAGGAACGTCTGTCTGCCTGCACTTATTATGACACTTCCAGAATGACAGCAAAATCAGAGGGGGATTTTTAGATAGCATCAGGCTGTAGATTCTAAGAAAATATATTCTTTCATGTGATAAATAGAAATTATATCGCATTTATCCAGAAAAAAAATTAAGCAAATATGATGATCCCCATTTTAGAGCAGTGAATTGCATCCACGCAGATATTTGTGAGATAACTAGAGAGCCTTTTCATTTATGTGCCTACTATATTTACTTAATACATCTTGTTACTGATTTTCTGAAGTTTTGTGCAACTTTAGAACTCCTGAAAACACTGGGGAAGGGAGCTGGAGGGGGAGGAGGAGAGGGAAGAAGGAGTGCTGGGATATTTTGGATCTCTCTCCAAGACCATAAATAATCTATGTCACTGGTTGAGCTTCCAGGAAACAGTGGCTTAGATATAGTCCTCTTAGTCATATGAATGGTTTAGACATAGTCCCCACAGTCACATGAATGAGATTTTAATCTTAGAGTGAGTTTCTGCAGTTCTAAATCTTGTTCAGAGGCACATTTCAATTAAAGTTTGTAAGACACTATATGAAAGCCAAGCAGTAGAAAAGTTCAGAGTGGAGCTGAGGAGTATCTATGTTCATCTCTTTGAAGAAATGATTTCTTTCTCCTCTGTCAGGACCCAGAAAACTGGTGGGCTGCCTAGTCCAGAAATAGACCACAGCCACATACTGAAAGGGCTTTTCATGAAAATTCTTACCAGCACCAAACCAAACAAGGTAATGTTGAGTCAAAAGCTCTACATACAAAAGCTTTTCACTCTTTAGAAAAGAGAGCCAGTATTCCCACACATGTTCTCCTTAATAATTCATCTTAAAACCCTTTCCTGTGCTCAAAGGCTGTGGTTAACCCTTTGTGTATTAGGAATTAAACCCTATTCTTCTGCATCCCATTTTATGAAAGCGTCTTGAATTTAAAGGAAAAATGTTTTCAAAAAAGCTTCTGGAGAATAATTAGTTACAATAACTCAAATATGGGAGAATAATCACATTAATGATATGTTCAATTATATAAAGTTGATTTATCTAAAAATGCATATGGCTTTGAGCAATTCCTTCAGCTTCAGAATATAGGAGCAATTTATACATTAACATAATAATACAGTAAAGTGAGAGATTTAGATAACAAACTCTGGAAGTCTTCACTTTAAAGACAAGACATTAACTACCTGTTGAAGGGTTAATGTCACATTGTATTTCACTCTCTGCACATACCTTTCTGCACATATGGAAAGATACAAATTGTATTTCCCTTCTGCACAAGCATTTCACCTGCACTTTCTCAAGCTATTTTGCATACAGTATGAATTATTTTAGGTACATTTCAGTTTTACACATAGGCATCAAAACACACCACGCTGGAGCAAATAGACTTCTGAGTCTGTGGGGTGGAAGGTTCAATTTTATTCTTATAGGGTAGAAGAGGGATTTTGAGGAACTGGATTTTGAGCAAGAACTGGCTGACAGATGTTGCAGTTTCCTGCAGGTTTCTTTCCCAGTGGGAAAGAAGAACTCTCTCAAGCCTGGGGAAGGTGCACAATTTCCACCTAGAAACATTTAATTGCAGCTGCCTTGGACAAATGGCAGTAGTATATGCTGCGTTTCAATATCAGATAGCACTACTGGAAATCTACAAGATTTTGCTATTGGAAGCCCATAGCAAAGTTGACCTGGCAGCTAGAAAAGTGCCCCGATGGAGATTCAGAGGAAACCTTTTCAAGGAAATGAACATGGAATGACATCCACAGTGTGAAGAGAGGAAGAGAAATATATTTCAGAATTTGAAAGATTGAGGTTAACAAGAATTTGAAAGCAAACATATAGTCCCCACTCACCTAGGAACAATAAAACATAAACAGGTGTCAACTGCATTACTGCTGAATATCTGTAATCCTTCCTTGAATATGGGACTTAACTGCATCATCACAGAACTGCCAATATTTCTCTGATTAGCAAAATTCTTTTGTAATAGCTAGAAGATGTATGTTCTACATCTACATACTGAAGGGAATGTTTCTGCATTTGAGAGTACTGAAATGCTGTTTAATTTAATTTTCCCTGCTCTGATGTAGGCTAGGTAGCTCATGGAAAAGATAATCAGGTGATAACTAGATAGATATACCCAGGGAAATTAGAAAGGATGTAAATGGATTTTACTGTATTCAGTGGAGTAATGATAGGTTTTTTTTCTAGATAATCTGTCTTCCATCTATCTGCTCTCAGAAGATTGTAAACATTCCCACTTTTTTTTTTTTCTTTTTTTTCTTTTTTTTCTTTTTTTCCCATCCAAGCTGTGGAATATGTTACTTGGAAACAATCAGTCATTTGCAGTAACACAAAAATAACATTTTCATGCCTTTGACCAATCAACATAATTCTAGGTAAATAAAAGGAAAAAAAAAATAGCTCTGAGGCACTAAGATTTCACTTTTCAGAATGCACTTTTCAGCAGCATTCTGTGAACATAAATGGGTATTATAGTTTTAGTGATTTAAGGGAGAAATATTGTCAGTCCTAATTACTGTTAAGAAAATACACTGGATTAAATTTTAGGTCTATACCAATTCCAGTGGTAAAATGGAAGTGATAGTACTAGTCTGAAACAATACGGAATACGAATAGTACCAGTATGTGAAAGCTCCACAAATTGCCATGTGTAAAACCCAAATCAAAGAAAAAGTGTGTGTTATTATTGTTGGTTTTAGTGGATAATATTTTTTTTTTGAAATTATTATAAACATATTTATAAATAATTTGTTTGAAACAAATATACTGAGCCAAATCTGTGCCATGTATTTGATGTCAAACTGAGTTTTGAATGACTCTTTCTACCAATATTTGCCAAACTTTTGAATACTACATTCCACTACAGAAACTGAAACCAGCTGTGCCTTCATTCTTCTTATCTATATGCTGTAAAAGTGTTGTCAAATAAACTCCATCACTTTGCCTGGTATGATATCTTCTTTCCCATTGCTGAGCAATGTAAGACAGAGACGAAATTTGGATATCGCCCGCACCTGAGTTGTCACACAGTTACCAGCCTGGGTAATCTGGTGCCTCTGTGATTTTGTATTGTATCTTTAGCCATGCTTAAGGGCTATACAATTTTACAGTAGCCAAAATAGACCAGCAGCCCAATAGCCCATTTCATGTCTTTTCTGGCAAGAAAATACATATTACTTTAGAAAGCATTATGATTTATTTCAGTATTAAATCCTACTTTGTATAGAAAAAACTAAGAATATGTTCAAAGTGGCACAGACCAGGCTAGAAGCACGGACCAATCATGGAGCACATAAATGTCTGTCTGTATTAGTTTTCACCTCTTTTTTTTCAAATGAATACCTGAGGTCTGTGAAGAAGCTGTTTCTACTAACATGAAGTTGTGCTCTGAATCAGAAAGAGGAGATTTAAGATTCAAGATCTGAAAAGTCCTCAGGTCTAACTAAGGCACAAAGAGAATAATACTTAAACAATTTTCAGATGTAGATTTTGAAACATTTTTAATATTTTTTCTACCAAAGCTTACAAAAAGAGTCCTATCTCTGCAAGGACTCTGTTTGAGTAACATTGTCTAAACTAGGAGTTTCAGGTTGGGCATGTTGTGGATCAGAAGAACATGGTTTTGGAAATGGAATACAGTTTATGTCTGGTCGTCAGCTCTATCACAAGCAACTGTTTGAATGGTGGAAAGGTCTCTCTTATTTGCTTCCTGCACTGAAAGCCTCCCTGCTGTTAAAAAGCAGCTGTTATGATAGTTCAAGCTAAATATGTTTGCTGTGATGTCATAATATGTCCCACATCTCATGGATCAGAATAAAGGAGAACAACAAATATTCACCAGCAGGTTAATTTGTCATTTGTTTTCTAAACACACTTAACAAAATTACTTGTCAGCCTCTCGTGTTAGGTTTATTAGTAGAGGAATCTTATTTATGTTTATAGAATTGAGTCAAAGTTGAGCTAGTTAACATGATTTTGAATAACAGATCTCTCCTTTTATTACAAATTCCCCTGAGACTTCGTAAAATACACACACACACACACACAGTGTTACACGTTTCAGAGAGAAAACAAATTACAATACATTTATATGGAGCTAGATAAAAGGATTGGGTCACCTACCTTTATGAACTCTGTCTCTTCAGAGTCTTAATATTTTTTCTGCAGTTGCACTGATGAAATCTAATGTCCTTTGATGATAATAGGATTTTTCATGTAGTCACACTATGTGATAATTGAGTGAATGCAATTTCTTCTGAGCATTCTGCACCCATTGGAGTAGAAGGCAAGTGGAACAAAATATATATATTGGGAGGACTTCTGAGATGAGGCAGAAATTGTTTACAACACAAATGTCATGAATCTCTTAGCAAGGAGATATCCCGATTTAAGTACAATTTATTAAATAAGTAGAATGATCAAAACTGAAGTGCAGCAGAAGAATGTTTTTTCTTGTTGTTTTTGTTTTATTTTTGTTTTTGTTTTCTTTTTTTTTTTTTTTTTTTGCTTTGGCAGTGTTCCAAATGACCAAACAGATAAACTTCAGAAGAGATTAATTTAGAAAGGGTGCTTGCAATGTTTAATTCAATGTAGGGCATATTAACTAGTGTTTGTAGTAAGAAAATGGAAATTATGAGTCTGAGTTCCTTTTCACAATATACCTTTCCCAAACCACTTAAATCAAGATACTGCAAGTGTTATTCTTACAGCACTATATTTCACAACTCTCACTGTTTTAGTAGGTCTAGTAAAAGCATCTGTCT
This sequence comes from Aythya ferina, assembly GCF_964211825.1. Classification (NCBI taxonomy): domain Eukaryota; kingdom Metazoa; phylum Chordata; class Aves; order Anseriformes; family Anatidae; genus Aythya; species Aythya ferina. The sequence continues at coordinate 26,545,366 of NC_140298.1, forward strand.
GTTGTAGTACAATATAAGTCTCAATATAAGTACAAACAGCAAAATCTAACCTTAAATCTATTGGGGTGTCAGTTTACATATCAGTAATATTGATGTGGTATTGCGAAGTTTTAATTAAGCATCACATTTTTTTTCATAGAAAGAAGTTTAAAACAAATATTATGATTTAAGGAAACAGCAGAAATAAGTCAGATACTATGCTATTAACACAGGCTCTTCCACCTTCCTGTTTTCAACCCTCTCCTTTTTAGTACATGCCAAGTCCTGCAAGAATTAAACAAAATGTTCTATATATTTCACTTTGAGTAATGGAAATTCCAGGGCTTTTGCGAGACTCCTCTCACACACCACAACCTGTACAGAAATGTTCCTCTTTGACAGATATTTTTTAGAGGAACTACTAGGTACTTTCACAAAAAAATGTTGAATAATTTCCTGAGAAAATGTAAGTGTCAGATCAGAAGACACAATTGGCTGTTTGTATCTGAATTTATTGCTCGTTTACTAGTTCCCCTCTAAGTTTACAGAAATATTTCTTCTTTTTATCCCTATTATTTTAATTTTAATTATTTTATTAATTTTATAATAATTTTAATTGGAAAATAAGATACTGTCCCTCTTTCTTTTCATTGTCTTTTTTATTTTTGTTGTTTGTTTTCCTTCTCTCTCTTCCCCTTGTGACTCACTCATGGTTGCCAGCATTACCTATCTTCATCAAGCAGAAGATTTGTTTTCCTGCTTCATTTGTTTCTGGATTGCAGAACCTACACTGTTTTTCTTTTTGCTGCTTTTCTTCGCAAGGGAGCAGAGCAGTGATTGCTACTCACTGGAAGAACCTTTTTGCTCTTTGCATAAAGGGCACATGAGGTATCAATGACTAGTAGTCACTCAGCTATAGCTATAGCTATAGCTGCTTCAGGAGAGCATGTGTTAAAAGTTTTCTTTCAATCTCTGGGATTTTCTTTTTTTCTTTTGAAAAATCTAAGACCTTATTTAAGAAAGCAAGCAATATTGTAGGTCAAAACGAGAACAAACACAAAACTACTTACAGACCTGTGCTGCCCCTGTGTACAAACATCCTCCCATGACACTGGTGATAGTTCTTCAATTTTCTTCAAATTTTCTTCTTTTCAAAAGAAAACTTATTAGTCAGATGAAACCAGAATCCCTGCTGCTAGATTTTTTGTTCACTGTCTCCAGTACAAATCAGAAGGAAATATATAGAAGCTAGCTATTCCTGAAGAAAAACAGAATAAGCAAAAGAGAATACTAGATGTATGTCTGTTTCCCCATATGTCAGAGAAGTTCATGTTCTTATAATGTAAATGTACTGTTCAGTCATGCTTCTAGTGCATCTTCTTTCAGATCTGTTATCCATATGGCTGGAACATATGATACCAGATGAAAATGGGAAAATCCTGTTGAAAGTTTGATTGCCTAAATGTAAAAATTAAGAAACAAACAAAACAAAAAATCACAAACACCACCAACAAAAAACTCCCAACTTACCTATATGGTGATAATTCTATGCTTACTCTTTTTCCAATGCACATAGTAAATCCTCTGTTGCAAAACTGGAGTGATTGTCAAAAGGAATACCAAAACCAGTCAGCACTCAGGACACAGCTCTGATAGTTTCTTTACATTATGAAGGGACTTTTGTTGTCTGACATGCAGAGGGCTCTTTAGCTGTCACCAGTGGTTTAGACATAAGGAATGAATGATGAAAGCAATTTGAACTGTTCATTAGTTTAACTTGTGATATCTTGGGAAGACTTGGGATTGCATTTTTCATTTCAAACCCAATGTTATTGCATAATACTGCAGAAGGTAACTCCTGAAACAACAGAAGCCTAGTTTGCCAAGGTTTTATGCCCTGAGGCACAGAGCTTTGTCTGATGTCTAGTAAGTGTGAGGTGAAGACAGAAGATTTTTGTCAGAGCACTAGTAATGTCTCCATCTCTTTGCACTCACCTATTTTCAGAACAATCTATTGAGTTTTGTTGAAATTGGTCACTGAATTTATGGACGACTAGCTCAAATCAGATCACTAAGATGTGTATGTATACTAACAGCAAGAGTAGACTCACTTAAATCTGCCTTCTCTCAGAATTGAGGCTAAAAATTGTAGGTAAAATACAAACTTTGTTTGTGTCATTAGTAAAAAGCAAACAACCAAATTAAATACAGTGAAGCCTTTATCTTCCTGTAACTGATTCTCAACAGCCACATCAAAATATCTTTCATCTCTCTATACTTCCATCTTTCTGTCTATCTAGCTCTCTAGCTGCCTCTAAGTAAAAATATCTCTAAGAAAAATATCTAAAGGACTGAGTTAAAGGTTGCTTTTTTAATGACTTAAATAGTTATTAGGTAATAGTTAATAGGTAACTTTAGGTAATAGTTAATAGGTAACTTTAATAGTGAAAAATGTTAGAGTTTGTTTAATTCACCTGAATGCCAGAAAAAAAACATCCTAGCTTTCATTTGTCAACCAGCTTATATTTGTTTGTCTTTTTTAAAAAAAAAAATAAATTAATTAAATTTAAATTTAAATTTTTAATAAAATTATGTCATTTTTCCACCCATCGGGAAAATTCACCCTTTTGAATTCAGTCTAAGCAGAAACACATTACTATTAGTCCTTGAACTGTTCCTGGAGCTAACGGTAAGTGAAAAGTATCAATTGCTATAATTGTCTTAAGTCACTCCTTAATTTTTATTATTTATTATTTTATTATTTATTTATTTGTTTGCTTAATTATGCATTTTAAAAACAGAAGGAATATGCTATTCTGATGTACCACAGTTTGATGCCGGAGAGTATGTTTTACTTTCAGGTTATGTGCAGTCCATTTGAATTACCCTGAATCTTAAAAGGATGTAGAATTGAAAGGATTTCCCTGCAGAAAACGAAAAGTGTGAAAGCTATTACTGACACCTGAAAGTAAAATGGAACTTTCTAGATAGCCACAGGATGAATTTAGAAAATAAGAAACAATACAACAAAAGCAAGTCAATCATGTTGTTATTAAAGTCAATGGGTTGTTTGTCATTGGCTTTGATAGGTGTGGGATCTGTCCCAAATTCTTCACTTTACCCATTAGAAAAAGGAAATTAAAATTCTTGTTGCCATTTTACCACTCCTAATCTCATTTCCTCATTTTCCTCTCTCTCCCTCAAACCTTCTTCTCTAGGGAGTTTCTGAACAAAGTAGCAAGTATGAGCAGAGGGCTCCAGAAAGGATGTGATAAGGATCATAGAATATGTAATATAGCTTAAGTTTTGCTGGCTATTTGCTGCATCAAAATATGCTTTTCTCACAGCTTCCAAAACATTGTTTTCCTTTAAGCTGTACTGTGTTGGACAAAGATACAGATGTTTTACAGGCAAACAGCATCATCCTCTGACTGGTTGCTTGAGTAACTTTTTCACACCGGTGCTAAAAAATTGGAAGATATTTTAATACTACTGAAAGCACTGGGGGGCAGTATGATCTACAGATGATCTAGGATCTCTGTGCGTTTGCACAGACACCCTGCCATCTGCCTTGGGTATCACTTCCAGGAAGGCATCCTATTTTTTTTTTGTCTGGCAGCTCTGCTGTACCTTCTTGAAGGGCTGAGTGTGTGTGTTTTGCCAGCTCCAGGGGGACTTATTGCAATGAGGCAATGAGGCACTATAAAACAAGCTATAATGTAATGTAAACAAAGACTGACAGTCTCAACAGTTTGACTGCACTGTGAACTTTTCTGAAGCATCAGAGTCATGCATGAATCCCTTCAATCAGGTGGTTACTTTTTTATCTGTGGGACCATTTGAACTCTAAGAACAGCTTGGAAAGTCTTCAGTGTCTTTGTCTATGATTGTGTCTGGAAAGAGAAGAAAATCTTGCCTCTTATCTCCAAAGTATAACTCTTCCTGATAGTCCTGTATAAAGTATGCTGCAAGTTGTTATCGGTTATTGTATGTTGTCTACTTGTTTTTGTTTATAATTTATTATTTCTTATGTTGTGTGAAAGCAAATAAGCAAGCAGACCAATCAACTATATAACATCAGCTAACCTGGAAAACAAACGAAGTGACTGCAAACACAAGGGTAGCAATAAACAAACACAGCATTTTCCACAAAGTAAATATGTGAATTATTGATTTTTATTTTTAATATCAGAAGGTACTGCTGTTCTTATTGGCCTTTTATTTCAGAAATGCTGCCTTGTAACACTTCACTGGAACATTTAAATGATACAGAGATATGGTGGAAATCTGGTAGTTTCCATAGGTAATTGATTCCTGGTAGTTTTCCATAGGCTAGGCCCTAGAAATGGAATTGAAGTGTTAATTCCACTCAGGAGTCTTAGAAGGAATTCTGGATCTTGGATCTTTCTACATGGCATTAATGTAAGATGCAAGGTATGAGATAACTTGAATATAAACAGCAGAATAGTTATAGTCTCAAAGACCTCTTTCATGATGTATTTCGTGGTGTATTGCTTCCGGTCCTCACTAAGTCATATCTATGGTCAGTCCTTTTCCTCCTACAGTTTTTACAAAACAACTTCTAAAGCAAGAGTTGTGATGCCCTCTGTACTATGCTCAATAGCTCTGCTGTTGGCATTAACGCCTCTTGACATCAGCAGTTGCACCTATGTTTCCCAATAGACAAATACACTTAGAAAATGAATGAAACTGTTATGAGAAAAGCTGTTTATGCTCACAGATTGTACTCAATAAAGAACAACCACATCTTACTTCCATAAGGCTCCCCTGAAGTGAAGGCAGCCCTAACTAAATGCCCAATGAAATGAAACTTAACATGCTTGTTTATTTATTTATTTTTTCTTTATTGAATGTTCCCGTGTTAAATGCAAATAAAACAGAACAAAATGAAGATATGAAATAAAATCTTCCATTTGATTATTATGGCACTATTGCTACCCTTGTGGTAACCCTTTAATACAACATACTGAGTCATGACTCATACTGGATGGACATTTTGGGGGAAGCTGACTTTGCAGACATATTCTTTTTGCAGGCTCATCTTCTTCATTAGGGTCTATTTGTTTTACATAAACAATTTCAATTGTCTTTTGCTACATTTTTATATAACTGTCTAAATATATCAAAATAGAATATGTGGTCATGTGCATGTTACATGTGCTAGACACCAGGATTCACATGCAAATATACATGGGCTAAAACTAAGACAAATAGACCACCAGCCTCTCCCTGGTACAGAGAACCACCTCTAGAAGCAGAAGCACTGACAAAGGCTAGCACTGCCAGGAATGTAACCTGTACACTGTAAGGTTCGAGAAAGGTTAGGAGCAAGGTTGTAGCCAGCAGAGATAGACCAATGTCCAGCAGTGGTAAGATGTTGTTGTTGTTATTATTATTATTGGCATCATCAAGTTTATTGACTGATCTCTTACTTCTGAATAACAATCAGGAAACAACAAAATGAGAAAAGAGCTACAGCAAACGCTAATTAAATATGTGCTCTCACTCTTTCAGCCTTATTAATACATATAGAGGTTAAGTTCTGGACAATTTAGAGTATAGCATAGAATGTCCAGCTTGGTAAGTGCAAGAACAAACACAATGAAAAAAAATAATAATCTAATCATTTACTTCTAGCAGCACTTTAATTGGAAAGTGAATTTGGTTCTGCTCAATGTGAGTTGATGCATTAGGCTTCTTTCTATTTCAGCCCACCTGTAATCTCCAAGTAAAACTCATAAAGTCACAGAGTTCCTTTAGTCATTAAGAAATGCAAGAAATCAAACAATGTTCAAGTCATATGACCAAGTTTACTCAAAATTTCAGGCATCCTTAGAAAGCCATTCAATTGAGAGTGTAGTGTTTACTGTTTATAGATTACACAGAGCAGCTTTTTCAAGAGAAGGCAGCTTGGGATTCAGACAATGGGAATAATATTTAGGGGGTGCCACTGAAGTGCTATCTCAAACCAATTTATTTATCTGAATCTCATTTTCTTTTTCTAAAGCCACTTCAGATGTTCTCAATGTAAAAGCTAACAAATTATTCCTATTATTCTTAGTTACCTTCTAAATTTAAAGTCAGGGAGAAAGTACTAATCTGGCAAAATTTAAAATAAAAGTTTTAGGGAAAAGAGAGACAATTAAATTAAACACAGTAATCCCAGATCCTTCACAATGACTCCTTAGAGAGAGCATATCTGAAGAGATGTGTTATAGTTATCTGTATACTCACTATGAGCAGTCTAGGTTCTCCCCTTGATGTCCAGATGAACTGGAAATACAGAATTGGATGTTATCCAAAAACATCCTTATTTCTCATCACACCAGCTGAGTGGACATGAAATAGATGAAGTTAATAATAGCGCAGCATGTATCAAGAGTCACCGAAAATGCATATTTCAAATGACAATGTTCGTGCAGTGTTTTCTGAGAGCTAAAATTGGTCAAAAATATCATTTAGAAGGTAGAGTATTTATTCACATGTAAAAGGTCATTGCAGAATACATTTATAGAAATACATATAATTAATTATTAATTGGAAAATATCGTATATAGTCAGATGGTATAAACGTTACTGAAAGACTAAAGAGATTTACTAGAAAGTCATATTATGTATGCTGAGTTAAGTACAGTAAAGCTGACAGAGGAATCTTTAACTCTGCTTTGGATCTTCAGAGCCTCATCTATTGGCATAAATTTCCTTCCTTGTCAATCAAACTTTAGTTAGAGCTACTATCAAAATCAATTCTATTCTGGTAGACTTTAGCAAACATACATACTTCTAGAGACAGTGTCATAGACACATAAAATAAAGAAAATTGAGAGGATGTTATGGTAAGATGCCACCGAGTATATACTTTCATTAACTGGATACTATTGTTAAGACAGCAGGGCACCTAAAGAAATCTTTGGAAGGGCATTTGGTTAGAAGTATGCTTTAAACACCAATGCACAGTATTTTTAAAATCTCCAGGGAATCTTTCAGAGGAGTTCCTGTCACTGACCTTTGGTAAAGAATTATGTATATTGGTCACTAGTTTTCATAACTTTTCAGCATTAGTATGTTCCTCATAATCTGACTCTGTAACTCCAAACTACATATTTTTTTAAAGGACTCCAGAAATTTGCATATATGAAAGTGATTTGTACCTAAGACTCTTACTGTTATGTGAGTGAGGTATGTAAGTGTCAGTATGAGTCTGTACCATACAAATAATAATAATAATAATAATAATAATAATAATAATAATAATTAATATCAGTATATCAGTACAGGGTAGGTCTAAGTGTTCTGCTAAGTAAGGTTAGATAACCAAGTGAGAACCTGGAAATCAAACAAGATAGTAGAGATAAAATAAAAAAAAATAAAAAAATAAAAAAATAAAAAAATACATTTTTTGATGGAGCACATTATTTTGAAAAACTGACTTTTTCTTAGTAAAATATTAATAGTAATTTTGTTTGGAAAAAAATAATATATGAATAATTACTTCTTACAATTCATTTTAAAACCAGTAGAAGAATTCAAATGGAAATAAATCATTTTGATTGACCCCAAACCAATTTATATCAGCCTGGAAAATCTTTTTTCTGTTTGTTTTCTCTGTGTAGTACACTCTGATTATTGTTTAACTACATATTTATACTATGTTATACTCTTCTATGCACTATCTTTGTTGTGGGTCATTTAGCGACCCCCAAATTCCATGTGCATGTTTTGAAATAACATGGTGTTATTTTTGTTATTTGAGAGCAAAGTAGTATTACTTGAATAACCATGGAGATGTCATTGTTTGCAAAACACTCCCATTTTTTGTCATAGCTGGTACAGTTCTTGTGTGTTTCAGGAGGCTCAACTACATATGCTGTGCACTTGGTGTACTCCAAGATTCAGTAATTTATTGCACTTTAAGGGAGGCAATCACAGTGGTAAAGCAGGAATTCATAAGCAATTGCCGTTTAGGCAAAGTCATAAAACTTTTGATTAGGCAATTCAGTCATTGTTTAAAGTGAAGTTGCAATTAGGTAACCTTCACTTACTTAATATACATGTATCATCATTAATTTTAATCAGGCATATTTGTTATTTTTGGCATTAGAGACAGGATAATTCTATATATATAATACATCTATATCTTGATGCAATCAGTTGGCTGCAAAGTTATTTTTGTGAAAATTTCTCTTGTTATTCTGTTAATGAAATGACCCTAGATGTAAAGTTGTGGTTCATATAGGTAAATTAATAATGCTATGTTTTACAACCTTGAATTAACAAGGAGGTTGCTCTCATGCTTGTTTTGAATAGAATAATATAAAGTTTATACTGAATCCTATTGTGAAATTTAAAACAATTCATTTTAGTAACATTTTAGTTGGGTTACTAATTAGTTTTCCTGAGATTTACTTTGCTGATGTTGAAAATTATTCATGTAAGCTTCATGAAGAATTCTTCATGAATGCTGCTTCTCCAAGTTCTTATTTTAATGAAGTATCATCTACATGACATCAGTTTCCAAGCTGAATAACCAAAATGGTATAAATCTTTGCTCTTACTGACCAAAAACTGTTTTCTGTCCTTTTAAGCAATCCCACCAATCTTTTCTGGTTCTGATGCAGAACACAAGCAATTAGTACTTAAAAATAAATAAATAAATAAATAAAATCAAAAAACCAAGTCTGAGAAAGCTTGAAATTTAAACAAAATCGCAGCCTTGTATTACAAATAAATTTCACTGCAGAAAATTCCAGATGCAACCAAACACACAAAAAGGAAAGAACACAGGTTTTAATGTTGTAGCTACAGGAAGGGGATGACATTTTAAAAAATATTTTTTTGAAGTATTTAGTCCATGAACACTAAAAAGCAGAGGGGAAAACAACTGGCAGATTCTGATATCTGCAAATTTTTAGTTGTTATTAATTCTATATCTAATAGCTTTTATTTACGTATTTAAAATTTGTTTACTAATAATTATTTTAAGACACATTAAGACACACAAGCTTTTGTCATGGGAAAAAAAATGGTATTGAATCTACACTGAGGGAGATTTTGGCTTAGATAAATCGTTAAATCAACTTGATGATTGAGGGGAATCAGTTTTAAAGGGTTTGAACAGAATAATTCAGTCTATGCACAGAAAGAATAGTTAAAAGTCAACCTTAGGCCTCTGCTTGAAATTTTTATTAGAGTGGTTTGTAACTAGCTGTCTTGCTCTGGGACATTGTTAAATGCATTTCTCCGAAGTCTTTAAGTTTAATGATTTGAAACTGCCCTTCTTTAGCACGGCAGGAAACACATGTAAATCTTTGTTAGAGTTAATAGTTTAGACAATTACAGAAGTTTTCACACTTGCTCTTTAATTTGACAGATAATTTAGGGGACCAAGAAAATGTGTCGCTTGTGAAGCCTATCAAGAAAATGGTTTTTACACTCCACTTTACTGTTCTATGCTCTGCTAATTGAACTGCAGAATGAGAATAAAAACATCTTTGCAATACCAAAATCTTTGGCAAGATACAGCAGTTCTATCTGGCCATTTAAAGCTTTTTGCAGAAGTACGAGACTCTTGGAGACAGAGCAATGTTATCCTATCATAAGCACTTTACTGATTTAAATTTTTGGCTCCATCAGTAAAACTGGTTATTCAAAGCTTAATACATTCAGGTTTAGAAGATTCAAGAGATGATTCAATATCAGATAAATGAAAATATATTAAGACCTTTATTAAAGAGCTGTAATTTCACAGCTTCATTTGAAAAAGAATAGAATTTTGGCAACTGCTAACACAAGAAAAACTCCTTTACTGTAGAATATAAGCTATATACTTAACTAAAATTTAAGGACCACAATTGTAGCCTTCCTGTGTTTTACGTAGTTTAATCTCAGCAATTGATTCCTAATTGGACCCTGACAGAGTGCAAACATGTAATTTCCTGCCTCTTAGAAGGTATACTTAATATAACTGACTAAAAGATAAGTGTGAGGATTGACTATAGATGTATCAATATTTAATGCAGAGTTTAGTAACACTTTATCATCTGTAGATATAAGACAGTCATTAATGATTGAGACACAGAATGTTACCTAGTCCTTGACGGTTACCAGGTGAGTAAATGTATTAAGAAGCATTTACAGGTAACAGAAATGTATTCTTTACAGATTTTTATAAGTAGGATGTGTTTCAGATGATAGACACAACCTCTACAGAAGACGCAGAAAATGCAGAACTGGCATTATAACACTGATGTTCTAATTGCAATAAGCACAGTCTTGCACCATTTAAGATAAGGACACTTTTTGCAGAATAATATAGAAGGTACTTTAATTTCTTTCTAAGAATCCAAGTGGAGATGCAACATTGTACACCCAGGAAGGCCATTACACCATGCACTGTGAATGCCAGTAATTGAATGAAATGGAACTGTTCTATTTCACAGCCAAACCAATTTGTCTTTGCTCAGGTTGCTCCCACCTTCTCACAGTCAGGTTTATTTTGCTGAAATCTCATTGGAACTTAGGCAAATTTAATTCTATCACCAACCATTTTCTTTTAGAAATCTTTATGAACACAACACCAGACGCACTTTACCTTCTCACAATATTCATTCAGTTCCCTCAGTCTTTCCTGGTGGTCTCTGGAGAGCTGGACAGGCAAAGTATGCTTCTGTAAATGCTATTTTTTAAGGAAGCAAGAAAATTTATAATTTGGGGTTGCACAACATTTCTATGTGCTATGTTTATATTTTGCCTGGCAAAAGGGTGAATTACATTAGCAAGACCATTTGGGAGAAAAAAAAAGAAAGGTGTCCTATGGGGAAGTGCAGTCAGAGCTCTGCCCTCTTAAAACAATCTTATTGTAAGCTTTGGTGCCATGCATCTGCCTGTCCAAGCTGCATGGCATGGTACTGTGGAAGACCTGACTGTCCAGAACTGTATTCAGTTTGAGATTGTGCACCGAGGGCAAACCATGGAGATAAGATTTTTTTCCCCTCTTTTTCTTTAGTTCTTGTCATATGAAGTAATTCATATGACATATAGGCCACTTAGCATCAAGATGTTAAGAAGTACAGCTCCTCTTTTACTTATAATATGAAACTGCTGCATCCTGGATACAAACGTGTGACATTATCTGGATTATTTTTGTAAATTGCATTTGCTATTAGACATATGAAACTGGGAAGAATAAAAGCATTGCATTTAAATCTCAGACATGGGCTGAGTAGCTAACAGCATTTATTTTAGTTTGTTGTTGTAAACAAACTTGAGATTGGGATTTGAATGTCAACTCCATATGGATCACAATGATAGAAGTTATATAGTAAAAATTGCACTTTTTTATTTACACAAACTGCAACAAGTGGGTGCACATCTATGTATCCTTTAAATCTATTTAGCCACAAAGACTAGCAGTGATAGTTGTCTTTTTGGTAAAAATAAACAAATATCCATATCTAATGAAATGGGTGGACAATTACTGCAGCAAATTCAATCATTTCTAAAATAAATAAATAAATAAATCCTGGATTTATATAAAAACTGGTATGCTGGGCTGCAGCAGAAAAAGTTCCTGAGACATTTTATCCTCTGTACCTAATGTACGCGGCCTGAAGCTAATTCCATTCACTGTGACTTGCAGAAGAAAAACAACAGTGAATATCACTTAACCGTAATTAATATCTAGATCTAATTAAGCTCTTAAAACTGTTTTTCTTCTCATATATATAAAATTAATCTCAATTTTCTAGAGAAAGCAGGACTATATGAATTAGGTTTTCTGAAATGTCAGCAGATAGTAGCAAGTTGAAGTTGAAAAATGTTTTATATAGGGGAAACCAGCAATATTATTATTGTTGTTGTTATGTTTCATTAACATAATCCATACTTGCAATTTAGCTTAATTCAGGCAGTTGAAAGATTTTTTTTTTATTTTTTCTTGGGTGGGGGGGATATGTGATGCTTGCCACAGTCAAAGAGAAGAGTTGGTAAGAAGTTGTTGTTGTTGTTGTTTGTTTGTTTGTTTGTTTGTTTTTTCATTTCTGCAATGCATTTAAAGTTTTTTTGTTGTTTTGTTTTGTTGTTCTTTTTTTTTCCTTCATGATCATAGAAAGACAGCTCATGTTATAGTGAAAAACAATGAAAAAAGACTATTGGAAGGGAAGCAGAGGAAAAAAATCATTGAATTTGGCCAATTTTAAACCTCACTGGCATCCTGCACATTTAGAATAGCTTCCCATTTACTGTCTAGTCCATGATGCTGAAAATAAATGCAATTGCAAACCAAGATCTTATTTACCACAGCCTATGCAACTGCAGATATAACCCTTACAGTAACTGCTCACATAGCATGGCTTACAGCTGTCAGAAGATATCAACAGTAGTATAAACTTAGAGCTAATGAAACTGCATGATCTTGATAGCAGAAGCTGTCATCAGTCAGCTGTGATTCCTTCATAATTGTAGCTCATGCTTGCATAAGAATCCAGGTGGTACCTGCTGTATCTCCTGGGTGTTCCTACAGAGCCCAGGGGAAAGGGGTGGTGCTCTCTGTAGGAAAACATGCTCTAATGTTTTACATGAAAGCTGATGTTCAAAGGGCACATTCTTTTCATGATGCTCCCAGTGCATCACACACATAATCTATAGAATATAAAAATTGCTGAAATGGTGAGAACAAACTTAGTAGGAAAGCCCTACTCCCCAGTTTTTTATTCATCGATTGATTGAAATAAGTAGCTCCACATACACACCCTTAAATTAGACTAGTTGTCATCCTTTTGTTAGAAGGTATAACAGTTTCTCTTTCATGCAAAATCTTTAAATCGCTAAATCCTTTCTCTAGTTTTTGAAACCTATGTGTGATGCAGAATGTGATTGTGACTATGTAAGATAAAATGGCTGATGTTAATGTTCTCTTTATGATAACATATCGTGGAAAAAAACTTCTGCGCTGGAGGGAAGAGCAAAACTACCAGCAGGACTTTCCCATCTAAAATTACATAAATCAGTAGAGCATATGTAGTATTCCCAGAAAGTACTGGCAATTGTGTTTCCAGGAACTGTATTGCTTAGAGCACAGGACTTCAGGTTTTATATTTTAATCCACCTTTCCATAAAGATGGATTATTTTTTTTTTTAATTCCTTACTATAACCAGAGTTAAACAAACAGATACACAATTAACAAAAAGTATATGATTGAGGGGAAAATGCCAGTAGCATTTTATCTGTAAACAGTTTATTACTTGATAGTACCATCACTAATATAGCATCTTTTTCAAAATATTGTTTGGAATGGGCAAAATGTTCTACAGACAAGTTTAACTGCTTAATTTGTTTATTCATAGGAAACAAAACAAACCAACAAAAGAAGGGGAGGGGGCAAAATGAAATAGTGATCTTTGCCACCAAGACATCTAATAAAAGCCAGGTTGATCAAGCAAGTGATGTTCCATTCTATAATGGCTTTCAGACAAACTTTGAAAGAAAGAAGTTCCTTGGATGGAGATCTCAAACTGGGAGCATATTTCTTCAGTTTCTGATAGGGCACATTTAAAACCACCACTGAAAACAATTCCTCAGGGAATTCCTCAATCCTCAATCACAATGATGCTTGAGGAAGGAAGTCTTGATCAATCTTCTCTTCTAAATGAAATGCCCGTTACTTCTTAATAACAAATCATAACATAAATATTCGACTGGACATATGTTAAAATAAATAAACAAACCACCAAAAATGCAGTGGCAGAAAACATCAAAGGACCTGTAGCTAGGCTCTAGTTCTATACAACATTATTCTTCAACAAGAAGGACACTGGAATTAGTAGCAAATATGACTTCAGTCTTCACTAGTGCAGAGCCAGTGGGCAATATGTCCTAAAGAGGAACAGCCTGCAAAATCAAAATTCTCCAAAACAATCACTCAGCCTCACTGTTTCAGGAAAAGGAATGATTTAGTCCAGTTTTTCTTAACTACAAGCACTAAGTATATCAGCTTGTTTGAAAATGAAATAATCTTTGCAGGCTGATGATAGCACTGAATATTACCATATCTACTTGTCTGAGGATCTGTCACAAGGTCCAGAACCTTAAAATTTGTGCTGAGGACAAGTATGAACAATTTTCTGTAGAGTTAGTTAGGACGCTGAAGTCTCAGCATGGGTGAAAGCCATGTGTAAAAAAAATTTGTCTACATGATTGTTGTTTCAGTGCATGCCTTCAGAATCAAGGTATGCACTGGCTATACTGAGTATAGTCAGGGCTTTATTTACTTTGTCAGCTGCTACGTAAAGAATTTGTTATGAGGAATCACAACTTTGCCTACTGCTTCTCATTAGCATAAGCTCATGCTCCATCCAAGATTTACTAGTTGCACCCTTGGTTTTATACTGTTCATTTCAATCCTGCTTCTCTCCAGTTCTTAAGATACTCCCGTATGGTGTTCTGGCCCTCCTGTAATTCAGCCTCTGTAATTCAGATTCAGATTTTAATGCATATTCAGATTGTAATTCATAAGAAAATATTGTTCACATTTTCAAATTGATAAATACTGTCAAAAGTTCAGGTATGTTGAATAGGATGTCCTACATGACATATACACACTCCATATACATTCATTTTTCAGGTCAAATTAGTGATGTATAAATGAACTTTATCATTCTCTCTCCAAAATAAGCAGAATGGGTACTTGAGAAATATTTGACATTTTTTTCTTATTCAACTGTCTGTATGTTATTGCAGAGGTGATCTTGAGTGACAGTTTTAAACTTTACCCCATTCTTTCTCTTAAAATAAGTATGTTTTTCTTCTCTGCTTTTTTAAATGAACAAAAGCTGCAAATACTATGTTCAAAAAAAAAAAAAAAAATTAAAAAAATGGGGGGTAGCATTGCTTAGATATTCATTAATTGTTCTATGTCATTCATCACTCTTTCTTTCTGAATGTCATCCACTATTTGGACATATGGGATACAACTTAGGAAATGAAGCTTTTGGAACTAGATTATTATATGAAGGTTTTCTTCCAACTTCTAGTGACTACTTTCTGTAGATCTGTCCTTCCTATCATGATTAATGCCCCACCAAACTTAATTTATGCCGTCATGTCTTCTTTGAGGCATGTCTGACTTTGGTAAATTCCCTTGATAAATTTGCTGGAAAATCTTTATCCTTCATCCATTCTCAATCCTTTATCTTTTTTCAAACTTTTCTTTATTCTACGTGATAGTTATCATGTGAAATCCATTGATTCTCACTGTAATCAGGAGGAAAGATGATGAAATAGCATGGTTTAATTTTAAAGAACTATTTTTCTCATTTCCAAACACATATTCACAATAAAATTAAATAATAAGTCAGTTTCATCCAAGAAGAGAAAGAATTTCAATGTTACCACAGTCTCTGTGTGTTTGCTATTCTTTAATATTTTATTGACATGAAAAGAACTAAATACTATAATGGTTCCGTCCTTTTAAATAGTAATTTTCTGGAGGAAATAAATTAACATCACCGACTACATTTATAAAATTTAATAGAACAATCTGGATACCATAACTGGCATTACAGTTTTATTCATGCACTGGTTCTTACTTATCATAACTTCAGGGGTTATTAAAGAGAATAGCTGGAATCAGTGTAACAGTGTGCTGTGGTATGAACCAAGATTAGTGAAATTGATAATTGTGTCTTTGTTTTCTTCTCCTTTGGGTTTTTGAGTAGTGACAGAAAGGCCCCTACCTCTGGGAAGGGACTGAGCTGTTTAAGAATGGCTGTGAGCAGACAGAACTGAAGATAACAGCCATATTCTCTAGCAAGGTTGCTCCTCCAGTGACTTCTTTTGTACTTCCATCTGACAAAATTGGCAGAAATGCATCATTAGACAGACAGGTAGAAGTTTTTGCCATTTCTCAT
Source organism: Aythya ferina (assembly GCF_964211825.1). NCBI lineage: Eukaryota > Metazoa > Chordata > Aves > Anseriformes > Anatidae > Aythya > Aythya ferina. The sequence continues at coordinate 26,561,272 of NC_140298.1, forward strand.
ACTCTCTTTTTACAAATACACTGAATATATAAAGCATACATTGATTTAACCCTTTCCTAATCTCCTGAGGAGTATTGCAGACAACATATTGCAATCTATATCTCTTTTTTCTAGAGATATTCATAGAAAAATTCATATTACAATGGCAGTACCAATAGCCATAGCTGAGGATCTAGAGCCAACACCACAGTTCAGTCTCTCATAGTGATTTAAGCATGGGTCAGACCCCAGTCTGAGCCAGAGGTTTTTAGCTTCTTTTTTATTTACAGTCATTTTCTTCATGAATCTCTGAACGAGACAGGAGGCCAGGGAGGTTAGATAAACAAAATATTAAAGCATTTATTTTCTAATGCAGCCAAAAATTTGAGTGGAAATGTTTGCTGTCCTTTATTCTGCCAGATTCCTGGCTATTACAGAAAAAAAAAATAAAGTGACTACCTAAAAAGAAAATCGTAAGACAAATATGTCTGTTGAAATTTTAAGTGTATTTTATGCACTCATTTTATGTAAATATTTAATGCAATTCTACTTTATTCTTTCAGAGCAGAAGCTGAATAAAATACAAAAAAAAAAAAAAAAAAAAAAAAGCCTCAGTTTTTAAAGAGTTAAAGGCAAATGAATTCTTTGTGCTATTGCTTGTAACAGGAACCAAATATTAGTTGCCTGAGACCAATGTTTCTGAAAAAAAAAACAGTCAACCATGGTTACAAAACAGGAGAATTATTTCTGCTTGTCTAATTCTGATTTTGAATGGCACTATTACTTTCAAGCTACAGAAAACAAACCTGCATACTTTGTTTCTACTGTTAAATGGTCTGAAGGCACAAATTACCTCCCCTGCATATGTAATGGAAGGATTTTATGGCTTTTCTTTTGACTGCAAAGGATAGAGATGAATTGGAGACACTTCTACTCTACCGATATTGACGTAAAACATGTATTATTTGACAAGTTAAAAACACATTCACATGAGAAATATTTTGGCTCTCCCAAATGAAAATTTGAAAGCTCCAAGGAGAATCCAAAATTTAAATTAGAATTCTCCAGGAAAATGGAAATAAATACATATTTTATGTTTCATTATTAAAATTGCATATCTGCTTTAAGGCAATTAATTTATAGTATGAAGCATTTCATAAAGATTTAAACAGAAAGGATAGACTAGCATTTAATCTTGTTTCAAAAAGCAGAACATAAAACAACAACAACAACAACAAAAAAAAACCATTAAATTATTTGTGTGTAGTTCTGGATTAATTAACCACCAACAAAATACTTCAGGTATTCATCCGACTTCAGCCACGTAAAAGTGAGGCATTTAGTCCAGGTTAATCACCTCAACTCCATTGCTGTTCAATGGAGTGGTATCAAAATTCTTTTTAAAACAAACAAACAAACAAACAAAAACTTTAGAACCTACTTTCTATTTCTAAACACAGAGTTTCCTTTATGGATGTCTGACAGCCTCAATCAGGGCCTGAAGTACATGATTTTTTATAAATCTTTTTTTTTTTTTTTTGGATGACTTATTTAATTAACAAATTTTGAATTCTAGGTGGTTATTAAAAAAAAAAAATCATTTTCATTAGCTATGTACTAATGAACTCTCAAACATTTCCACATATAGCCAGGGTATAATAACCTCATATATGAATGTTCAGGAATGATACAGAAAAAAATAGAAAAACTAGGAAAAAAATATATAAATAGAAATTGTAATGTTTCCAGAATGTCTTCCCATCTCATTTCTCAAAATTCTGTTTTCATTGTATCCAGCCATCTTATAATGCCATAGGGGAAAAATGTTATAATATTTATAATATAATAACACCAATGGATTCCTCCTAGGTGGTATGGATGCCCACTTTCAAATTCTGCAGTAGCCAAAGGGAGCTGGAAGGATCCTGTACCTCAAAACCAGAGATCCAAATAGCTGTCAACTATATGATTTTCAAAATGACAATAACAAGGAAGGTTTGTATGTAGAATTTAAAAAGTTGGAAAACTCAGAAATAATTAAGAAATCAAAATTAAACTTACACTTCTATGTTCCTGTTACAAATGAAATTAAAAAATAAAAATAAAAAAAATACCATGCTTAAACTCTACTGCACTAGATCCAAAAATGTTTGGACAACATTTTTCTTCCTCCTTTGCTATTTTACTTCTAATTTTCACCTATTTGACCTCAAAGGTATGTGCTGAAATTCACTGGAAAAGGAAGAATGAAAGAAGAAAGAAGAAAGTTTCATGAGAAATCCCTTATTTCCTTAACTTGAAAAGAAACCTTGAAGCCCATGCATTTATTTACTTTACTTTTGTTAAATGTCTAGAAATAGAAACTCCTCTTAAAAGTGAACTAATCCTTCAAACCCAGATGTTTGTCATTGTCTGTTTCTCTTTAATACTAGATATTAGCAGAGTTTTTAGCCAGACTTTAGCGGTTAGGTTGAGGTATTCTTTACCAAGTACTACATTAGGCAGAACTGCATTTATCTTGTAATGTTGTGCTCCTGACAGAAAGGCATCTTCAGCAACCCACACTTGAGAGCCTGGCAATCCAGGGCAGGATAGCTGTCAGTGAAGCCCTTCACCAGTTATCATGCTCCTAACTAACAAACATCCTCACAGCCCATTTGTGAAGAGCACACATCACACCCTCAAAACAAATCATACATACCCTGCTAAATCACAAGGTCTTCTGCATCCACTTGTATTTGTTCTGCAGTTGAACACTGACCTTATTTCTGCTGGAAATTAGTAGACAATATCTTCTCAACCACCTTGGTTCTTTTCTCATCCCATCCTCTCCAATTCACATGTTTCTGTTGCTCTGTGTCCACCCAGGCGTCATTATCCCCAAAGAAAGTTCTCTTGTCATCCCTCCAGCAGAGGAGAGAGCCCTGCTCCATGGATGCTGGCACAGCCTGACAGCTCTGTACTGCAGAGACTCAGCCTCAGGACACTTGTGTTTGTACTGATTTACATGAAAATCCTAGAGAACAGAGACTCATATTCTTTGTACCACAACTGCAGACTAATGGTAGTTTTGTCTTATCTCCTAAAACAATCCCTAAATTTCTTCAGATTATAATCATATCTCTGCCAAGCTGATTCAGCTAATCAGTTCCCAGAGCTACCTGCAGTCATGTTTACAGCTAGATCTCTGTGCCTATTGCCAGCTCTATAGAGGCAGGGTCTGTACTTTGATTAATTTACTGAGCTTGTAGCAATGACTTCAATCTCTTGGAAAAGCACAAAGCAACCTGAAAAGTGAACTGAAAAGATGTTTTCTTTATAATCTGTTGTTGAAATATTCTTCGGTATGGAGAATGGTGGGATTGAAACTTGTTTCAATCAGGCTTTTGTGAGCTGGAGAGGTCAAACAAGAAGTGCTTCAGGCTGCAAAGGCAGCAGAAGGGCTGATTTCTGTGGAATGCTTACACTGTGATTTCAGTTAAAATTGAGAGCAGTCATTCAAAATATATTAAAAACATTAAGCTTTTTAAAAGAGCACAAGCTCTTTTTTGATCCCATTGCTGATGTATCTTCTCTGCTCTCTTTTATTTTTTTATTTTTATTTTTTTCCTCAGCCAGGAAAAATAGATCCTCTAACCTCTTGCTGCTCAAGCAGACAAAGCAGCAGAACTTTAAGGTTGAGGAGGCCTTCAAGACCAGTTTCTGACCACCTGGGAATCTGACACAAGGTTTATCTCCCAAGAGCTCCTGGGAGTAAAGACTTCTGTAATATGCTTTTTACAGTTAGAACTGGAAGAGAGAAGAAAGCTGAGTACAGGAGCCTTGTCTTCTGAGCTCTGGTGCTTTATCTCAGATCGCAGGAGCTGCTCCCCAAGCTTCTGGCCTCTTGACAAATCCTATTCAGTAATGTACACTAAATGACTGCAGGTTTCCTGATAGTAACAGCCTTTTCTTGGAATTAGAGCTGAGGCTATCAAAGTTGCTATTCTTCACTTAGAGAAATTTGATAAGAATAGTTTTTTGGTCAGGTCTGGGCAGAGCTGATTTGCAGACATAAGTGCTGAAGGCAAAAATCTATTTAGATAATCTAACACACCAAAAAAAAAAAAAAAAAAGAAAAAAGAAAAAAAGAAACCTGAGGCTATATGAAAGCTAAATCTAGTCTTGTAGACCAATAATATAATATATGATGTGTGAGTTGTTTTTGTTTAGTTCACTTAAATTCAACACCCAAATTTTGAATTTCTGAAGTAATTTAATTAAACAAAAATCAGGCCACAATAATCTGCCTTGTGTTAGAATTTTTGTTTTCTAATGCTGACCTCACTTTACAGGTAAAATATCTGTGACTGACAAACGTGAAAAATAAAGTACTGTGAATAGAGAGTGGTTAAAATGTGGGTTTTGATTTTCTCTCTAACATGAAGCAGGAATTTAACCAAGTTACTTCCTTCTCTGTGCCTTGTTTTCTCCATCTGTAAAATGACACTGTCTTCCCCAGTTAAGCATTTTGAAAATCAGAAACAAACAAACAAACAAACAAACAAACAAACAAAACAGTAAGTGTACTTTTAATTTTGTTTTTTATTTCTATCTTTAATGTTATGTTAAAGAGTAGTTAATACATCATATTAGATTTACAGAAACATAGTAATTTTTCCTATTGGAGTAGATAGAAATTATGTTGTAAACTGCAACCAGAACAAAATTAAGCAAAATGAATTAGTCCAGTCTCAGCCTACTGAGATTCCAGGCCTTCCTTCAGAAGTTGAAATTCCAACTTGTAATCTCTACATACAGGAAGATTCAAAGTTAACATTGTTATCCATAGCCACTCTTTTCCTACGAATGTCTTTCTTTAGTCCTTTTAAAGGATTTTCTTCATTTGCACTCATAATTTGTTTGACAATTATTATTTTTATTCAGCATTGATTCTCCCAAAAGTGTTTAGGAGCCATATATTACCTCAGAATAAAGGCAGTTTTGAATACAGCAATTGCCTGGAAAGAAATTACTTCAAAAGTGCAGAGGCCATGTTAATTGTAGTTGTTGCTATTTTTCCTTCCCACTCCAGCTGCAAGATGTGAATTCCCACCCAGATCTAGATTAGAAGCCAGATAGATCCATAGCTGTTAATACAAACTAACTCTATAAAAATGTCAAAATAAACATCCAGTACAACAAAAGCAATGAGCCCCTGTAGCTTAACAGGTCACACAGGTTTGCTGACCTAAATGAAGACAAAAAGTCTATGTGAAACTGGCTTATACTACTGAACATATAGTCATGGTATACTGAGAGGGAAAAAACAAAAACAAACAAACAAACAAACAAAAACAAACCACACAATGTGAATACTGTTATGAATATTTTGAGGATGTCAGTCTCCATTGTGCATATTTTGTATCAAGCATGCTTATGGGGAAATTAGCTCCTCTTTCTGGTGATGTAGATGTTGCAGTCCCATAGTAACAAACATGTATTTGATAAATTTGATTATTACCATGATCAACAGATGTGCTTTTGTGGTACACCTCATCTGATTATAAACCATCATGTGGACATGATGGCAATATCTCTCTGCCTCTGAAAAGAGAGACAAACTCTCAACAACAGTAAAAGGTAACATAAGCTTTTAAACGTATGTAAAAAACTGATTAGAGGGATGATCCTTAATTTTCAAGTAAAAGTTAATGAATCTGAAGTTGGAAATAAGAAAATAAAAATAAAAATAAATAAAAATAAAAATAAAATAAAATAAAAATAAAAATAAAAATAAAAATAAAAATAAAAATAAAAATAAAAATAAAAATAAAAATAAAAAAATAAAAATAAAAATAAAGGATGAATTTTTATTTGAGATCTCTGAGATCTATCTGTACTCATCCAGTGTCTTGCAATTCTATTACCATACACTAAATAACAACTTTTCATTTCATACACTTGTCCCTTGTCTCAAGGGCAAGAGCTTTTTCCTAAGTAACAATGCCATTGCTGCAGACCAACTGTACTCTCTGCCAGCTTCTTAATTTTTTTCCTTGGGGCATTGGAGAGGATGACTAGACAGAAAAGTTGCTATCAATTTCATCTTTCTTGTGAAGCCTTGATAACTCTTTTACGAAGTTGATAGAAAACAAAGATATGAAAGACATCTTTTCCCCTTTAGAAAAAGGTGACTGTACAACAAATAACTTTTTGTTTGTTTGTTTGTTTTCATAGCAAAATCTATTCTGCCCAGGTCTGGAGTTTGGTTTTTGCTTGTGTAATTTATTTATAAGATGTATTAAATATTTGTAAAGCCTGCTTTTGGTCTTGTGTTGCAAGGCAATATAGAAAGAAAGTGATTGCTCTTCCGTGATTTTCAACAGAAAGCTTTAAAAAAAAAAATAAGCAATGCTTCATTCCACGTGTAATTTCAGTTTAACCCATCTCAGAAGTTTCACAGATGAAATAATTCTATCAGAGTGGGATGTTTTGCTAATACTAGCAATTACTAATAAATAATCTTAGAAATGAGCACAGAAATACTCTGAAAAGGCAGAATTAATTTAAGTACTTCTGAGCCTTTCAAAAGGTCATAGAGACTTAGATAAATCAGTTTAGCATACAGAGATCACCATCTTTCACTTTCCTGCATAAACATCATCCAGTGCTCTGCCACTTTCTTGGCTTTTTTGTACTGCAAATATTTATTACACACCCTCAAATAGATCTAAGACTGAGGTGGATTTTTTTCTTGTAAAATTGATGGCATCACTTTGTGGAGCTCTTCAGGACTGGTGGACATCCTTGTTTGGTTGGTTGGAGTGGAAGGGTGTACTTGGCATCTCCCAGGGAAGTGGGTACTAGTTGTGCCCAGAAATATTACTGTGTTCATGCATTGTTGGAGGAAGATCTATAATAAAATATCTTTTCTTCATGGAATTCTGTTGTTTCTGTCCTTTTTGTGTGTGTCTGCTTGCAGAAAAAGTCAGAGAGATTGTTAGTTTTATAAGACTCCCTCTTCTGTTAAAATTTTAAGAATCCATTTTGTCAACCAATTTGGAACATTTATCTCTAAAAACTCAGCCTAATTTAAATATCTAAGACTTAAAGATTTCCCTAGGCAAAATAATCACTTATCTTCTGCTAAATTATCCAGAATACCTGTGAAAGGTTAAAAATCAAACACTACCCTTGGCCCTAAGGTCAGGACTGACATTTCTTTACGAGTCCAGCATTTCTCACAATATGATCTAGAACAGACGAAGTTTAGTCACTAAGACTTATCCAGATGGCTCAGAACATTTGTTTGGAGAGCTCCGACACTCTGGAGAGTCATGTCCTTATTTGAAGACTGCTGATATCACTGATTCACAGGTGTAACTCTTGGCATCCATCATGTTACTCCAAAGCTCCCATGGGAAGCTGGACAGGACCTGCAACCTCTCATCTTCTGGATCATTACACCACTTTTCCCCTCCAGTGCATCTTGAGCAGCCATACACAATGAAAAAGAAGAGGGAAGAGTCTCTTTGTACAGACTGGGACCCTGACATTTATTGGCACTCAATATTGGATGAAGGGCTGAAATGCACACAGAGAGCAAACAGGCCTGTGAGGGAGATGCTTCTCAGAAAGGTCTGAGTAGAAGCCAGATGTAGAGGGGTTAGCGAGCATGAGTAAGAATATTTAAAAAGTCAAAGATGAAATATGTAGTGCCCTGCTTTGTAGTTTTTCCTACTGGGGTATAAGGAAATGACCTTCCACCGTGCCTTTTCTAGTCACTTCTCCTGCTCTCATCCATCAGTCAGGATGGTTTAGTAATGTTATGGGGAGACTGAGAGTCCCACAGACAGGGTTCCCCAGGAGTATCAGGGACTGACCAGGGCTGGAAGCATTGGGCCTTCCACCAGGCCCCATCTCACAACCCTATCCAGGAGCAGGGTAGTCTCTTGACTGTACTCTGGGGCAGCCCCTGCTTCTTAGGGGACACACTGGGACAGGGCCAGGACAGGACATGGGCCCATGGGTGGGCCCAGCTCAGTAGGGCCCACAGTCAGGCAAGGCAGGCCTGTGGGGAACTAGAACACTGTCCTGCTGTGGCCTGGATCGGGCAGGGGTTCACAGAATCACAGAATTTTCTAGGTTGGAAGAGACCTCAAGGTCATCGAGTCCAACCTAAAAAAAAAAAAAGGTTGAAAAAAAGGTTAAAAAAAAAAAAGGTTGAAAAGGTTGAAAGCTTCAGGACTGATGTGGGGTCCCGGGGGCAGGACAGGGGAGGCCTGGGAGTCTGGGCAGAAACAGCAACACATGCTAGTATCCTCAGCATCCTGGCAGCATCTTGCTATGAGATCTCAGAGTTGAATACTCCTGAAGAGACCTACCTTCAGCAACTCACATTGGCAATATCGGCCCAATAATATCCATCCATATTTCTAAGATGAGAACAGTACCAGATCTGAAAGAAACCTGGAATCAGCCCTAATAACCAATTTTCAGTCACAAGCACTCAGCACTTCATCTGAAAAGGCAACACCTTGTAGAAAATCCCACCTGGAAAGACTCTGCAAACATAGACTGGCAACCCCTGCCTGATATGATCTTTGACACTGTCTGACCAAGGTAAGATTTATCAGACCTTTGATACAGAGATGTGCACAGATGGGAACTTGGCATTTGGATTCAGACTCCAAGTATGTATGCTGTTGGGAATGAGGTATTTGTCAAGTCCTTGCTTGGGACCATCCTTCTTCCAAACACAAAACTGTTGCAATGAATGAATGAAAATCCTGGAGGCTGATTCTGGTGCTTTTTCATCCTGACATATCAGGAAAACATTTATGCAATTAGAAATGCTCCTACATTTTTTTCATAGACCATAGCATCCTGTGAGACTAATTAGCAAAAGACAGAAACCTCCCTAAAGATTAAGTCAAGGGGAAAGATTCTCCATTTCTCTGTTTGTTTCAAATGATTCAGCTGAAAATTTATCAAGTAGCAGGCAAATACAATAAGGTGAGAATGATCCATCTGTTGCATAAAACCCTGTTAGAAATAAGCTTGCAGTTTACACCGCAGGTGATCTTAGCTTTATTGCCTAGTGTTTTGCTTACTCCCTCCTGCAGTATATACATGCCTGGAAACACGTCTTTTAAGCCATATTCTCTGCAGCTACCAGATGAGACCGTTGTCTAACCTAGGTTTACATGATGTTATGTATTTTTCTTGAACGGGCTGGAAATATTCACCCCTAACTAATCAGAAATGAAACAAAAATAGTTTAGCTTTGTCTTCTCAGATGTTAAGAGGTAATAGTCCACAAATCTGTATGAAAGTTACTCTGTAACATCTGCAGTTCTTTTCTCAAGAAAAGCTTAGATTTGATTTAGCCCTGAAACCAAATTACTAGTTACCTTTCCAAACAGCAATTAAGAGCATCTGCAAATTGGTCAGAGAGATATATAGAAGCCACAGGGATAAAGCAACTGTGCCATACCTCACAGCAGCAAATAAACCATAAAGTCCATCACTCGGAGTGAAAAACATCTTTGTGTCTTTCTTTCCCTCCTCTCAGTAAGAAGAGAAGTATATAGCAAATGCATTTGTTGTTGCGCATAAAAACAGATAAGGAAGATTAAGATAATTTGATTTTGCCAACATTCCATTTTTATACCAGCCAATGGATACAGCACTGCTAAAAATAATCATCATAGGAAATGCTTAGGAGAGAGACAACAGAGAGAGATACTCACCAATTTCCTTAACACATTTGATTACTTAGGAGAAAAACATACGTCATTACCGATCATATTTGGTTTCCAAATAGGAAAGAAAAAGCTGTAAAATAGCAAAGTGTTATCTAGAAGAAAGAAAAGATGGATGGTATATGATCTAGTTGGACTTTAATATTGTAGAAATAACAGGACACAATTAACTTGGCATCTTGAATCACTCTTTCTCTTATGAGCACTCTGAACATTTTTAAGTAGGTTGTCATCTCACCACTCTCTTTCCAGCCTAGTCTTAGTTCATCATTCCTCCTAGCAGGACTTCCTTCCCACAGTCAACATGTACTGGTAAAAGAAGTGTGACACCCAGGAACCCACCTCCAGTATTGCTCAAATTCTTTCAGAAAAGGCCACCCTCCTGTTGGATGCTGCACTGCCATATCTTACCAAAAAGAAGTCAGCCTGGACTAAAAGAGAGCTGCTTGATGATATATGTTATGAAGAATATGGTGGCATTTAAGGGAGAGATTCAAGGAATGTTCTCTCTTATACACTGGTTTTGTTTTTTTGTTTTTTTTTTTAGAAATACTTTACTGTCTCTGCCAATTTAAGATCTGAGTAATACCAACACATTGGAAGCAATTACTAAGGGATATGATCTATTATTGCTTATTGCAACCTCAAAACCGAACATCCCCTCCCTCTTTCCTTTTCCTCCCTTGCTTTCCTCAAAGGTCTGGAACACTTCTTTTCCTACTAAAATTTTAATTTATCAGTGATAACATCAAAAACACTAATTCAGTGTGGTATCCATTGATACCACTGGGGTATCTTGCTTTCAAAAATAAGTCATAAGAAAAAAGGCACACACTTTTTTTCAAGATAAGTGACTCATTAATCTCTAACATTAGATATTTGTTTGATGTTATAGATCTGTAGGCTCATGATAACTCAAAATCTAACTCCAGAAAACAAGATGTCTCAAATGCACTTATCTCAAACACAAGAAAACAAATATTCTCCCCAACTTCTAATTGTCAACTTCAATTGTCTAACCAATTGGGATGGGGGACCCACTCCAGATAAAAGATAACAGCCTGTACGACACCTTCAGTTATGCTTTTGTCTTTGAAATAAATTCCTTTGTTTCATAGGTTAGAGCTTTAGTAGTTTTGGTTCACTATTTTCTCTTTTCCTTGACACTTACTTTCTTCCATAGCACGCATCCCCACTGTCTTGACATCAACAGGTCTTGACCAAAAGGATAGGGAAAGAAGTACTTTTTTGAGAGCAACCCAGAGGAGAAGGATTTGGGAGTGTTTGTTGACGAAAAACTCAACATGAGCACTTTTTGTATTAAACTGTTGCCTAGTCAGTTTTTTGAATTTTGCAGTTAGAGGCCTAACTTCCCATTTCCAAATACAATACTTTACACTCACATTTTAAAGAAGAAACATACTAGAATTTCTAGAATCTATGATTCTCTGTTCTGGAAGAGAAACTCCTTTCTGATTTCAAATTTAGAGATCAGTGGGACTGATAAAGTGAGAAATCTTACTTACTCGTTCATGCAGTTTATGCCGACTGTCCAAAGCTGTCTGACTGCATCTCAGAAGATGTTCTGTTACAGTCAGAGCAATGTCTAAGCACAGGTAGAAGTCAAAATCTAGTATTGGTAGAGGTCCTGTTAACTTGCATGTGGTGGTGTAACAACCACATGCAATGACTAGCCTGCTTTAGCCAGGTGGGATTTGTTAAAGCAGTTTGGTATTCATTTGAAGGAAAACTCAAAGGAAAGTTAAAACTAAGCAGATCTAGCCTTCTTAAGTGGCTTGCAAAAATTGTGTAACTCACATACTCTCTGGGGATGCCTGACTTTGGGAGAACACATAACTTCCATCTTTAATTTCCTAGATTTCTTCCCCAAAGTTCCCCATCCTGAGCTTCCACTAAAGACACTAAAATTTTGGTGTATTAATGATAATTCTCAATATCTGGCCCTGTTATCATTTCTGTGGACCTGTTTCTACAAGCACTTAAATATCACCATCCTCTATTGACACTGTTAGGAGAGAAGTGTTTGCCATGCCATAGGGCTTCCATCCAACCTGTGAATTTCCAGTGCCATTCTTAAAAAGCATTTCTGATTATCAGCTTAGAAGAATATTTATTGGAGGGTCTTATTTATAATTTGGCTGATTACTCTGTTTACCATAGCTTTTATGCCTTTCAAAAATGATTAATTTGTCACTCTACTATGTTCCATTCTGTTTAGTCATGCTTGGCTTAGCTCTATTAGTTTATTTGATGCCTTTGATTCTAAATCTTCACTGGCATGATCACTGTATATCCATTTTCAAATCCATAAGTATCTCCTATTCCTCAGATTTCTTTAAAACAAGTAATTGACTGTAATCAAGGGCTTGAATGTTTCTGAGCAGCTGCACATTCATTTGTCTGTCACAACCTCTTTATTATATACTAAAGAAAACAAACAACAAAAAAAAAAACATTTGTTTTATCAGAGTTTCTTCCATGAAGAGATGTTGCCATTTGAAAAGGCAACAAAATTAAGATATGCTCTGATGCCAGTCTTAGGTTATTATCTCAAAAATTATATCTTTAATGTAAACTCAATCACTGCAAATACCCTGATAAAAAAGTAAAACATGATGAAAACAGACTTTTATTTTAGGACAAGTTTCACCATTTGAATCTTTACTTCTACCAACAATATAGTTATTAAAAAAGGACTATTCTATACTGTTTAAGATCCTGAAAGTTTATCACAGGGTCACAGCATAGGGGTGATTAGGATCTTGTTTCAATTTTTAAATTATTTTAAAAAGCCAAGTGCTTCCACCACATCTGCTCACAATTAGATGCTTTTTTTTTTTTTTTGTCTTTTTATCTTCCAAAACCTGTTTGGTGATATCCTTGTATGTGATTAATGAGATAGACGTCACATGTACAAATTTTGAAATCAATATCTTATTCTTGTTTTTATGGAAAATAATTTCATGATCAACCACTTTTATGTAACTATAATTAAAAAGATACACATTTGACAAATTATTACTGTTTAATGAGTCAGTGAAGAAACACTGTGTGAAAATAAGTTAATCTTCCAACATCTCTTTTAATAGGTAACTACTCTCATTAAATAAATAAATAAATAAAATAAAAAGAGAGAGAGAGAGAGAACGAGAGTGAAATTAATTTCCTTCAGTCCAAGATGCTAATACAGTATACAAGGAGTCAATGGCAAGTAAGAGTCCTATACATAGGTTCACTCTGCTACTGCAAAAAGTTTAATATGTGTATATAGTTATACGTAAAAAATTTAAGATCATCAAATTCTCACACAACTTTTTAAGTACCGTCTCAAGATTTAAAAAAAAAAAAAAAAAAAAAAAGACTTTAGGAAAGGGTAATTCAGCCTATTTTCTCAATGTCAGATAGATAGGACACTCTGTGTGGATCTGTTAATTATAGAATCATAGAATAATTAGGGTTGGAAAAGACCTCCAAGGTCATCTAGTCTAATTGTCCCTCTACCACTAATATTACCCACTAAACCATGTCCCTAAGTATGACATCCAACCTTTCCTTAAACACCCACAGAGATGGTGACTCCATCCCTGGGCAACGTGTTCCAATGGCTAACCACTCTTTCTGAGAAGAAATTTCTCCTAATTTCCAACCTGAAATTTCCAATCAATCCACTACATTCTGAGCTTCATATATGACAGTCCCTTTACTGTAATTTTTCCATTCTGCATTGTTCACAAATTCATGTGATGGAACATATTTAAACATTTATTTGTATGCATGTTACACAAATAAGTGGTTTGTTCATTGGCATGCTTTCACACAGATCAAAGCTACATGAATTTTCTGTGATATTAATCACGGGTGAATTCTTCAGGAACAATTGTAGCACCAGCCCTTAGTCCTGAAGAGAACACACTCTCAACTTTTCTGGATCCAATACTGTGGACTAACCTTACATAAGGTCTTCAGGATATGTGTAGATGTAGCACTTAGTAGAATGGTTTAGCAGTGCACTTGTCATTATTAGGTTAAAGATTGGACTAGATGATCTTAGAAGTCTCTTCCAACCTGAATAATTCTTTGATTCTATATGCCTGCATTTAAAATGCCCTATAAATGACACCCTCCACTAAACCTTCCAGAGCTTTTAAAATTTGCTGATACTGTGATTAGATTCTGAATGCCAGCCAGTTTTAAAATTTTTATTTTATCTGGCTTGATTCCTAGGACTCAGTCCAGAGTGTCTTTTGGTCTTGTTAGTTTGTCAAATAAGCATATAAGCATAAATGATATTGCTCTTTCTCAAAGGACTTTTCTTTCATGATATCAGATGACCTTATTATAGACTCAAATGTATTGTTTTCCATAATATTGCAGAAATTATTATAAATTATTGACATTAAAGAACTGAATCATGAACCTGGGGCAATCAACAATTACGCTGAGAAAACAGGTTCTGCTAAGATCTGTATCTTCTATCTTCAGGTCAGGTCCTTCTGAGCCACATGAAGACTGAGAAAAATATAGGATATAAAGAGAACTGAAGAGCACACTCTTGCTGAAAGCTTCACCAGAAAAATAAATAAATAAATAAATGTGAGGTGTATTAGATATGTTTCTAGAGTTATCTATTTTGTTGATATTTATAGTGCCTCAATTGTAAAGTTTTCACATAATTTCTGTAATTGCAGCTATTGCACTTGCAAGAACCTTATAAAGGGTCTTTCTCTTAAAGCACCCACTGCTGAAATATTTTTCCATATAGGTTTATGCTGCTTTTCCTACCACTGAGAGATTCAAATTTAATTTTCTATAAACATATCTGATTTGTAAAATACTTATTGTCTACTCAGAGTTGTTCTTTGCTTTACATATTATTTTATTAATTTTTGTAGACATTCTCTCTTTTTCTCTGACTCTTCTGGGAGAGTCCTTATATCCTTTCTTCTTAAAACTGCAGTATTTTGTCCATATATTGTAAATATATGCAAGCAAAAAATGTCCCCAAAGCTTGAAAAGAACTTTGACTTCATAGGGCTATAGCACTTTGTGCTATAGCACATAATAAGTTGAGACAGACCTCTTCTGTGTTTATTTTCATCTACATGGATCAGATCAGATGGTGCTCAGGAACAGAAACAAAATAAATAAGGAATGAGCAAACCAAACAACCCATAAAAATACCATCTATAATTTTTTCACCTAATATCATTTACCTATACCATTTTGGTATGGGAAGATTAATGTTCCCAAACAGTAATATACGTGTAATAAATAAATAAATAAAATGATTGACAATTTAAATGCTGGACTTCATATTTTCTACAGAAAAAATGCAGCCTTTCATAGCCTTTGAACAACAGCTTTTGTTTTGAACCTTGTATTACTAGTAAATTTTATGTCATACCCCCAGGCCTGCATGAGCTGCATAGTACAGGAAATTCTGAATGTTAGTGTGGCCTAATCCTGGCCATACTAGTCCTTATTACATTAAAAAATTGTGACACTTGGTTCTTTCTCCCTTTCTTTCTTTGTGGGGCATTTTAAAATACTCTAGGAGAATTTGTCATATCTCAACATTCCACTCAATCAGATTATTGGAGTGAAATGTACAGAATATAATAAAAAGGTGTAGAATAAAGTCAAAGAAATTGGATGTTTTGCAATTTATTTCAGTATTAATTCACATTAATACTTTTTTTTTTTTTTTTTTTTTTTTTGTCAAGGTTTGACACGTAATAAAAACTCAGAATTTTCCATTACAGAAAATGTAAGAACTAACATTTACAGGTGAAGCACCCATCCTAAAACCTGGTGGCCGTATTTTCTGGTATTACCATATTTCATATGGTAGTAGAAATATGAAATGAGAAATATGAAATATGAAATGAGAAAACACTTTCACAGGAAATGCACCTAGTCTACTAGACAAAAATAAAATCTAAAAGATAAAAATAAAATAAAATAAAATAAAAATAAATACAGAAATCCATATATGACCTGATTCCTGTTGCTCTGATTTGAACAAATACTGAACAGTAAAGTAGTGACAGATTTTATAGCATGAAATCAAATGTCTGAAAGACAGCAATATATGAGATATCATATAATATTTGCTAATAGATAGGGACATAACACGTTTTGTCAGCAGCGTGTGGTCCATGTAAAACTGTTGATAAGTTATGCAATTTATTATCTGTTTTAAATATCTCTTAAATTTAAGGGTACAAGCTGATCATATTTTCAGTCCTTCAGTGCAGAATGCTTTATATCAGATGCTGTTATTTAATAAAATATAACTGAAAAATGATGGCATTAGAGAACCTATGTTACACATACAAAATTTCAAATGAAGGCTCTGGGAAACTACTGAAAGCAACAATGGTAACCTGTGCCTTTCTTGTCTTCTCTGGCCTCTCACTTTATAGCACGAGTCAATAAATACATTTAATATTCCAACTACTTATTCATTTCCCATGTATGTTGTTTCTTTCATTTCTTCCCCCCTTCTTTTATGTTTATTCCCTTTTGCTTTAACCTGTTAGACATTGACATTTTTATTATAGTAAAATATGGCTTAAATTGACACCTATGAATCTCTTTTACATCCTCAGGACAGGTCATTTACTCATCTGTACACTGTGCTATATTTAAGTTGTGTGCTAGACTGAACGCCTAAGGAGACCCCTCGTTTCATCACTAGCCTTTCCTGTGTGACCACCTGGCTTCTCTATTGAATGCATTGCACAAGAAATCCTTATACTGCCATATATTTACCCAATGTAGCCTCCTCCCCCTCACACTCCCCTAACTTTTTTATTTTTTTTTTGACCTAGACACATATATGGGAGCTGCTACTCATTGGGATGCAAGATCAGATATCCAGGTAGAGACAAGTGATGAGTGGTGTTCCTCAGTAGTTGGTATTGGAACAGGTGTTATTTAACTTGTCTGTCAGCGACACAAACAGTAGTATTGAGTGCATCATCATTGGACACCATTGGTGTGGATGACACCAAGCTGTGTGGTGCAGTCAACTTGTGGAGGAAAGGAATGCCATCCAGAGGGATGAGGACAGGCTTGAAAAGTAGGCTTGTGAGAACCTCATGAATTTCAACAAGACCAAGTGCAAGGTTCTGCATCTGGGTTGGGGCAATCCTAGGCACAACTACAGACTGGGTGGAGAATGGACTGAGAGCAGCCCAGAGGAGAAATATGTGGGAGTGTTGATTGATAAGAAACACAACATGAGCCAGCAATGTGCACTTGAAGCCCAGAAAGCCAACTGTATCCTGTATCACAACTGTATCAAAAGCAGAGTGGCCACATGTTGAGGGAAGTGATTCTCTCCATTCTCTCTGCTCTTGTGAGATCACACCTCGAGTACTGTGTTCAGCTCCGGGACCCCCAACATGAGAAGGAAACGGACCCGTTGGAGTAAGTCCAGAGGAGGGCCATGAAGGCAAATGATCAAAGAGGTTTGAGCACCTCTCCTATGAAGACAGGAGGTGGGGTTGTTCAGCCTGGAGAAGAGAAGGATCCAGAGAAACATTATAGTGGCTCTCTAGTACCTAAAGGGGGTCTACAGGAAAGCTGGGGAGAGACTCTTTTGTTAGGGAGTGTAGAGATAAGACAAGGGTAAAGGTTTTAAACTAAGAAAGGGTAGATTTAGATTATATAATAGGAATAAATTGTTTACTATGAGAGTTCTGAGGCACTGGAACAGGTTGCCCAGAGAAGTTGTGGATGCCCCATCCTTGGAAGTGTTCAAGGATAGGTTGGATGAGGCTTTAAGCAGCCTGGTCTGGTGGAATCTGTCCCTGCCCATTGCAGGATGGGGTGGAACTAATTAATCTTCAAACACCCTTCCAGCCCAAACCATTCTATGATTCCATGAATCCATGGTCACGCTGTGAGTAAGAGCAGGAACAGAGGTAAATGAATTTTTATATCTTAGTTGGCCTTTCACTTCTGACCAACTTTTCCTTCCTCAAACTCCTTTCCTCCACGCAATTGTAACAGTGGAAAACAAATTGGCCTTGAAGACCAGTTTGTGCTGGGCTTCCCTAAAAGGCTTGTCAGTATTGCCCTTTAGCATGACACTTGCATGACACTTGTCATGCCAACAGTCTCAGGATAGAAAGACTTGTCATAGAACCTCAGTTTAAGAGTTTTTGTGGACAGATCTGTCCTCCACAATTTTTTAATGGGGCTGTCACATGAAGCAGATTGCAGAAGCACTCCTGTGGGCTGTGACAAGTGTGGCAAGTACTGGTTCACACATGCCTGGTACATAACTAGGAGCAAAAGTGTCCTCTTGTGGACCAAGAGTCCAGCTCTCACTACTGGAATTCAATTATCACACCACGAGTGAAGTTGATGAAAGGCTATGAGCAGTATCCAAGGCTAAATCATCTTACTTTCAGCCATACTCAATAAATCCACACTCTTAAATTATATATCTAGGCTCTACAGTCAATTTATAGACAGGTTTCAGTTAATAAGTAAAAAATGATAAAGGCAACAAATATCAGGGTCTTGTAATCAAGTTGCTTTGAAGAGGCAGGAGTAATTCTTCCTGACTGGGATTTTCAACCTGAAACAATGTCCTGGAACTACATGTGGTCCTCAGACCTTCTTTATGCACCACCACCTGAGGAATAGGTAATTGTAAGCAACACTTCATGTAGATAACATGCTCATCCAGAAATCATCAAATAGGTTTCATTCCTTCCTCTGACAACAGGAAGTTAAAACTCTTCTACTTTGCAAATAATTGAATAGTAACTGTGCTGTGAAAAGAGAACAAACAGACTTCAGGAGCATTACAGCATTTATACATTTCTGTATGTTTAAATATTTTATATTAATTATCTACAGGAGCTGAGAATCTCTTCTCCCAGGTGAATGACCTTCTATTCAACTTCGTGAGTGGCCCAGTATGCTTTGACACTGTCTGAGTCTAGCTGCCTATACAGGTTAAAGATAAGAACAAATGAAAAAAAAAAAAAAAAAAAAAAAAAAAGGAAAATATCTAAAGTGTGATTCCTGAACTGCATTAACTGCATTACATAATCTTGCTGCATCACTTCCATGTTTTCTTCCCTATTGATCTCCTTAATTTGTAGCAGCAGTTGTGTTTCTGTCCCTCCTCTTTTGTTTCCCTACCTATATTCTTGTGCAAGAAAAGAAGCTGTAACATCTCCTAAAATTCACACACTCAAGAACTCAAGATCAGGACAGAAAAATAAATAAATAAATAAATAAATAAATTGAATAAGAGTCTTTTGCAACAAAATTTGTCATACATCCACAACTGGAAAATTCTATAATTGATTTGAGTCTTAACTACTACCTTTGTACTGCTTAATATCAGGGATCCCTCAGGATTTGTATTTGTATTTGTTCCCTCCGGACTTAGTATTTGGATAGATGCAGGTGTTATTATTTTTGCAAGTTCATGGTAGACCTTGAAAATCTTGTCCACAGAGTTGTGAAGAGTCTTTTTACTTCACTGGTTGTTCACAGACTGATGCAAAAGTTAGATTTTCAGAAGAGAAAAGATAGGGTGGGAAAATAGGTTTAGTGCTTCTTAATGGCAGGTCACTGAAGCATATACCAGCTTCTTTTTGCCCTATGTGAAAAAATTATTTTTCACTGGAACCAGAAGATATAGAAAGATAGTATCTACGGGAGTTTATTTGAAGGAAGGGGCATGCTGTTATCTGTGAGGTGTCCCAAAATAGACACTAAAGATTCTGAGAAGTGGAGTTAAGGTCCTCATCAGAAAGCAATGATAGACAGCAGTGTGGAAAGCTGTGAGACAGGAGTTACTGTGTAAGTAAGGAGTTACTGTGTAATTAAAAATGGAAAATGTTCATTCTGTGTGTTTTAAAGAAAGCCTCCGAATTTGCATTGAGATTGGAATTGGGCAACTGCTCTATTACAATGCTGAACTAAGACAGCACTAGCAATGGTTGTGTCAGTTATTTTGACAGCCACCATTTTTGTCTAAAGCTGGAAGCTGCTGTTCCCCAGGCTGTCATTGGTTCAGAGACATGTTCTAGATTTTATGAGACCAGTAGTGACATTTAAGTTATTCTTCAAGCAAATAAGCAATATGGATTAAAAAAAAAAAACCCTCCTGTTATATAGAGCATTGTCCATATCAGTGGTAGAGAGGCCTGTGTTAGAGACAAGAAGAGACATCATATTATCTTGAAATGGAATCACAACCTTTGATGGAAATTTCACCTGCCAAGCCAGGGACATCCCTTTAATTGGAAAACAAAAACAAAAACAAAAACAAAAAACAAACAAACAAACAAACAAACTACTAAAATTTATTAACAAATTTAATGAATATTTAGTACATCTAAAAATTAACCCTTCTCCTCCTAAATTTTAAAACAACTAATGAACTACATTTCATTAATTCAACACCTCTGCTTACTAAATCAGAACGGTAGAAGAATAAGGTATTTATTTTTAATATGTTTCAAATATCTATGTAATTTAAGATTAACTAAAATTAAACAGATCTGATTTGCAAAATGTGACCAATATCTAAAACTGCATAAAGAGGCAGCACAGGAAAAAAAAAAAAAAGGCACAACTCTCTTTGTATTAAAAACAAACAAACAAACAAACAAACAAAAATGCAACATACTTTCAAAGGCTGAAGGCAAAGATTTTTCACATTTTGAATGTCACTGTCTTGCTAACAGCTCTTTAGACTGCAACTTTACAACAATAATGCACTGTTTCATGATTATTGCCTCCAGCTGAATTCAATCTTTTTTTTTTTTTTTTTTCAGTTCCCAGTTCCCTAGCACTCAACTACATAACACAATTAAACTAGAGTATTTTAATTCCAGACATGAAAATGTTGAGATTGGTGCTTTTAGTCCAGTATTTCCTTTTAAACGGTACTTTTCAAGAGAAAAACACTTCAGGAAAAAATATGGTAACTCTAACAACACAGTATTAACATATTACCATACTTTAATATATTTGGAACACAAAACTAAATAGAGTAGAAGGAAAGCATTTTAGCTGCTGCAAGTACTATTAACCATATATTATTCACCAAGGCAATCTAGTCAAACTCAGTCCTGCACTTAACAGGTACAGCTACACAATAACCAGCATCACAAGGTTAATGTTAAGCACTCCAAAGTGTGCATTTGTGAATATTACTTTTTCCTCAGAAAATTCAAGAAAAATGGGAATTGAAAATCACATGCAGTAAGATTTAATCATTACAACACAGTCCAAGGTCAATGACTTCTAACCTTGATTCTAATATTGGCTTGTTTAACCTCCTTTTGTTCTTTTCTTGACCTGTAAAACAGAGATAACATTTTACTTAGGTATTAAGATCCTTAGATATAAAATACTGTAGAGTGTGTAGAGTAGTATATGCATCATACACCTCTTTCTTCATAACGCTATTTAATTTTTCCCTGGGGTACATACTCACACACACATAAAAAGACCCTATTTTATTCATAGTATAAATTATATACAACAAGCCATAAGAGTCACATTAACTTGGAGAGGTGAGAAAGAAAGTCATTTATTTTTTTCTTGAACTGAAAAATAAATTTTAAATCAACAACATAGTAACTTGAAATGGAGAAATGAAAATTGAGTTATGTATCTGAAAACTACCATGAAATTCATTTAATACATGAATAATTTTCATTAATATGTTTGTGAGCTATTTCTCAGTCTTTTATGTACAAATACTATAGCAAAACTATTCTCATGGGAACAGTTATTGGTTGTCTCAGAGTGCTAAACTAACTCTGTAGATTAGAAGGGTACTGTTACATTATTCAGATGTGTTAAATCTTCTTATTTTTCTGTGAAGTGTAAGTCTGAAAACAAACAAACTAACAAACAAACACATAATATTTCATTTTTATAGTAGCATGGTAAAAATTCATTTAAAAATACTAAAAAAATCATAACCTAGTACCCAATGTGGTAGCTGTCTGCACATATATTCAAATGTTTGTACCAGCTTTGAACAACTAAATGAGATACTAAATCCTAAATGATAAAGAAGTCCTAAGATTTTGACTCTGTCTCATCCTCATTATTCTGCCATGGGGAAGTGATAGCAGCCTTCATGGGGCAAGGAGGTAATTGCTCCTACCCAAGTTGCAGCCATCAGCAGCTAGGTGGGGATGTATCCTGGTTTGGTCTCCAGCCATAGCAACAGTCTTTGTCAGAAGCAGTCCAGAAAATAGTCATTATCCTAAATGACATACCAAGAGGGGACTGCCAAAAACAACTACCAGGAGATGATCAGCTTGTGGCCTGGCTTGGTTTGTGCTAGGACAGAACTATGATTACTAAGTCTGGTGAGATAAGTGACCTGGGATGAGGATCTTGGCCTTGATCAGCTACCAGTTCAGTCTTTCTAAGTCTTCCTTAATGGATTTGTCTAATTTATGAAATGGGAGTGAAATCCTTATAACTGTTTTGTCACGAAACTCTGAATGTAAGCAACTTCTTACATTCATTACTTGCTTTATTTCTGATAATTCATGTGGTGATACTGAGACAAGCATTATGCTCTCTAATATGCTCAATTTCTAATGTAAGAAATTGATTTGTTATTTTTGCTCTTACTGAAGCATATAAACAGACCACACACCAAGCAGAAAACATGGCCTGCTCAGTGACATTGAGATAAGTCATAAGCTTCTGTAATACAAAATTACACACACCCTCCAGTGTGTTTAGGATTTGTTTGCTTATTTGCTTTATAAAGCTTTAACAAAATAAGCAGCAAGAAATAAAAACACTATTCAAATTGGTAAAGCATTTTTTGTACAGGTAGCATTGCTTTGCCTGAAGAACTGTGGCAGGTTCTTTTGTTTGAAATACAGTTCAACATTTTAGGTTGATATATTGTTGGGACTCTCAAATTTTTCTTTTACTTTCTAAATCAGTTCAAACAAGCAACAAGAAAGCTTGGCACACAGAGATCAAACACTGTTTTCACTACATGGGGCTCTAAGGAGTCTCCTGGAAAAAAAATAAATATAAAAATAATAAAAAAATTTCATGAGTCTTAGAATAAGCAGATCAGCCTCAGGTGATGGCCAGAACACAAGAAAGAGATCTAGGGGACATTCATCTTCAGCTGTGTTTGAGAAATTTCTGGATAAAACCTAGAGGGCAAGAGGGAGGTAGGCTTTACCTCATATTTAAGGTTATATCTGTCAGTAGCTTCACTCTGGTTACAATCTTACCAACAATCTTACCTAAATGGGAAAAAGCAATGCTGATGAGCTCTGCATTAGTGGAAAGCCATTAATTAGGCATTTTGAGAGCCTTAGATGGCCTTTGGCCCATGACTGGTTGTCAAATCCAGTACAAAACTGCTCCTTTGCAAGAAGCAAAATAAATATTCAGTGGTTCAAAAGATCTTCTGCAAATTCTATGTTTTCTTCTTTTTTTTTTTTTTTAGGAAGGTCTATTAAGAAAATATCTCCAGAGGTATAGTGAGAATATATATCTGGAACTAAGAATATTGCTTTATAGTAAATAAGTCTGAATCTAGAGAAATGTACAAATAATAAAGAAAAAATTACCTTCTTTTCTTCTCTTTTTTCTTCTTCACAACGATCTTGGAATTTTTGAAACTCTTTCAGTTATTGATTGAAACCAAGCAGTCCTGTTTATTGCCATATGTGTCATATTTCTAAAATAAACTAAAACATTTATCACATTTTGCATTTTCATTTCCTCACTTGCAAGACTTGAGATGCAGTTTATTTTAGATGTGGCACTTCAGTTTTAGAAACCTGGTTTGTTGGACTCCTTTAAAATAATAACATACAACCGATACACTCAATGGAGCATAGAATGTCTTTTTGTGTAGAGCATAGTAAGGACTGGTTTTGTAAACTAGATTACTTATATGATGTTGTATCTAATGTAAGCAAGATCTGAGAGTAGAAGTTGTTAATGTGATTGAAATAGTTTAGTCTGCTTCCATCCTTTTAAAATATTCTGCTGACTACAAGGACAAGTAAGGTCTAAAACATCGGTTAGAATCCTGTGTTTATTATTTTACCCCTTATTTTTACATGGATATGAAAGTACTCTTGCAGTAACTGCTGAACTTTTTCTTTTTATCATCTCTGTTACTCTCTCAGCATTTCTTTCCCTTCAATACCTTTGAGATGGTTTAATTTTAACTTAATATTCCAGGCTGAAAATAGTATTTCAAGATCTGATTCTTCACCAGTCAGGTGCAAGTCCAGATGGGACTTCAGCACAATAGTGTCAGCTGTTGGAGAGCTGGCAGCAGTCACAAAGAGATGGTAAGGAAGCAGGGAATCTCCTATTTTTTGGTTAATGTGCTGTAAGTCATAGAGAAAAAATTTCAGTGAGGTGTGCACAGAATGTCTTTCTCTGGCATGCTGACACTTTCTCATGGACGGCAAAACAAAGCAAGGCTCATTCTATGTGGGAGAGGTTATGAACAGAGCAATTTTCATTAAAATACTGTCAGGAACAGTATCTGAAAAACTAAGTATTTTATTCACCTCTAAGATAATTCTAGATTTTTAGAGATATGTGAGTGACATGGAAGAGTGAAGGTTAGTTTAAAATGCTGTGGTTTTCTTTACTCAGAAACAAGAGGTAGTCATTGGAGGGTTAGAAGCAGTACCTTTTGAGAGAGGGTGATTTATGTATAGTCTGATGACTGATTCAATATAGACAGGGTGTTTTAGGAAAAAAATGGAACCAAATAGGATAGAATAAGTAGATAGTAAGAACAATCCTGGATTACAAAGGAAGATAAAAGAAAAATACAGAGGGAGAGAGAGAAAAGGAAGACTGCATATGGAAGATTAATTTGTCCAAATCAAAGTAGATAGCATACATTATTTGTGTTTTTTCTTCTTTGGATCTTGTTACGTGCAGGATTTCAAACCTTCCTTTTTAATCAGAACATGGCACTTCTAAATACATAAACATGCTTGCATTATTATGGTATGGATGAGTTGAAATGGATTAAACCAACTTCATGTATCCCATACTGTGCTTTCTTTGGTCTTGTCAGCCTCAAAAGCGACCTCACCAAAGCATAAGTATTGCTTAGGTAGCCCATTAGCTCTACCAGTCTTGTCTTCCTGCCTGTCTACTACTACTAAACTCTGAAAAAATGTTTGATTTTTATTTCAGATCAATACAAATAAAAGCATCTTTTCAACTGTAGCTGAGCATGTTTGAGGAACATGTTTCATGAACAATATGAAGAAAAGTAAATAAAAAGTACATAAGGTGACCAATGATTTCCTAGAGGAAATGAAGCAAAATGTAGAAACAAAATGTTGCTCAGGATTTCGCTGTGAGTAGAATGAGATAAGTAAGTTTTTTGATAAAGTAATTCATTAGAATATATCTTGGTCTGACATTACTGGCTGCTAATACCAGGCAGTACTGAATAATACTTTCCCAAAATACCAAAAAAATGAATGACATTATCTCTGACAGGTCTAGAGTTCAGCCGTGACACAGAAATACCTAACACAAAATAATATTACATATAGGTCTTTTATAAAACAAAAATCCTTGTAAAAATCAAAAGGAAAAGAAAAAAATATTTAGAAATTCCATTAAGATAACGAAGAAGAAATTTTTCTCATTTCTCTGATTCTGTTTGATTTCCCATTCCAACAGTGAAAAGTTATCGAGGCTTTGAAGGTAACATTTTCAAGGATGATAAATTATATACACAAAGGTTATATAATCAGTGGTTTGAGCCACTTCCACCTGGGGAAAAAAAAAAAAAATAATAATAATACAATGGGCAGTTTCCACCATATATATATCATCAATACTTCAGAAGGCCTGAAACGAATGTGCAAATTATCTGAACATCTATTCCTCTCGGAATTGGTGGTAGTGAATAACATGATGGAAGAAGTCATATAAAATGATATACAAGCTATGAAATATCTTTTCATATACAAGAAAAACAAATTATTGTAAATTTGAGCATGAGAAAAATGAGCTTCTCAAGTGTAGTGCTGATTTCAGTCACCTGTTCAGTGAGCTTGCATTGTTACACTTGTTACACATAACCTTAGCAAATATGCAGCAAAAAACCAGCCTAACTCAAGTAACTATGCTAGAAATCATGTACTACTACTCCAGAATAAAGCAGAATCATACAGTTGAGGTGGATATGCAAGAGCAGAGATTTCCTAATTAGAGTCTAATAGACACTCATCAGCATTATATATCTATTAGATTTACAACAGAAGACAAATCCCTCTTTGATATCTCTCAAAGTTATCAGACAAATATATTAGCAATTAGAGCACAGAGAATTTTCTTAAGACTGTGGTAAAGTCAAATACTATTATTATTATATAATGGTAATAGAAAGGGAAAGCTTTATGATTTCTTGTCCACTTAGACCATATAGAAATACAAAAAACCTTTGGAAATCACCATCATTATCTTTCTCTGGACAGAGCTTTAAATTCTGTTCAATGTGTGGTTCACAGGCTTGAAGGTGAATGTTATGTTGAATAATGGTGGATATGATCTGAGCTAATTAATATTGCCAGATATAATCTAATATTATATATCTATGACATTCATAATACATAATGAATTTGAAATCCAACAGACACATTTTTAAATGAATTATTAATAGCCAGAATGAATAATCTGCTATTCAGTTTGTGGTATATGTTAATGCTCTTGGCAGATTTATAAGCTATTAAATATTTTGTCACCAATCTTGATAGCTATATACCAGAAAATAACTAAGTTAGTAACCATTTTTGAACTCATATATACTTAAGTCTTTTGGGAATTATTATTATTTTTTTTTAATAGGCACCATGAACAGGGTAATGCCATTTAAATGAAAACTGGTGTAATAATTATAAAAAGCATTGTTAATGAATGTTACTTAATGAAATTTCTTGTGTGTGTGTGTGTGTGTGTGTGTGTGTTCAGTGCATGCAACATATGAAGTGACTTCTTATTTTGATAATTAAAATGTTACCTGACTCAAGGTTACATACATGAAATGAAAGTAACAGGCAGCTCCAAGTGAATTTCTCAGTCTTTCTCCCAAGCTGTTTTACAGTCCTTCCCTTTAAGGTGGGGTTTTAAGATACTTTTGCTAAGTCCCAGTGCTGATCAGTTGGTAATTTTCTCATTAATTTGGATCTGCAGGCCACCTAAGATGACAAAAGAGGAAGGCCATCTAAAGGAAGATAAGACTTTTCAAAGCGGTATGAAATTCATGATAAATACTGTATAAATACTTTATGTCATCCAAAAATCTAGGGATCAGAAATCACTAGAGATTAAAAACCAAGTATATATGCAGTTTTTCTGCTAAGCTTAATGTTTACAGAAACACACACACACACACAAATTTTGAATAAGCGTATTTGCTTATTAACCAGAGTGAAGAGTATAAAGCAACATTCTTTAAGAGTGCTGCACTGGAACAATCTAAGTTCTGCAGAAATTCAGCTACTACTGTGAACTTAAGTTAGAAAGAAAATAAATGTGCTCTTTTGGTGTGATGTCTGTTGTGCAAGGTGATCTGTCTTATCTGTATCAGTGCCCCTTACCCAAATATTAGAGCAGGTCTTACATTACAGATCATTCAGATCATACAAAAGAGATAACTTTCCCTTCCAAGCACTATGGGAAGGCGCTGATGCCTCTTTGGCTGTGCTCACAGAGGATTTCTGGTTGCCATTCTGCTGTGGCAGCATAAGACACCACTGCTTGCACTTGCATCCATACTTATTCCACCCTCCTTGTCACTAGAGGTCCTTGCCTCCTCATATCCATCAACAGAACTTCACATATAGTGACCATACCCTCATTCTGTCAAAGCAATCTGAATTTGAGTGCTTTCAAGAGGAAGATTGATACTTTTTTTTTTTTTTTTTCATTTGACAGAAACGGGTTACAGAAGGGAGCATCCATGATGATGTTAGCATATCTAACAGGACAACAATCTCCAGTGGATAAGTAGTGATAGCTTGCTGAGGGAGGTAGTTTTATCTTCTCAGACAAAACTTTAGACTCCTTAGGACAGTGCACCAGCTTCTACCTTTTACGCTCCTTGCAGATTTATGTGTTGGTTTCTGTCAATCCTTCCTCTCACCCCCTGCTCTGCAAAAAACAATATAGCAATATGCAATAGCCCTGAATTATGATTTCATGCTATTACGCAAATTTAGAAAGAATTACAACTTTGAACCCCTCTAATAGTTTTTTGTTTTGTTTCTGTTTTGTTCTCAATTACAAGTTATCCCTAAGCAGTTTGTTAATTTCTTTCCCTACTTAAAACAAATGAAAAACAAATCATCATCATCAACAACAACAACACCAACAAAACAGAAAATGAAGCTGGATAATTATTTGTTTTTATTTTTAATACATAACTAATAGATTTTTTTTTTTTTTTTGTAGAATATAACATATAAATTAGTGATTTTTAATCTAAGTCTTATGTTTGTGGTGTTAGCATATAGAAGAGAATGTGGGGTTAGGAACAGAGGACAGGTGGAATTGGAAGGAATACATGTTCTGGTTGTCTGAGATTCTTGCCAGTTTTATGATTTGAAGAAGCACACTCTTTAAATTGGGCTTACGTGTTACAGAGGCTTACAGTTTTCTTCCCCCTACCTCTCCTTCTTAGCAGCAGCTGCTTCACTGACTTCCATATTTATAATTTTTCCCTAAGCATTTAAAGATGGATGAACTCATCTTGGAAACAAATGAGAATAAAATAGAGAATAAAATCCATTTGAGGATATTTTAGATTCTCTGGAGCCCCTGGTGTTCATCTCTTAAATTCCCTTCTTGCTTGAGGAGACGATAATATGAAAAAGCAAGAAAAATTACAAGCTAAACTTAGTCTTTTAATGATGTTGCTTCTGCACTGCATTCCCTATTATGTCCATTTGAAATATGCCTTAACTTTCAATGGCAGATACTATGACATTGGAAGCAGAGTAGAGACATTGTGTATTTATTTTCCAGTTTGGATTTGGGTATATAGGAAGCTTGTTGGATTTGTTTATTTGTTTGTTTTGACTTTGTTTTTTGATTTGTTTTTTATATGCTTTTTCTGATATCTATTGTGCAGACAGCCTGAATCAATACAATGGCCAAACCCCAGAGGACACTACCCACCAACTTGTGGTCCTCAAAATAGAAAGAAGGGCACTTTAATAGGAGTGAAAAAGTTTTCTTGTTGTGTCACGTTTTGTCAGTTTTCTTTGCAAAGTGAGAGTTGAGACTTTTCAGGCTAAATCAGTGAAGAAATAACATAGAGCTTTTAAACACTTTGGAGTCAATAGCAGAAACAGGCAATCTTCTTAAAGCATAGCTTTGATTTAAGTGAATCAATTAGTGTTTAATCACATGCTTAATTTTAAAAGGTTGACATTATTCATTATATGAACTTTTTAAACATACATTAATGAAAAATCTTGTCTTAGATAAGAATGATAGCTGATAATTTTCTTATGCACAAAAGTTTTTCCATACTTACAGTCATTTATGCTTCCTGTGATCATCTTTTAATAGGCTTTGACTGGCATGATGTGAACAAAGAGCAGAAAGGGCAAGTTCCTCTAGCTATCCTTAATAAACCCCAAGTTTCTGAAATGGGAGAATTTTATCTTCCTAAATACAAAGGGCACATGTAGTAACTAAAAGAGAGTGATGTGCTTGATAGAACAGTTTTTCCCTCTGTTTCCCTCTGCAGTGGCAAAATAGGAGAATGACATTACATATATCCTTTATCACAGAATCACACAGAATCACAGAATTTCTAGGTTGGAAGAGACCTCAAGGTCATCGAGTCCAACCTCTGACCTAACGCTAACAGTCCCCACTAAACCATATCCCTAAGCTCTACATCTAAACGTCTTTTAAAGACCTCCAGGGATGGTGACTCCACCACTTCCCTGGGCAGCCTGTTCCAGTGCCTCACAACCCTTTCAGTGAAGAAGTTCTTCCTAACATCTAACCTAAAACTCCCCTGGCTCAACTTAAGCCCATTCCCCCTCGTCCTGTCACCAGGCATGTGGGAGAACAGGCCAACCCCCACCTCGCTACAGCCTCCCTTGAGGTACCTATAGAGAGCGATAAGGTCGCCCCTGAGCCTCCGTTTCTCCAGGCTGAACAAGCCCAGCTCCCTCAGCCGCTCCTCGTAGGACTTGTTCTCCAGGCCCCTCACCAGCTTTGTCGCCCTTCTCTGCACCCGCTCAAGCACCTCCATGTCCTTCTTGTAGCGAGGGGCCCAAAACTGGACACAGTACTCGAGGTGCGGCCTCACCAGAGCTGAGTACAGGGGGACGATCACCTCCCTAGCCCTGCTGGTCACACCGTTCCTGATACAAGCCAGGATGCCGTTGGCCTTCTTGGCCACCTGAGCACACTGCTGGTTCATATTCAGCCGACTATCCACCATCACTCCCAGGTCCTTCTCTGCCTGGCAGCTCTCCAACCATTCCTCTCCCAGCCTGTATCTCTGCTTGGGGTTATTGCGCCCCAGGTGCAGGACCCGGCACTTGGCCTTGTTGAACTTCATGCAGTTGACCTCAGCCCATCGGTGCAGCCTATCCAGGTCCTCCTGCAGAGCTTTCCTACCCTCATGTTCAGGGAGTCCCTATGTTCCTCCCTATGTTCAGGGAGTCAGGAAAGCAGCTGAAAAACAATGTGGTGTAATCTCATCTGTGTCTCAGTGTGAGCTGTACTGAAATAACTCCTCAGAAATCAACCTTAAGAATCAGGACATAGCAGTGACTCAGTAAATCACCTTCTAGAAGAGCATCCCTACTAACTGTATCTATACACTTACGGGTTCTTTATCTCAGATGTTTCAGTTAGGTTACACAGAAGAGTTTTAAATTTTCTTCTTAAGATGCTACAATTACCTACATTTAGATTTGAAGTAACTCCATGTAATATCAGTATTCTAGTGCAGGTAAATTTTATTCCCTGTATACATATATGACTGCAGTATATCTATGGAACATTGGAAAAGGAGACTTTCAAATCTATAATTTATTTCCAATTCTACACTAACTTTCAGTTCCTGCTGGAGAGACTAGTCTTTGAGAGACATCATTGTAAGAAATTGTATTGGGGTCCTTAAGCCACCCAATTGTGTTTTTTTTTTTTTTTTTGTTTGTTTTTTTGTTTTTTTTTTTCCAGCTAATCAATGATTAGGTAATTTAGGATAGATATGAATTTGCAATAAAGAGTTGTTTGATTTTGATGCTAGTTTTACTGATAGCCTGCAGATTACGTTCACTAAAAAGTTATTTGTGATATGTTATTTAACTGTCATGAGAAAAAAAAAAGCACTATAAATACAGATTTAATTAAAACATAGTATACTGAGGATACTTTCACTCAAATTACTAGTTTAATGTCCATTCAAACTGTATTCAAATAACTACTTGAAAGCCTCTGAATTATCTGCATTTCTATTTTAATTTAGTGTCAACAACATTCTATTGTCAGTCATGCTTCTTAAATTTATTTTAGTTTTTAGTTTTGTTTGTCTTTGTTTCCTCTTAAATTACTTGCTTTCAAAAATTTTGTTGGTTTGGTTTGGTTGTTGTTTTGTTTTGAGGAATGTGGCTAAAGAGGGACTTAACTTAATGTATGCAGTATAAACTCTGTCTGGTAGTCACAGAAAATCATGTGATGGAAAAGCAGACATGCCTCTTGTAAGAAAGATGGAAAGCGTTAATTTGAAATCCCAAATCATAAGAGAGTATTTGCATTCCTCACCATTTTTGAAAGCAGATGAAACCTTTTTATCTTGGAGCAATCAGGATGAAAATCTCTTAGGTGAATCCCAGAGATTTTGTTCTGTTTACTGTGTGAGTGGGTTGAATATTATTACATTCATATACGTAATACATTCATATTACGTTCATATACTGCAACACAACAAAGTGATATTTAGAGGTAGAAGAAAACTAGGTGCCTTGCATCAAGCAATTAATTAGATTAATTTTTCAAAGGACAAAGCACATTAGAAGAGAGAGTCAAGATGCTTAGATCTGCAAGAAAACAACTCTCCAGTTGTGGTGGGCAGCCTTAGCACAGCCTTGTAAAAAGCCCTGGCAATTACTTTCCACTTTACTTCAGAAATAATATTTAAAATATTCAGAAATAATTCTTAAAATTTATGTAACAGAGACTCACTTTTCTGCTCAATTAACTCAATTATGAAAAAAAAAAAAAAAGATTGGAATAATTTAACTGAATTTACTCCCAGAACTTAGAGAATAGTAGCTCTGACTGCTACTGGTCAAAGCAAACACCTTCACTCAGAATATTGCTTCTCTCCATTAGCAGTAAATCTGAGATTTACATCAAAAAAAATTATCTGTTTAGATGGACCCAGAGAACTGTTTTGATCCTGCTGTCTGGGAGCCATAAAGCACACAAAAGCATTTAGGAATAAGTAAATGTACCATAGATGTTTAGATTTAACAGAAGAACACAAATTTGTAACAGAACACAAATTTGAAAAATTTTGGTGTTCTACAGATCATGTATTGAAAAAAATCTACAAAATTCTTCAAATCCTGTAGTATAAAACAAGGAAAACTTAGATGAATACATGGTATGATACAGTATGCTCCAAAACATCAGATTATCTAAAACATGTAGCTCTTTGATATTTTTGGAATTCCTCATTGCTTTATTTGTCCTGGCAGAAAACTTAGCATATATGTCAAAAGTATAAACAAACAAACAAATAAATAAATAAATAAAATTATATATAATATATATCATATAAATAATTATATAACATGATGTATTATGTATATAATGTATTATATATATTATATATACTATATATATCATATATACATTATATATACTATATATGTCATATATACATCATATATACATTATATATACTATATATCATATATATACATTATGTATACTATATACTATATATATGATTTATATATGATATATTATATATACTATATATATATATAATATATATATTTAATTTTAAAGGAAAGGTTGCCAACTTTGTTGGGTGTATATATTTATATGTAATTATATATCACACACAGGCAGGCTAATTATTCCAATACTAATGATAATTCCAAAAGCTGATTGTTCCAGAAAGTCTTTATAACCATCACTTACCATCACTTCAGTTGTAGTCTCAGTCATTTCAGCAATTAACAATGTCATTCTTAAAAAAGCCAGCAAAATGGAGTATCAGATTATTTTTTTTATATATTTTTGACTTTCATTAGTAAACAAAACTCTCAACTCTGCTCTATTCATACTGTACTTGACAGAAATTCATGTCATAGCTTGAAACAACTGAATGTAGCAGGCAGTACACCTGCTGTCTGAAGTGTACTAACTTTCCAAATACTATATCTAATACCTCTGTATGTCACTCAGAGTGTGTGAGTATATATGTGTAATGAAGTAATCTGTGCTACAGATCTGAAAGAGCTGGTTTTCACCTTTTTCAACAGTACAGATATCAATAAAATAGAAAGAGCTGACGAAATAGAAAATAAAAAATAAATATAAAAATAGAAAATAAAATAGAAAGACCCGATGAAAAGCTAAAAATGTGTCAGCAACATCATGATGTTGCAGAAAAGGGTCTTGTATGCAGACAGACTTGAGAGCTACCAGTAAGACTGATGAATAATCCTGCATACTCTGATCAGGACTGATAGGACACAGTGGAAAGAAATACTGTGTCCAGATTTAGGTAGTATATCTCAAGAGAGGTATTGACAAAATGAGAAAGACCAGGGAAGATCCAGGAGAAAAGTGAAAGCTATTGGAAGCACAATGTGGGGGGGAAGAGAATCTTCAGGAGAAACAGGTTAAAGTTCTCACTGAACTAACCGAAGGTTAAAGGCTCTCACTGAAAAAAATAATAATAAATAAATAAAATAAAACTGTGGATGGGATAAGTGCTTTAATTATTAGCTTTGGCAGCAGGAACAATATATATATATATGCAGGAAAAGATCAAGCTTTATTAAAAATCAACAACAAAGAACAACAAAGGGAAGATGGGGTTATTCGTGTAGACTGTGGACTCTCCTTTGCTGGATGGCTATGCCAGGAAATATCTCACAGGAACAGTGTAGATAGCTGATCTGCAGAAGAGAATAGCAGCTAAGTTCCAGAAGTCCTCTCCAGATATCACTTACTATGATTCTCTGATTCTAGGCCTTAGTCAGAAAAGAGCAAGGAGAGGGGATTGAACTATGATAGCATTAATTCTTATCAGAGAAGATTCAGGGTGTTACAGACATTATTTCTTGCATTCAGCAATGGAGATATCTGAAGAAACAGAAGGAGTTGCTAGGTAATTGGAGCCCAGAGTTGGAGAAAAATAAGCTGCTTACATGACAGTTACATACCTGGACATTTTATCAGTAAATGTATTGTCTGAACTACAGGAGTCGTTTTTTTTAAAAAGATTGCCAAAGACAAAATGAGAACCATACTTCTGCATGTCATTGCAATTATTTTTTTTGCTATGCTGCATGCTCATGCCATCAGTTATAGCTTGCTGTTAAAGCTTATAAACACATTTCTACAGAGCACATTTACTGCTGTCATGCAGTATTCTCTCTGCAACAAATATGCATCTTAAATTGGCAATAGCTGATTATTTTCCTCAAAATCAAACAAACATTCAGCACATGCTTCAAAAACTGTCTTCCGTGGCTTATAATTATAAGAAAGGTATTATCACTTACATTAATTAATAAATTAAAAGACTTAGTATCTGCCATCATTCAGATCATCCTGTCCATATACTTTCTTGTACACTTCTATAGACATAGCAGAGTCCAGCTCACCTGGAAGTAAACAGTTTGGTAGCTTGTCGTTCTTCAGTGATACCAAAAGGTATCATGCTTTGTGGCATTGATCTGCACAGAAGCACTGGTCTGACTGTGGCAATAGTGTGGGCTAGCTGCTGGCAGCAGGTAGGGTGCCCTCTGCTGTATGGGGTGACCCATGAAGCTGCAGGAATTGATAGGTGTAGCTTGCTGGTACTAAGTATGTACGTCTCAAGAAGGAATTTGAAAGATCAATGAGTACTGGGAAAGAGAAGTAATGCTGGTGCTGACCTTCTAACTTTCAAAGAGTAAACAGAGTTTCTAAGGAGAGGTGAGGTCTGTGATATCTTTTCCTCATAATGAGGGGGACAGAAATTGTAATTACATGAGCATTTTTTACAAGCAGGAATCATTTTTCTTTTATTCATATGCAGAAGAGTTCAATCTCAGCTGGGTTTCCTGAGTAAAGCACTAGGTGGTTTCCTACATGTTGTTGGATAAAACTGTTATTATTTTTTAAAATTCTCTTATGTTAGGGAGCAATAAAAATTTCTGACAAGCAATTAGCTTGTTTTAACATGGAAGATAATGTCATGGCAATTATATCATTTTAAATGATATTTTATATAAAAATAAAATTGTTTCTGAGTAAAAGACATTCTAAAGCAAACCACTAAGAACCACCTGCATCTACTTATTTGAAAAGTATAAAAGAGAAGACAGTACTTAGGGTTTTATTTTTGTTGTGCTGATCCTTAAATTTTGAACAGATAATTGGATGTGTATATAAATAAATGTATCATCAACATTATGGCATAAGATTTAGGCACTTGCAGTTTATTGGAGAATTTGTTGAAGTTGCTTTAGCAACTCTACCTCAGACCTGTCATGAGCACATGTGAGATGAGGACAGCTGTGTGAAAATCAACACCTTCAATAAAAAGTTCAGGAGTTCATGACTAGTAACAGGACTTAAGTTCACAAATTGGTTCAGTAACTACTTAAAACCCTGCCCTCAAGATACAGGAGAAAAGTGAAGTAGTTTTTATTAACACCTTCTGTTGTGTTGCCTACAAATATCTTGAAGCAATTTAATATGTTGTAATTAGCCAGAAACTGGAAGTTAAAGTGAAGAACATGAAGGCTCATACATTTACAGGCATCTTAAGCAGACTTTTAGATTTTTTTTTCTCTCATTTCTGGCTATTTGGATAAGTAAGTTTTCTTAATTTTTTAAGCTGTTACAAATGGCTCCTTATAACCCTTTAACAACTAGAACAGAGCAGGGACAGATTCTGAAAAAAAAAAAAAAAAAAAAAAAAAGTTTCTTTTGTTTGTTTGTTTTTAATGGTATTCTTCATATAACTTTTTTTTTTTTTTTTTTTTTTTTTTCATTCATTTGTCACAGTATTGAAATTCCCTCTTCCTCTTATTGTGATTCATCAGGGGAAAAAGGAATCATATTGTTCTACCTTTTTTTCTACATAAACTGTCATTGCAAAGACAAACTTTTGTTTCATGAATATCATTCCCAATATCATCTACTTCCTTTTCATAGATCAGTAATTTTTTCAAAAATATAACAAAACTTAAAGATGCATTCCCCAAAAACATATTTAGAAAAAAGGTATTTCCTCAACTATTAGTTAAGCCCCACATGTAAAAAACAGTAAATATATAATGTTCTTCCTTTCCCAACTCATTACTATTCTTTTTGTTTTGTTTTGTTTTGTTTGTTTTTGTTTTGTTTTGTGTTTGTTGTTTTGTTGTTTTTTTTTTTTTTTTTTTTTTTTAATCGATCAAAGTTTTCAAGACCAAGTGCTTTGTATCTAGTTAGTTTAATGTATGGTATGTCATCAGTTGTGCCATAGCTCTCACTGAACTCTGTAACCTCTTGAATTTACACGTTCAGAAAGCTATGGTCCTTTAACCTGTGATTTAAGCCCAGCCCTAGACTCCAAGCATTAATCAAAGGAAAAAAAGGAAGCTATGTAAAAAAGCATTTGCCTTGCTCTATAGTCTGTAATCTCCAAACCCTGTAGAGTTGGTAGTTCAAACAACCAGCTTGCCATTTCATCTCTTTAGTTTTTTCTTTGTTTCTCATTTCCAAATATGACCACTCTGAACTTTGCTGTAGCAAAAGCTGAAAAGTGGGCTGGTAAGATTGACATCATGGAAAGCTGCTCATTATGATCCCGCCCCATCCCCCTTATAGGTGCTCTTTTGTTTGGTTGCATTAAATCTGTAAACAAAATAGTTTTGCTGAGGAAATAATGTAGAAAGGATGTGTAGAAAGGATGTGTAGAAAGGATTAAAAGAGGAAGGTCTAATATCCACTTAAGCTTACTGGAGGACTTCTTCAGTCTGATGGTCCTAGAAAAGATCTTACATCAGTTTTGTTGTCATATTTAAACTGTATGAAGCTACAAACCAGCTTAATGGCTTATATTTGTGGAAGTCAACTGGTTACACAGAGTTTCACATATAAATCTATTTCCTGTAACTTGAAGGAAAATAGCAAGTGAAAAATTACAGATGCTACTGAAGTTAATACTTTCAGATTTACCTGATCTGTCCCTGTCCAGCATAGTGTATGTTATTTTTAACTCTCAATGGAGGAAAAAGATTGTATTCTTTGCTCCATTTTCTGTTTGCACTGCAAATTGGTTTAACAAGTGATCTTGGTAAATCTTAACATATTTGTAAGCTTGGAAATAATGAAGGAAAGTTCTATTTTTAGTAGGTCTAATTTATGCATTCTCAATTTAGCAATGCACTGCATAGGCCTAAAAAGAAAGCTCTAGTTTTAAAAATGTCTTAGATATTTCACTGAAAAACTTTTTAATCCTTTAGCCTATTTAATTGCTTCTATGTGTTATTGGTTCTTCTCTTATTGCTTCTTCAATGACATTTCATTAAAAAAAAAAAAAAGGAA
Organism: Aythya ferina; assembly: GCF_964211825.1. NCBI lineage: Eukaryota > Metazoa > Chordata > Aves > Anseriformes > Anatidae > Aythya > Aythya ferina. The sequence continues at coordinate 26,598,846 of NC_140298.1, forward strand.
TACAATCTAACATAGCAAAAGCAGCACTCAGAAAAGAAATTATTTACTCACTTATGAGGGGAATATAGCATTCGAATACTCCACATGAAATCAGTATCCTTGGCAGTTAAGTTGATGACATTATATGAAAAGTTGTTCTTTGAGAAGCACTAGGGTGTGCTTCTGAGTTTCAGTCTTTTATGTAAGCCTACAGCTGAGACTGTCCCTATAGGTATGCTGCAGTCACCACCTGCCCTGCCAAACAAAGCCCAAGGTACACTCGGCAGCTACAGGAAATTTTACATACACATGAATTTCCAGAGAGTTCACAAAAATGCATCATGACTTCTGTTTGCTGGATGTAGTCCTGTTTCTGTGACATGCAAATTAAAAAACACATCTATGGATTGAATAGTAAAAAATCACCCAGATCCTTTAGTCTAGACCTCTTGCTTGCTGTCTGATTCCAGCTGATTATTTTTCTATAAAGGTAATATGTTCTAAAGCAGAAGGTCCAAGATTTGTCCTTTTGGGCAAGTATTTTGTTTCATGTGAAAAACGTCATATAAATAGTATATCATGAAGAACAAACATGGAAACACAACATCCTCATCAGTAGTTACACGATTCAGATGTTATTTGAATTCCCCATGCATAAGAAGAAGAGATTGTCAGGATAAGGGAATGAGCTGGAGCTGCAGGTGGTAGGCCTACATTTTATTAACATCACCAGAGATCTACAATTACTAGTCATATGGCTCTCTGTCATTTCACTGCACAGGCTTTTATTTCATATCTTTGGGAAAGTGATTGCTGGGACAACCACAGAATGTCTTTGTGCGCTGGAGTTTTCTTTCTATATTTAGCACCTACTTGCTTTCCTTTCACCTGATTTCCTTTTCCCTGAGAAATGGTTTGACATTATAGTTTCAACTTCTAATTAAAGAAATTTTTCATATTCAAAGTACCTGGGAAGATAAAAATGTCACTGTGCACTGAATGCTGCAAACTCCACCAGCAGAAATCTTGCTGCCTATTAAGAGCATAATGGCAGCTGCACCATAGTGGAGATTGGCAGAACTTGGGAACAAAAGACCTAAATACCCTTCTTGATGTCACATACTACTCTCTGTATCATTTTGGTACACTTTTCTTGTGCCATTTTGTTTCTTTCTACAGGAGAAGCTGTGTTACTTTTACTTAATTTCAGAATGTATTTACAAAACAAGGCCGTTTGGCAGAGTGTATGGCACTATGCAATTCTGTTATGTGCCAGTTCAGAGATACGTCTGATTAGATTATTTCAGATCAGCTCATGCAAAAGAACTATGCAAGGCATGTGTGAGTGATATTGCTTGATCAGAACTAGCCTGACCAAAAGCTGTATTTATTTCTAGCTAAATGGATGTCTCTTACAGTAAAAGCTAAAATTACTGTGTGTTGGTCTTCAAATCAGATGCAAGCAGAGTAATTGCCAAATTGCCATTACAATAGCAAAGTAAACATGAAAACAAGCTAGTAAAACATATCTAGTAAAAACTCACCATCCTCATTCTCTCCTGTAATTCAAAGTAATATTTCCATTTTAACCTCTTTAACAACAGTTAAGAACAAGAACGTAGATTTCTTAAAATAAGAAACATTCCAGCTTGTTCCAGCAAAGAATTTGACTCATGGCATTTTCAGGACACTTTTCAGCAACAACAGAAACATGCAAGCTTAGGCTATGTAGTTCTGGAAAGACTTAAAAGGCTAAATCCTGCTCATCTTCTTTACACCTGTGCCTGCCTATAGTGTGAAAAATATTACCTTTGTCTTTTTAATGAATCTTTTAAACTATTTTTTATGGCTTCTTGTTATGTAAAGATATCTGAAAGGCCCTTTTTTTCCTTGCATGGGGACCTATGTCTGTAGCACTGACTAGTATGGTAAGGGATAATTTATCAGGTGAAGTGTTTCCAATTATCATTATGAAGAGCAACATGCCTTATTTTACACGTAAGTGTAAAATGGATCTGTTCAGCAAAGAACTGAGCAGTACTCACACACTATTTACATACTAATTATGATAATAGTTTAGTTCTAAACAGTACATGTAAATATTGGTGACCTTTGATTTCAAGTACATTGTAGTTCCTATAATTTCCAGTGGGGGTTCACTCAATTTTCTTAGTAAGCTCAAAGGGCCCTTTAAATCAAACTTGAAGAGATCTTGTTAAGCATATGGATAAGAAGACACTATGCAGGCTGAACACTGTACATGTCCGGAACATAACAAAATGCTTCTAATAAATATTGAAATCTTTCACATGATTTTTCAGTGAGACCATTGCAAACTGAATTTGCCAACTCATATTAGTTTAAGGGAATAACTAATTAATATGATTTTTTTTTTTTCCTTAGAAAACTCTCTAATAGCACTCTGAAATAATTAATCTTGACCAATAAACTTTAGACTACAGATGTCAAAGAAGTATTAAAAAAGAATAATGTGTTTTGTGCATACATATGGGGACATATGGGAATATGTATGGGTGGACAATGATATGCCTAGTCTTGTAGACTTGAAGAACCTTGTTGTGTCTAATTGTAAAAATATTATTCATGTAGTATACTTAACTGGCAAGATTCATTCATGTAAGGATGCATGAGGAAAGCAAACAGTTCAGTTGTTTCGTACATAAATTGTGCCCATTAATTGACAGTCATACATCCATGTTGTAAAGGAGGAATGTCAGAACATGTGGGTTCATCAATTCCTTTAAGACCATTAAAGGTCTTTGGTGAGCTTCTGAAAAATATACCATATGCACATTTTCTGTACATATGTACAGAATGTCCTAGTGAGCTTTACCATTTTTCTCCCAAACTGATACTGCATAACAAATGCTGTATCTAAAGTAGTCAAAAATTGTTCCCAGATACTCCAGAATGTAAATTCAAGCAACTGCTCAAGAATTTTTAGAATATGCATCTGAACTCACTACTCTGCTGTGGATACAGTTAAAGGACAATCTTTCAAATTGTGGTGCATTAGGGGGAAATAAAGAATGCTATCTTTCCTGTTTAGTCTCACAGAAAGGAATATTATTTTTTTTAATTATTATTATTATCTGTTTGGCATTTTTTCTTCTTTTTATTCTACTGTCTTTTTTCCTGATAGTCAAAACAGTTATTTATTTATTTTATTTTATTTTTAATCAAGTAAGAAAAATTTCTTCTAAATGGGCTTGAATGTATGGGACCTGCCCACAAGTCTGTTTACTATATTCCCTTTATTGTTTTCATCTTATGATTTTGCAGTATAAAACGATCATTAGTACCCATTTTGTCACATGAAAATTTAGAAGCCAGAAAATGTTATTAAAAATATCATTTAACATAAATTTGTGACAAATTTGTAATGCTAGCTGTCTGTTGACTGTAATGAAATGTCAAGTGGCCTTATATGCATACTTTTCAGTTTTGCTGATGGAAAGCAGTCCCTTTATGGAAAAGCAAACAACTTCCCAAGAAGAAAAAATTAAAACCAGTATTTTTTTGCAGGAGACTGGCAGAACAGAGAAGTCCTAAAGTTAATGAAAAATCATTCTCACTTAACAGAGAGAAGTAGTAGTAAATATATGAAAAATATTTTATTTCTTTAAATTTTCAGCTCCCAAACTGAAAACCCTCATATGAAATGCAAATATATTAGGTAAATTACTAGATTATGAAGTCTTAATACTTCAAGGGCTCAACACATTTACTCAGATTTTGACAGTAGAGGAATAAGGAAACTTTCAATTTTTTTTTGAAAACAGATAGTTTGAAACACCTTCTTACTTACTAGATGCCTTTGTTGAACTGAGCTATTCAAAAAACTTAACTGGAAGTAGATACCTACATAAAGACATAGAAAGATTGCATAGACTAAACTGCAGACATCTAAACTACAAACAAAACCACCACCAACAACAATTATGAATACCAAGTATAGTGCATCTTCTTCAGAGTAGAAGAAGACTTCAGTCTTCTTCAGGTTCTCTTCAGAGTAGACCCTAAAATTAGTGCATATGCTCAAACTCTACTGAAGTGAATTGGAATTATGCTTTCATTTAAAAACATAGCCTAAATAATAATAATAGTTGAATGTTTGAAAAAATCTTTATTCTCCTTTAGACAATGGAAAGATTTAAAGAATTATGGATGTACTTTAATTTGCATACATATACATGTAAGTACTTTATGATAAATTTGTGATATTAATTTATATTTAAAATAAATTTAAATTTCTATTTTAGTATTTCTGTACAGATAAAATTGAAGAAAGGAATGAGTAACTCGCTGTAATGTAAAGCAAATAACATTTTATTTGCCTAAATCATTCTAATTGTCTGACAAGATGAAAATTTGAAGCAATGCGCAATGTTATTCTCGCTTTTCCTAATTGAAGTCCTCAGGTTTAGAGTTATGATAGTCCTAGGATTTTGGCCATTTCACAACTTAATGTCCTAACTACATAAAGACTGATCACTTAACACATGGCTGAAGTTAGTTTTGTTTCATGTGTTTTTATTAGCACACAATTATTTTTCTTGCTGATGACTTGTAAGTAGCTGATGATAAAAAACTGCTGTTGTAACAACTATGATGTGCTTAAGATGCATGTTTTACACTTTTTAAAATAAACTAGTCAAAGAAATTAGTATAAAACAAAATTAAATAAAAGAATAAAATAGAAAATCTCAAAGGTTTTGATGGTCACGCAGTAAGTCCTGCAACTACTAACAGCACAATATTCAGTGAGGTGGTTGGGCCTGCAGAGCAGCCTCATTGGTCCCATTAGCTTGCATACCACCTTCTGCCTCAGATTCATTTTTTTCTCCTCAATCTTATTTTGTTCCATATCAAAGTTTACCTAAGTGGGGAAAAGACATACTTCTTATGGAACTATAAGGACATTTCAGCTTTCCACTGTCTTAAGACCATTTAAGAAGCACACAGTGCTGTGGTAGAATACATTTTTTTACTCTTCTATCCTTCATCTATTTAGGGTTTTTCATTATGTCTACTACTATGTTTTGATAGTGTTTTCAAAAGTACTTCTTCAATTGTTCCAATAAAAGCATTTTTACTTTCCTTCTTTATACAGCATTTATGCTGTATTTGAACATGTTTTTTCTCCTGATGATGATGATGATCCCTTTTCCTGTTTCATTTTTACCATGTTCTCCATCTTCATCTTTTTAACTATGAAATGTGAATTTTAACCTCTTTATTTAGTACATATTTAACTCTCATAGTACTGTGTTAATTCACACTCTCTCTTCTCTTTCTAACATTGAAATAATTTCTGATAACTCTCCATTTTGTCTTCACCTTATGCTGTGAACTGTAACATCTATATGGGTCTGGACTAGAAATGTTGACTCCCAGGACTGGGAGATGATGGCTCTCTGCAGAGAATTGTGTTGACCTTTTTTCTTGTCAAGATAGAAATGGAGATATCTGCAATGGGAAGATAATGGAAACGTTATTTGATTATGCTTAATACTAAGCCTGTTTTGGATTTCTTTAGGGGGAAAGCTGTGCTAATGCATTGCTATTCTTTTTAGTACAATGTTTTTGATTTTCACTATTTTAATTCTGATTCTTATATGTTCATACATCTTGAATGAGTATTGTACCCTTCTCCTTTAATGTATCTGTTACAGCTTTGAAGAGCAAGTTTATTACATGTTAGGAAGGATAAGTAATCAACAGTCATTTAAAAAAAAAAAAAATTACACATGGCTTGGTGAGTGAATTATGTCCACAACATAAGACAATAGCTGCTGATAGGCACAAGTACAGAAAAATAGTTACTGTTATGTTTCTGTCTTACTCCATGAGAAATGCATCTCATACGGTCATATGGCCTACTATCTAGTCACATAGTGCCAGAATCAAATATGACATTCTGTTACATCTAGAAAAAGCAGCCCTGAAAATCCCCCTCTGAGATGTTGCCCAGCTCTATTATTGCCTAGATTTAAAGTCTGTGAGAGCTGTTCTTTTTTACATGTTTCCTAATTGCTCTAGTTGTGGCAATACTGGGAAGCTTGGCACATGTTTCACTTTCAGAATAGATAGGATTTCAAAAACAGGCATTCTCCAAACAGGTCAGTACTGTATTTATTTCAAAAGCATGTCTGAAATGCAAGTTTGGGATCTGGACGAGAAATAATTGAATTGTTTTCTATCAATGACACCTGTGAGATAATAGTCAGAGAAGTCTTCAGGACAGACACAGAGCTTGGCATCTATCACCCTCTAGGAGAATGTATGAATCAAGAGACTACTAAGGGTATTTTCCTGTTGTTGAAACTGCTCTGTTGCAGCAAAGATGAGTTGCTCTGGCTGGAAACAGATAACGTGAATCTCTGACAAAGTGAACTCTCCTCCCTGGCTTAAGGCATACACGTGTTTCAAGGAGTAGATTCTTTTAAATAGAGGGGAAAACAAAGAAACAAACAAAGACTCACAAAACGTTACTGTTAACTATTCAGGAGAAAAGAAAAAAAAAAAAGAGGTAAATCATGATGCAGTTTTCAAACTTATTATTATTAAGCATATATCATAGAGGTATGTTTCCTTCCTTTTGCAGAAGGTAACTACTGAAATAAATTTTGTTCATACATTTTTTCAACACAGAAAAATTATTATCTAAACATTGACAAGACCTTTGACAAAACAGGTCTTGAGAAAACAGGCCCATCTAGTCACAATAATCTGATCTCCCTAATGGTGGTGAACACAAATATATGGGACATCACCTGTGTCAGTAGGTACTTCACTAATGAGTCTAATTTCCTGCATTAAATGTAACCCCTCTAAAATTAAACTAAAATAAAAAAGTAGAAATATATATATTTTTTTCCTCAGAACATTCATTCTGTTTTCATTTTCATAGTACAAGATACATTGTCATTATAACTAATAGCAGACTTGCTATTTGTCCCTGTGTGGGGACTTACACAGTCCCTATGTGGTATCTGAAACTGAATTTTCTTTAACCAGATTGTATGAGTTTTCTTTCATAATTTTTTTTTCATTTGCTAGGGGTAGGGTTTAAACAGGGATATGATGGGTGTAAGAGGAAGAGTTCTGTTTGTTTTCTCAGTAGTTTTACTAGGTTAGTCATTTAAGATTTATCTATAAACTGCATTCTGTCAGAAATCCTCAGGGTGAAAATGAGGTGACATCAGAGGCAACAAATGACACTGAGTTCTTGCTTAGAGTGTGGTACAGTCTTGCACACACTAAGATAAATTGGAAGAGTTTTCTTGTTTTGTCTGTCATTAAAACCACTCCCTATTCCATTAGTTGTCATGTACCAGAACTGGGTTTTTAAATAAGTAGCCCAAAAAAAAATAGAAACCATAGAATGGGACTGAATGTATTCAAAAATTCTGTACTGCTATTTAGGACTGCACTCCTTTGAATGCACTCAAGAATAAACTACTTCATCTATAAAAAATGACTACTTATTATAAATGGAAAAGCTCAAGTACAGAAGGATATGAACCATCTGCACAAGTACTAGTTCAGGTTTTCTAGTTCTATTTTAATCATTATGCATACAGGGAGATGAAGCTGCTGCTATATCACTACAATGGTGAAGAGTGGTAATACACTTTAATTAAAAGTCATGGCCTAGTACAATTTTTTACTCATCATTTAAAATCCTAACACATATTTTATTCCTTAGTCCAAAAGAAGAGAAAGGGTTTCATTCTTAACATCTGAACTCTCACAAATTAATTTAGTAAGTGTACAAAAACATGTCAGAGAGTGTTCTGGAGACTGAAGTGTTTGGTATTCACAGGACAGCAGCACTGTTTTTAACTTTATAAGCATAGTTCGGAGTCCTGGTTACACTAGCAAAATTTAATCCCAGATGTATACAGCTCCAGTGATCACAGTATTCTCTGAACTGAGCACTGAATTTAAAAATATTTTTTCTATCAGGTATACTTCATTACAAGTTTGAGAAAACCAATAAACCAACCAACCATCCAACATTCTTTTTAGATGAAAAGATAATTTCATGTCTCTGACTTGTTTATTTTTTGCTAACTTTGAGGCTGAAAATATCAAGAGTAATTAAGGCTCTAGTATATATATTGCCTTAGCCACCAGAAATTTCATGTAGTATAGGATGACTTTTCATACAGACTAACAGATAACATTTGACTTAAACCTGTTTTAAATCTTAGTAAGAGAAATCTATATTACTGAGTTCCAAAAGGCAGAAGTGACAAGGATACTGAGATTACAGAAACTTTCTAGTCCTTTCATTACTTGTGCAGGTGTTGATGAAGTATAAGGCGATGGAATAGTTATCAATGATGGAAATAATGACACCAATAGTGATTGGAATCATTGCTTTTAGGCTTATCATCATGAAGGAAAAACAAGGAGAATAGAGCATAAAATGGAATAGGCAAGATGAGAAAAGAAATTATAAACATGATCATTTTATATAGTTGCCAGGAAGCACAGAAAAAAGGTGTCATACTTTTCAAAGATAAAAGAAGTAAAGATAGTGGACAATGAATATATATTTATTTATTTTCCCTTTTAATTCCTACTCCTACTTTGTCTTTGGTAACTATTTCATGTTTTTTTTTTTTTTTTTTTTTGCTTGTTTTTTTTTTTTTTTTTTTTTTTTTTTCCTGCTACCTTTGCCTTTCTGTTTCTTTCAATATTTCATTATTTGTAAATGAATGAAATGCCCTGTAGTACATGAACCACTTTTGCCTATAGCAACATCTGAAAGATGTGTGCAATGCAGCTAATTAAATCAAAAACTAACTTAAGCACTGCCTCTGCTCTGCTTATTTTTTGTTGGCTTTGTGATTACAAAACATCATTCACTTTCCAGATGAAAAACAGGCTTAGAATAATACAGGCAGTATGTAGAATAGCAAATTCTGTTGGAACTTGGAACACCATCTGAAATATTAATGAATACAATATTCTGCAGATAATATTTTGATGGAAATAGACACAGTCAAATTATCCACTGCAGATGAATAAGAATGAATCATCAGAATGTTCTAATTCTGCCAGAAGAATAAAATAAATAGATAAATATTTTAAAGATATTAGTTATTTTAAATAATTACTAATCATTAATGAAGTTATTAAATAGTCAAGTTCATGTTTTAAAGGTCTTACCTAGCTCTGCAGGTCCTTCAAGGCAAATATGTTTTGGAAGAAACAATTTCAAATACTTAAATATCTCAAATTTTGCCACATACAATTTCCTTTAATTAACAATACAACACAGGTAAGGTTTAAAAAATAAATAAATAAATAACACAGAAGTAAGGGTTGGAAAACAAAACAAAACAAAACACAGAGGTGATTTGCATTGTTTTAGCTAGGCAACTGAAAGCCAGAAAATATCTAAATACTTTTCAGAGGCTACAGATAGGGTTCTTCAAGGTATGTGGTAGATCCCAGAGACTGGCTGAAGCAGGAGATATGAATAAATTATATCTTTGAACACAAGTACAATCTTTTATGATGTTATCTCAAAATGCTATCTTCATATCAGCAGTCGTGGACCAGTGTATGTAAATGTTCTTTAGCCACTGCAAGGCAACATGAAATGCTCTAATAACAACGGAGATGAAAGAGCCTCATGTAACTGTCTCACTGGTTGTTCTGTAAGGATAAAAAACTCTGTGCATAAGATTTTCTGCATTAAAAATGTCATAGGATAGATTCTGCAATCATTACTCATACTGAACAGTAGATTAGTATGTGAATAGGTTCACTGAATTCAATAGCTGCTTTGAAACACATTTTGTGATGGGAATGCCTTTCAATAAATGACCCAAAATTGAGTCCAGGCTCCACAGGATGGGGTCTGGGGCAGCTTAAGAGAATATGATAATTATCTGCAAAAGTACTGGCAGGAAAAATAAATCAGTCCTTTGCTGTTGTCAAACCTGGAAAGTACAAAATTCAAAATCTCCTATTTTTCTAATATGCATTTTGGTAATAAATTGGATTTCTGAGGTGTTAAATGTCTGAGATGAAGCTGGTGCAGGCCAGTAATATAGCTTGATTTCACCTACATCTTAAATTGCAAAACTATCCTATAGCTTTGGTCAGCTTCCTGTAATACAAAAGTTTATAAAATTAAAGAAACTTGCAAATGGAAATCTTAGAAAAAACAACATTTTCGTGATGATGGCTGCTTGAAAAAATAAATGAAAATTATGTGCATTGAGAAGGCAGTATAATCTTCTTCAAAATGCTTTTTAGCCTGCTTTGATTTGAAGTCAGTTTAACAGTCAGTGAACAAACTAAACACTTTTTGTTAGGAAAATCTGCCATTGTCATAAAACATGCAAATACATCAGGTTGATTGCCCCTTAAATCTGCACATAATGTTTGTATGAGATTTGAGAATGAATAGTGTCACTTTTGGAGTTCTGCACTGAGCAAAGTTTTTTAACTGGAATTGCAGTATCTCAAGTCAGCATACTACTGATATGGAGTATAGTATAGCACAACTCCTGTGCTAGACTCAAATAGGGGTTATTGATTTTTAGTTTCAAAGTAAGGCTCAGAATTTAAAATCTATGTGTGCAAAAGCAAAATTCAACACTAACAAATCCAACAAAGAATAAAATGCCAAGCATGTGACAGATATTTCTCAGCCCATGTAGACTGTTGTGGCAAGAAGTTTTGTAAAAGGTTCCCATTACCCTTCTAGTAAATTAGCAAGAACCATTGTTTGTGATTCATTTTCAAATAAGCTGCACAATGAAAGCTAATCAGTGTCTGCCAATGATGAGTGTAATTTTGAAGGCCAATTAAAATCAGTGACTATTTTATTTGAGATATTAGTTTGCAAATAGTTGTGTTCTGGCGTGCATTTACAGTATTGATTCTGATTACTTGTTTAGTGTGTAGAGTACAGCCCAGTCGCCAGCAAGCTGCAGTGAAGCTCTCTGAGCACTGCAGGGTTTAGCAGAATGACAGGACATTTCCATAGAGCCTGAGATGCACTTTTACCATCTGAAATGTCCGTGTGGGTGTTTTTCTCTTGGATCGTTGCTTCACCAGCCACTGCGTCTAATTTAGAATTACTTTTCATTCTACATTGTTTTTATGTTCTTCCCTCCTTGCATTTCCATAAGCCCAGGGCTGAAAGTAGAAACTCCTGAAATCACCTAAGCTAAACCCAAGTCTTACACTAGTGGTGCAGGAGCAATGGCTCTTTGCTATTACAGTCAGAGTGATGATTTTCAGACATTTTTCATATTTGGTCTCCTTCAGTCATTTGTAATCATGTATAGATATGCAATATAGATCACCCCTTCCCTTCCCTTCCCTTCCCTTCCCTTCCCTTCCCTTCCCTTCCCTTCCCTTCCCTTCCCTTCCCTTCCCTTCCCTTCCCTTCCCTTCCCTTCCCTTCCCTTCCCTTCCCTTCCCTTCCCTTCCCTTCCCTTCCCTTCCCTTCCCTTCCCTTCCCTTCCCTTCCCTTCCCTTCCCTTCCCTTCCCTTCCCTTCCCTTCCCATCTTTTGCATTCTGTCTTCCAAGATTTTCTTCCTGTCAATCAGGGTGACTCTAAAAGAATGCATCAATATCCAGAACAACCAGGCTTGTGAAGGCCAAATTGTGACGCAATTTGTGAAAAATTTTATGAGGGGACAGTGTACTGGGAAATTGATGAACTAATGGCTGTCACCTATAAGTCACACAGTACTTTTAAAAGTTTTCTTTCTCTAATATGTAGTTTCTCATCTGAATTCCTGTGAAAACAGATCCATTATTGGGTGGCAGCATTTGGAGCTGGGAAGCAATCCACCAGAAGCAGGCTGGGGTATTACAGTAGATGGCATGTGATCTGCACTCTTTGACAACAACTACAGCAAAGCACCTACTGCCAGACTCTGTCTTTAAGGATCTGAGTCTAAGGCTGTTGTAGCAATGTGTTTACATATAAATGAATGTGAAATGTACTACTATATCAGTGTAACCAGATGTCTCCCTGCAGGGATTCCTATAGACATCTAGGTACTAGGTGGTTTTCATTACAAAGCTTTTCACTCTTTTCCCAAGACAGAACAGCGATACTAGCATATGTATTTACTGGCCACTTCTTTCAAAGCTGACTGAAGACTTTCAGTAATTTAAGGACTACTTTCCAGTGAGTAGATATCTAAGCCTGTCTGAAACTTGGGCCCAACTGTAGCTCACAAGCAGAGAGGAAAATCACCCAAATGTGCATTCTGGAAAATTGTTGACATACACATTTGTCAGCCCCTTGCAACCAGAGGTTATAAATTAAGAGCAGCTCATACAAAGGCTTGATCAGTCCCTAGCTGTTCCTGCAGGTGTGCATACTTATATGTAAGGGAGGATGCTATCTACGTTGAGACTTCTGATTTATCTGAATAATCTCAGTTTAGGTAGTCTGAAAACAGTCATTACTTTTGAGTCACACTGCTTTGAGATCCATAGTTTGCTCATGGACAGACAGGTACCAGCTGTGCATTACACAATGTAGTCATCTTCTGCTCAGCTAGGATTTAGCATGGTCATTCAGAAAACTGCGCACTTAAACCAAATATTTTCAAAGTGGTTGGCTAGGGACTCTTTTCTTGGAGAGCATTCTTTATTATAATTTCTCTGTGATATAGCTCCAATTTCTCAGTAAGTAAGACTGCACATAATATGAATGTTGTGAAATATAGCTGCTTTCACAAAACCCATAACTAGTTGTTCTTCTGAGTACCGCAAAATCACATTGTATAAATGACAGAATTAAAGGACATATGTTAAATGATGAAACCAGAATGAAACAAAGAATTTCTGATTGCATAAGTGGCAATGATTTTAGGCTTATTACAGGACTTTGTGATATAATGCCATATGCATGTGGAATAATGGATGAAAAGCTATGGAATACTTGAAGACAGTGTTATAGTAGTTTCTCACAAGAAAGATGAATTAAATGTCTATTTTCATCTTCAATATTGACATTTTTTAAAAAAGTAAATGTTTTATTTATCAACCTTTTGTATAAAACCAAAAAGTAAAACTAATCTGTACATGTTTTTTTTTCTTTTGCCTGCAACATTTTTTATTTCTACCAAAACATGCTTCATTATCTAATGTACATAGGTGCGTGTGAATGAAGGAGTGTTAAAAATTCTCTTCTAGTTGGTGTGATCTCTAAAGTCAATGAATCACACTGATGCATTCATAAATAATTATTTTGGGTCTCAGAAACACCAAATATACATGATCTCTCATATTTACTTTCCCTTACTGTACTGGGTCTGGCTGGAATGTTAACTTTCCCGGCAGCAGCCCATTCAGTGCCGTACTCTGTACTTGTAGCTGGAACAGCAGTGTTATCACACCAGTGTTGTGTCTACTGCTGAGCAGCAGTGGCACAGCATTGGGCCTTTCTCTAACCCTCCTAGGGGGTGGGCAAAAAAGTGAGGAGAGAAACATCACTAGGGCAGCTGACCTAAACCAATCAAAGGGATATTCCATACCATGTGGTGTCACACTCAGCAATAAAAGGTGGAAACAGGAAGAAGAGGGGAGGGGTGGGCTCTCGTTGAGAAGACGTCGGTCCTCCTCTCGAACACCGGCTGCGTGCGTTGAGGCCTTGCTTCAAGGACGTGGTCAATCATCGCTCATTTGTGGGAAGTAGAGAGTAATTTCTTTCCTCTGCACTTCCATATAGCTTTCATTTATTTTGTTTGTTTGTTTTCCTCCCTTTTTCCCCTTTCCCTTTTATTTCCCCTTAGTTAAATTGTTTAGTTCATGGTAGTCTTTATTTAATTATTATAATTATTTCCCTTTAATTAAATTATCCTTATCTCAACCCGTGAGTTGTTCTTTGCTTTACTTCTCCCCCTCCTTATCTAAAGGAGGGGGAGTGAGAGAGCGGTTGTGGGGTTTAGCTGCCCAGCACGGTAAAACCACCACACTTACCTATCACCTTCATGTCTCTGAAAGCTAAAGAAAATTTCATAAAGATTCAAGTTCAGGGTGCAGGTGATGTTTTCTCATTCTGGACTACATGCTCCATTTGGAAGCACAGACCATTTCCTACCTTCACCAAAATGGTTAATGCTTGCAGGAGCTTTAATTTTACTAATGTTGTTGTGATTTCTTGCTACTCTTGCCCATCCCACATCCAGCATAAAAAATATTTTCATAGACCATTTTGCAAAACAAAGTTTGGGGAGAGTTTAATATTAACTTCCCCTGAATTATACACCATTTGTAATTTTCTTTTCCACAATTTTCTACTAAAATCATACATTTGAAGAGTATCAGATACTCCTGTAAACAAGAGTGCTTTGTTTTCTTTCTTTCTTTTTTTTTTTTTTTCCCTTCTGCTATTTCTTCCATGGAATAATATAATTGTTTATGTCCAGCACTGCAATATTCATTCTCATAGCTCAAACAATGTTGTAGAGGTAAGAAGACATTGTTATCCCTACATTATAAATGAAACAAACAAAAAACAAACACACACACACAGACACACAAATGGGAGTCAAAGAGATGAGATCATCTAACAAGAAATACATGAGAAAAAAGTGTGGTAAAGTCTGTAGGTCTCTTATGCAGTGCCTTGACCTCTCCGTTGCTTCTTTCCAGAAATCACTGAATAAAGAGCAGGATAAGATGAAATATTTTGTGCTTGTTTGTCTAAAATATATAGAAGGAATTATGTAGAAGATAAACATATAGTTTTACAGGTTTTTAAAAAGACCAATCTTTCCAGTCATGTATCATGTCTATGAAAGCACATGCATGTCTTTGAAAACAGCTTCATGTCGTGGAATGATCAGAGGTAGGAATAGATCTCAAAGATTTAATAAAAGTGAGAAATAATTAAAGGCCCAAGTTATTTATACATACATATATATATAGAGAGAGAGAGAGAGAGAGAGATGTATAAATATATACATATATATACATATATATATATTTTTAATTTTTTTTCAGAGAAACAGCAGAATATTTAAAGTCTATTTGAGTATTCTTTGTTGTCAGTCAAAAAGAAATTAGCTATGAGAATGACATTTCCAAATGCAGATTAATTGAATTTTGTTAAGGGGTCAAGCTAACAATGACAGGACCTGCCTGAATCTTGAAGCATCACCCTCCTTCTGGTGGCAATCCAGATAAATTGTGCCGTTCCCAACATTACAACATCCTTCTCTCCTTTGTAATGAAATTAATTAATTGATGCAAAACAAAGACAAGACAAAACAAAACAAACAGGCAAAAGATAGTCTTATTCTTAGAAAAAATAGGCAGGAGAAAATCTACAGACTTCCTGCAAGTTGAGTTCAATAGTCAATATAATATCTTGTATCACAGCCCATTTAGATGGCCAAAACCTTTGCTATGACTTTGCTGGTCCTGCATCCTATTCATTCTCACCTGCATATTCCAGTTTTCTATGTTTGAAGCTGGGAACGTGAGAAAAACAAATTGGGAAAGAAACTAGCTACAAACTGTAGACTATAACTACAACACAATAAAACTTATTATTTTCTGCAAGAAAAAAAAATAAAAGTAGAAAAATATACCCAAGAGGCATAGAGATACATCTGTTTGAAACAGAAATGTTGATTAAAAAATAAATTACTGAAAATAGAATGAATATGTGCTGATCCAGTGCTATCTATATATAAATTAGTAAACTGTGAATTTTATGTTCCATGTTAGATCTTCTTAGAAAAGACTTGATTCCTGAAACTTTGTTTCAGGTCAAACAAACTACTTTGAATAATCTTAATAACATTAAAAACAATGACTCTATGGAAAAAAATAAAAATAAACATTTTATATCATCTTAGAAAAATCTTCTAGTATGAAGAAACCATTGGAAGAAACTATTTCCCATATTTTAGCACTCATTGGTCTATATTACCAAAAGCAAAAATTTTTTTTTTCTCGTGTCTTTTCCTTTATTGAGTCTATCCTGTTAAATTAGAGCTTAACATCATCTTTGTATTCTACCCTTTTCCAAAATTATTTTCTTATTAGCTACAGATGTACTGCTAACTAAATTAAGAAGGAGTCTTACTACTAAAGGATATATTGAAGAAAATTAAATTAATTTTTAAAATGTCACTGCGTGTATTTTGTAGCTAAGAAAACAGACCATGGTCAATTGACTCGCATTTGCCTAATGTTTAACCAACTTACTGTAGCTTTAGTATAGAATAGACTTAGACTTATTAGAATATTCATTCTGTTCATAGAATAAAATTCTTATGATTTTTAAAAGGGTAATTGTGAGCTGATACTCTAGTTGAAACTATTAGCCTTTTAAAAATCATAAGAATCAGAACAATAACATTTATATTTCCAACATTTCACAAGCAAGGCTTCACAGCTTTGCAGATGGGATAGCACTGAAACCAAATAACCCATGTATGAAATCATTTCTTTCTCTTAAGCTTCTGCCATCAGTTCTATCCACAGTTTTTCAGTTTTCATCTCTCCCTCTTACCAGCCAAAAATAAAAAATAAAAAAATATGTAATACAAGGATTCAAGTTCTTGTTCTCTTGTCTTTTGTAACTTGAATCTGTCACCTTCAATAATACTTTTTATCTCTCTCCTCTCTTTCTTTTTTTTATGCAGTTAGATTCTTTATATTCTGTAAGAAATTAGCATATATGCACATACATTTCCTTTGCAAACTGTTAGAATTTAATGTTTAATCTTTTTTGCTTTTTACCGCATTAAAAACAAACAAACAACAATTTCAACTAATCAAAGTAAACAAATACAATCAATTTTCTGTATTCTCTATGCTGGGAAAACAGATTGGATTTTATGTAAAACTGACTTTGAGCTGCTCAGGACACTGGTTGGTAGAGTCCCTTGGGAGGCGGTTCTGAAGGGCAGGAAAGTCCAGGAAGGCTGGGCGCTCTTTAAGAGGGAAATCTTAATGGCGCAGGAACGGTCTGTCCCCACGTGCCCAAAGATGAGCTGGCGGGGAAGAAGACCAGCCTAGCTGAACAGAGAATTGTGGCTTGATCTTAGGAGAAAAAAGAGGGTTTATAATCTTTGGAAAAGTGGGCAGGCCACTAGGGAGGACTTTAAGGATGTAGCGAGGCTGTGCAGGGACAAAATTAGAATGGCCAAAGCTCATCTGGAGCTCAATCTGGTTACTGCCATTAAAGATAACAAAAAACGTTTTTATAAATACATCAACACAAAAAGGAGGACTAAGGAGAATCTCCATCCTTTACTGGATGCGGGGGGAAACTTAGTTACAAGAGATGAGGAAAAGGCGGAGGTGCTTAATGCCTTCTTCGCCTCAGTCTTTAGCGGCAATACCGGTTGTTCTCTGGATACCCAGTACCCTGAGCTGGTGGAAGGGGATAGGGAGCAGGATGTGGCCCTCACTATCCATGAAGAACTGGTTGGTGACCTGCTACGGCACTTGGATGTGCACAAGTCGATGGGGCCGGATGGGATCCACCCAAGGGTATTGAGAGAACTGGCAGAGGAGCTGGCGAAGCCACTTACCATCATTTATCAATAGTCCTGGCTATCGGGGGAGGTCCCAGTTGACTGGTGGCTAGCAAACATGACGCCCATCTACAAGAAGGGCCGGAGGGCAGACCCAGGAAACTACAGGCCTGTCAGTTTGACCTCAGTGCCAGAGAAGCTCATGGAGCAGATTCTCTTGAGAGTCATCACGCAGCACTAGCAGGGCCAGCAAGCGATCAGGCCCAGTCAGCATGGGTTTATGAAAGGCAGGTCCTGCTTGACGAACCTGATCTCCTTCTATGACAAAGTGATGCGCTGGGTGGATGAGGGAAAGGCTGTGGTCTACCTTGACTTCAGCAAGGCTTTTGACACCGTCTCCCACAGCATTCTCCTCAAGAAACTGGCTGCTCTTGGCTTGGACTGGCGCACACTTCGTTGGGTTAGAAACTGGCTGGATAGCCGGACCCAAAGAGTCGTGGTGAATGGAGTCAAGTCCAGTTGGAGATCAGTCACTAGTGGCGTTCCCCAGGGCTCGGTGCTGGGGCTGGTCCTCTTTAACATCTTCATCAATGATCTGGATGAGGGCATCTAGTGCACCCTCAGTAAGTTTGCAGATGACACCAAGCCAGGTGCGTGTGTCGATCTGCTTGAGGGTAGGAAAGCTCTGCAGGAGGATCTGGATAGGCTGGACTGATGGGCTGAGGTCAACTGCATGAAGTTTAACAAGGCCAAGTGCCAGGTCCTCCACCTGGGGCGCAATAACCCCAAGCAGAGCTACAGGCTGGGTGATGAGTGGTTGGAGAGCTGCCAGGCAGAGACAGACCTGGGAGTGATGGTGGATAGTCAGCTGAATATGAACCAGCAGTGTGTTCAGGTGGCCAAGAAGGCCAACAGCATCCTGGCTTGCATAAGAAACAGTGTGACCAGCAGGACTAGGGAGGTGATCGTCCCCCTGTACTCAGCTCTGGTGAGGCCGCACCTCAAGTACTGTGTTCAGCTTTGGGCCCCTCGCTACAAGAAGGACATCGAGGTGCTTGAGAGAGTCCAGAGAAGGGCGATGAAGCTGGTGAGGGGCCTGGAGAACAAGTCCTACGAGGAGCAGCTGAGGGAGCTGGGCTTGTTCAGCCTGGAGAAGAGGAGGCTCAGGGGCGACCTTATTGCTCTGTACTTTAAAGGAGGCTGTAGCGAGGTGGGGTTTGTCTATTCTCCCTGGTGCCTGGTTACAGGACGAGGGGGAATGGGCTAGAGTTGCGCCAGGGGAGTTTTAGGTTGGATATTAGGAAGAACTTCTTTACCGAAAGGGTTGTTAGGCATTGGAACAGGCTGCCCAGGGAAGTGGTGGAGTCACCATCCCTGGAAGTCTTTAAAAGACGTTTAGATGTAGAGCTTAGGGGGGTTTAGTGGGGACTGCTAGTGTTAGGTCAGAGGTTGGACTCGATGATCTTGAGGTCTCTTCCAACCTAGAAATTCTGTGACTTACATTCTTTTTATATAAAAAATATTTTTTATACTGAAATAAATACCATGCTCAGAAATTTCAAAAGACAAAAGATAGTAATCAAGTCTTTTAGCCTGATTCAGTAGCTGAGATTATATTAAAAGACTGAACAGCTCAGACAGCTTTTTCATCACATGAGAAAAGTTTTGAGTCTCAAAGGAAATGGCATCACTCCTTATCTTCAAGGCTTAATGGATAGTGCTTAGCTTTCAAGTTATTACTAAAAGAAATATTTCTGAATGTGGAATGCATTTCAAACCTTTAGAAAAATGTGGTAAGGGAATTAGTGCCAGAAACATTGTTTCAATTGTTTTGGGTTAGGGTAACAACTATGATAGTAGTAGGAGTAGTCTATCTTTCTACATAAGAAATGAAACTGAAGTTAAGTACCTCCATAAAATACACATGCACAAATAAATAAATAAATAGATAAAATCCAATCAACAAAATGCAATGGTTTTCTGTAATTCTTTGCCTAGAGTTCTGCAGTTTGATATGATTCACAATCCACTTTCATGGAAGATATATTTTGATAATACCTTATCAAGACAACCAAATACCATTTATAGGAACATAATACTATAGTAGTTCTGGTCAAAGATCATAAAGCCCAATATTGCATCTGAAACACCTAACAAAGAGCAGGCACGTGTATCATTTTTCCTCTTCATCCTCTGTCCACTTTTTAAAGTCTACAGGTATCCTTCAGGGGATAAAAACAAAACAACAAAAAAGAAATATACAAATACTGAAATAACTTGTTTGATTTCCTGATCCACAGAAAACACAAGAAAGAGATGTAAACATAACTTATTTTGTAACATCTACATTATGGATATATATGTGTGAAAGAAATACATGATAAACCAAATATGTCAGGTTGAAATGAATTAAGATAACTGTGATAAAAATAATTCAACTTTTTAACATATTTTTCTTCATATTAGTTGATACATCCACCTTCCTTTCTACAGATACATGGTCCAGTTGTATAATAAATTATCAATACATATTACAGATATATATTTTATATTATCATTTTACTTTTGTAACATTTTATGAGTAAAGATAGTTTAATCTTTTGATTAAATCTCTTCTGGGCTGTTGTCAAAAGTACTGACAAATCTTACATATGTATTTTCGTATACATCATCCTTAAATTCACTGAAATTTTACTCAGAAAATATGTTCTGCAGAAACCTACAAAATGAATAAAAACATCTATAAATATGTTATAACTTCTCAAGTTGTGTGTGTGTACATAAAGGAGGAATGGAACATATAATATTGAAGCTCAAGCTTTGGAAGTCAGTAAAATGCTGACAGCATTTCATAGAGAAAGAATATGTAATTTCCTGGAAGAAAGAAATATCAAAAAACAAGAGCTGGTTTCATCATAGTCTTTTCTGAATTATTTTTTCTATTTGCTTCAAATATGTGAAACCACTTTTCATTTATTTATTTTTTCTAAACAACCTTGGCATTTTCTACTATAAAATTGATTTCTCCAAGAATCTCCACCCCGTATACTATGCACAATCATAAAGCTGTTTCACAGCTTCCTGTCAAAACTGGTTTTGTCTAAAGATTAGAAATCATCTGTTGTTTATTTATTTATTTATTTATTTATTTTTATTTTTTACCAAATGATATTTCACAATGGTAGCCTATCAGTTTTTTTCTTAAGAACTCTCTCTAGGTATGGAAGAGCAGTTTGATGAACTCTTATTAGAATAGACTACCCACAATGTCTAATATCAAGCATGCTGATGAGCTTTGTGCCATTAATACCTATCTACAAGCAAAGTTTAACAAAAATCAGATCTTAATTTTGCACAAATTGTGGAAACCTGAATTGAGCTTTAGGAACATATAGGTCTCTTCTGGTATTAAACACACTGGGTTTAAGAGAAAATAGGAAAGTACAAGGAAAGAAACCCAATTTCCAAATCAGTTCTGGCCCTTTCTAAGTAGAGGTACTCTACAAACATGTATAACAACATCAACAAAAGAGCTGAGCCAAATAAATAAATAAATAAATAAATAGATTTTAAAGCACATTTGTGAATGAATTGATAACCATATTGAAAAAATGACCTCAATCCAGAAAAGCACTGAAGTACATATTCACCTTTCCATTTATTTATTTTTTTCTTCAATGTATATATAAGAACGTATGCTAGAGGAGTTTAATAGATGATTCTTTAGGTTTGGACTACTTTTAGTAATATATCGAGGCATAATGATTTTTGAAACCACAGATTAAAAATGAGTACCAACTATTAAAAAATATCTTTCTTCAAGATTCATTATCCTATGCCTTCTTTGCATTAAGTGTTAACTTCTGAAAGAGATGTTGTTTTTTCCCAATAAAAAAATATTTGTGTTAGTTCACTGGCATATTCATAGGCTGAATTTATTTCTATAGTAATAGATAACCATTTTCACATATTATTATTTTTTATTAAAGCTGTATTCACAGCTGTACTCATAAAAATATATTTGTATAGCCAATTATAAAAACAGTTGGTTAGAAGAAGCTTTTGTTTATTTATTATTTAATAACATAATTTTAAATTATATGCCAGCTTCTGCAGCAACTCACCAACAAAGGCATGATTCATTCTGAGAAAGCAGAGGTATCAGAAGGACAAGGCTAGGAGTACATCTAAACTGTGAAACACTCTAGGTGGTGTTCTGTTTTGTTTTGTGTTGTTTCATCCTGTATTTGTAGGGGAATATCCCAGAGTTTTGGAAACATCCCTTTCCTCCATGATTATTACTTTTTATTACTGATAAATTTTTATATATTACTGATATATACATATTCTATTTTGAAATGTAGAAAATTGTTTCTACAATACGTATTTTTACATATTCTTTCTACAATGTATTTTTATTTAGAAAATTAAAAATTGGTGAACAGGGTAGAAGTAGAAGAGGAGCAGTTAATGGAGGGACAGGTCAGTTGGTGAGGAGAAACTTTGCTGTACAGAATGTGATTAAATCTGTAAGCTTCTTTCAATAAGAATTTGTGGAATGTGATTGAATTCTGTCAGAATTTTTCACTTAGGTATGAGTCTACACTTAAAGAAGAAATACACATTTTTGGTTTGGGGCAAAATTCTGAAAAGAAAAGCTGTCCAGGTCAAAGGTTTTGTTAACTACGTAAACCTTTGTTAACTTTTTTTTTTTTTTTTTTTTTTTTTTACTATGTATAAAAATGTATAAGTATATACAGAGAACATATGCATGCATATGGCAAAATATGGTGAGAAAAATTAAGTTGCATAAATTACTATGGATAACAACATATTTCCATATGTTTATATACATTCCAATTTAGTCACAGAGATTGTAGTGATTTTTGACTATGGCTTGGGAAAATCTAACTTTTTATTAAGATTCTTCAGGGATGTTTTGTATAAGTACATATGAAAAATGAGTAGCTATCTATGCACAACCTTAGGTCAAGACTCTTTTTGTCTACTAATTGATAAATATTTTTAGTTCTCAGTAAATCCCCAGAAAAATATTTGAGATCATCAAAGCCCATAGGAGTCCAAGAGAGAGCCTAAGCCAAGCAGACGTGGAGGGCAAAGACTGTAGGAAGTAAAGGCACAGTGCCGGCAGCTAGGGTGACAACCCAACCTTTGTTTCACTGAGTAGCTATCCCTTTAGGAAAACACTATTGCTTCATATTAAATACTATTATTTCCATTACTTCTTACATGAGGGAAGTTAAGCTTTATCTGTCACACCTGTGAAGAACAGTAATAAGTAGTGCAAACGCTGACTAAATCTTTCCAATGTCAAATTCAACCCTAAATTTTTAGCTTTTTCACAGTAAATTACCATGAAAATAATAAATATGGATGTAGCGTCTTATGTAAGACTTTTACTGTGGAGAAAAGTTGTTGCTTTAGGCATTTGTTATGAATTTACAAGAGAGGTAAGGTAATATCATGTAAGAAATACAATTTGTGAAAAGATTAATTAATGGCTAAGTGGCAAATGCTCATTACATCCAGTTGATAGCATGTTATATTGCAATTATTCTGAGAGTAAAGTGGGCAGAGTAGAGTCAGGCTAAAAGTATGGTAGTAAGCCAGCTCTTTCTAGCACATCCTGGGGGAAGAGAAACTTCCTCCAAGAATAGACCTTATCAAACAGCAAAGGAAGACTTAACTGCATTGCAGAACTGGTGGCTCTTATGTTGTTCTGCAGAACAGTCTGACTTGCTTGTAAAACAGCCAAATGTGAAACTTTGCACAACTGAGTAAAAAAAAAAAAAAAAAAAAAAAAAAAAAAAAAAAAAAAAAAAAGGAAAGCATACAGATAGAGAAGGAAAATAGTAAAATAGTAACTGGAGCTGCCATTATAGTACTGCATCAACGTGGGCTAATGCATTCCTTAGATAAAAATGGAGAAAAAGAGTGAGTAGAAAGCAAGAAGTGATTTTGCTTTTGTCTGTTAGTACTGGAATGTTATGTAGGGTTATTATTCTTTTTCTAACATTTATAAAAAGTGTTGTAAAAAATGGGAAGAGATGCCAAAGAGAGATGTGAAAATGAGTTGAGGGGTATAGAAAGTGCCTTTCAGGAAGGTACATCGAGTTTAGTCTGCTTAAATCATCAAAAAGAAGTCTGAGAAGTGAGTTGAATGTAGACATAAAAACCTTTACAGGGAGAAAATACTGGGTAGTGAGGAGCTCTATTATCCAGGAGAGAGAGACGCAACAAGTACCAGTAGTGGCAGGCTGAGCCCAGGCCAAGTGAAATGTAAAATAATCCACATCTTTTTAAACAGCAGAGATGGTTAATCATTGGCAAAGAGGCTTTCAGTCCCCTAAGATCTTCATAACAAGAATGGAAGCCATTCTGGGTAATTTTTATTACCCAGATTGACTCAGTAGTTGGTAGAGGGAGAAAAACAGCAGATTAACTGTTTGACTTTTAGGCAACCTAAAACCCTGCCCAGAGCAGCCCTTGTGGAAGTCAGAAATCTATAAATCATCTTTCAGAATGTCAGAGAAGCAAACACTGGGGTCAAACAGTTTGCAGTTCTGATCCTCTCTGGCCACTCCAGTCTAATTCTAGCCCTAAACATCACTCTGGATTTAGGAAGCCAGGAAAGACCTTGAGGTAGGAAAGAGAGAGATGAGCCGGGAGTAGTGCAGGTTTAAGTACCTGCTTCTGCCACAAGGCTGTGGCAGAAGAAAGCACCTTGTGATATGTAGAGACAACAGCCTAAAAGGGAGTGTGGGCACTGTCAGTCCTCTCCAGTGTCTGTACCTCCAGGGCCCTGTTACTCACAAGCTAGAAAGAAGCCTGCTTGTTTAAATGAGTTAAATGCCCATAGGCATGGGCAGATATGTAACCCCCAGATATGTAACCCACTAACAAAGTTACAAAGTTGCATATTATTCATAAAAAAAAAAAAAAAGAATCAGAGTCATCCTTCCTACCTTTACACCTTTACTCATAGTTTCTCAATTTTTTTTTTTGTTGTATTTGCTTTTATTTTACCAACAGGCTAGTCACCACTTTCATTAAAAAAAAAAAATAATAATAATCTAAGGCAAGTTACAAGTTTAAAATGTTTATTCATGTTCTAAACTATTTTTCCTTAAATATACATAGAGAAAGTTCAATTCAATTTGACTTTCCAATATTTTTATCTTATTTTTGCCTTAATTAATGAAAACTTCTAAGGATTCCTGCTTAAAGAAATATTTTATAATGGTGTATTCATAACGAAAGAAGTGAAAACAAATATCTAAAGTTTCTAACACAGTGGTGGCCTTCATTTTGGAAAACAAGTTATGGAAGAATTAATTTGAGACCTCGCATTTTCAAGCAGATTTCTTCTTCTGCAGGATAATAATCAGTTTTTTGTTTGTTTGTTTGTTTGTTTTTAATACAAACTCCAAAATTCACACTTTAGCCATGGATGCATTTTTTTTCTAAAGATTTTTCTTGAAAATCATGGTTTCACTTTCATTATTATTATTATTATTATTTTATTATTTCTCTCACTCTTTTTTTTTTTTATGTTATAAAAAACTGCTGTTGATGCTGGTACTTGACTTCTAGGTAAAGATTAAGATTAAGGCACTCTTCATCGATATCCAGATACTGCCAGATGATTTTGGTATTGTTAAATCCTGAAAATATATTCCCTGAATACACTGCTCTGAAAAATATTTTATCACAAGCACTGGTATATGTCATCATACAGAAGATAGTTTCACGGCTTCATGGACTTAGTGTGGCTTGGAAGATTCTTCTAGGCTTTCTGCATTAACATTTTAGCTGTCCATGTTGCTCAATCTTTCCTTCTATTTTTACTTAAACTACCTGAAAGCAAATGTAACTATTTATGATTTTAGATTGAAATCTCATTTCACATGTGTCAATGCACAGATTTCAGAAGGTAACAACACATTTCATTTTTTTTCTTGCTCCATTTAAATTTGAACTGAAAAACTAAACTCAGATGTCATGTACCTATTTACAAAGAAAACAATAATCACCCAGATATTAGGGTTACATTTACATTACATTTACATTAGGGTTACATTCACAATACATTTTTAAAAATAGTTCTTTTCAACAAGAACATTTCCTTACCAAATAAAATTAATAAATCCTATAACAAGTATTAAAGTAACATTAGTTTAACATTTATTTCTCCTACCCCAAAAAAGTAAAGTAAAAGTAAAGTTTCAAAATTCTATAAATCTCAATTCTTACAATATTTTACACCACATTTCTCTTTGGTACCTCTATCAAAATAAATCTTCAAACCAACACATATGCCTATTCTGAGATACATCTTTAACTTGGTGGAATCAATCCAACAACAAAAATGTCATTTTTGACAATGTTTTCTTCTCAACCTTTACTACCCACCTGCTTTGTTTTTTAATAACAACAGCAAGTTAGGTGAGAATGATAGCTTTCAGCCCATAGCATTAGTGTCAGCCAGTAAGTAGGTAAAAATGTGGTGATGGAACTGAAGTCTTAAAGTAGTTCCCTCTAGAAAGTGATGGTGCAATGGAAGGGCAATGTTAAAAGAGTCATTGACATAGTGAGACTGAGGCATGTGTCAGAAAAGCAAGGGCATTTAGTACAGTCTCTGGAGCCCAGCATTAGGCCTGATTCATGTCTCCAAGTTATAAACCTCAGGTTTAGTGCAGGTGATTGGCTGGCAGCCATGACATGTGCTCTTGGTGACATGAATTTCTGAGGTAGCGCAAGTTCAGCCACATAACCGCAACAAAAGGATGAGAAAAAACTTTTCTTGCCTACTGTAATTATACGTCTCAACACACCATCATCTCTTCCCAATCAAAAGTGCTTGCTGCCTCATTATGTCTGCAGCTGTGAAAGACCGGTAGGAATTAGCACAGTTGGCTGGAGGAGTGCTTTCTCTCTTATTTTAACTTGAGGAACAGGACTGTCAGAGGAAGTAGTTGTTTTGCTCTTTTCATAAAATTAAGTTGTATAGGCTAGCTCAGGTGAAAGGCACTTACACAGTGCTAGGATAGTTTTACAATTTCTGAAAATAGGCCATCTTAAATAAAACTGAAAGGGGATTTTCAATTTAAGGAAGAGGAATAATAATCACATATTCAAACTTGAAGCTAACTTACCCTGGACTAGAGTTGCATCTCTAAACAGGTAATTAGGCTCCAAGAAACAGCCAGTGACTATCTTGTTCTGTTATGTTGATGGATGAAGATTTATGCACTGATATAGCCAACACTAAGTAGTCAAAATGAATTTAAATTCATTTTTTTCCCATTGCAGAGAGGTAAGGACAGTCCAGCTCTGACTGGGTTTACCCAATGAAGGAGAATTTAAAATAATGTTTTTCTGACCAGAGCCAATATTAAAGGATTAGTTGTCATCATGTCATCTTTTCCAGGAATAGAAATACAGGGAAGATTTAATACTTTCCTTCTTAAAGAATGAGGGAAAGAAAATTATCTCAGAAAGAATCTACAGGGAGCTTTACTTTGCCAAAATAAAGTTGGAGCTGTAGCAGCAGAGTGTGAGGCTGAGCTTGTAAATTGTTTAATTTTAAGACACCAAGAGTTCTTTGCAAACATTTATGCATATTAGACCATTATTTCTTCACAACCTCAGAGGGCATGCCCTGGTTAACTGGTGTGGCTGCTAGTGTATTCATCGGTGAATTGATTTGTCAAGGCGACAAATTTTCAGCTGGGGGCACATACATTGTGCTGGTGTAGCTGGTGGCTAGCAGAAGAGCAGTCCCTCACATAGGGCTCTAAAGGAAGGGAATTCTGAAGAGAATACAGATAATCAGAAAACAAGATAATCTCTTG
Source organism: Aythya ferina (assembly GCF_964211825.1). Classification (NCBI taxonomy): domain Eukaryota; kingdom Metazoa; phylum Chordata; class Aves; order Anseriformes; family Anatidae; genus Aythya; species Aythya ferina. The sequence goes on from NC_140298.1 coordinate 26,626,214, forward strand.
CTTTCTGCAGCAAGACAACTGAACCAGCACAACCAATGGTCAGGCTTCAGACATATTCCAGTTATCCCAGTTAAATGTTATAGCACTTTTTGGGGCTAAAACAAGCATATAAATCATGTGCCTGAGGTGATTATATGAATGCTGTAAAGTGTTTATGCTCTGGGCCAATCGGTTGTGCTTAACCATGTCTGGTGACTTAGTAGCTTGCAGCGCTAGAGAAAATGAAGCAGACAGTTGTCCATTTATGAAATTTGACACAGGTGGCAAGGGCATGATCCCGTATACAGTGATGACCTGTCTCCCTAGCATGACTCTACTACAGTGCTTAGATGAAGCTTTGAGGCAGGAGAAGCAGCGACCTGCTCACCAGTATAGGATGCAGCACCTAACTGACTGGAGAGCAAACAGACATTTCTGTGCTGCAGGGTGAGCTGCAGCCATTATGTCCATCCTGAATAAAGTTACATGAGGAGGGTCTGGGATTTCACACCAAAAAGTCATGACTAAGACTTTACTGGAATATGGGATATAAGTCAAAAAATCTAGTTGTTTCCTGACGAAGAAAACAGAGCAAAAGGCGTCATTCTTTAAGAAAATCTTATCTTTTTTTTTTCTTTTTTTTTTTTTTTTTTTCTTTTCCTGTCTATATATAGACTACAAGGACTTTTAATTCAAGGGAAGATGTCTTTTTATACAAAGCACTTCTATGGTACAAGTCACACCATGTAACTTGTAGGCTGAAAGATGCGTTAAAGGGCCTTTGTCTGTGGGTGAAAAAGATTTATTTGCAACTTTTCTTCAGCATTTTAAGCTTTCTGAATTAAAATATCTATATTTGACCTTGTGAAAGAGAACTTCACTGCTTGAAACTGCCAATGAGTGCAAAGGCTGCATCATATTTGTTGGGAACAGTAAGATTAGGTCTTGTTATTGCAATGCCTTTTCACCCTCATGCCAAAGTCCGGCAAAATGGAGAGTGGGAAGTATAGGAGGATATCTCTGGGACCAGCTCTATTACCTATAAAATGAAAAAAAAATAAACATTAACAAAGAGTTTAGTGAAACAAATCTATTAATTTGGCATTAAAAAAGGCATTTCTTTATTCTGTGTATCTTCTTTATTGTTTTAAGGGGAGAAATAAGTGGTGAGTAGGCAAAGCAGGAAATACGTCAGGATTTTTTTTCCAGGAATGTATCTAATTCTTGGATGATATTGTCTTCTTATAATTGCAAATGAATCAACAGGATGCGTATTGTCCCTTGATAGTTAAATTTGATTTCAATGATAAGAGTCTGTTTGGATCTGAAGCAAAATGTCTTCTCGTACGTGTCAAGTAACTACAATAAGAATTTAAATTTCATTTCCTCTTGCAGCCTCCTTTTTGCAAGAACTGTCTACATGTGCTGGTAACTGTGCATGAGAGGAAGTGTGGCAGAGACAGAAAAGTCCACCCAAATGCCTGCAGCTATCTATAAGAAGGGTAGCCACGTATAAGAAAACATTTGAACCAAGAGGTGTACAGAGTCAATGTCTCTCACAGCTTTGCTGGCCCCACACTGATATCTGAGGGGAGCTCTCAAACTGGCCCTTATTTCTTGCTTAAGAGAAAATTCAGGAAAATACATCCTTCTGAACAGATTTAGCCTGGAAGATCATTTTAGTCCACATGAGTTTACTCAGCGATATATAAGGTGTTGTAAATCTTTCTATGTTCAGGTATAGGTTTCAGTAAGCTGCTTTTGGTGGTTTTCAAAACATTCTTTTTCATTGTCTTACCAAAGTCTTCAATGCCTTACTGTACTAGACACAATGAAAACACTGATTACACAAAAATGTAACAGAATCAGATCATACTGAATGATAATTTTCTTTTATGCAGGTGACAGGCACCCATACTGTATTGAGTATGCTGTATTCATTCAGAGACAAACTGACAAGGATTGTTTTTACCAGGAATTACGTTGTCTGTGCCTTTTGAAGTCTACTTCACAGAAAATCTGTAATACAAATGTAAATTCATGAGTTTCCTCCCTTGATAGTTACAGTTCCTGGAGATTTCCCTTCAGCTTTTATTTTCAGTAGAAGTCCACAGCTATCATATGTTTTCTCTCTTGTGCTTGCTCTTTACTGTCTCTCAGTTAAATTTGGAGCAACATTGGGGGCAACCTCCAGACCTCACTTTTCCATTTCCTATTAGCCAAATAGACTGTCTAAACATCGCCACAGTCCAGATGTCTGACTTAAAGACAAAGTCAGATGAGATGGGCCTGACCTTTGAACAAAAGGATGGCAGAAGAAGAGAAATGGTGAGGTGGGAGAAGTGCATTTAATTTTAGAAAATAATAACATTCGTATTTACTTTAATAAAGGATACTTCATGTATCAAACTTCTCAACTAATAAAACTTCAGTGGAATGTAAGAATACCTTTAGATTGTTTTCCCTTATTTTATTTTAATTAAGAATAATGAATATGCATGTGTATGAGATTCAACTTATTTTGCACTATAAACTGTAAGATAATTACTGAATTATTTAGACACTGGATTCACTGAATTTAGACACTGTCTAAAGTATGCTAATTCAAATGTTATTGTCCTCAAGAAATGAATTGCATTCATTCTCTCTCTGACACATCTAATAACAACGATACAGATGAAAGTGGAAAATATACTGAAAAAATATCAATACACTGTTACTAGACAATAACATGTAGCCAAACAATAACAAGACAATATATATTGTACATTATATATATATAATATTTATAAATAAATATATAAATATATTGTATGTGTATATATATATATATATAAATAACAAGACAATAACAGTAACCAAAAAGACTAGAAAGAACCAGAGGCCAAATAAAGAGTTCAACTTTGGGCTTGTAAATTCCACTGATGAAGTTAGTTCCCTCATTAACACTAGTGGAAGACAACAACACTAGATAATAGCATTTACCAAGCCAGTTTTCATTCAGAACACCCAGGAAAGTGGTCGAGTCACCATCCCTGGAGGTCTTTAAAAGACATTTAGATGTAGAGCTTAGTGATATGGTTTAGTGGAGGACTGTTAGTGTTGGGTCAGAGGTTGGACTAGGTGATCTTGGAGGTCTCTTCAAACCTAATTGATTACGTGTAGTTCTGTGTGATTCTGTGTAAAATATAAAATTGTATAAAATATTATGCATGAGTTAAGTTAAAACTGCATTTTGTGGCATGGTTAAGTCAGAAATTAACACTCATTAAATAACGTATTTTTGATATTACTATGTGGTCTTTAATGCTTCTTAAAGCTCTTTAAGAAAGAGAAAGTCTGTTTCTTTCTGTTCTTTCTTTTGTTTGTTTCTTTCATGTTTATTTCTCTTAAAGTATGTGTATTAAATAAAGTAAAATTTATAACCACCCTCTCAATCTCATTGCTTTATAAGTAAGAAAATGGAGTATTCTCATTTTAAAAAGGATTGCTTGCTTTTCAGTTTTATCCACACGGTTCACAGTGTAATGAATTCTCAGTGCAGCTTTTAAATAGAATATGTGGGATGACAATCACACGTTAGGTCAGGATTCATGCAGTGAGACCAGAGATCATTGTTGTTGCCCACCCTTGCAGGTTACCAGGGAATGCAAGCCAGGGGACAAGAGCAGTGCCTATCTGCTCCACAGCTGGCCATGCAGGGGGATCCAGCACCACACAACATCAAACCCGTTTCTGTTCAAGAGAAAATACAGTTAGTGAATAGTCAGTTGTTTTTTAAACCTGGAGCCTTAGAGTACTGGACTGGAAAATAAAACCCTTTAATTGCCACTTAAATAAAGAATTTTTTTTTTTTTTATTTGAATTAAGTAGGTTCTTATCTGCCTTGCAACACAACGTCTGTGGAAATATGAGAGTCTTAATCTGTTAAGAAGAGTTTTTGTGAGCTTCTGGGTTTGCTTTGCTTTTTCTGTTTTGAAAGCCAAAGAAATATATAAATAAATAAATAAAAATCCTAATCCCAAAGATAAAAAGACAAATAATTTAAAAAGACTGTTGAATGAAGCAATGAGCATAATAAATCAGTTTAAGAGGAAAGTAAATACATTTATGGAGAAAGAGTTAATAGTTGATGGAAGGTGGTGATAAAATGGGAAAACTAAGTAGAGACAAATCTGTTGTGTCCTCACGTGGACCTAATATGTAGAAATTAAAGAGAACTTCATTCTTTTCTATTTCTTTATTTTCTGGTTTCAACATTATTTTGACTCCTATTGATGAAATAATAATTGATGATTACCTCACAAAGCACTTTACAGAGATAGCAATTAAACTTAAAAATAGAAAAAGCAAAACAATCTTATATAAAGCTTCTCAACGATGAAATCACTTCTAAATGACTAATGTTAACTGGAAAAAGATTTCAGAAACAAGATGTTCTCTGGCCTTGAATCTTTGCTGAACAATAACACAAAAATCTACACTCTGTACTATAAATCAAATGTTTTGTGGTTTACAAAAACAAGGAATAAATAAACACTGATGATTTTGATTTTGTGCTATTTTTAGCATAACCAGTTTCTTTCTCTCTCTGATAAGATGTGCTAGCATTCTGGCCTTCCAGCAAGGCTTGTAAGTCTGGAGAAAAAGAAAATGGTATAGTGTGATGACTGATGCACAGTGATTTTCCTTTAGAAGGAGACATGATTTTTAGTGCAAGAATGAATGTCATAATTCTAATTGCCTATTACTTCTATCCTTTATTGTCCAAACAAGAAGGAAAAAAAATAAATAAAAATGATGTGGTGCTGTGAGAATGATGGAGTGGGAAAAAGAGGAGATTTGGGCGATAAAAAACAAGGAGATTAGCTTCTTGAAAGGCAAATAGAAACTTAGCAACTGTATTCACAGGAAAAAGAATCCAATATTTGTTTGATCTAAGATCTAATAATATTTGGGAATGCTGGGGAATCTAAGAAACAAAAATGAATGTGAATGTCTATTTTGCCTAGATGCAAAATATATGATTTTGCTAAGTAAATGGTTGATTGCAAAAGCTCCAAAAAGGAGGGTATTTCCACTTCCACTACTAGGTGCTTCAGAAATTGAGATATACTGATTTCGGCTGGAATAGAATTAATTTTCTCCACAGTGCCTTGTATGATGTTATGTTCTGGATTTGTGAAGACAATAGCAATACTGATGATAACACAACCAATGTTTTATTTGTTGCTGAGCAGTGTTTGTATAGAGCTAGGTGCCTTTTAGTTTCTTGTCCTGCCCTGCCACTGTGGAAGCTAGGGATGTAAAAGAAGCTGGGAGGGAACACAACCAGGACATCTGACCCAAACTGGACAAAGGGATATTTCACACCATATGGTGGTTTGCCCAGCAAAAAAAGCTGGGGTAAAGAAGGAGGAAGGGGAGGGACATTCAGAGTGATGGCATTTGTTTTCCCAAGTAAATGTTATGCATTGTGAAGCCCAGCTTTTCTGGCAATGCCTGAACACCAGCCTGCTGATGGAGAGTAGTGAGTGAATTCTTTGTTTTGCTTTGCACGCACATGCAACTTACCTTTACCTTTCTCCTTCTCTTCCTCATCCCGATGTGGGGGAGTGAGGGAGCGTCTGTGTGGAGCTTGGTTACTTGGGTTAACTGGGGTTAACCCAAAACATATAGAAAAAGTATAGTCCCAGAGTACTAGAAGAGCTGCAATACAGATGAAGGTCTTGAAAGTCTGGGTCTGGCTCTCTAGGGAAGCCATGCTGCAACATTGCCTTTGTATAATGAGGTTACAGAAGTAGTGTCTGCACCTGGCATCCATTCAGATCAAGGAAAAAGTATGAACATATGGTCCAGATATCATGGGATTAAAAAGAGCATCTCTGTGGGTAACCACCTGGGGTATATATTATGTTTGTTATATAAGATAATTACAGGAAAATAAATCATTAAAACAACATGATTATAGTAGCAATTCAAACATCAGGGTTATTTATTTCTCTATGATTTTGCTGTTGTGTTTATAGTTGTCCCATATACATGGTTACTTACATTTTTTACGTTCTTCTGGTTTTCATATTGTCTTTGTGAATAGAGAAAAGGCCTTAAGTACACAGTCTAAAAGACATAGACTAAAGCATCTGTTAAGAGGGAAGAGTGAAATGAGTTAGGATTCAGTACAGGCATTCTTGATGTTTTTGCCTAGACAGGAATATTATTTACAATAGATGTTGTAAATGGCATGTCAGAGTTGAAGATGCCTGACTTGGTTTGAATTTCTGAATGAAGGACATATATATTTTTATTGATGGATACAAAGGCCTCAAAGTATTTTCAACCTCAATGGACATTCCATGTGCTGACTTTTAGACATATAATATATATAGGCAACTTTTAGATATGTTCTTTTAGTTATCTTTATTGAAGATCTCTTGGGGGAGAAGTAACGAGAAAGAACGCTAAACACAAGTTGGCACTTGTGCACCATTCTGTTATGGTGTACAGAAGACACGTACAATCTCTGATATAAAGTGCAGGACCGCTATTACCTTTGCAGATATGTATCAAGGAAACAACCAAGAGTCCTTGACTGAAAGACCCTCAAAGGCAGAGGTTGAAAGAGAAGCTGAAGAGTTTGTGAACGTAAAGACAATATAAGGTGAAGGAGTTAGTTTTGAGGAGTTAGTTCCCTGTCAAGTGGTGGGGAAATAAATAAATAAATAAATAAAAATTTGTTACTCTTTATTACACAAATGTTAAACTGAGGCACTAAATGAGACCCACTGGGAATTCAGACCCAAGAAAGATTTCAGTCTGTCTCACACATTTTTGCCCAAAGACAGATTGCCCCACACTCCACTGGATATTCTTTCTAAGTCTTCCCTGAAGAGTCACTCAATATTGAAGAACTTAAATCTGAATTGCTACTGTATCTTCACTTTTGTGTGTGTGTGTGTATACATTTTCCTTATCATACTGTTATTACTGATCTATTACTGATCTCATGGATCTAATCTATCCAAAATCACAGAATCACAGAATGTCAGGAATTGGAAGGAACCTTGAAAGATCATCTAGTCCAATCCCCCAAAATCTACTGCCACATTTAGTTTTGTGACTAACATGTCACTTCATCAAAATTAAGTTTGATTAGAGAAGTAGTTTGTTCACAAGAGTGAATTTATACAGAAGCATATATTTTTCCAGGAAACAAACTGAACCTGCTCCATAATCTTAAACTGTAACTAATTACTTCTAGATTTCAAAATTATTTGACAATCATGCAACTTTTACTAGAATTAGAAGTAATTAAACTTCCAAGAAAGGCCAAATCTACTAGAAGCTTTGGATGAATTTTGACTTTTGTGCATGCAAGAGGCTAATTATGCTTTCAACTAACAATTATGTGAAACTGGATGATTTCTTTTGTGGGGAGGGGAAATTTGTCCAAATTAGACAGATAATTAGAAGACAGGCATCCCAAAGTTTCACTGATAGTGTTTTTTCTTTCTGATTATTTCCCTGGTTTTAATCAATTCAAACAAGAAACTTGAAACAAAACCCAAGGAGTTAAATCCTGGCTTGGCTGAAGACAGTAAACTTTTATTCAACTAATAACTCTGTGAACCGACCCTTCCCCCCTAATTAATTGCATTAATATTTGCAAAAAAAAATAAAATAAGTAAATAAAGGTTTTGCCTCTGTCTGTGAAGCAAACCAGAAAGTTGTGTGTTTAAATATGGTCATTCCTATGAAGTACTGAAAAAGTGTTTTGGAAATATTCCCATCAAAGCAGCTGTGTCCTTTCCCCTTTGATCTGACTAAGAACCCAGTTTTTCATTCACATTTCAAGAGCTGCTGACTGAAAGCTGTTAAAAGGAGCTTTCAAGCTTGCTTGGGCATACTGAGGCAAAACTTCATTTATTTAAAAAAAAAAAAAAATTAAGGTGGCTTTTTTTTGACGGGGGGAGAGGAGGGGTAAAAATACCTTTTAAAAATGATTATCAAAAATATATGAGTATTTTTGATAATCAGTTTCAAATCTCTTTTCAACCTCTTGGTCTTAATAAATACCTCTTAATAGTTTCCTTGCTACCAACCAGTTCTATCACTATTTTATTTTCTGTTTTGCTTTGTCATTTGTTTTAATGAGTATTAAATTCAATATTATACCAAAATGAGATATATATGCTTCAGACGAAGGCAAAAACATTATGTAATACTGGAAAGTCAATAAAAAGACTCTATAAAGGAAATGACATTTTATATAAATGGCAAAAATAAAAAAATAGAATAAATAAATAAAAACCTTTGTGGGATATCAGTAGACATGCTGTAAGTATTTTTTTTTTTTAAAATCAGATAATGAATTGTGAACCTTTTAACTCCCTGAGGAAAAAGGTAAACTCTATGTACTGAGAATTCCTGTTCATATATTCTTATATAAACTTCAGTATTTCAATCTAGATTTTGCTGAGACATTCTCTGAAGTGGGATGTTTGTATGAAACAAGCCACAAGTAACTGGGTTCGGCAGAAGAACTGCAGAGTTAAATACTGGGGCCAATATTGTAAAATACAATAGGAAGTCAAGATGAGTTGTAGGCCTTGTTATGTCTCACTTTCAGTAAGTGAATTTGTCATCTAGAACTTTAACATTTTTCTTATGAACTTTCTTATTCAAAAAAAAAAAAAAAAAAAAAAAAAAAAAAAAAAAAAAAGCATTTCTGTGAAAATATGAAGCTGCTGTGTTAATAAAGTAGCTTATCCCTCAGTGATATTTAAGGATTCAGTGTTCCAGCAGTAATAGCTAGATACAAAAATTTCCATATCCTTGACTCATTGTCCTCTTCAAATGAAATGAAGTAGCCTTAGTGGCTAAAGCAAGATAGATTGAACAGAAAGGCATTTCTCTTTAGTAATGGAAAAAATAAAATACCATTTTGATAATATGGAAATGATTAAAAGAATATCCCATTAATGTACTACCAACTATGAAGGTCTTGTTCCAGAGGACTGACTCAGGAAATTAGAAAACAGACAAAATGCAATTGGCTCCTATTTCATTACTTTGCTTCATACATACAAACATGTTACTCCTTTAGTATGCCTGTGTCACTTGAAAACAGTATTGGTTTTCTTTTCACATCTGATTTCTCAACATCTGAAAACCACCATATGTGAGGTTACAATACTGAAAAAAAAATAAGGTTGTTTGTTCATTATTTTTTAATTATAAGGAGAGAACATAACATAATATTCTGTTAGAAATTCTGTTCTTCTTCTGGTAATCTATTCCCAGATATATATTTATTGTTGCATTATGTAAAGACTGAACCTTAAGGCAACAGAAGAGCATGTGTTTGTCAGAAGAAAACATTTCCCAAATTTAACTATGCTAGAGTAGACATTCAAGTAGAATCATGTTTTTTTTTCATCTATATATTTTGAAACTTTTTGCAATTTAATTCTGATTTTTGTTTGCTTTCCTCCCCAGAAATCAAGTATGGAAAATTAGTTTTAAAGGAAAGTTATTTTGCACTTTTTTGTGACTCAATTTTATCATAATGAATACCTATGAAGCTATTTAATGTTTAAAATATTTCTATAGTGTTTTTTCCTTTACTGCTCTATGATGTGCAAGTCAGCAAATTTCACATGTGATTGTCTTATATGTCTTGACCCAAAGACTAAATTCTAGCTTTTTTCTAATCTAGATAACTACACAATGAGAAAAAATGGAACAGCTGTTGCTTTTAGAGAACTTCTTTGCCATATTAGAAAGTGTTATAGCAAATTTTTTTGTGTGTGTTTGTTTTATCTGTTGCAGATGATAAATAAAAAATTATTTGAAGCAATCTGCCTTTAAACAGATTTTTTCAAAGGTATGTAATACACCAACTACCTCAAATAGGTGGAATAGGCCATTCAATATGTTGTATCAGTCATTTCAATATATTCACACATTCAACCGCTATTCCATTAGATCCTCTGTTTCTTGCAGGTCTTGTATCTGTTATCTGAACAAATGTTCTGGTTATCCCAGATATTGATTACTATCAATATCTGGCACCAGAAAACTGCCCCAATGATTGATGTTTATTTGTTTAAGGAGCTTCTATTTTCACTAATAAAGCTTTATGGACTTCATATTTTAATTTTTCCATAAATTCAGATTTTTTCTGAAATTTCTCAGAATCTTTGTGGTAAAATGAAACAAACAAACAAAAAAAGGTATAGAAATAAGTAATAAGATTATCACAATCTTACGTTGTGGGAACACTTCTACATTAAAGATAATTCACTTGAAACTTCTGTTTGGAAAAACCGTCAGCTGAAGAAAGATTTAATAAACTATATATAGTTGTGAACGATATGGAAAAAGTAGATAAAGAATGATTATTTATTGCTTTTCTTAAGCTGAGTGTTATGATAGGATACCAGACTGAAAACAAAATGGATTTTTTTTTTTTTCCTATGAGAGAACTTATTCTTACAGGAAATTTTCAGACACAAAAAGTGCAAGCAGAATCAAATGAAGATTTAGTTAAATTCACAGAGGGTAGATTCAGCTATGGCTGTTATCTATGATAATTTGAATTCAAAGTCAGGAAATTGCTAGATTACTGACTGCTGAGAAGATAAAATAAATCAAGTATCTCTGTTTTATTTGTTCTTATACTCTAATCCTGCATTGCTACACACTCCTAGACAGATGGCTTGCTACACCAATGATCTGACCTGGTTGTCTCAGTTGTGTGACCTATCAACCTGGAAGTAACCTCAGAAATAAATTACAGTCCTTATGGGAACAAGGGTGGTTGTGGTGGAGATGGCACTAATTGGTTTGGTTGGGTCTATAAGCAAGTCTCCTTCACTTTCCACGTGTAGGCTGATTGTGTATAATGGTTGGTGAGCACACAACACATTTCTCCATATGCTTTGTTTCAAACCTAACTGCAACTTTACCCACACAGCAGAAACCGCTAAGGTTTGGTTTGTTGCAATAGCATCGTATCTTGTGCTAGTGGTTCTCTTAGGAATACATTGTGCTTCTTCACGTACATCTACTTGTGTTGGATTTTGTTGTTGTGTTTCAATTGATAAATATACCTCACCTTAAAACTGAACATCTTAAACATTGCTTTGCCCTTTGCTTTCTGTACCACAGCTGAAATCTTAAATTATTTGGCTCATTTCCATTGCCTGACAGATTGAAGCTGGACTGGAAATGCTATCAACCACTAACCATAAGCAAGACTGAGAGTAGTAACAATCCATAACAAAATTAGTAGCAAATGTTTTCAAAATATGTTCTGCATTAATTTCTAAATGTGTCCACTGAAAAATAAATTTCAAAGAACAAGTTCTGATACTGATGTTGAAGAGAAATAGGAAAAAATAAAAATAAAGTGGATACCAATTGTTTCCACCATTTTTTTTTTTATTTTTTTATTTTTTTTCCCCCAGTCAGCTATTTCTGTGAAAATGGTTAGGGTGTTGTTAATAAATGTTCTTTGCTGAAACATGAATGCTAGAAAACAACCTTGCCAATGATTCTACATTATTAATACTCCTGGGACTATTCAATAAGAAAATATGAATTACAATCCATTTAGAAGTTTTTCAACAGTTTTTGATAAGGAAGGTTTTTTTGTTTTGTTTTGTTTTTGAATGAAACTGACTCTAAATGCTACAGGTTCAGGTTTTTCTGGTTGTGCTGTACTGAGTAGTATAACTAGCCTTATTTTAGATATAGCCCTTTGATAAGTAACCTTCTTACTCCACTGATTTAGGGATCATAAAGATCAATTACTTACAATGTAAATATTATAAAATTATATACCATTCTTTATTCTTTTAAAAATTTAATTCCTTTTTTATATATTTATAAAACAATCTTGAGGTTCATATCTTTGGACCCAGACTGAGTAAGAGGTTAAAGGTTAAATGTTAAACTCATTTCAGTAAACAGAAAAAATTCCCATTAATTTCAGAGAGAGAGTTTTGACTAAAAACAGTTATGTTTTGGGTAAGATTCACTAAATGTTTACAAGTCAGGCAAGATAGGCCAAACAAGTCATCTCATCTAGCCTTCCTACATGAACAACATGGGTCACCTCTTGATATGATCTAGCACTGAGAGTCACCCAGATAGGGAATATGACTCCAGTCTAGAAATGCCTCTTTCTCTCTTCTGATTGCACAGAATTTCTAAACAACAATATTGAACTAGATGTCTACGTTTAGGAGTCTAAACACAGAAAAAATAAAGACCACTCAATGTTAAACATCTCGTAGCTTTAAATGTAGGCAAAATTAGTTCTTAAGGTCAGGAATCTCATGGAATCACATCTTTTTTAATCTCTGTGCATATTTACCTCTTGAATTTTAGGAGAATTGGCTTTTTTATATTCTTTTTTTCTTCCCCTTTCCTACCAGGAGAAGGACCCATTGCTTATCAGTAAATTCATTGATTTATTAAAAGACCATCAATTATATGATATATAAAACACTAGTAACTAACCAACTTGAAGGAAGACTGCTATGAGAAAATGTGTATATACAAAACATCTTCAAACAAACAAAAAACCATCACTCATGCCACTGAAAGGCTGTGGGTACATAAGCCAAGGAGGCAAGAATCCAACATGGAAGAAGCCAGAAGAAAAGGAATGGATGAGAAAATCTACCACAAAGTAAGCCTGAGTGTTAACTTACAGCACACCTGCTCTTTCTAAAGAATTGGCCAGAGCATTTCACTTGCCTGCACTATGACAATACAGGTAGCCTGCTTCTCATAGCAAGAGGCAAACTACCTTATCAGATGCAGAAATCATGTGTAGAAACATAAATTCCTACTATCCTAAGGCTCTGAGGTTGCTTATGTACTGAAACATTCCTGCTTCCTTTTCTTGTTAAACCACACAATTATTTCTTTTGAGTTGAACTATGTCAAGCAAGCTTAAAAAGAGAACACTATGTCAGTCGACAGCATATTTAAAAAAATAAATAAATAAAATAAACAAATAATGAAGCACTTACTATTGAGTTTGTAATAGTGTGATATCCTCTGTCAGAAATTTTCTTTCCAGAAGAGTGACAAGCAGCAGGTGATAATCAATCGGAAGATGAGTCTATGAGTCTAAGGGAAGAAGGAAAAAAAAAAAAAAAAAAAGGCAAGAACTAACAGAGAAGAAGGAAAAACAAACAGAAGGGATCCTGCCCCAACCTCAGAGTGGCTCAGTGAACCACACTGCAGTAATTACTGACCTTGATTCTGACATTGCAGCTGTCACAGGGAAAGGTGAACAACACAGAGGAGCCTCAGCTGGGGACTTGTTCTCATTTAAGTAAAGTGTAGGGGGCTGGGCACTGGGTCCATGACAGAGACGCCCACAGCTCCTCTGAGAGCCTCTCTCTATCACCAATGTAAGTCCAGATGCTTGGGAGACTACTGAAGATATGTAGCCAGGGAGATTTCTCCAATACTGCTCCAAAGGCAGTTGGTTAAAACTTCCACAGCAAACAGGAGATGATTGCTTTCCTGATTATGATAATAAGACATATGAAATGGAAAAGTTTCAATTTGCTTTGAGGTAGCTGACATTAGTTTAAATCACTTGTCACTGCACTAGATGGACTGCAAACACCTTATGAACAGACAGATATTTTTCTCTGTATATACATCTTAGGAAGCACTATAGACTGCATATTAAAATACAAAACCAAAATTAACCTCTACAATTATGAAAGAAAACTGAATACTCTGTATAATTTGCAGGACAGGATTCTACATTTTAATTGGAAGTATATTTTTCAGATACATTTCCTAGACATTACATAACTGGTGTAGAATACTCTAAGGTAGACAAGTAGTTTCTTGTTGCTTTCTTTCTGCATAATGAATAGCAGTTATAGTGTTTTTACATAGATTTCAATTAGTTTTATAATAAGGAAACATTGCCTTGTTGATATTAAAAAGGAAGAATAAGCTGTCTAATCTCATCTGGTGTAAGGAAATGACTTTTATTTCACTAAATTGCATGCATGTACAATATGTTTAATTCAGAAAAAGATGTCTTAATAGTATAATGCATATTCCATTTGGATTAGATGTGACCAGCTGCTAGAGGAGTAGCAATGATTGAGAGCCTAATAGAATAGAGAAGATAATACTCTTTAATGCCTTTCTTGTGGATTCCACAAATCCTCTGGATATCTTCATGTGAGAAGTGTACAGGGTGCCTCAGGCTCCAGCAGAAATTGCTGTACAGACTGAGTGTAGGCCTGTGCCTGACTTCTAAACTGAAGTAAGTCTGTGTATCATTTCCCTACTTGCCAAGTATATACTGTGTTTATAATCTTAGAAAGGTTGGAAGGACTTGGTCACCCTTAATAAATAGCAAATTTCAATTATATCCCTAATGCATTATTTATTGAAATTAATGTAATTAAAATGTCTCCCCAATTCTTGATAAAGACAAATATATTTTTGCTTTTGATGTTCTATGATATTTTAGGAAGAACAGAGTAGAAATTATGTAAAATTGCATGTCTTCTCTTACCAGTATTTCAGAAGAATGATTGCATAAGTTCTGTGTTAGTCCTTATCTGCAATTTTGATACCTCCTCAATCACAGAATCACACAGAATGGTTGAGGTGGGAAGGGACTTCTGGAGCCCATCTGGTCTAAGTCCCCTGCTTGTGGTGGTTTTACTCAGGTGGGCAGCCGAGTTCCACCACAGCTGTCCTCTCACTCCCCCTCCTCAAAGAGAAAGAAAATATGATGCAAAGGGCTCAAGGGTTGAGATAACGACAGGGAGATTGCTCAACAATTATCATGACAGGCAAAACAGACTCAGCATAGGGAGATAGTAGGTAATAGTATTGCCTATTGCTAACAAGCTAGAGAAGTGAGAAACTAAGGAAAGAAACTAAACATACCTTACCCCCATCCACCCTCTTCCACATCCTCCCACCAAGTGGTGCAGGGGAACAGGGAATGGGGGTTGCGGTCAGTCTATAATGCTTCATGTCCACTTCATGGTCACCCTCGTCCCCTGTGCTGTGGGGTCCCTCCCACAGGATGCAGTCCTTGATGAACTGATCTGGCGTGGGCTTCCCACAGGCAGCAGCTCTTCAAGAACTCCTCCAGGTATAGCTCTGTACCACGGGGTCCATCCCTCAGGAGCAAACTGCTCCAACCTGAGTCCTCCACAGGCAGCAGCTCCCCCCAGACTCCCTGCTCCTGCATAGGCTCCTTGCCATGGGCTGCAGCTCTGGCCTGCTCCTGCTCCTGCAGGGGCTCTCCATGGGCCACAGCCTCCTCAAGGTCACATCCACCTTCTCCACTGTGGTCTCCTCCACGGGCTGCAGCGTGGAACCCTGCTCCACCGTGGTTCTCCATGGGCTGCAGGGGGACAGCCTGCTTCACCATGGTCCTCACCACAGGCCACAGGGGACTTCTCCTCTGGCACCTGGAGCACCTCTTCACTGACCCTGGTGCCTGGAAGGCTGTTTCTCACTCCTCTCTCTCCCCCAGCTGCAGTGTGACAGCAGTTTTTGTTTGTTTTGTTTTGTTTTTTCCTGTCTTAAATATGCTCTCACAGAGGCATAAACAACATCGCTTATTGGCTCGTCTCTGGTTAGCATCAGGGCCCTTAGCTAACATGGAGCAACTTCTAGATTCTTCTCACAGAAGCCACCCCTACCCCTGTTACCAAAACCTTGCCACATAAACCCACTACACTGCTCCAGAAGTGCCACCCACAGCAAGCTGTCCAGGACCAAGTCCAGGCAGTTTTTGAAGATCTCTAAGAAAGGAGACCCCACAGCCTCTTTAGGCAAACTGTGCCACTGCTCAGATACCATGACAGTTAAAAAATGTTTCATGATGTTATGACAGAACCTTCTGTGTTCTAGTTTGTGCTCATTCCCTCTTATCTTGTCACTGGACACCAATGAAAAGAGCCTGGTTCTGTCATCTTTGCAATAACAGGAGAAGAGCTACAAAGCTGGTGAAGGGCCTGGAACATAAGTCCAGTGAGGAGTGGCTGAGGGAACTGTGGTGTTTTTAGTCTGGAGAAGAGGAGGCTCAGGAAAGACTTATTGCTCTCTACAACTGCCTGAAAGGAAGGTGTGGGGAGCTGGGGGTCAGCCTCTTCTCACAGGTAATTAGTGATAGGACTAGAGGGAATGGCCTCAAGTTGTGCTAGGGGAGGTTACGTTAGAAATTAGGAGACTTTTCTTCTCAAAAAGAGTGGTCAGGCATTGGAAAGGGTTACCAAGGGAAGTGGTGGTGTCATCATCCCCAGGGGTGTTCAAGGAAAGGTTGGACCTGCCCCTTAAGGACATGGTTTAGTGGATGACATCGGTAGCAGGGTGGTGGTTGGACCAGATGATCTTGAAGGTCTCTTCCATCCTTAATGATTCTATGATTCTAAACACTGATAAGATCTCACCAAGCCTTCTCTTTCTTAAGTCTGAACAGTCCCATTTCTTTCAGTCTTTCTCCATAGAATTGATGCTCCGCTCCCTTCATCATTAGTGGTCCCTTGCTGGACTCTCTCCAGTACGTCCCTGCCTCTCTTGTAGCAGGGAACCCAGACCTGGGCACAGCTCTCCAGATGTGGCCTCACCGGTGCTGAAAAGAGGGGAAGGATCACCTCCTTCAACTTGCTGGCAGTACTCCTCCTGGATATTCCTGGATATCATTGGCTTTCCATCCCAGTTAAAGCAAACCTAATTAAGAGCCTTACTTAGAACTGATCAAACCTTGCTAAGTGCTTGTATTATGCTGTTTTTACTTTCATTATTATATATGTTTCAGGGAAAAGTAAGGTATAGCACCACAAATATCTTAATATCTTAACACAGGAACATAACAAACAACTTAAAACAAGATTTTAAAATTCTTTGGATGAGAAAGGAAATGATTCCAATCATTTTCCTATCCCCTTTGTGTTTCTTTTCAGACTTCACCTCAGGAGTGATATAGGCAGAATAGGGCATTTATAAAGTTTTCAGTTATTGTTTGCAGCTTTATGCATGTGGATAAATGAAATGCAAAGCAGATAAAGCATATCCACAAACCCTGTCACTCTTTTGCAGATCTGAGAACTGCAATGATGTCTCAACAATTCACTCACTGTCATGTTATTTGAAGAACTTGAAAGCCACTGTAAATGGCTGTACATGGTAGAAGATTGAAGAAATGTCAGTTGGTAGCCAAGATTCACTAGAGCAGTTAGTAACTACATGTTGTCCAATCCATAAACATATTATCTGCTTATTCATTAATACAATAAAACTCTAATTTTTACCGCCATTCACACATAGCTTTTAATAAGGTAATTTGTAAAGGAATATTTTTGAAATAATAGAGCTCTAAAGGTGCAAAAGAACAAAGAGAAACAAAGCCTTTTGGCTTTTTCTCAAGCAAGGCTGTTATGTTTTGTTACAAAGGAATTGCCTTCAAATGATGTACTATATGCTCGTTATACTGCTCACTATAATTATGATCACAATTTGACCTCAAGAATTATTACTGTCACTTTAGGATGTGTGAAGCTGAAAAGAAAGTTTGCAGTATGATGATTTGTATTGTTATTAAAGACTAATCATAGTCAGCTGCATTTGATCAATCTGGAAATCTCATGATTTTTTTAGTATTTCTCTCAGCTGATTTTCTTATTTTTTTGTTTGTTTGTTTCAGTTAAATCCTAGTTATATCTGTGGAAAGAACAGTTTTAAATGTCTTTTCTCCTTCACCACCCTTGTCCAAAAATCATGAATTGACTGAGTCTTTCCTTAAGCAGTTTATAACGCATATGGGAAATTCGTTGTGATCAAATAGATCCTGTAACGTTATCATTAAAAAGAGAATAGTCCATGCATATGGAACTAAAGTATGAAATAACTTTACTTTCTCAAATTAGGTCTTGGAGTCATAAATTGCATGTATTGAACTATGAGCAATAGTTCAAAATTTATAAGATTAAATCATTTTTCCCTAGTTTTTTAGATTCATAGGTTTTGAGTTTAAAATACAAAACTATAGTGCTTTATCTGATATCACAGTGTAATGCTCGACTATATATTCAAATAAGTAGATTATATTCTAGCCACAACTCTTTATATAAAATAATGGAATAATTTTTACTTTCCAGTTGTTTGGTCCAACTGGAATTTTGAAGTGAGTGCTGAGAATTTATGCTTAGATAAAAGAGCTTATTTATTTATTTATTTTAACTTTGTCCCTGAACAATACCTTCAGGAAGATGTTAAAATAATAATAATAATTGTTTTGTGAAATTTTGATTGTATTATAAAATGGAATTTCTTAGATGATTTTGCCTGGTAACTCATAGTATCAAAGTATTTCAACATTCAACAACATTCAGCATCTCAGTCTTATGTCACTCTGTATCTGTGTTTCACAGCTGGACTCAACAATTTCACCTGAAGTGATAATTAATTTGGGATTTTTTCTTTTCTCACTGAAGTTGTTGCCGAAGTCTCCAGTGATAGACTTGGCCTGAAGACAAATATAAGATCTTGCACTGATTTTATTTTAAAACTAGGCTGTCTTTTTACATTTGACTCTGTTTTTTTCCCTTTCAATTCACTTCAAACTGACAATTGTGCCTGCTTATAACTATGGTAACAGCCATAAGCTTGCTTTATTGGTTTTCATTTCTCTGTATACATCAAATATCATGTTAGTATTGGTAACGTGGCAGACATTAATAAAGATTTTGTTTTCAGAAGTGCATTTAGTGGTTAATTTTCTTTATTTGTTGAAATAAACATGCCTAATAGTTTTGAAGTTTGGAGCACTATTATTAGATCCTCCCCCTCTACTCTGCCCTGGTCAGGCCTCACCTGGAGTACTGTGTCCAGTTCTGGGCTCCCCAGTACAAAAAAGACAGGGGTCTCCTTGAAAGAGTCAAGCAGAGGACCACAAAGATGATATAGGGCCTGGAACATCTTCCTTATGAGGAAAGGCTGAGAGACCTGGGTCTGTTCAGCCTGGAGAAAAGAAGACTGAGAGGGGATCTCATCAATGTGTATAAATACCTGAGGTGTGGGAGACAGAGGGATTTGGCCAACCTGTTTTCAGTGGTTTTTGGGGACAGGACAAGGGGTAATTGCCATAAAATAGAGCACAGGAAGTTCCACACTGACACGCGAAAGAGCTTCTTCATGGTGAAGGTGACAGAGCACTGGAACAGGCTGACCAGGGAGGTTGTGGAGTCTCCTTCTCTGGAGATATTTAAGGCCCATCTGGACGCCTACCTAGGCAGCCTGCTCTAAGGAACCTGCTTCGGCAGGGTGTCGAACCTGTTGATCTTTCGAGGTCCCTTCCAACCCCTTCAATTCTGTGATACTGAGATTAGTTGTTGTTTGATATTTTAAATGAAATCCTAAGTTTATTTCATGCAGAAGACAATATCTGCAGTATTGAAGTGATGCACAAAATACAGACCATGTCAGGTGTTTTCTGTAGGTTAGTCAATGCAGTAGCTCCTCCAGTTGTCTCACTGGGTTGGGCAGGTTGGTAGGACACAGTGCACTGTGGCAAAACAGATACTTCTGCCAATATCTCTGTACAGCTTTAGCTTAGCAATTTAAAACCCTTCTAGGTGAGTACTATTTTGTTAATTTTGCTTCCTCCTGTCCTTCAAAGTATATTTGCAATTCATTTATAATTTGTATATATTTCTCGGTATCTTTAAAGTTCACAACTTTCAGTTGCATATCAATATGTTTATTCTGTTCACTAATATATGAATTATAAATACCTATGACTTCATTGCTGCAGATAATACTCAGATTCCTAGGCAAACCTGAGCTGTGTACTGAACAGCAAGTATCAGAATCCAGCTATAAGAATTATTATTAAACCTGCTGTTTTTTTGTACATTTTGTAATTTCACATGCTATAAAAACAATTGTTTTCCAGTGAAAAGTATGGCCCCAGGAAATTAATAAAGATTTATTTTAAATCAAATATCTGCAGTTATAAGGGAAGTGACTGGAAAACCCTGAAGATACGTTTATCACATTTTCTTTGTATTCCTTTGTATTATTTCTTTGCATTCTATTGTATTTTTACATTGTATTCCATATTTAATCCCAAATATCTTATTTATCATATTACAAAACATAAAAGATTATTTAATTGTCTTCTTGCTACTCATAAGAAAGCTGCAATAAAAATCAGAGACTATTTCCCCTTGCTCATGTCTTTCTTTGAGCATATCCAAACCAATATGATTATTGAAGACTTTTTCGCAGTTATCAGTATACAATTTGTAGCAATAGAGGCCAAATTTTCATTCTGCAATTCTTGTTTTTAGATATCTATAGAAAATATTGGATATTACTAAAAGTTATAAATTGTCTTTATTGATCTTTGTTGTTTCAAGAGCAGGATCCAAACAATATGTCCCTTTTTAATGTAGCAAAACTAAAAGGAAGATATTTCAGAAAGGAATAAAAGAGTGTACCCAAAGCACACCCATTACTAAATTGACCCATCTGCAGTTCACACTGTCTCTCACACAGAGGATCATGCTTGAAATTATGGAATTTATATGCAGAAGTTATTTCCTGGAGGAAGCACTGTTGCCTTTAAAAAAATTTAGAGTTTTACCATGGCGTTCACTGAAGAAATGAAGCCATCTACCTGTATATATACTGTTAAGCTAAGGCAAAGAGTCCCATTGCTAATAGATATCCGTAGGGCTCTTCAAGCCAAATGACAGCAGACTGCTGCTTCAGCTGCTGTCCAAATTCACCCTCTGCTCTGCTTCTGGACATAACCTCAAGTTGGACAGGCTTCCCTCCCATGCAGGCTTGCTTCTCCTGGCCATCCAGCATGCCTTCCTACTGCTCCAACAATCTGGAACAGGGCACTTTCCGCCCCCCTCATAGAGTTTTGCTTCTGAGCAACATGATGGCAGTTATTCACTGGTGCCTTTTTTTGTAAAAAAACACCTATTTTCAGAGCAAAGTCAGAATTTACATCCCTCTTAAAGGTGTGTATTTATACAGGGTGAAGCAGGAAGCATAGCATGGAAAACAGCCAAGATTAGTCTGTATATATTCTATTTATTTGATTGGAAGGCAAATGTTATGCTACTTTTGTATGAGAAACTATTTTTCATCTCCATCACAGACTGCAATTTTAACTTTCTTTCTCTTGTTAAGAATATAATGAGCTTGAAACAGTGTTTTGTTTTGTTTTCTTCTGGGGGAAAAATTGGAGGTGTTCAGTGTGAGAATACTGTGAAAAATGACAGGAATGTTACTATTACTGTATGCATCTCTCTGTTCAAGTAATAAATTTTATAAATAACCCATAATATGAACAGAAACAAATAATCACCATATCAATATGTAAAGAATTTCATTTCATTGCAAATAACAGAAAAAATAAACTTTGGGATTAGCAACTCTGCTATGACAATAAGATCACAAAGAGATTATTAATGAGTACATTTGAAAATGCACCTTTTCTTATGGGCTGCATGAGTTTTATATTTTTGGCACATGCCTTGATAACAGAAACTTCTGAAAATGAAATTACAAATGCTAAAAAGAAGTTCTATTCTATTTTATACTTACTTCAAAGTCATACAATTGACTAAAAAGTAAAAATGGACACATCTGTCAACACAGAGATTGATTTTTATTTTTTTTGTGAAAGAGTTGAGTTTTTGTGATGAGCACCTGAAGCTCAATGCAACTAATATTGAATCACTGGAATTTCCAGATTTTTTTTTTATGTTATTTTTATGCTATTCCCCTTAAAACAATAATTTAATCAAAAGGTGACTTCTGGAATAACATGAATTCTTCAGTAGACCTCATATGGAGATATAAATTCATTAAAACATTAAATATTGTTTGATGCTGAGATTGTGACATATTTTGTTATATGTAAAAATTATAAATAAATAAATGAAAACTGTCTTCTTGTTTCAGCAAGGTCATTTTTGATAATGGATAAAACCAGAGTCAAACCACCTGGAGGACATAAAGATTAAATTTTTTAATTGAGTTGTTTCAGAACATTTTAGTAGGCATCCAAAATGTCATGCTGATGAAAGAAAATAAGCTATGGTCTTCAAGCAATGGAGCTAGGTGAAATCCAAAGCAAAATCAGTTATAATTAAATTTAAAGAATAAATATAAACAAATGGAAGAAGCTGATAACAATAAACTCAGAACTCAGAAAATTCAAAAGCTTTTCAGAAAAATATAAGGAAAATTATAGACAGATTTAAGGATAAAGAATATTTTGAAAAGGATGAAGGAAAAAACTTTACTGATTTGCATTGATCACAATTTTGCTTGATTAAGGGGTTCATCTTCTGACTGGTGAATCAAATCTAATTGATCAATGAGACTTGACAGCTCTACCTTTTTATTTCAAGTAAGTGACAGGCAAAAGTGTTCAAAATATATATGGTGATAGACTACGTTGGATGACTACTTCCTTCATACCACATGACAAACCGTTTTACATTACATCAGTATATTGGAGAGATTTAAACAACAGTTACAGGAGCTAGACATTTTTAAAATGAGGATTTTCTTATACTTAGAAAACTTCCACTTATCCAGTTCAGGAAAAAATTCTCATTAAGAGTAGCTAACGTTGATTTTCAATAATTTGTAGAACAGACAATATTTTAAAAAGACTAATGGGATGATCAAACTAATTATGTCTTTCAGCCTGTCATTGAGCCTGAAGTGGACAAACTGATAAAAGACTTCATTAATAAAAATTTAAAGAAAACAGCGTAATAATTAATGCCAATTGGCATGAATTTATGGAAAACAGATCTTGTCAGACCATATTTATACCTTCTCATGCATTTTACTGTTGAAAAAATAAAACCAGTGATCTATGGAGAAAAAGGACAAAAAAGCAGCTGTGTATACCTTGGATCAGCTCTTAGAAGCTGTTACCATGAAGGTATGCAGGCTACCTGCTTAAACAGGGGATCCCACTGGAATAAGGAGACCAAAGCAGCAATCCCTCAATTCCTAAAATATAAGGGCTGGAAGGAATATATCTAATTTTTCTCCCTACCCATATCTGTCTTCCTTCAGAATTAAGTCCTACATTTTTTTTTTTTATTTTTTTATTTTTTAATAGGAGATATTTTCCTACTAAGCAACACTGACAGAGTGGGTCCCACTGATAGACTGAGAAAATGTCACAGAAAAGCCATGAGAAGTGTGGGAATACTGAATGCATGCTTTAGAGCCTGAGAAGTCATTCAATATGTATGGAAACTTGTCAAAAATTAAGGTGTGTTTTGATGACCTCTTTTACGTACCAGCAGAGGAAATGGTAAGTCAATAGTGGTAAATTGATATCTATATTAATTATAGCAATAATAATAAATAAATAAAAAGAAGATACCATAGTTATGAATTGATATCAAAGAGTTCAGACTAAAGAAAAAAACATATTTCAACTACAAGGGTTATAATAAGAATCAATTGGCACTATCATAAAGCACTAAAGTTTTTGTTTTGTTTTTCCATTGCTTGTTTTAAATAACATGAGTATATATTTTCATTCAAGATATATTTCATGCAGAAGGGAAATAAGCTAATGTATCTACAGGAAGAGTCAGAACAGATGTGTTAGAGATGTTAGTGATTAAGCTCACAGGTGCAATACAGAGGTTATTACTACCACCACAGGTTGTATGCTGCAAACATCTGTACAAATATTGTGGAGAACAATCTGTTATTTTTAGAGACTATTAGCTGCCCAGACTTTTAGACCTACTAGCCAGCTGGGAGGCTTAAGAACGTGCTTGGAAAATAATTTCAGAGCATGCTATTGCTAACTTCAAAGACAGAATTTCATTAAGAGACAACAACCAGGAAGCAAATAGAAGGATACAATTACCCTATACCACTGGGTGTCTAGCAGGAATCATACCCTGGCAGGTACGCCTGTCATCTAGCTCACAGCAACAAAAGACAGAGCTACATTAATTATTCCACTGACAGTCTAGTCTAGAAAGAAGAGGCTTCTAACTGTACACTCTCTGAATTGCATAAAATGTATGTTCCTGCAGCAGGAGGCATGAAGATCTTCCATTGTGGCCAGCAGTTTGCACCAAGTGAAAAAGAAAGGGAAAGAAGAGGTCAGAGGGAGTTAGGCAGTGATGCATGACTTGACCCTTTGGAATTCTGTGCTATGAATACCTCACTTTGCAAATTCCAGATTTAGGAGTAGCTGGCAGGCCACAGAAGTCGCTGCATTCGTGGCCAACACTGTTCTATGCTCTATGTACACTTGGGCTCTTTAAAGTAGTAAATATGTCTCAGAAGAGCTGAGCTACGCACACATATAAACCTATTCCTCTGAATTAGAGCCCTTATAATACCTTTGTGCTACAAGTCCATAGGTCTTGTAATTTCTTGCTGAAATTTCAAATCCCTTTAAAATTGGATTGGAAAGGAAAAAAAAAAAAAATTACAATCCTGTTGAGGACAGTGAGAAATAGTCAAAACACACTTCCTAAACTTATGTTTCTAAACAGCCTCTCTAAACTTATTAGGCAAATAAAAGTCTTATTCCTTTGATGTACAGATGTAACTCCCACTGGTGCTAATGAGAATTATGTGTACAATTCAACAGAATAAGCCCTATAATTTAATTTAATGGTTATTTGAGGGAGAGGGGGGGACTTCAAAGAAAACAGCTAATGTCTGTGATAAATAGTTTGTGAAAAGGTTGAACATTTGAACAGGAATAAATATTTTTAATGAGCTTAAATTTTGTAACATATGCTAAGAATCCTAACATGCAGAACTTCAATGTATAGCTGTCCATCTAGACTATAGTAATCTAAAAAGGAAAAAAAAAATCTTGAACACATTTGAACACATTTCAGACTTACATTTGCAAAGGCTTCAGACTTGCATGTTTCAGATTTTACTTGTGCTTTTCAGTCTGAAAATGCAACAGAAGAAATGGTACAAATAACAATGAACATTCTGTGAAAATGTACCCATACCTGCCTTTAAATAAATATCAGTCATCAGTAAAAACACATATCCATAGAGGTGGGTTAAAAGTGAAATAAGACATAAAAATTGAAATAATATTTTTGTTATTTATAGAATCTCTTGTAGAAAACAACAAAACACCAAAAAAAAAAAAAAAAAAAAAAAAGATTTTGATGTGAACCTTTTTATATATAATAGGAACACCACATCAAACTCCAAGTTTGGAAGTTTGGTCCCCAGGTGGATCTATTCCCCTAAAAAGGCCAGACAGACAGACAGAGAGACACTAAAGTTTAGTTTCCTCTGCATTTCTAGATCTCCTCTTTGGTATACAATTTTGATATATTGTCAGCTCAGTAATGTATATGCAATGATCACACAAGAAGAAGCAATTTTAAAACTTAGACTGCTCAGTCAAACAAAAACTGAGCAAAGGCATTGTGCTCTCCCCTTCTTGTGCAGTGATGATCCATGCTGGAATTACAGTATTCTATGGAAAAGAATTGCAATAAGCCTGGTACCCAGACTTTAGGATTAATACTTCTTTATTATTACCAGTAACTGTGTAGACCTGCTTGTATGTGCACCAGATCCTTTCAAATCGACAAGCCTGGTGATGAAGAGGAGAGATTTTCCCACCTCCATCTATCTAGGGTACAGATGTCTACATCTGTCTACAATCTCCTAGGTAGAGCAATCCTGGAGAGAAGTTAATCTCATCCCACAATAAACATCTACAACAGAGCAGATTAAGTAGTCATTATGTTAGTGCATTTAATTTTGTTGAGCATACAGAGTAGGAGTGAGATAGCTCAGACATAGATCTAAAGCTAGCCAAAAAGACTCCCACTCCTAGTCTATCCACAGATACAGAAGTTGGCCTGACTTCCAACAATGGAGACTGCAACAACCACATTAATATATGCATTTCTTTGTTCATTATCATATGAAAATGATTTATTAATGTAAATCTGTAAAATTAACTGAATATTTTAAGTCTACCATAGACAAATAGATTGGAAAGTCATCTTTGTATTTTAAATCACTTTTTTACATACTTGAACAAAGGTACATCTCACTTTAGATGTCCTAAGCACATTTTCTTCTGCATGGAATTTATAGTTTGAGGGGGTTTTGGGTTTCTTTTTTTTGTTTGGTTAGTTGTTTTCATCTACATATGATTATTCATTCTTGTTCTGCTTATGATTCATATTATTTTTCAGGTCTTTTTCAGCCCCTGGTTTGCTTCTATATAACAACTTACCCCAGAAAAATATCTTTTTTTTTTTTTTTTTTTCCCCACCCCTTTAAAAAATTACCAAGATTTCATTGAATTTCATGTTAATAACTACAATTTTATTACCTTGGTGACAGTTCATACTTAATGAACATATCTTCTGTTTGCTTCACTAGGTCATTCATGCAACCATTTAATAGTTTTATATCTACCCCAAAGAGACCCTTTACAGAGTAGAATTTGCTGTTTCCCCCTTACCTGTAGCATTTTCATCTAGACAATACCTTTCTGGTTTCTTTTAGAAGCATCTGAGCCAGTGTTTTTGAAAACCTCACTGAAAATTCGATATGACATCAGCTGTTTCTCCTTCATCCAAAAGGCCTTTAGTTGTCGTAGGAGGAAATGAAATAGGTTTGGCATGATTCATTCTTAACACACAAAGGTTGGTGATTATTCATCTCCCTGCTTTACTCAATGTGTTCACAGATTGTTTATTTGCTCCAATATGTTTTGCAGGAATGAAAGTTAGAATATTTGCAATTTTCAGGCACTTTCTTTATAAAGCAAGGCACAACTTTTGGCTTTTGCTATTTTTTCATATCCATCTGTCACAGCTTCTCAGAGGAAACTGTTAACAACACTGAGATTTTATTAATGAATTCTTCAGTATGGCGATGTGTGTGTGGGGGGGAGTCATCAGATGAAAGCAGTTTGAAAACATCTGATTAAATCAAGTACTAGTTTGTTCTTTGTTATACCACACTGAAGTCTTGGTCCTTCATGTCTGATATTAATTATGATAGTGTCTGATAGTAAATGAGCTTTTTACAGACAGTGTGAAAAGTCATTAAGCATTTAAAAGCTTTTAGCATCTTATGTTAATGTTTTTCAATTTCTGCTGGGGCAAACTAAACATCTCTCTTGTTTTCAGCTTATCCCTGGAATACTTGAAGCTGTTTCTTTCTGCTATTCATTTCCTATATTAGTTTTCTTTTGTGACTTTGTTTTTCTAATCCAAACTTTAATTGTTATGTTGTGGTTATGTACCCACCCATGATAGTTTGATCTGGTGTCCATTTTCTACATTTTTCATTTTTGTGCTTAAAATGTCCAAAAAATATTTCATCATATGTGGAGTTATTTTATTTTGTGCCCTTAACACTCTTTTTACTTGGTATTATCTTTAACACCTTTTCCTCATATGAGCCATTTGAAATAATCTTTCTTTACAATTCTCTGATTTCCTTGAAGTCTGACTTTCTGAAAGCCATTGATTTTGTTCTGCTCTTATTTGTGCTGTCTGTGTCAAGGGCCATGAAGCTATAATGTCATGTTCATTCAGACCAATTTTATCTTTCATTTTTATCATCTCAGAATTCTTTCCTTTCGGTTGAAACAACATGTAGAATTTCTCTCTTATAAACGTCCTACGATGTTGCTGCTAATTGGAAGAACTTTGTGGGGCACTCAGTGTCTCACTATGTTAATTTTTCGCATTAAACAACATGAAATATATTATTAAACATTTTTATTGATGACTGCTCATTTGAAGGTTTTGTCAGAATGAGATCACCTGTTTTTGCTTACAATTGCAACAAATATTTCAGCTTGAGATTGTACAGTAGGAAATTTTATATTTTGAAACATTTTGCCACTTCTATTTCTTTAATTTGCATTTAATGCCAGTTATCAGTCTCAGCTGTGGCAGAGACTGAATCTTTTGAGACACTTTTTTGTTATCAAAGTGTCTCAAAAGGCAATAAAAATAAAAATTCCTGTAATTCTCATATGCTTCCACAATAAACTTAATTCTGCTCCTTTGTTTTTCATTGATTGCCATTTTGTCTCTTAACTTCTTGTTCAGCACCGTGAATCTATGCATGTGTACATGTATGCACTTATAGCTAGTATGCACATGTATGTACTCCACAGCTAGGAGGGTCATAGTGCATCCTAAGGAGGTCAGACAAATTGCACTGAAGATGGAGCATTTTTCTAATTCCTAGTGGCAATTAAGCTGCCTAAAATCTGAGGATTTAAAACTTTTGGGTAAAACAGGCCTGAGAAAAGTGAGATGCTTATCTATCTTGGAATTAAAGTACTGAGGACCTATAATTTTAAACAGCATTAAAAGCAAGGTATAATTCTTAACACTGTGTGTCCTTAAAATTCTGATTCTACAAGGCTTTTAAACACCTGCTATACTACAATGTATGTGCACAATTGCTTTATTGGATCAGGTTCTGATTAGCTCAAAACTATAAATGGACCTTAGTCAACAAGTTTGTGCTTTGTGGCTTACTTTCAAGTTATATCATTTGAAATGCAGAGATTCTAATTAATTCCAATGGAGCTGTTTACAGATATTAAATTTACATATTAAGTAACTCAGGTCAAATTGAGGATTATTAATGGTCTAAAGCTTTTGATTCTATAACTGTCTGAAGTGCCAAATTATTTTTGCAGAATAGTTTCCTTCTATTAGACAAATTTATAAACTACAGAGACATAACTTCACTCTTTCCATGTAGTATTACTTCATAAAGTCTGCACCTTTTTAAACTAGCTTACCAGAAAAATGCTACCATATAGTCATGGCATAATATTCTGATGTAGATAATATAAGTTAGCATAAACAAATTATAATGTTTATCCACTAGAAATACTAAATACTGAAATACCCAGAATTAATTTTCAGAAGACTAGTTGTGTCTTGTTAAGATGAAGGTTGATTCTGATTTATAGGATCACTATGAGTTCCTTATTAAACTGTCACTCAGAGAGTATAAGAGTGGAAAACCTATTACTGTGCTAATTAGGTCTGTGGTAGTTTTCAGGCTGGTGGTGACAGCTGCCCACGTGCAACCTAGCATAATATAGATAATAAGAATGGTAACACTACCTCTGCTGGGGTAGAAGACTCTGCATAGTCATGACAAAAGGGAAAGGATGTTCCTTTGTCCCTTGGAGGGCAGTATCACAATCCAGGAAAGAGCTTCAAAGGTTACTTTTATTTTCTTGTAAAATAAGTGCAATGACAAAATATGCTGCAGCTCTTCTTTTTTTATTTCTTTCTCACCCAGGAGTAGCTGCCTGGTACAAACACCAATTTATGTTCCTCTAGGTATAAATTATAGTAAGGGAAAAAATAGAGAAACAAATACCAAAATAAATTGTACAAAAATAGTGTGTTTCTTGCATGATCTCAGCCACAACAATTCAGGAAATAATTTCATACTAAAACATACTTGGTTTTATGGACTATAACAGGTTGTATTTAGGTGATAGGTAGCTGCTCACCCTCCACCCTTAACTAACCTACTCTGGGTATCCTTCAGTTAATTACTCTTAGTTTCAGAAAATGCGGATGAGACAGAGTTTCCTAATGTGCCTATGACATGGAGACTAGTCAAATTTTCAAAAGTTATTTTGAAGTTTGGGCCCTGGGCTGCACTGTATATATTTGTTAGGTTGTGAAGTAACTTAAGGTACAATATTTAGATGCTTAGATGCTCTAAAGAAAAAATCTTTTTTTCCTCCATAAATTTCCTCCACTAATAAAGCATTCAGTTATTCATGTAGCCAGCATTCTAAGGCACATTTGAAAAAAAAAATAAAAATGATTATTTGCCAAGTCTTTTCAACTAATTTTAAAAGATCTCTCAAAACTGGACATAATGAGTCAGGTCAGGCCCTTCAAAAGTGATACCAGCACCTCCTGAACCCTAAGCAATTTATCTTTTTTTTTTTTTTTTTTTTTTTTTTTTCCTGTTAAAAAAACAATAAAATAAAACTAGCATTATCTCTTTTTGCTCCAGCATCTCCTTGCACTGGGAGGTGTTGTCCAGCAACATCACAAGCAGATACTGTGTACAAATTAAACCATTAAGTAAGCAAGTATTTGTGTACTTACCCAAATATCTATATTTAGGGGAGCATGCTTAATATTTATTTCTATATACATTGATGTTTCAGCCCTTTAAAAAGTCCAAGCAAATCAAACCACTGTCTTCAAATGGCATTCTCCCCTGAACAGTTTAGGCTATGTGTCAGGGTCTCATGCTCTGCCCTTCTGTGAAAAATGACTTAATACATTTTTCCCCATCTCTGATTTCAGTGATTCCCTGATGTTATTCCCTGCATTTGCCTTCCAATCTCACTTTCTTCTACATACCTCATTTCATCATATTTTCTGTCACATTTTTAGAATTCATTAGTTAATAGTGGAAATTATGTAGAACTTTTTGACATTTAAAAAATCAGGGACTGCTCAGCAGAAATAACCAAAGCCAAACAGTCAGAAGACAGGCCCCAATTAATGTGCAGAGAAAACTTCTCCCGTGCATATAAATCGCTCCATCTCCCAAAGTCAGAAAGAACAGGTAGATGAGAAACTAGTTCCATAAAGTACCATTGACTTAAAGAATGAGCAATAACTGGCACAGGAAAAATCTTTTTGCTCTTCACTTTTCAGGCTGAGCTCATGGAGTTGCTTTTAGTCAAAGGATGGAAATCATTTATCAGGTATATCAGGAAGTCTGGAAAAATATGGTCAGCTAGCAAATAAACTAATTCAACCAGAATATTTGCAAGATGAAAACCAAAAAGAAATAAACAAACAAACTAAAATTATCTATGTTTGCCTGAGTTTGTGGCCACTTAAGAGGATGCTTGACAGAGCCAATAAATTTGAAACAACGGCAGCCAGAGCATGAGAGAAAAACCAACATTGTCCCAAGATTACATGCTCAGTGTTCATGGTCCATCCACTCCATGTGGAAGAATTTAATGGTAGATTAATTTTTTCCTCTCTGATCTAATTAATCTCTGCTCAGACAAATCACACATTGTCTTACCACCATCAGCTCCTTTAAAGGTCAAAAAAAGTGGTTGCAAGTGGATAAACCATGTTAGAGAAAAGAAATTTGACATATACCTTCCTTTTACCCACAAGAAGACAGTTTACATTGCAATCTTTTCTGAATTAGTTTTCTGACATTGTGGGTAAGATCTTCCAGACAGACAGTGAGTGAAGAATCATGTCTCCACTGAAGTAGGGATGCTAAGACACAATGAATTTTCAGAGGAAGGCAAAAGAAATCCAGAGCTGCTATGAATGTTTCAGACATTCTGCTGATTTTACTGAATTCATTTTAATGTCTGGTATAAAAATGATTTCAAACAAGGGATCACAATGTTTCTTAGACTGTGTTCTCAGGAACACTTATTTGCTCCTCCAAACAGGGTTTGGATTATTTTGTTCACCTTCATATCTCAAAACATGTATGGTGTACAAATTATCAGAGTGAGCAGAATATAACATCATGTGGGAGTGACAGCTGGTAGAGGTTTAGTACATGACCTTTAGCTATTTTTGACAACTATCATTTGATACCAGGAATACAAGGCCTATTTTCTATTTCCTATGGAAATACAGACACACCATTTCTGATTTTGATATAAAGAAGAGTTTATGTTTCAGAAGTAAGCTAAATGTTCTTCATATTTACATCCCACCAGAAACAAACCAAAAACTTTATTGTTAAATATCCATAGGTGTATGTTGAACTTGCAGATTGTTCAATGGTTGTTAGTGAAGACAACGTGATTTGAATTATGAAAGATTCATAGATATATCATAATTCAGGAATCCATTCCTGAATGCAGTCCAGCAACTCTAATGAAAATGGTAAAACACGTCAGCTGAAGTTATGATAAATTACAGTGTATACATTAAAATGAACTAATTGCTGGGTGTCACTCCTGAACTAGTTACCTTCATGCTTATGTTTATTCTTATTTCAATTACCACTCTGCATAAAAAACAGGCTCTTTTTTTTCCAACAGCAATAATTTGACAAAGGAGGTGGAGATGTATATATTGTTATTGTATATTCTAAGAAGAAAATACAGAAACCTCATTACAAAAAAAAAAAAGGGGGGGGGGGGGAGGAAGGAAGGGGGGTCTTTTTACATTAACTGATCTCTTACTATCAAAAAATTTAATTTAGAGTATAAAGCAACAACACAAAAGTATATCATGCCAATATATTTATTACCATGTGGGAGGTTAGAAAAGTATTAGATTTGTAAAAGCAATGCTATAAGGAAACACTTGATCTCTGAGCTGCTATAACTATAATAAGATGCAAACTTATTGGGTTTTCTCTTATTAATTAACTTGGCACAGAATTAAAATGCAGGTTTACCCTGTTATTTAGCCATCTGTGTAGTGGCTTAACTCTGTAAAGCATGATATTAAACAAAATTCATATTAGTTTTGAGGAATACATAGTTCCTGGTCCTGCAGTTCAGTTAAATAAAAGTGAAGTCAGTTGAGAAATTGCAATAGTTGGACTAATTGTGTATAATAGTATAGGAAAATATGGGGATGAAAATAAATCCTCCAGCAAGGTCTCCTTATGCTAGTTTTGCTTTGTATTCTCCACACCCTCATTCTGCAGTGAACTATGAAAAATTGAACCTCTTGCTAAATTATTTCCCTTTAATTAGTCAGATTTCAAATAGAATATTTTTCATCCCTTGTCTTCATTTCCTGGCAGAGAGCAGAACAAATAAATTAATTCCATTAAGAGCCATTAGAGGAATAATATAGAATACTAAATCTGGTCAGTAATAAACTGACCTATTGAATCATCTTGTAGTAAATTAAAAATCATTTTAGCAGCCCACAAGATAACCTACAACAACATCAAACTCCTTTTGGTTTCACGTGTAAGAAGTAAAGAAACCAAAGGGGTGATATCTAACCACTGAATTCCCTACTTATTTATGCATGTGTGATTCCACCAAAAGCTTGTTTTCCCAGAACAATTTTTACACAAATGATACCAAGGTCCTATAAGCCAGAATAATGTCATAACTGTATTTATCTGCACTAGTCTACATTGCTGGAGGTACAGTCTTTTAAGTAACACACCAGAAGGATCAGAATGTTCAGAAGAACAAAACTAACAATAGTATGAACAAACTTAAAAACGAAGTTAGTTGGGTTGTCACTTTTCCTCCCTGAGAAGCCAGCGCATTATTTTTATCATTTCTGATGGGGTCAGATGACAATAAATAAATAAACTGCATTTTTTTAATAAAAAATAAAATATGATTTCGCTTTTTTTTTTTTTTAATAAATATAAAAATATATGTCTCAATAGAAAAATTGTTTTAAAAAATGGTATCCAAAATTAAAATCTGTTTCTTATGAACACAGCAAGGAATCATACAATCCCTGTTGACTGATATACAACTAAAATTTGGG
Source organism: Aythya ferina (assembly GCF_964211825.1). Taxonomy (NCBI): domain Eukaryota; kingdom Metazoa; phylum Chordata; class Aves; order Anseriformes; family Anatidae; genus Aythya; species Aythya ferina. The sequence goes on from NC_140298.1 coordinate 26,659,759, forward strand.
AGACATAATTGTTTTATTGAGGTATTTTTCTACATTTTCTCTATCTTTGTTCACTGGGTGGAGAGATGTGTTCAGTTTATATTCCTTACAATCTTCATGTCTATATGTATATATAAATAAATATATTTCCCTCCAGGTAAAGTGTAGTCTTCAAGGATAGTGAAGGTTATTGCAAAAAGAAATTGAATGATCTATTAATGTATGTGGTGGACTGGGTGATAAACAGTGGATTTAACAGTGTGAAGGAAGATTTAGAATAACCTTTATTAGAAGGGTTTGTAAGCTACTTGCACTGAAGCAATAATCAAGAGGAAACAAACTAGAATTGCATGGGAGGTGATAGTCTCCACTTCTGAAGGCCCTTACAAGTAATCTAGGAAATACATACCAGTAAAAATATATTTAATCCCACTTTAGGGGAAGGAAGTGGATTAAATAATCTAGAGCTGTGTACATTCATCTGCAGGCCAAAGACTTGCTCAGGTGTTTAAGTGGGCAGCCATATGATTGTTTTAGGTTGGCTCAGGTAAATTTTGCAATTGCTCTCACTCATTGCATCTTGGTTTGAGTAGCAGTTAGGTCTCATACTTGTTGAATTCAGTTTGTTTTACATAAAACTGAACTGGAAGCTGCACTCTAGGGTCATAATTAGTAAATTTTAGCCGTTAATTGGCTATCAGTTTATGGAGTCAAACTAAATTTAGTCTGAAGTAAAGTGGCTATAGTGCAGACGAGGGTCCTTACCTCCTCTACATTTTGCTCTACAAAGCCTCTGCTGTTAGACCATCCTTCTTGCTAGTGTAGACTTTATTTACAGCTTTTACTAGTTATATCCATAAATTCGTGAGGAACGATACAGCCAGGATCTGTTGTACTTCTGGGTCCTGCACCACAGATAAAAGGAAAATCAAGCAGAGGAAAATAAAAGGAGAAATAGAACTTAAGCCCTTTTTTGTCACTTTAAAAAAATAAAGACTAATTTTATTAGACAATATTTATGTATACATATATAATGTATAAATATATAATAAATATGTATAAATATGTATATGTATAAATAAATAATGTATAAATATATAATGTATAAATATATAATATATATTTAGTATTAGAATATCTATATGCATATCTTGCTGTATACATTAAACTATATCCATAACACTGAGCTCATCAGCTGAAGGCAAGTCAACATCCACCAGGAGTCAGCTCACGCATGTCCATTCTTCATCATTACTGAATGTATTTTTCAAAGTAAACATTTCATACAGAATGCACATGAAATAGGGAGCTTTTTGCTAAAATATGCCTTTAGATCTTTTTCCTAAATCATATCTGAACTATTCTTAGTCTTAGAGAGGACCTATCTTTTGAAAAGTCACAATTAGAATACAAATCAGTAGTTCACCTCACCATATGATGGCTCTGTTACGAGCTCTTGTGCTTTCAGCATCCTCAGGCTACGAAGACATGAAGCCTAACAGATGGGTACATAAGAACTGTAATGACTCTGGGGAATTGACCTGAGTTCTTTGTGATTCCTCTCTCTTTCTGTTAGATTTTAACCTTATTTCTAAATCTATGAATGGGTCTCATCTCTCAGGGCATTTCACACTGGAATCCACAGAGAAGCACAGTCATGTGCTCTTCCTCTCTCTCACTCTTCCTCTTCATGAAAATGTGCGTTACATGGCTTCTGCATATGAGAATTTTCTTATAATATGGAAAAGCAATCTGTGGTCAGGAGAAGACCCTGACAGAGAAGCTGGAAGGTTAGTAATGGCAGGAATGGCTCTACTTGCAGAAGTTTTTCTAAAGAAACTTTTTTTTTTACCTTTTTTTTTTTTTTTCCTGCAAACTGCAGAGAGGTTTCAGAGGCACTGCATGAGAGAACCATTTGATAAATATCAGTAAGCAGAGATTAGCCAGTGAATGTTGCTTTCAGGTTGGTTACTATATTCAAAATTTAGTCTACCATACATGCTTTACCACTTAAGTAGAAAAATAAAGTTAAAAGAAATTGTGCTAGCTTAGGTCTTAGTACTTTTGAAACTGAATGTTCTTGTAAAGAGCTAAACATTAAACCAGTATATCTGCACCTTGGTTGAAATGCTAAGACAAAGTGCAAGTGTGGCTGTGGAGGTTTGGAGACAGCTTTTTATGCTTTTGGTCTACAGATTACCTGACTTCTAGGCATTCTTCTCACAAAGCCTTGATATTCTTTCTCCCCAAAATATTAGAGTTAATTAATTAAGCTATTAAAATAATATTAAAGCTGGGGGATAAAATCTGAGCCAAACTGATACACTACACTGAGGGAATGTCAAAATGCAAATTTATGTATATATGTAAAACAAATATGTTTCTTTTAGACACATACACACAGTGATTACTAAAAGTTAGTCACAAGCTTTGATAATAGGTCATCAGAAAAAAAAAAAAAAAAAAAATGTTAAGTGGTTATTTGTCTAAAACACAAGAACCAGCTCCTCTGACCAATTACATTATGACAAGATAAGATTCATAGCTTACAGTCTGCTGTTTTTTTCTGATCCAGTGTAGTGGGTTTACGTGGCAAGGTTTTGGTAGCAGGGAGCCATAGGGGTGGTTTCTGTGAGAAAGATCTAGAAGCTGCCCCATGTTTGGGAAGGGCCCCATTGTTTTCCAGATCCGAGCCAATAAGCGATGTTGTTTTGCGCCTCTGTGAGAGCATATTTAAGACAGGGAAAAAACGCTGCGCCACACAGCAGCCGGGAGAGTCAAGGGAGTGGGAGAACAGCCTTGCACCAAGGTCAGTGTAGAAGGAGGGGGAGAGGTGCTCCAGGCGCCGGAGCAGAAGTCCCCTGCGGCCTGTGGTGAGGACCATGGTGAAGCAGGATGTCCCCCTGCAGCCCATGGAGTACCACGGTGGAGCAGGGTTCCACGCTGCAGCCCGTGGAGGAGACCACGGTGGAGCAGGTGGCCCTGCACCGACGGAGGCTGCCGCCTGTGGAAGACCCCTGCCGGAGCAGATTCCGGGCCGGACCTGTAGCCCGTGGAGAGGAGACCACGCAGGAGCAGGTGATCTGGCAGGAGCTGCTGCCCGTAGGGGAGCCAGGTTGGAGCAGTTTTCTCCTGAGGGATGGACCCCGTGGTACGGACCCATATCTGGAGCAGTTCTGGAAGAGCTGCTGCCTGTGGGAAGCCCACGCCGGATCAGTTCATCAAGGACTGCATCCCGTGGGTGGGACCCCACAGCACAGGGGACGAGAGTGACCGAGAAGGAGCGGCAGAGAAGAAGTGCTGTAGACTGACCATAACCCCCATTCCCCGTTCCCCTGCGCCGCTCGGGGGGAGGAGGTGGAAAAGGGTGGATGGGGGGAAGGTGCTTTTGTTTTTTTTTTCCTTTGTTTTCTCACTTCTCTCGCTTGTTAGTTGTAGACAATAAATCTTACTATCTCCTTATGCCGAGTCTGTTTTGCCCGTTACAATAATTATTGCGTGATTTTCTCGTCCTTATCTCAATCCTTGAGCCCTTTTCACATATTTTCTCCCCATTCCTCTTTGAGGAGGGGGAGTGAGAGAGCGGCTGTGGTGGAGCTCGGCTGCCCACTCGAGCGGAACCACGACATCCAGTTACAAGTTGTTACAGATCTATCCTCCTCCAGATCCTCGCATTTACTAGGGACTTCAAAGTAGCTTGGGAAGCCAAAAGGAGGGTGGACTACTATTTGAAGATGCATATATTTAGGAAATCATGGATTCTTAAAAGCCTGCTGCCATTAAATTGCAAACTTCTAACAAAACAAAGACATTTTTCTTTCTCTTAAGAGTGCTGCTGACTGTTTCTATAAGCTTTGATTACAGAAAAGCACAAATAATGAAGGACTGTCTTCTCTTTTTAGTATACTTTGAGCACTGGTAGGCTGCAGCATTTCAGTGAAGGCTGAGGCTAGTCTGAAGACAGCACACCTAACAAGGAAGAAGATAAAAAGAGAAGCACATTCCTGTGTGAAATGTTATATTCAGGTTGTCTCAGAAACAGATAGTGACTTCCACCTGGTGGGTACATGGGAGTGGGCCTTTGGTATTGTTGCAAGGTATCGTTTCCTCCTGCCCAAAGCCACTGTGGTAAGGTTTTGAATTTCCACCTGTGTTTAACTCTTTCAACAACATTCAGCACAATCTCACTACCTGCTTACAAGTACTTGTCCAGCAGGACTGCCATAAATGCCACAGAAACAGCAACTGCAGGAACCTCCTTGTGGGACTGTCCCTCCCAAGCACTACCTTTTATCTCTCTTTTAAGGTTGTGACCTTAAAAGCTTAAATATCCAAAGCTTGAGAAGGTTTAGCATCGAGAAAGCTTTCCTCTCCAGAAAATGTTAGGCATTGGGAGTGATATTTTTGGTGAGGAACAGATTTCTAGCGCTGTTAGATAATAAAACTCTGAGTAAAACTCACTTTTTACAAACAACAAAGAAACCTTTATTCAGACACAAGTCACTGATCTTGACTGTGTTGTATAAGATGACATTAATTTCATAATCAGTGTCCTTTTTCCCCCAGAGAGAATGAATGATTCCTTAATCAGAAGCTTTTCTTAAAGACACAGAACCTTGTTCTCTTCACAGTTCTTATGCAAAATAATCCTTGAAACTAAACAGAAGATCAAATAAAATAATAAAAAAAAATTACTTCACTCATGTTTTATACTAGTATTGTGAACTATGACACATGAAATTTTGCTCACTTACTTAGGGAAATGTCAGAACAATATATAAAGCAAACATGACAAAGGAGTAATCTTTTATTTCATGTCTTTACAGGCATCACATCTACTGGATTCTTCAGAGAGAGTTCAGGAGGAAAATGAACATTGTGCATGCAGCATGTAAATATTATTTTGAATATTGTCCATGACATCTGGCTTTCATAAAAGAACAGGTGGATTCTTCACAGCCATGTAAAATTTTGAGGAAGTTACAAATTGCTTCAATAACTGTAGCGAATATATAATTCAGGTCAGAAATTTGTACTAGAAAACAATGTTACAGATGTTTTCCAGAAAGCAGAAAACAAAAGGCTGGTTATTTTAACACTCGAGGTCTTGGAGAATGGGAGAGCCAGTCAGCAGTGTGGGGGTGTGAACAATATTATGCACTTTCTCAACGGAGCAGTTTTTTAATATGCAAAAGCTCAATTCACCTTACTCACAGCAATCCAAAAGTCTAGATAGATTTTTTCTGCTGCTACAGTAAACTGAAGCAGTTACTCTCCTCGTGAGGTGACTTTTCTGTTAGACTTATTAGAGTAGTCTCTAATACAGTAATATCTACCACTTCACATAAACCATGAAGTTCATAAAATCATAGAAGTTCTTCAGGTAAATGTGTTCAATAGCTTCTTGTGAGAAAAACTTGTGTGAGAGTTTGTTGTTGTTGTTGTTTGTTTGTTTGTTTTGAATAGGGTAATTACTGTATGTCACTCACAAGGTCATTGGAGACCTCTGCACAACGGGTCTTTGTTCCCCACTTTGCTCAATGATTCTGATCACAGAACTATATAATAGAACAGTTGTGGCTCTCCCTTTAGAAAATCATAATGAGAGTTTTTATTTTGAAATATATTGGCTAAATATAGAAAGAATACATGTTGTATGTATTATGTTCTACTGTCAAATAGCAATGTTACACTCTCCAAAGCACATTCTCTGATTTCCATAAAAAGAAACTGAACTGACAAGTAAAAAAAAAAAAAAAGTTGAAGTTATGAATCTGACACCAAGAAATGGTTGGCTTAATATGCTTCTCTTCTCTCTCTCTTTTCCATTTTTTTCCCTTGCAGATACAGGGAAATTTTCCTCTTAGAAAACAGAGAATGGTATGGACCAATAATTTGTGGCTAAATGCAAAGTGGCAGATATGACAGAAATCATGAACATATCAAACTAAAGTCACCTCAAAATTCCTGCTCATGAGCCCTGATATGCTTGCAGGATAACATAAGATGTTCATGAAACAGTTTCAGGAATGGTTGACATAAGGAGAAGGCCATGTGATCAGGCACAAGATGTCATTATGCGTGTACTCCTTGTAAGGCAAAGAACCTGTGGTGAGGGCACACTACTTCTCTCCCTTCCTCTGCCATCCTTCTGCACCCTTCCTGGCCCTGTCCTGAGCACAATACACAGATCAGGTCCTTGTGCACAATACACAGATCAGGTCCTTTTTAACAGAAATTACCCCAGCAGACTTTTTTTAAACCTAATTTATTGAGGAAAAACATGTGTCTTATTTACCTCACCACAGGTTGTGTTGGAATGTTTCATCTCCTTCCACTCTTGCTTTCTCCCAGTTTTCAGACCTAGCTGTTTTGCAATGCTGTGAGTGAGTAGTTTCTGCTAAAACTGGAATACCAGCTTCACTGAAAGCAAGGTAAAAAATAACATGAAAAGGTCACCCCTGTGATAAAGTGACCCTGCACCTTTCTGACGGATAAATACAAGGCTTCTGTTGACTTTGTAGAACTAATCAGAAACAGAGTGATTTGGATCCAAACTTCCCATTTCCTTAAGAGGCTGGAGGCCAATCCCCTTACATAAGCTGAAATATAAGAGTCAACGTACCACCTAATTTGTATTAGGGGAACTATCTGCAGGTTGCAATATCCTTAGCTACGTGGAGTGACCAGGAAAGGAAAGGGTAATTTTTAAGTATTATTGGCTGATCTTTATGAATCTAGATTCTTCTGTGTTACCTAAATTTGAACCCATACTAGTTCCAATGACTTCTCTGCATTCTTACTAGGGTTACTGAAAATAAAATTGTAACATGATTCTCAGATTGTATATCTTCTAAATTCTAAATGGAGATAAATGTCCTTCAACACATCTAAGGACAATTCGTTCATTTCCATTTTGAAGGAGATTCTTAAAGGTTGCTAATATGTTACCTGGGAATTACTTCACAATACAAAAAAATAAGAAATCCCACTGCTGGGAATAAAAAATAAAATAATAAAATAAAATAAAATAAAATAAAATAAAATAAAATAAAATAAAATAAAATAAAATAAAATAAAATAAAATAAATAAAATAAAATAAAATAAAATAAAATAAAATTTAATTTTAAAAAAGAGAAATGATGGCATGAGATTTATTCTACCAAAATATGTCAAAAAAATTTGTTGGAAGAATGCATTAAAGTAATTTAAATAATGTTAAGAAAGTGAGCATATCAAGAGGCTAAATTTTGGTGCACAGGTTATTTACCCTGAGAAACAAGTCCATAGCTTGAGTGAGTCAGCAGGGTGTGTGGAAGAAGGGCTGATGGAGAGCTACGGTGCAGTAGAAACAAACCTGAATAATTCTAGCTCAATTAAAATGGTAAAATAAGGTATCTCTTGCTAATGGAGTGTCTGTTCTCCTTTTTTCTTCTATCCCTTTTATCTCTCTCTCCTCAGCTCTTGCTGCAGTAGCTGGTTCTCAGAGTCTTTGACCCACTGTTTGGAAAGAAGCGTTTTGTACTCTTCAGTTTTGTGTTGCTGGGTAAAGTAGACAATACACAGCCTGGCTAAGAAGCTGCCTGTTTTGCCCATATCTCTGGTTACAGTACTCAGTCCTTCCAATTAGATGTATCTCATTGATTTAAGCAGGTTTCCTGCTATATACTCATGATTAAGATAAGTCAATGTCCTTGTGTTAGGGTACTCTAGCGTAACTATCTTCCTCAAATATTTAGAAAAACTGATCTCACTAGACATCTAGTATAAGTATCTAGAATTAAATTTCTTATAGCACTGCAGTGTTATGCAAGGATAATGTTATTCAAATTTCCCTTCTCCAGGAACTGTCCTGCTCACAAGAAAAGAGTAAGCTCTGCAGAAAACTGGCCATCTGTACTAGCTAATTTTACATATTTTGGTCTTATTTAGAAATTTAAATTTCAAATTTTGGTGATTAACAATTTTATGTTATTTTAACATAACATCATTTATTTGGTGAATTGTTAGGAATTTTCCTCTGAGATCTAAGGATATGACTGAAACAGAAAGTTTTGAAAGTACCTTCAAATGATCTATGGAAATAAAAGTTATTGATTTTTCTTTATTGAGGATGAAATCTCATCTGCATTTTTGCTTGTTTGCAAAAATATGTTACTGATAGAAACACAGGGAAGTTGTGAAGTGTATGTTCAAAGACAGAATCTTGGATTAACTTCAGAGGAAACTTAAATGCCCCATTTGTTCTTCCATAATATGTAATCGGATTTATTTTTTAGTCTACAACATATTTCATCTTTCTGGCAGCTCAAGTCACCTCTTTTAATCCCTGAGATACTACATATCTAGGTCTCAGTGTGTGTATTGGAAATGACCTTGTATCTTTAGCCTGGAGTTAAATCTCCACTCAGATATGAGTCTGCTATTTATTTATTTATTTATTTATCTATTTACTTTTATAATCTTAAATCCTGAGTCTGCCAAACTTAATTCAGATAGAAAAATATTACGATTCTTAACCTTGTAATGTGTAAATGAGTGAATCACACGAGTGATATAGAATTCAAAGTTAAAGTGAAACTTATGTGTTTGGATCTGGCTTCCAGTTCTGTTTGTACTGATTATCAGGCATTGTGTATTAGGGTAAAGTGAAAAAATAAATAAATAAATCTGTGACTTGTGAGATCTGTAGCACTGAGTACAACTGAAAACATGACAAGAGATTTCATATCTCATTTGAAGTACTTTTAAGTCTGAATGTTCTCCTGTTGGTGACCTTGCAGTGTTCTTAGAATAAAACTGAAAACAAAGTTAAGTCAAAGTGATGCAGATTTGAGATTTCCATATGAGCAAGCTTCAACAAATATACAAAAAAACACCCTCAATCCTCCTACAGAAAAATCTGAGCAAATTTAAGTAAAAGCTTTCTCTATTGAAGGGAAAGAAGGTTCTTTACCAGAATAACGGAGAATGATGTAATATTTCGATAGAATAAGGTCTTGCATTGTAAATGGATGCATTTGGAGTTAAAAAATACCACTGTTAACCAAAGACATAATTGCTGTGTTTGGGAAAGAAATAGACACATTATATGAAATATTATAGTATTCATGTGTTAAAACATAAAAGGGAACAAATTTATATGTGAAGGTTTTACTTATATTTGCAAAGAAAACTGGTGACAAATTTTCTGTTTGTTACTTGGCCACCTTACAAAGAGTTCTTGCCATCAAATCAAGATTCACAAACTCTTCAAACATAGTTTCCATTGAGAACTCATTGATGTATGATGATTATGTAGTTTTCCATTTTGTTTTGTTTTGAGGGAGTTATCCTGGTCATCTTTATAATTTTGGGGTATTAACATTAACATAAGAAAATGTGAGCAGTAACACCTTCTAGCCATAGAAAAAAATATTCCCAAAGCCTTTAAAGGCTAATCAAATTTCTCTGGCAAATTCCTGTCTGAAAAGCTTTAATGCTACTTTAACTTCACAGCCCAGTAATGTGTATAAATCATAATAATAGATAAATAATAATAATTAATAATAAAGTAGAGCTTTAAAAAAGACATGCTACTTGTTTATAGACATTCTTTTCTGGTACATCAAATACTTCCATCATAAGCACATTTTAGATATAAAGGCCTGTGAGGACTGAGAGGCAGCATCAATCTCCCTTCCAAAGTGTAGCATCTACTGCCCTAGTTGTCAGAGCTGAATGGATTTAACATGGGGTGGTTATAAGAACTCATGACCTGTTATATGCTTGACATGTGGCAACCACTTAACGCCTATTGGAAATGGAAGCTAAAGCAGTCCTCTGCACTGTGAGGGATGACATTGTTCGAGCAGAAAACACTGCACCTATGAGGAGAGCCTACAGACTCTACCTTTAAGATGTTGCTTTCCATCCTGCTGTCAGAAGCCTCACTGAGTGGTGTGAGACTTTTTGGGGAGGCTGCCTCTTATCTGCAACACTGGTACGAGTGAAGAAAAACAGCCCATACTCTCTCAGACCTCATCAAACTGAAAGCATCTGCCTTCAATAGGAAAGGAGTCGTGCTCTCTTTCATCCAGTATGTCACCAGTGGCTGCATCAGAAAATGATGATGATATAAAATATGGTAGTATAGAGCAAAAACAACAAGGGAAAGTGTTCACTTGGCATTAAGATGCCAAGTGCCAAGACTCTGCTTTGGAAATAGCAAAGCAGTGTACTGACCATGGAAATTGGACTGTGCCCTTACTTTCAAGTAGCTGCAGGTTTGAAGCCACAATTATTGGGAAAATATCCAGTGATGCACATAAGGCAAAAGGCCCAATTGATGAATTTGATGGTCCCCTCTAGCTTTAAATTCTATTAGACATGATTTTTAGGCATATTAAGCATAAATGTAAAGCCAACAGGCATAAAATTACTACTAAGTTAATCTTTTCTTTCATAAAATTACTACTACCTATACTCTGTCTAGTTTTTTTAATGCTGGAGGAAAACCTGTGCACTGTTATCTATGGATTGGAAATGATTCATGCTACGGGGAGAAATTAATTCCCATCCCTCTCAGATAATATCCTGCCAGATCCTCTTTTGTTATACTGACACTCACCTCCAGTGCTCTCAACTGGGAAACAGCAAAAAAGGAGAGGAATTACTAAAGTTTCTCAGATCCTGATATATGAATTGTATTCTATGTTTGGCAAACTGACTTTTTTTTTTTTTTTTTTTCATGGGGGGTAGTGGGGGTAGATAATCTGAAGGGATCTTGAAGCTGATAATGAATTATCCTGTTGCTCTTTGGAGTATTTTCTCTCTCCCTTCACATGTACATCCTGTTTATAACTGCATTCCACTTATACTTTTTCTTATACAAACAAACAAACAAAAATAAGCAAGTAAAAGAACATTCACTAGAGGTAACACTAGAGATAATTTCCATATTGACAAAAATGTACCTTAGTGTCAATGTGAGTAAATGAAATCTCATAGTTTGGTCACCAAGAAACTTATAAATTCAGTTGTAAAAATTAATCCATAAAATGCCAGAAATATGAGTTAAAATATGCAGGTGTGATTCTAATATAAAATCATTAGATGTATCACTAATACTGTGATTTTTCAAACTTTTAAGTAAGGATCTTTTGGTGAAGTCAGGAAGGACTTCAGCTCTCTTCTGGAGAAGGACATGGACATGATATCATGGACAGATATGTTCTGGATAAGCATGGTATAAAGAAATATCACAAGTATCTTCACCTATTTTTATATTGTTTTGTAACAAAAACTTTTTTGCATGTTTTTAGTAGTCAATACATTCAAATAGTTTATATTATGGTGATACTTTTTTCGTGCTCAATATCCCAAACATTTAGCTTCAGAGATTAATGGTTTGGGATGAAAATAATATGATTGTCTTTTATTCAGACTTTTCTTTAAAGGAACTAGTACAAAGTCAATAGATATATCTCAGACTTAATGTGTGAATGAATACATTTTATTGTCTCTGTGAACAACTGTTAATAAAAACAGCCAGTGTGGTGAAAAGTTTTTCACAAAACATTAATTGTTAATTTTGCAATAGCTTTTTACAGGTTAGAAACAAACAAACAAACAAACAAAAACATATTGAGGATGAACTAAAGTTTCTATAATGATTCATAAGTCAAACAAAGCCAGCACAACTGAACTAAAATCTTGCTATCTCCCAAACTACGAATATCTAAAGCTGTCATGCCCCATAGATTCGTTTAACGTTTATTGGTAGTCTTCAAGTTTTTTCACAAAGACAACAGAGCTAGGCAGTAGTATATTTAACCACACATACTCTACACTGTTTTAAAAGTTTTATCCTGTAATTCTTACACAATACTTATTTACAAAATATAATCTATTCTAAGGTTAGTCTGGGTGATAAAATAAAAAAGATTTCAATTTAACTATAGTTGATATATATCCATCCTTCCAAGAGATGATGCTCATTTTTTGTATTTTATGTGAAATATTAATGTAGGCTTATTGCCATGGTGTCTAAGCACCTCACATCCTTTTGAAATACATTTTAAATAAGTTTTTCAGTAAGGTGGAGAAAAAAAAAAAAACTATTCTGAAATTACAAATAGAGACCAATGGCCCTATCCAAACAGGTATGTCATCCTTTTAAAAGTGGAAGAGCATGTACCGAGGCTTCTTCTTCCTTACAACTAGTAAATAATTGGAGAGCTCCAGATAGATATGGAAGACATGGCTGCAAAATGATATTAGGACATGCTCACTTCTGAGGAGCGACTCTTAGTGTCGGACCATTTAAGGAATGAGAGCATCTCTCCAGTGCTAGTGTTGATATTTTCATCTTTAAATGACATATATTTAGATTCATGATCTCTTCAGCAGCTCTTCAATAAAGAGAAGAATGTGATTTCCATCTCCCTTTGTATGGTTCTTACATATTACTACCCTCTGTTAGTTTAGGGAAAAATAATTGGAGAGAGACCTTTGCACCCTTGTTTGCACTCCCCTGGGGACATGGCTATTAACTTTGTGTTTTTGTATTCTTCCTAGTTTTCATCTTCAAGCTCAGTGACTCCTTAAGTAGTGTATGAAAACTGATTTTTTTCAACAAAAAAAGCATGGAAGTTCCTCATTCTCCAGCTCAGCATGTGCCCAGCTAGGTGTTTGAAGCATCTATGCTGGATTCTCTAGAAAGAGGTTTCAGTATCTTAGCCCTTGACACACTTTAATGGAAACCTACTTTACTAAAAACTAAGTTGGAGGTTTTACTTTCTAGGGCTAGCTCCTAAAAATATTTTTGTAGAAATCACCTTCACTCCATGCATCATTTTGTGTAGAGCTTCAAGCCAATACTAGTGTTTGGCACCAATGAAGATGTGTTGACCACTAGGCACAAGCAGGATTATGAAATATTAGGGAAATACCTTTAGTGCTAGGAATCACCTCGGAGAAGTTTTATAACATTCTTTATATTGGAGTCAATTGCTTAGATTCTAATGCTTAGTATAAAAACAGATTTGCCCAGAAAGTCTCTGAGGAAGAGTTGAATAAACTCGTTAATCCAAGTCTTGGAGTTAACAGCTGCAACAGTGACATAGTAAGAAGCAGTAATTCCTTTCAGTGAAGGAGCAGAGAGAAGTTCCGTGGTATTTTTGTATAAGGAAGAGAAACCAGGTGTCCATCATGGTCCACTCTTGTTTTACTAATCTGTGATAGAGACAAACCTTGGTAGCTATTAACCAGCTTTACCGTATAGTTTGCCAACACATGAATAGCACTTCAGTGATACCATTCTCCCTCACTCTTTCTTTTGTTCCATTTATTTTTTTGCTAACCCAAATCACCACACTTCACTTTCAGAGAGCAGGCAAACCCTTCAGGGCAGAGACCATCTCTGTTTGCTCAGAGAGCATGATCCTGAGCTGCACAGCTCCTGTGCCACACAAGCTTAATTCCCGTAATCAAATACTCCTAAAAGGAAGGAGTAATTCTGAGGGAACAAACCGACTCCTATGATCCTAAGAAGTGCAGGATGTTTCTCACAAGAATTGTCCAGTCAGAGATTCCTGTATTGACAGTGTTTTTCCTCTGGCATGCCAGGGCTGTATCTCTGTCACTCTCAGTTTGCGTCCAGGGGATCTAGACAATGAACTCTGAGGTTTGGTTTCTATTTCATTTTTAATTCAAGATTTTGTTACCTAAGCAGATGTTTTCTATTTCTTCTTCTCTGAGATTCTGTCTGCACGTTTTCAGTGTACAATTTTTTTTTTTTTTCCCCTAACTGTGTTGGGTCTGTCTGAGCAGGAGTCATCTTTTCCCTGCAGCAGCCCACACAGAGTAAAACCACCACACTAACACCTAGGGAGCTAGCAATAACTAGCAAAGTCCATCTCCTACTCCTTAGGTTCCTATCACAGTTAAATGTATTATTTTTCAGAATTCTAGGAAGGGTGTGAGTCCATACCCATGAAGACATTTTTCACCAGACACCCCATCATCCATTCATATGGTGAAGCCTAATAGGCTAGGTTTGTTCTTTCCTGCTCACCCTTAAAAGACAAATCCCTTACAAATCACAGGAAACTGATATTTTGATTTTTGAAAGTAAAGTTTATTTCTACCTTATTGAGAGCTGTCTAAGGTGTTTCTGGTATCAGGTGTTTCTGCTGCTGAAAATGATTGAAGATTAACTATTCTCTCTTTTCTACAATTTTTGAAAAGTGCATGAAAGCCATTTGAAAAAGCCACTATTCAGTTACTTTAGGTAAACAGACTGTTTACCAAACCAGTACAGTTTTGCTGTTGAAGTGATCTATCTCCTTACAGCTCTGGCTCTTGGGTGGTTTACTACCTACATGTCTAGATTCAGAGAAAGAAGAATCACGAAGATTTTGAGAAAGCAACTGCAACAGCAACAACAAAAGGCTGCATGTCCACTAGCAGTTTTGGGTTTCCCAAGAGATGTATCTGTACCCAGCACTTCTGGGCTAGAAAGAGCAATTCTGGTAATCCCACACAAACCAATGCTTTATTCTAGCTACTGCTTTATTTATACTTACTGCTGAAACACAGAAACTCATCTGATGTGCTTTCAAGCTACTGGGCTTCTGGAACTAATGAATAACTCCAGCAATGTACACTACCTTTACTCTCTTAAAAGTTCAGTCAGTTTGAAAGTAATTTGCTGTTTTTATAGATGTTCTTGGTTTTATACTCTATCACTTATAGTCCTTGTAGTAGTGGAAGCCATATAGGAGAGCGTATTCATACACACCCCTCCTGCAAATAATCTGTCCCAGACTGAATGGAAGGCTAACTATATGGCTCATTTATTTCCTGTCCTTTATGACACTTCACAAATGCTAAAACAGATTATAACAATTCCCTGCAACAGCTGGTGAAGTTTGTGTTGATTTGCCCAGAAAGTAGCAGCCTAATAAAACTATGGCATTCAACTAGCAGCTCATGTGCTAATGCTATTTGCTGCCACTGTGATACAATGTGGTTATCATATATCACTTTAAAAATAACAATACATAGCTTCTGTTACTTTTTTTTTTTTTTTTTTTTTTTTTTTTTTTTATTCTATAAGGGATTTTACTGAGCCTTGAGCATCAGTTTTCATGTAACTACAGAAGTTGACTGCAGCTAAATCTAAAGAAAATAATTTTGTAAATGGAATAAAACTATGATCCTTTGTGACTGATATACAATTCCACTCACTGAATACAAACAAGGTATAGAAAGTCAAATATTATATCATAGTTCTGCAGAGTAAACAGTTTCTTGCTCTTAAGTCAGGTTTAATAAATACTGGAGACTGTTTCCCTTCTACACAAAATCCAGGTAACTAAGAATAAAGAAGCCCAAACACACAGCACCAAAGCTTTTGCCAGAATCAGTGGGCTTGACATTAAAAAAAAAAAAAAAAAAATCAACTTTAGTTAGCAAAATTTGACAAAAACTGCGCCCACTTCAGCAGTTAGTATCTGCTCCCACAAGAACATGCTGGCTTTTTTATTCTGATTCACCCACAGCAAACCATGCTTCCTAAATCTCAAGAGAAGCTGCAAGTTGATCAGTGGAGATGAGTTTCAGATAATTCTAGTAGTTCATCCTGTCTTCAACTGTCAAACAAAGCCTGCTGATATAAAACAAAGTATTTTCACAAGAGTTTTTGATTATACTCTTAAAATCAACACTGCTTTTCAATTAGATCGTGGTGTACTCAGACCTGCAAGTCAGAAAGAAGGATAGGAAAGTCATTTTGTTCTGGATTAATCTATTAGCAAAAGTGTTTGCAATGTTGTATGTCAAGCTGACTTAAACACAAACTGATAGAACACACTTATTATAAAAAAGTTGTGAAGGGGGTAAAAATTAAGAGTCCCTTAAGCTGTTGTCTGATGTTTTCTATCATGCTTTTTTTCTTCTGAAAACTTCCCACAAGCCATTGCAAACACTTCTTCTTCACTTTGCTCCTGTCTGTTGAGACAAAACATTTACCAAATTGTATTTGTCTTATATGAGCAACAAAAAAACCTACTGTAAACAAAGCTGAAGTTGTTAGACAGGTTTCTACTTTTACAGACATTCTTACTGCTTTATAGGCTGTGAACTGCTAATGTCAAATAATAAAACTGTCTTTTACTAAGAACTTTGTGAGGGTTTGTTGTTATTGTTTGTTAGTTTTTGTTACAATTTACAAGGTAAACCATAGGTGTAACTGCCGCTTTATTGAGAAAACTTCTTAATGAGATCCATTATGGCTGAGAATCCCATACCCCATTAACGGTTTTCATTTGTCACACAACGTGCAAGAGCATTCTTCATTTTAGCAATAGACTAGGAACAGTCTCCTCAGTTCTAAATGAATAAGTACTATGTTAGTACTTGAAATTATGTTATTTTAACATTTTGAGATATTTTACCTATCTAAAAATGATGATGGCTATGACACCAAAACTACACAACGCAGAACAGTGGAGAACAAAGCATGAGCAACACTGCAGGGTTCAGCACTGCACGGAGCATACCCTATGTAGTTGCATGTTAACAGCTGTAGTGAACTAAAATCAAGGCTTTATATAAACGTTTGTGGCAAAAAATCCTTTTAATTCTCTAATTTCATGTCTGTGCTGAGATTATTGAGAGTTTATCCTTTAGAGAATACTGTAAGTCCTTCTAAATTTAAGGTACATTATGAGTATACTCGTTCAGCAAAACAGTATTTTGAAATCTATTTTAATAATGTGATATATGGAGTAATAATTCGTGTCAAGAAGATAGTTGATATTAATAAAGAAGGGGGAGATGTGGCGTGCAGTCTCTGAGGCCTTAAAGAGCCATGTGGGACCACAGTCAGAAACGTGTGGTTTGCCAGACAGTGCGGGAGCTGCGGGCTCGTCCACCGATCCTTCTGCTACACCATCGCCCCCCCCCCCCGCCGTTACTGCCATCGCAGGCTTTTGCTGTTACGCCCCCTGGTGACCTGAACGTGCCTTTTGATCCAGGCCCTATTGGCCTTGAAAAGCAGACGGAAATGCTTCTTGTCTATCCGGGAAGATTAGGATACATAAGGCCCGAAGGCCGAGTTGCTGGACAACTTGAAGCAAGATGATCTGAGAAAAATGAATTAAGTCATGGAAGATATTGGAGCACTTCAACCAGGATTATGAACTCTAGCTATGCTCCCCCCTTCATGATTGTACATATGTATAGGTGTACTTGGGTTTAATCTAATTGTACATATGTATAGGTATACTTGGGTTTAACCAATGTTCTGTATATTTTGAAAGTTCGATGTTAGTGTGTGTGTGTTGGTAGAGAGTAGACTCTCCACGCACCCAGCGCTGTTTACTTGCCTTTTATAAATATTACTAAATTCAGATTGAGTTGTATCGTCATTTATAACAATAAGAGACTTCTATGTACACATTTATCTGATCTATTAAAAATAAAAATAAAAATAAAAATTCTTACTTTGACTTTAATGAATACTGCTCAGATATTTAGGGCAGATCAGCTCTTCGGGGTTTGATACTTTCCTGCCTTTGCTGAATGAAGACGTAAACCAACAAATTCCTCCAAGGATGTAGCATCTCCTTCTGTGTAGACTGTGTGGGAATCTACAGATAATCTACAGAATCTGTAGAAAAAGATTTGGAAAGAACAGTTCATGTACCAAAAAAAAAAAAAAAAAAAAAAAAAAAAAAAAAAAAAAAAGATCATCTGAGAGTCTTTGAGTCTTTCAGTGAAGACATTCCTTGCCTCTTTTGCCAGGAGGAAGGTAGGAAATATGAAGGGGCAACACTCATATGAACTGATTTTAATTGCATTTGGCACAAAAGTTTCCAAGATTTCAAGTGCCAAAGGATGAATCTAAACATATTCAGGGAAAAAGAAAAAAAAAAAAAAAAAAGAGAGAGAGAAAAAAAATAAATAAATCTGTTGTTAAATATGTTTGATGCAAGGGATTCTGTTTATTAAAGTGCAAAGAAAATCTCAAATTTGTGAGGAAGCTGCCTTAGAAAAATCTGTGAAATCTGTGCTTATAAAGGTTAAGATACATAAAATTGGTGAGTTGTTTAATGGTCTGTCTCAATTTTTCAGTTTTAGGTACTTTGAAAATGGATGTTTTAGGAGATTCTTATCCAGTAATCCTGGATATAGTTACACTGGTAAATAAAACATTGTCAGAGAACATTGCCCGGGCAGTGATATTCAACAATCTGTATAGTCAAATTCTGATGATGTCCCTGGCCTTGTGTAGATATAGTCTAAGAGGCATTCCATTCATCTGTCCCTGGGACAGTCTGGCTGACAGGCCAGAGGACAGAAGCTGGAGGTGGCTACCATGTTCTGGAGGAAAAGGGACATAGGACAGAAGTAAACTCTCCTCTTGGTCTCAGTGCCAATTCATGTGTCCCAGACATGTGAATTTTTAATACAGTTGCAGTGTAACCCTCCTAAAATCCTAAAAGAAGGTGATGATTTCTT
Organism: Aythya ferina; assembly: GCF_964211825.1. Lineage (NCBI taxonomy): Eukaryota > Metazoa > Chordata > Aves > Anseriformes > Anatidae > Aythya > Aythya ferina. Next base: position 26,678,246 of record NC_140298.1, read on the forward strand.
ACTTTCACTTTGATTTTCATTTCTTTTATTTGTAATTTTGGCAGAATTTTAAGGAAACTAGAGCTGCAGCAGCACACACTTCCTCGTAGTAAACATAAACAAATTAACTAAATTGCAGCAGGCTAAAATAACCTGGTACAGACTTCTAGTTATGTATTACTATTATTCACATATTTCCTCAATTAAACTAGTGTTACTCCCTCCATGATTAGTCACTGATAAACTTCCTTTTTCAGAGCATAAAAGCAATATTTATCTGGTCTGTTATAGCTGACTATTGAGTTCACATTCACTAACAAATTACAGTGCCAACTTTACTGGCACAATTTAATTTTATTTACCAGGAAACAAAATTCTTCAAGAATGACTGGCTGTGCCTTTAATTTTTGAGAGTAACAATGAAGTGGACTTTCAGAGAACAAAGTAAATATTTAATTAGTAACACATTATATAAAGCAATTACCTCTATAGGAAGTGTACTTTCCCCTTCTTTATGTAAGAGGCTCATTGTTTCTAAAAAGGAGTTTTGCCAGAATAATGACTGTACTACACACTTACATAAAAGCAGAGAATTACATCCATGATTAGTGATCATTAGTAATACATAGCCATTACTGCTTTCTGTTTTGGCAAATGTTACCCAGAGTATCCACTGCATATTAAGGAGGTTTATTTTGTTTACTACACAAGCCTCTCCATGTCATTGGTGTTCATTGTATTGAAATCTTAGAATACATCTGTATTTGTATAAACTGGCAGTTTGACTAACTGATGTACTCAGAAAGTGCCGACACCTTATTGCTTTAAAGCATATTCGTCAATGTCAGTAGTATAGAACAAGCAAATACCTGAAAAATCATGTGGACATGAACTAAAGAGACCTGTCCCAATTTCTCTTTCTGCCTGGATAAGTTTCTGCTGCCCACCATACCCCTTATATACCCCGGGAGTCCCTACCTTCCTCCTGCCCATCACAGCTCACAGCAGCCTCTTCTGGCAAAGTCACAAAAGCTACCACTAGCTTGTCCACCTCTATAGCTTCTTCCATGAGCAATTCAGGGTAATTAAGAGCAATTAACCACTGAGGTAGCCTCACTGGGCTAAGATTACTCTTTGTGAAGCTGTTCTCATTTAATGACCTGTCACATATAACTTCATTGACCACAGATTGCAACAGTCAGGAAGGCCCTTTTAAAATGGTTGTCACAAGCACTGGGAAAAGAGAAGTGGCATAAAGGATTCTAAAAGCTCAGCATTTACAGAAGTGATCCCATTCCACTAGCTGAGGAAGATGGTGAGAAACGTCCTCATGAGGTTATTTGCAAGCCTGGCTGGAGTTGCTGGGAATCTCTGATGCGGGATATTTCTCAGAGAGGAAAACTGGAGTGGCATTCTGCCCCAGGATTGACACAGTAGCTCACAGAGCTACTAGCAGGGATAAGCCGATATAATGCAGGCAGCTCCTGAGACCATCTATGTCATCAGCCTCCAGGCTCAAAAAGATGCCCATGCAGGGGCTTTTCCTTGTCTCTTGTCACTTTCGGCCTGAGTTCTGCACATTGACATTCAAAAGTACAGGCCATAACTAAGTGCTTCAATGCAGAAGCAATACCTAACATCTATAATTGCTAAGGTCAAGGCTACACAGACTCAGGGATGAGTGCTGGGTCCTTGTTTGTTTACTGCCATTCATGATCACTGTTAGGGGATGCTGAAAGTGCAAAGTGTAAGTCTACACTGTCTGGGATTGTCTCACTCATAATTTCTTCCATTGAATGCTGTTTTCTTAGGAAACTGTAGGACACTAACATCCCCCAAAGAATCAGATATGATAGAAGTTTATATGGGTTCTGCTCAGTAACACTTATCTTAATAGTTGAGTTGGTTAAGGCAAAATCCCAAAACTTTCTTCATAGTAACAGTGAGATAGGAATCTGAAGACCAAAACTGTAAGTGCTGAGTCCACATCTGATTTATACAGGGCCATTCATGCTTAAAATTATGTGCTGGCTGTGGGGTCGGCCTGGCTAGGAACCAAAGTTATTAGTGGCTTGGAATACCAGACCCTTTGTCAATTCAATTTATATGGCATTTATGAGCATGGTAGAATTGAGGGAAGTGTTGTATTATAAATGAAAGCCACTATCTTTATTAAAGCTTTGTGTTTAATTATGAAAATATTTTACTGTTTTATCCTAATAGTTACCATAACTATAGAGATGCCTGTATAACATTGATATGAACTATGTATCCTTCCAATCTCAAGGACATGTAATTTGTGGAGATAGTCATATTTTGAGGTTTAAAAAATACAGTTGAAATATCTGGAAAAAAAAAAATTTTTTTTTCCTTTTATTCTACTGAAGCATACTATTTTACTACTTTTAATTAAAATATCGTAGTGTTGTGAAAGCAAGAAATGATACATTAGAAATACAACGATGTTATAATGATGGATATTCAGAGTAAAATTGAATGATACAAAAAATCTTTTCTGTGATTCAACAGGAATATTATTCTTTTGTTTAATTGGCCATAGAACTCAGTAATGGGAATAATAGCTGTCCCAGTTGGCAGTGTTGCTCTTTGCCTTTACAGAAGTACTTGCATGATTAAGGTATCTCTCACAATACAGTGCACTCCCTAAAGTGCAAAAAATTTACCATTTAGTGCTGATTAGTAGTACCATGTTTTGTTTCGTGTTTTTTTGTTTGTTTGTTTGTTTGTTTTTTGTTTTTGAGTTGCAGGGAGTTTGCTATTGAGATCTTAAGACATTAGTTTCACACTTCTTGGCTACAGATAGGTATCTCCTGTCTACTGCTTCAAGCGCTGTTTCTGGGGGCATGATTCTGGTACCCAGTGGATACCCAGTTTCATCTCACCAGGCATTTTACACCATCTTTTAAATTTACAATAAGAAAGTGTAATTTTTGTTTTTTGCTTTTGGCTTGGCTTTTACAGTGAGTCCTATTCTAGACATGTAAGCACTTGATTGTATCTGTTTGTCACGTGTGCCCTAGGATAAGTTATTTTAAGATTTATAACAGTGCCAGAACTTCCTCCCTAAGCTATGAGACCAAATCTTAAAAAAAAAATAAAAAATAAATAAAGTCTGTAAGAGGTTAATACGGCATCATCACTGACATATTGTCCACAGGTTATGGCAAATAATTAGTATATTTTTTTTCTGAATTGTCTTTGTTAAATTTTACATTTAAATTGTCAAATATGTACTGTTGCCACTCATAGAAACATAAGTGAACCAAATCATCAAAAATGTTGAATCTGCTTGTACTAGAAATTGCAATGTTTGGCTCAGAAGCAGGAAGGTAGTAAAAGCTTGCATTTACTTCATTGTTAATCCTCTGAAGGACAGGCAAAAGTCTGGAAAATGACTTTGATGAAGTGAACCTGCAGTACAGACTCTCCCTCCAAAAATGCACAGGCAGTGGAAGCAGGGACACGTGGCCTGGGAAGAGTACAGGGATGCAGTCTGGACGTGCAGGGATGGGATAAGGAAAGACAAGGCTGGAACTGAGCTTGGAAAGGGATGCAAAGAATAACATGAAGGGATTCTATAGGTACATTGGTCAGAAAAGAAAGTCCAAGCAGAGTACCACCTCTCATGGATGAGAAGGGTGAACAGGTAATGACAGACGTGGAGAAGGCTGAGATACTCAACAACTTCTTTGCCTCAGTCTTCACTGTCAGTCAGGCTTCCCAAGTCTTTCATTTCCCTGAACCCATAGGTGAAAGCTGGGGGAGAAAAGTCCCACCCACTGTAAGTAGGTAGGTTTAAGACCACCTGTTGTAACTAAACAAGTACAAGTCTATGGGGCCTGCATATCAGGGTCCTGAAGGAATTGGCTGATGTAGTTGCCAAGCCTCTCTCCATCCTATTCTAATAGTCCTGGCAGTCAGGCGAAGTCCATGGTGACTGGAAAAAGGGAAACATCATTCTCATTTCTAAAAAGAGAAGAAAAGAGGACCCAGGGAACTACAGACCAGTGAGCCTCACCTCTGTACCTGGCAAGATTATGGAAAAGATCCTTCTGGAAGCAATGTCAAAGCACATGCAAGACAAAGAGGTGATCCAAGATAGCCAGCATGGCTTCAACAAGGGCTACATCATGCCTGACCAATCTGGTGGTTTTCTACAATGGAGTGACTGCATCAGTTGACAAAGGAAGACCAATCGATATCATCTACCTGGACTGCAAGGCCTTTGACACAGTCCCACGTGACATCCTGGTTTCCAAATTGGAGAGATACAGATTTGATGGGTGGACCATTCAGTGGATAAAGAATTGGCTTGAAGGTTACACCCAGAGCGGTGGTCAATAGCTCTATGTTCAAGTGGAGGCTGGTGAAAAGTGGTGTACCTCAGGGGTTTGTCCTGGGACTGGTACTGTTTAATATCTTCATCAGTGACACAGACAGTGAGATCAGGTGCACCCTCAGCAAATTTGCAGATGACACCAGTAAAATGACATTTCACTGTAAAATGCATTCTAAAATAGTATTCAAAACTTGCTGTTTATAGTTAATACCAAACAAAAGTAAATGTGCAATGTGTGTATACACATTTATTCCTTGACTACCAAGGCATACATAAAGTTCATTAAGCAATCAATATCTGTTTTTGGATTTTGGTGCTGTATTTACTTCCTCATCAGTTTTCTTTCTGGGTTTTAAAAATACTGCTTAGTGGTACATTAATTGACATGTTAGCTAACCTCCTTAATGGCATAGAGAGATCAGGTAGCCTGCATGCACATGTCCCATCTTTAAGTACTTGTTTTTTTCCCTCTTAGCAGACCATTTCCACTATTATTTTTTTTTCCAGGAATATAATTTAATTATCCCCCTCTAGTAAACAATGTATGTTCTATCTTGAAATATTTTTCTCTTATACATTTGTTGGAAACCTTTCTTATTTCTATTCAACCATCTCATTAAGACCTGATGTATGCATATTAGAAAGTGTTAATAATAATTAATATAATTAATAAAATGAAATGACTCTGAATGGGTATTATGGTTGTGGTCAAATGAAAGGAAACCTGCACATGAATATCCAAGCAGCAGGAAAAAGAAAAGGTTGTTAATCTCATTCGCTAGGTACACAGCTTTGCTCCAAGCAGAAGATAGAATTTAGATTTCAGGAGAAGGTAACATTTGATGAAAAATAAATAATGGCTTAGCTGTAAGAAAGATTCAGAATGCAACTTACAATTTTAAAACTTGTCTATTTTTGTATATGAACATGATATATTGCATGCATTGCTTTCAGATTTGTTAAAATTACAAAACTCTTGAGCATAAAGACTTGAGTTGTTATTAGTGAATAGAAATTGACATTTAAACAATGAGTGAGAGCTGCTTTAAAACGAAAAGCACATTTTTGCTATGAATTCTGGTGTTGTCATTGATTTATAATTCCAGTTCTCTAAGTACCATCCTCTGGAATAAAATTCTTGTGTACGTACCTGGTTTTACAGCTTTTCTCCTACCTTTTATACATAGGTAGAAGCATAGATAGTCACTAGAAACAGAAAGCCAACATCAACTGAACCTGAACTTCAAGATTGGACATAGGGAACGAAACAAGAAGAGGACAATTGTTTTGTGATTAAGGATGAGCCAAACTTTGGAATACTACCATAAATAGCTGAATTGCAGGTGTAATGAGAAAGAGCTATTTATGACCTTGTCATCTGGCCATAGCACTCAAATCTGCATTTCTATTTCTGTGAAATAATCCATGTTGTATCCTTACTGTCATACCTGGCAGGCACTTTTACTGGCTATGAAAAAGACTGGAAGCTGTTTCACTGAAAATCTCTCACAGGATAGTAGTAGTCAGGATAACAGCACTGTAGTCCTCATTGGAATACAATAATGAACCCAACTAATGAGTAGTAGTAAAACCTAAGGGCTTTAATGCTGGAAATACTTTACTAAATAAGCCATTTAATGTTGCCAAATGCCATATGACTCCCTCAGGGTGTGTTCCTGAGGAAAAGCAGTAACTCTGGTATATTCATACACTCTTTATGTGCCTGAATAATCCCATCCTATTTCGTATGCTTTCTTCAGAGATGACCATTTTGAACCTAAATCTGCTGCTGTCTATAATCGGTAGATTTTGTGCTCTGTTGAGTTTCAGGTGATGTTGACAGAGTGTTTTTGATTTTACTGGAAATACACATTCATGTGGCTATATAACTGAGACATTTCAATATAAACATGTCCTAAAGATCAAGGCATTTAAATGTCTCCAAAATTCTAGACCTGTAAGTTATGAATGTTTCAGCCTGTTCCAGTATTAAGTGGTGTGTATAGTGGCAGAAATATAAACATTTACAGTGCAAGGCATGAAAGTTGGGATTGAGACTTGGACTGAAAATGTCCCTTTTGATCACCATGAGGGGGCACCTCATGTTTCACAGAGTGGACTAAGGCCAACTGAAGGAAATTTTAACCATACCACCATCTTGTTATTTTGTCTAAGTAAAGTTGTGTGCACTTTGCAGGACTCAAAACTCCTTTTCAAACCTTCTAAATGTTTTAAGGTTGTTTTCATTGTTGTTTTGTTTTGTTTTACTGCAAAGGGTATATTTACATTTCTGACAAAAGCTAATAAAAACCATTGCAAACTTAACTTCACATTTCCAGGTGCAGAGACTTCATGTTTTTTTCCTGTTTCTTTTGTAGTAGTAGCCAGCTGTTCTTTAATCTGCAGTCCTAGGGGGTCATTTACTCCAAATGGTGAAAATTGCTGACCTGCGGCTCCTGTAGCAATAAATTTCCAACTGGGAGGGGGTTCTGGACCCAGCTCCAGTTCCCAGAACAACTCACACATTTCACATTAGGCAGTATAAGAGGCCTTGAAGCTAAACTCTTATCTAGCAAGCAGTGTACGCTTGTTTCAGGTTGCATTCAATGCCAGACAAGTGCTGCTTTCAGCTTCCAAATTACACTGCTCATTTTGTCTTCTCATCTTTCTTCTAGCCAGTTGGAAAAGCAAATTTTAAAAGCAGGCTGCTTAGAAATAAATAACTGTTTGGAAAACTTTCTCTGATTTTTTATTTTATTTTATTTTTCTGCTTTGGGAGACTTGGTTAAAGATAAGAAATGCATTAAGAATTCATGCTAGGGATATGTGAACCTGACTCTGCAGCAGCCAGAGAATTTGGATCTGAATTGATGTTCACCTTCAGCAAATCTCTACAGAGGTTCTGCTACCTTCTCTTGACTTTTTGTTTTCCTTGTTAAAAGCTTGTTGTTGTTGTTGTTTCTTTTTTTTTTTTTTAGTCATCTTCTTTCCTGAAATAATACTTATACAGCTGTTCTGAAGTAATATAGGTAGCAAAGCATGAATCATAGAATCATAGAATGGATTGGTTTGCAAGGGACCTTAAAGATCACCTAATTCCAACCCACCTGCCATGGACAGGAATGAAAAAGTGTTGAAAGGTAGGGAAAAAAATCTAATAAATCTATTTTACCCAGTAACTCTTTGATATGACATCTCCATACAGCGTCTATATTTCCCAACACTTTCTAAAATATTTTGGAGCAAATGACTTTTGAGAAAAATACTAAAAGACTCTGACAAGCTAAACTTGGAAAAGGGATGGAAGGGGGATATATTCTTTATTTCTTCTACTACTTCATGAGTGGTTATAGAGAAAGTGAAATGAGACATTTCTTAGAGGTGCACTCATAAAATCTAAGAGGCAGCAGACACAAACTGCAGCAGACAAAATTCCAACTAGATGAAAGAAAAAAAATTCTCAGTAATGGTCAAACTGGTCCCCAAAAGCTTGCCTTTTTTTCATTCTTGTTGTTGTTGTTGTTGTTGTTGTTCTTCTTCTTCTTCTTCTTCTTCTTCTTCTCCTATATTTATTTATTATTCAAATAATTATAAAAAATAATAATAATATTTTTTATTTTTATTTCCCACATTGGAGATATTAAAAAATCAGCTAGTAAAGGGCAAGTAAACCCATCTAACTTTTCATGTGGTCCTGTTTTGGGCAGGGGATTGGATCAAATGAACTGCAGAGATCATGTCCAACCTATATTACTCTTTTTTTTCAACAATTTAGCAGTAGAATCTGTGTCTGAAGTATTATTAGAACCAAGAGAATATATTTTATATTTTATTATTTTATATTTTATAAAATATATATTTCATATTTTATTATTTTATTTTATTTATATTTTATATTATATTATCTTCATGTTCCCTTTACATACTTTCTATTTGTGTTTGTTTGTTTTTTGTTTTTAACCTTCTTTTTATTCTCTACCTCTGATATATGTGGTACAACAGTATTGGACAGAACATCTTTCTTCACCTGTCAAAATGATTTGTATGGTTGCTTAAAACTCTTCCTTTCTCCGCATTAGAATCATGGATTCTTGGACTCTCTGCCCAGCCTGTGCAGCACGAAGGAAACCTCATCCAACAGCTCAGGTTCTCTTGTAGAGAACGAAAGCTCAAACCCATGATGAGGGGAAGGATGACAGAGGTGTCTTCTCAGGGGAAAGGTGGATGCTAAAGTACAAATTCTGTAATTAAAGATATCATAAGACACTGATGTCTCTTAATAAAAAACTGACCATTGAGGTAGCCTCCCTTAAGAGAGTTTGCTGCTCCCTTATGAGATTATCCTATTTGTGTGACTTATATCTTCATCATCAAATAAACTGGCATTATTATAACTATTTTGAGGTGCAAAGAGTCCTGAAATTATTAATTGGAACTATAAGTTTTATGTTAGCTAATTTTTGCCAAAGCTTTTTTGTCCAGGCTTTTAACTTGTTTCTTACTTACATACATTTTAGGATCTTAAAATACTTATCTAACATAAAATATACATATATTTATAATATCTAATATAAAAAGAAATGTCTCATGTTTTTGTCTTTATGGAAAGAACTTTCTGTAATCATTATACAATTCGTTCAAGCAAATTTCTATTTTACACAGCCTAGTTTGTGTTTATATTTTACTAATTAATTTTCTAAACTGCTGAACAGCAGTACCTCATTTGGAAGACAATGTCAACTCACAGGGTTGCAGTGATGCTTTATACAGTAGACTGGAGGAGTATATGAAGTTGCATGTGAAAGTAGGAGTAACCTTGAAACTTTTAAAGCAAAAAATGAGCAGGAGAAAAAGGTCAAGATTTGTTAGAATCATGGAATTATAGAATGGTTTGAGTTGGAAGGGACCTTCCAACTCAAGGGACCTAGGTTGGACCCAATTCCAACCCCCTGCCATGGGCAAGGACACCTCCCACCAGACCAGGTTGCCCAAAGCCCCATCCAACCTGGCCTTGAACACTTCCAGGGATGGGGCATCCATAGCTTATATGGGCCACCTGTTCCAGTGCCTCACCACCCTCTTAGTGAAGGATTTCTTACAAAAGTCTAATCTAAACCTTCCCTTTTTCAGTTTAAAGCCATTGTTCCTTGTCCTATCACTACACTCTCTGATAGAGTCCCTCCTCATCTTTCCTGTAGGCCCCCTTTAAGTACTGGAAGTATGCTATAAGGTCTCCCTGGAGCTTTCTTTTCTTTAAACTGAACAACCCCTACTCTTTCATTTGTGGAAGTACAAGTGCTTCCTTTTAGAAAACAAGACAGTTTTGTTGTTAACAAGGCCATACAGAAAATTCACTTCATCTAACTTTAAGAAACCATTTTAAAAACACTAAATTTATTAGATTTAAGTTCCCAGGCTGATGTAGATTTTTGTTACAACAGCAAACCTCTGAAGTTACAACAGCTTGAGATCTGGTGTTTACATTTTTATTCTGTGTTTTACCACATAAATAGAAATGGATATGACAAGGGCTCTCTTCACAGGACTTTACAGGTAGGGTCACCAATAATAGGAACTCACTGAAATTGTTTGCTATGTTCATTCCCCACCCTCACCCCCCCCCCCAAAAAAAAAAAAAAAAAAAAAAAAAGCCATAATACAGTCCCAAAGATGGCAGAATATGTGCTATCCATGACGCTTGAAGACTACTGAGACAGCTATGTACTGTCCTGACCACCTACTCCTCCTCCCAGGGGGGTCTCCTCTCTCCAGCAGGTACAAAAGCAGTTTGAATGTCCTATAGGAGAGGATCAATCCTAACACTTAGTTTGCGTTCCAAATGTTTGGAAGTAGGTCATGTAATGTAAGAAAGGGACCAAATAATGGTATGTATGTAACTCTGGGCCCAGGAAAGCAGCTGTTCTGACTAAACTTGTTGTTAAAACAATACTGTTGTGGGACTTGAGATCAGCCTAAGAAAACAGATAAAGTGTTAGAAAGTGCTGGAGCTAGAGACACTCAATGATTAGGAGGTCAGGCAGCTGCTGGCTCTGTAAATTACCAACTCAAGGATTCTGTATAAAAACCTTGTCAAGATAAATCTAACAAACAAACAAACAAAAAGGTAAAAAAGGTTAAAAAAAATGCCAAAAGGGAATCAAATGAGGGTAATTCAACAAGACCAAGTCTCAGCCTGCTCAGGGCTGCAGGGGAGGCTCATCCATTCTGACTGACAGCTACTTGCAGAAGTCTTTTGTAAGGCCTGAGGAACATATTAGTGCTTAGTATGGCACTGTGTCGGTCCTGGCCACCTGTTGTTTGTGTTACCCAATAACTTCTGCACTCACTTTGTGCTTGCAAAGTATCTTTACATATGGTAACGGGTGCCTGAACCAAGGTGACTCAAGGGAGAGTAGTGCTATTGGTTTAAAGATGCCTGTTGACTTTACTTCAGTGTTTGCGCTTCACTATAAATATTTTAATTATTGATAAAAGCATGATAAGGAGGGAATGGAAAGGGACAATTAATGGGAAGGGACAAAGAAATGGAGAGGAAGGTAGAAAAGCAGAGCAGAAATATTTCCTCTGAACTTCTCTTGAGGCACAGGTCAGTGATATAATTTTGTACTCAAGCCAGAGAGGACATCCACGCCTGAGCAGAAGGTTGCTGAGTCTTCAGTGGTGCTCTATAGACAGTCCTGCACCCCTACTAATCTGGGCTGCAATTCAGCCCCTTCCTCATGGGGGGTGCGCTGGCTCCTTCAGACTCAGTCTCTTCTGATATGCTTGTCAGGGTTGTGAATGAAGGAAGAAAAACAGGAAAACAGAAGGGTGTGAAGTATGAAGTATCTTTTGTTTCCTAGAAATGTGTCACAGATGAAACATTTAATTATACACTGACATAAATCCCCCATGCAATGAATGTGAGTGCATTTTCTTTTATGCTGAAGAAAATTCTGTGTGCAATATGTCACAAAACAAATCATTCAGTGTCTTCTACTAAAGCCTCCATGGAGCATGGAAAATCTCAGATACCTCTCATTAACTTTTCTGCATGTGTGCCTCTCATTATGAAGTGCTATAATTGATCATTTTTATTTACAAATTAATTTATGACATAGGAAGATTTGATTGAGGAAATGTACAAAGGGAATGTTTTGGTTTGACCTTATAACTTGTTCCAGCTCTTTGGCTGATGTCCATCAGGATCATTAAAATCAATTAAGGAGTTAAGTACAGGACATCCATTGTTCTGTCAGAGAATCAATAGACTCTTTCAAATCTCCTGTAAATTTAGGGATAGCAGCAGACAGTTTAAAGAATTACTCTTTTGTAGAATCATAGGTTCTAATATTGCATACAATGACTTTGCTGAGTTTATTTGCCTCTTTAAAGGCAAACACATATGCTTTTGGGAATTGCAAATTTAGCACGGTCTCTAAGAGAGACATTCCATACACACTCCATGTCCAGTATCATGAATAAGCTGTGTGAAACCTGAGGTATAGCTGATTTCCTTGCTCCAATCAATTTCATTGAAACTGCTAAATATTCAGTCCACTAATATTTGGTCATTTGTAGCTATATGTAGGGAAAAAAAAAGGGGGGGGGGAAGGGGGGGGAGTTATTTGTATCCAGGCAACAAGGAGTTTTCAGGAGTTGGACTTGATCCTTATGGGTCCCTTCCAACTTGGGATATTCTATGATTCTATAACAAAGATATGGCCCATATCATACCTACATGGCTGAGTCAGACAGTGGCAGCCATTGCAGCACCCAAAGCAGGAACTTTGGGGAAGGACAGACTAAGACAATCCTTAGGGCCCAGAAACAACACTGTTGCAATAATAATTTAGAGTCAGAGGTAGGTTTAACCCTTTTGGTGAAATAGTTATTTTACATGAAATAATGATCCATTCAAACACTGTAAACTCAAAACTCAGAGTATGGGCAAAGTTTGTTCATATTTGTATACTACCTCACAAATGGGACTAATAGTGCCTATGGTCATCAGCAGTAATGCTTGGTAAGTATTAAATGATTCTTTTGCTTTTTATAATCTAACCATTATGGCTGAGCTGTGGAGGATCTAGTGCTAAAAATAATCAGTTTCAACCACAGTGAAATATTACAGACCAGATAGTCATGCTGGAAACAAAGGATGACTAGAGAATAATACCTCACAGCTTATTTAAGACCAAATTTATGAAGCAGAAAAGAATGTGGAAAGGAAATTCCTCGAATTCAGTGTCTACAGTTGTGTTCAAATCTAATCTAGGGTCAAGTAGGAAGCATACTTTATATACAGGAAGAAACAAGTATAGTTGAAACTGAAAAAGTTTTAGTCCACATTTAACTCTTGCAGAAGAGTTAGAAATGTCCTACACACACATCTTAGTTGCTAGTCCTTTCCTTTGGGTTGCTTTCCCTATTTCAGTTGTGGGTGGGTGTTATGGTGAGCCATCAACACCTGGAGTCTTTCACTAAGACACACTGTGTTCATATTGATGTGGGGTTGCACCTTACTTGGATTCCATCTTATAAGTTTGCTAAAATATTTCTATACCTTGGTCTTTCTTCATTGGTCTGAAGCTCCATGTCACATCCGTATCAATTATATGGGGTGTTCTTTATATATGTTAGATGCAATTTGTCATGATGTTTAGCTCAACATTAATATGTTTACCTGCAGTGAGAAATAATTACTCATTTTTTCTACTGAAAAGCCAAAATAAATGTGTTTCCATTTCCAGATACAGGTATTTCATGTGACCTGAAATATACTGTCAAAGAAGGTATCTACATTAAAATAACAAGTAAAATATCAGTAATGTAATTTCACTTGTATAAACTAACTTCTAGCTTACTTAAGAGTAAGACTAAACATAAGCATAATGCATTTCATAGTCCATAATGCCATACATATTTATGTATTATGTTATCATTTAATATATAAGGGTAATTGGAAAGCACTTTATTTATTAATTTGGGAAGCGCTAAATTTCTATAATTCTTACCCTTCTTTTCCACTCAAGTTCTTAAGCCCAACCAGGCTGCAGTTATCCCTGTCTGAGCAGCAGCACCCCCACCACTCCCAGCATGCAGAAGCAGGGACAGAGACACTTCGTCCCTTGTGCTGTGCCTCCAGGCCTGACTGCTGGCATGCCCTGTGATAACTTTCCCATCCTTTCCTGATGAGTAGCTTTAATCCTCTTCTTAAATAAGAATGGACCAGGTACATATCTGAAAATAGCATGGGACTGTCAAAATGAGAGGTAGGAGTTGAACACACTGGCACTGCTTGGCTTGTCCTAAAAGATAGCTGCGAAGATTCAAAATCCTGACAGCTGAAAATCCATTAAGAAGATCTTCAACGTCAGCCTTTCTTTACACTATTAACTTGATGCAAGCCCCCAACATCAAGACAAGTAGGGTGACCCTGAAACACAGCTGACTATTGGCCATGCTATCAGGTTTCACTACTGCTGCCTTCTGTCTTAGCAGAGGTATTCCTAATTATGAGTCAAGTATGTCCTGCCTCAGAAGGTAATAATCTGTATCAGTAAAGAAATAAAAAACCTAAACTTAAACTGTTGTCCTGTGCCTTTCTCCCCTAGCTCGGCACCCTACTTGAGGGCTCAGAACCCTACTTTGGGTGACATATGGGCAACTCCTAAATCCATGAAATAGAAGGGAATCAGAAAAAGGAAAAACAGCACTTGCCAAAAGGCTTAAATACTTCAGAGTCATCAGGAACTACAGGGCTCCTCATACAGCCATTCCTTGAAACACTTGAAACCAGAAAGGGCAGGATATGAGAAAACTTTCCTGGGGAGCAGAGGAGCTTTGGCAAGAAAATGCTCTCTTAGTACTCATGAATTAAGAACATTTATGTGTTGTGTGAAATGCAGCACTGCAGAAAAATAAAACGCTGCATGTGTTCCTTTTTGTCTGTGGAACAATTATTAAAAAGGAAGTTTTGCAGTTTGTAATAAACTGCCTGATGTTTTTTCAACTCTAATATTTTGATATTTTAAATTGTTCCATATTTTCTTCATGAAACCCATGGAAAAAACTTTTTCAAGTAGAAGCCCATGTTGAGAGAAGAAACACCACACATGTCTGTTCTATTAATACATTTCTAACAGAACAAAAAGGAAGCTCTTGAACGACAATGACAAGCCCAGGATCCTGGTTTCTTATATTGCAGTTGCCACACCTGAACTACTTATTCTGAAATTTTCACTGGATAACAGTTTGCTGTTTATACCTGGAAGATACAAACTTTTGTAGATGTAAGTGGCCATTGTTTTCAGTGTTACAGAATGGGTATTCTGCTTCCTCGTTATATTCTAAGCTTTAATTTCTTCCAGAACGATCTCTTTTCTTTCTAAATTAGACATATAACATATTATGTTACTATTACAGATCATAAATTTTACTCTTAATTTTATTTTTCAAACAGTTTGCTCTATGTAAATATTGGGTTTTCCTAATTCTACATATATCTTAACACTATCTTAACAGCTGTTTATTGTTTTAATTAACCATCTGCTGGAACAAACATATTCAATTTTATTTTATATTACTTAGATAATCTGGGAAAAAAAAAATCTATCAGGCATTATTATTATTAAGAATTGAACAATATAAATTTAATGTGGTATACATATCTGTCTGTATATTACATGTATTGCAGTTAAAAGGGATAGTATGCAAATTACTTATTTTTCAATTAATATAGCTACATTCATAAGAAAATAATTAAACATACCAGAAATGAAGTAGAAGAGGTCTCCACATTTAACTCCAGTTCCTCTGCTTTTTTTTTTTTTTCCTGAAAAAAATTCTATATAGTTACATAGAAAGAATGGTTCAAATTTCATTTTTTTCTCTTTTATATGCAACTGCCTCCTAAATGAAATCTGGAGATCTGTATATTACAGACTCTCAGCCTGTTTGTTAAGAAAAGGTCCATTGCATATTTAATTCTGTATAAGAAGAAAACCTGCCTTTCAAATGATCTTGAACTGGAACTTTGAATGCAAATTAGCTTCCCACACAAACTGAAAAGAAACAAGCAAACAAAAAGAAACAGCTGTAATTGCTCATTAGCTCAAAGTCAAAAGGATTAAATAATTTTCATTGTTTTTACCCAAAGCCAATATCAACAAAAGATTTGTTGATTTTTATAACCATTTCAAACAAGGCACTCCTTCCTTACCCTGTTTGCCTGATAATGTTCAGTTAAAGCAACAGGCTTTGTTGCTGCATGGAGCAAAGCAGAAGTGCAGCAGGCTTTATGAATAGAAGCAACTCTCTTGGACTTTGTCAGTGTGTTTGTATTTGCAGTTTCTTTTGCATGGGAACAGTTAATTTACATTTTTGCCATCTCCAGTTTTCTTGTTCTACTTTTACATTACTACCGGCTCTGAGTGCAGACAAACCTAGTATATAGCTCAGGCAGTGCAAATGGATGTTTGTGGTTTTTTTTGCATTATACTGTCATCAGTATGATTTATCACAACCACTCCCGAAATAAGACATTAAATTTACTGTATTGTCCCTCAAGGACCAAGTTTTAGACCTTATAGTAGAGAGCAGAGTAGATGAAAGCTGTAAGCATTCCCACAGTCACCAGATTGATTTTTATATCCGTGTGGTGCTCAGCGATGGATTCATAAAATTAGGTTGAAAGGAAGGTTTTCATGAGAACATTTTACAAGCTCTGGTACACAGTGATATGTCCTCCTTTGTAAAACATGAAAATGCCAAATGCCAAGTACTTGCCACCCCAACTACTGGTACCCTGCTGATCCAGTAACACAGGAGCTCTGTTAACTCTTCCTTTCCTTGCCACAACTGCTAATCAACTCAGAGTCAGAATATTACTGTATTACGCTAATGAGGCCAAACAAGGCCAACTACACAAGGAAAGGCTTCTTTTAAATATTTCTGGGTTACCTTTACTTTCTCACGGAAAGCATTGACTTTATCCTCATGTGTAACCAGGTATCTGTCATCTGCCTCGTGAAACTGCAGTCTGCTGAGATATTCCTGCCTGCTAGTGGGAGAAGTAAGTGACTGAGTCAGAAAGAGGCAGCCACCTACATCTACACGTAACAGAGAATTATTTTTATCTGAAGAAAACAACATGAGATTATCCAAGAAACAAAGTGATGGTTCTCGGCCTTTTAACACATGGAGACATGACAGTTCCCTGTGACTCACTTGCAATTTTTTTTTGCTTTGTGTGTTCATTTCATCATACAGGAGTTACATTTACGCTCCCCTCTCCCTCCTCCCCCCTCCTCCCCTTCCAGGAGGTATACAATAAAACTGTGAACTAGAAGAGATGTTTATGCACAAAGCACAACACTACAGAAGCAAGCAGATGAAACACAAAAACACTCAGAAAAATCTACAGTTCTATTCTCTGCTCTTCTTTTGTGTTATCTGTGCCCTTAGCTGAATGCCTTTTCCAGCTGAGAAGTCAAATGATTTACTCTGCTCTGCTTAGATTTTTTATGATACTTTCCATCTAACTACAACCCCAGACCAATGGTCCTACAAGTTAAGTATGTTTTGGAGTTGGATACATCTGACCCAGTGAACCTGCAAACCAAGCCAAACCTCAGAATGTAGTGTATGTTACAGGAATGCAAAAATGCCTTTTTGCTGTGGGTGGGTTTTTCTGACACAATTGGGTTGCTTTGAGTAATGATAGCACCTTATGAATTTAATAAAGAGTAAACTAAAATTTCTTACCATCTTCATTTTAATAAATAAATGTTCTAAGGACAGTAAAATTAAAATGTGAGCAAGTAAATTTGTGAATATTCATGTTTTAGAGATTTGCACTTTAATTTTTGGTTATAAAAAGATTTTATATGCTTTTATATACCTCTTCAGAAGTGTTTTATATATAGACTGGAAAATGTCAAAAGTTACAGAAGAACAAAAGAGATGGATGTGCTGTAGGTTTTGGCAAAGAGGAACCAGTTTAGGAACAGGTGACTAAATTTTGTATTTGTGGCCACAAAAAAAAACTTATAATAAAACTTATAATATAAAACTTGATAATCATAAACTTAGATTCAAAAAAGAAGAAAAATAAATAAAGATAGGAAAGATAAAGACATTGAGCATGAAGTACAATGGTACAAATTAATGAAAAGCGATTTCAGAAAATCAGTAGTTCAGGAAACTCATCTTACAGAGGCATTCATGTAATGCTAGCCCATCCCTATGTTTTCCAGTTTGACATACAAGAAGAACAAACTTTCTGCAGCACTTTATACAAGAGCTTTTAACTCACCGAGTCTATTAGCAACCTTTTAGACGTCAGTGCTGCACAAAGGCAAACACAATGGATTCCTTTCAGTATTGATAAAGATGCATCCTCCTGAAAAGCAGCAGAAGTACTCTATCACCTAACTACAAGTACCAAGGCATGAAGCACAGAGCAAGAAAATTTGGGCTGAAGATCCAATCAGGCAGGAAAAGACTAATCCTGCTCTTAGATAACAGGCCACATTGTTTTGGTTACATCACCTGAACTCAGCATCTCAGTTGCACGTGCCATCTGAGGCAAGGTGTCACCTCTAGTCAGTAGGATGTTGTTTCTTTGCCATCACTCTTGTGTTAGATACCTTCATTTCTGGGTCAGCTTCAACAGGAGGGCATCTGATGCTCCATAGAAAAGCTCCTTTAGGCATGTTTCTGCCATGATGTTAGGGAGTCTAAGCGGAAAACTAGAGAAATGGATGTTCAGAGATCACCAAGAGCAAATAAGAAAAGTGGTAAAATGGGTTTATCTGGTTCTGAGTTGTTTGAAGGGGATATGCAGTCCCTGGAAAACATGTAATGGTGAAGAATTTAAATAATGCAGAAAAATAGCAAACCAACAATTGAAAGGAACTCAGCAAGGAGCCTTTTTTAGGTGTTAAGCCTAAAAAATATCCAGCTTAATGTGTTTTATGCATATGCTCTGTGTGATGTTTCAGGCAATAGCCTGAAAGAGAAAAGTTCATCACACAGTTGGAAGACAAGAGAATACAGCATTGCAAACAGCCCAGATATCCAACATTATGACTGGAGATATGTATAGGTGGATTCAAGATATTTCAAGATTAATTCTATTTATGTGAAAGCTGTCCTGTATTCCTCAACACATAAATAGCAGGCTAATTTCCAAAAATACAGTCAGAATTCTAGAAAGCAGGAATTTCAGAGGAAATTCTTTAAAGTAAGGTCTTTTTAGGTGTTAACCATCTAAATTTGGCCATTCGTCCATAGCAGTCGACACAATAATTTTATCTGCCTTATGAAGTCCTGATTTCTCCCACTACATAGCTGGACAGCCTGCGCTAATTTCAATATTTTTATTAACCAGAAAACTTCTGCTTAAAAAAATAAATAGGCATACATTCTCATGAAAGACTGTATATTTTATAATAGAAATGCCTTTCTGACTCATGTTTGAACTGAATAAGGGAAAGCTTTTCTCTTCCCCATGAGACTGTGTATTAAATCTTGTGTATTACAATATTTGCACTGAATGGTAAGTCAAAATAGAGACCTTTAAACATTTTTTACACATTTTTCAAATTATTTGTTTGTGGTTTTTTTTTTTTTTTTGTACTTCTGCCTTCTTCCAAATCTGTATAATATATGAAAATAATCGTTTTGATACTCTCTAGTTTATTTTGTAATTTCTCATTCACTGTCTTTCATACATCTGGATGCAAAATATTCTTTAATGTGTGTCTTTAACTTGTTTCAGAACATCTTATTTCCCTAAACAATTATGGTGATTAAAATCATATCTAACACTAATGGGGATAAATAATTTTAAAGATAGAATAAAATGAGAGATGACAGAATGGATTCTCCCCTAAGATCTTTTATATCTTGACTTATTAATAATATTGTATAGCTTAACTTATTAATAATATTTGATTTCAAAACTACACATCATGATGAATTAAAAAGAAAGCCAGACACTGCACACATATAACTGCACTGCTAGTCTGAAAAACAAACATAGAAACACATGAAACAGAAATCAGAATCCCGTAAACATTCAAGTCTGTGGTGCTACATACAAAGGAAATATTTACCCTTCAAATGAAACATAAGCAAATTAGTTCCATAGAATGATGCTCAAAAATTCCTCTGCACCTCTACACCTTCAGCCTAACTAGTGGAGGTACTGTATTCTTATAGTATAACTCTATAACTGTTCTTAAGAATACCCTCTAATAGCAGACTGCTCTGAACTATATTTCCCCAACCAAGTGAGAGGACACAAAAATTCATTTTGAAATATTTTCATATCTAAATATTGAGATAATACCCATTTCTCATGGGGCCAAGCTGTTCCTTGTTCAAAACCACTTCTAAAAAAGGTTAATAAATCCAGTAAATGTCATAAATGTCTTGTTGATGTTCTTTGTTTTCATATTTCAAAAGTTTGCGGCATCCAGTTAAGAAATATAAACAGTACCATGTGGCAGTGGAAGCATTCATGTCCTACACCTCACAGATTTTAAATTCTCTATATCACCAATGTGTTTGGACTATTCATTAATACACCCATAAACTGCAAAGTGGTTCTCACACATGGTTTGAGCCTTAAAGGCTTCCTACTCAGCACAGCCTAGTATTACATGTGCAGGCATGGGATTTGCTTACCCAAAGTGGACTGAGGCAAATACTTGCACTCTTTGCCAAATTCAGGTCTTTGTTAGTGTTAATAAATTCATGAGTATGTTAGCTCAGATGAAGGCTGTGTAACTACAAAAGTGGGCAATTGCACGAACACAAGAATGATGAAATTCCTAGATAATGCTCACAGAGTGCTGCCAAAAAAATGTCTTCAAGAAGAATGAAGGAATTAATCAAGATTGCTCTATTAACAACCTACATGTATTCCACTTCCAGTGCTCGGATATTCCTCTTTGGGACTTTCTGTCCCCAAGCTCATCATGCAGCACTCACAAAGAACAACAAAAATGCA
The DNA here is from genome assembly GCF_964211825.1 of Aythya ferina. NCBI lineage: Eukaryota > Metazoa > Chordata > Aves > Anseriformes > Anatidae > Aythya > Aythya ferina. The sequence continues at coordinate 26,698,606 of NC_140298.1, forward strand.
CTTGCTTCTAGATTTAGCAATTTATGACTTACATAAAGACACACTGATAGATGGATGTCTGGACTCAGTAAATGAACTGGACACCACTTTATAGGAAGTGGCAGCTGGTCTTAAATAGCTGCTTTGAAAAAGATTGCTGTGCCTTTGTTAGCAAGCAGCTCATACATTATTGTAGACAGGAACCATGCTTACATTAACATATTAGGTAAGACACAGTTCTACCAGTAGTTGCCATATTTGTGTTTGCTTATGTTATAATAAATCACTATTTAGATCAGGATAAAAATGAACACCAAAACATCTTTATGAGTCTATCTATTTGAAATTGGCAGGCAACCCTCAAGTAGTTCTACAGTATCTCTACGGAAGGGAACCAGTGATCTGGAAACTCATGAAGAACCTCACATTGGTGTTTTCACAGGGATACTAGCTGAGACAAAACAAGGGACAACTGCTTCTTTGAAAAACAAATATATGGATCATGCAGAGGCAATAATATTTGCAAGTCAGAATTGGGAATAAAATTGAATTTACTTGTCCCTGTTCTATTTTACTCCTGTGCCCTGACAGAGAAGCAACAGAAAATTTCTATCATAGAATCATATAGCTGTAGAATGGTTGGAAGGTCCCTATAGCTTGGAAGGGACCCTAATGACCATCTAATTTCCCATCTCCCCCACCCCCATGATCAGGGACCACTTCCACCAGACCATGTTGCCCAAAGCCCCATCCAGCCTTGAACACTTCCAGGGATGGAGCTTCTCTGGGCAGTCTGTTCCAGTGCCTCACTACACTCATAGTGAAGAATTTCTTCCTTATATCTGATCTAAATCTACGCTTTTTTAGTTTAAAACCATTACCCCTTGTCCTACCACTACCCTGGCAAAAAGTCCCTCCCCAGCTTTCCTAAGACCCCCTTTATATACTAGAAAGATGCTATAAGGGCTCCCTGGAGACTTCTCTTCTCACACAGCCATAACTTTGGAAGAAAAAATTGGAGGAGAGCTGTGAAGAGGCAGCTCTGCCCAGAGTTAATTTACAGACCTTCAATGAGAGACAGAGATAAAATTTGATTACAATGTATAGACAGATCATTAGCATGTTCAGCCAACTTTTATTTTCCTAAATGAATACTAACTTTTAACACTGTAGAAAAATAATAATAATAATAATAATAAAGATTTCACTCTGATTTTAAATTTTACTCAAATTTCCCTGAGAATTTTCAGCAATTGCTCATTTTTACCTGTGAACATTTGATACATGATTATATAATGAATACTTTGGAATATATAGACAACTGACAAGAAACAGCTGTTCTAAAAATATTCCCTGTCTTTCTCCCTGTCCAAGGAACATTTACATACTGTCTGTAAATATTTACAGATAAATATGTAAAACAAAACAAAAACAAATGAAAGCCTGTCACAACAAATTAGGAATGTCATGTCATTTGGACTGAATGTTTCTGCCATGCTATATGCATTCGACACATCAGCACTAGGTGTAAAATAAAAAATCTCACATTTCAATATAGCCTTTTATTTCAAAGTTCCTCAGTTCACACAAATAGACTCCAAGTCATGTTCCTCTTCTGTGACACCCAACAGGCCCTTACAACTATATGAGTATCTCAAACTTTTGTATGTATTTCTAAAGGTTTCTACACAGGAAGAATGTGGAGAATGAAGGCTAATTTGAATGAATTTTAAATCAAACCTAGGGAAAGAATACAAAATATTATACCTACTTTTGTTTGTTTGTTTGTTTGTTTGTTTTTGTTTTTGTTTTAAACCAGAAGTGAGAGCTATGTCACTTTTGGTGAAATCAGACTGCTCAATGCAGATCTCTTGAGCACGGTTTTAGTATTACATACATCTAGCTATATTATAAGGACTAGGCTAAACTGTCTAAACTAAAGGCTAAACTATCTAACTAAGGCTAAACTATCACAGCTACTTCATATACATCCAAGCCACAGACACAGGCATAATAGAACCTTCAAATTAAGAAATTTTAAAAATATAAGAAATAATGTATTCTGTGTATTACTTAGGACAGATTTCAGTGAATGTGTCTTTCCCATCCAGGTGTAAATATCCTCACTTAAGTCACATATCAGCAGGCTCTTCTTAGAAGGAAAAAAAATGAGATGGGTGTAAGCTAAGGATTCATATGAAATAGTAAGTACAAGATCAACATAACTGAGCAGATCTGAGTCAAGAACCAGTCTGGAGCTGAAGGGCATGGTGGCTAAAATCAAAATTATCGTTGACCTCTCTTACAGTGGTGAATAGCAAATAACTGAAGAAGACTTATAGGAACAATTTTTATGCATCACTGCAGTAACAATACGAAGCATTTCTTGAAATTTCCTTTTACTTTTCAGATTGTTGTTTTACCTCAGGTAGCATGAGACTCAATGATTGCTCTCAAAGAGTTTGTTGAAAATAAGCAAAAATGTCATGATAATTTCTGCTTGACAATTTTATAAAGCCACCTTGAGTTCATGAAAATTACAACTTCCATAGCCTGCTGACTCTACATTTTAGGCAGATTCTAGCATTTGTATATATTCCCAAATGATCTCTGACAGGTTGTCATCATTTCCTGAAATGTCTGTTAGCATTATGGTAAATTACACATTTTAATTATAATTTGCTCCTGCCTGCTCTCAAATTTGTTATTAGTGTTTCAGGTAAGATTGTTATCTTGTTTTTGAAAAGGTAAAAATATTTTTTGTAGTTGATTTTAAAGTCATTCTTGCTTGATATCTAAATGGCATATCCACTGATGAGTTCTAAGGATGACATAAAGAATGACATTTCTTAAATAAGATCCATATATGCATCATCAGTTAATCAAATACTTCAATACTAAAAATATTTCTTTCAATATTAATTTTAAGAATGCCAGAAACTGACCACATAAAAAAAGCAGAAAGGTTCTTTATTAAGCTAAAACAGGAACTCTCAGTTATGAATTGTAATATGATTGCCAAGGATTTCCTACAGAAGTAGGAGCTATTCTCTGTTGGGAGGACCTGAAACAGTTTCCCTGAAGACAAATTAATCTCTTACTAAAGGCTGGTTACATTGCTGACACATACCAAAAACTGACCTGGATTACTTTCCTCAGTACTGCGTCTTGTATTTCTAACTCTTCTTACATTTATTGTCAGTAACTGTAGTGCATACAATGATGCTTTGACATACACACAGTGCTGCAAACAGAACTGTAATCAGAAATAAGGTTCCTGTGTGGAAGAACAGCTGGTGCAGATGGTGACCCTGTGGATGGCACTGCAAACAGATCATCCATCTGGGAGCAGAGCTGGATAAATGTAGCATAATGGGAATTCTGAATATTTTTTGTGAAACCTGATGGATTTCACACCAGTGTCATCTAAGGTCCCCCTACTCCTTTGTTCACTGAACATCATAAGTGGAAGATTTTTTCATTATTCATGCAAAAGAACTACAGTTACAATAGTTCAGGTGTAATCCAAAGGAAATAAAAGAGCCTTGATCTACAAACAAATACAGAAATATTTGTTGATCACATAGTATGTTATGAATACAAAATGGTCATTGCAATCAGTAACAGACAATTTACTTGTCTAAGCTGATGGCGTCAGTAGTTCCCCAAATAATTATGAATAGTGCATACACAAGTGTATTTGTGGTTTGAGAAAAGATTATTCATACACAGATATAATAATTATATCTAGTAATTGGATGAAAGTCCAAATTCAGTTCATCCTTAGGTTGGCTTCAATGCCGATGATGGGCTTCGGGACCCAGGGTGCCCTGAGCTGGAGGACCGGGACGGTGGGGATGACAAACTCCCAACTGACCCTGAACGTGTGCGGGATTTGCTACTCCACCTGGATCCCTACAAGTCCATGGGTCCGGATGGGATTCATCCCCGGGTGCTGAAAGAGCTGGCGGATGTCATCGCGGAACCTCTATCAATTATTTTTCAACGATCCTGGGAATTTGGAGAGGTCCCAGTAGACTGGAAGCTGGCAAATGTTGTGCCAATTTTCAAGAAGGGTCAGAAAGAAGACCCTAGCAATTACAGGCCTGTCAGTCTCACGTCAGTGCCTGGTAAAATCATGGAGAAGTTGGTTCTCGGACTTATTGAGGCGCACCTGGGGGACAAAGCAGTCATTGGTCCCAGCCAGCATGGGTTTGTGAAGGGTAGGTCCTGCCTAACTAACCTGATTTCCTTTTATGATAAAATCACCCGTATGGTGGACCAAGGGAAACCAGCTGATGTGATTTTTTTGGACTTCAGCAAGGCTTTTGACACGGTTTCCCATAGGATCCTACTGGACAAAATGTCCACCATACAGCTAAATAAAAACATCATACGATGGGTGAGCAATTGGCTAACGGGCAGGGCCCACAGGGTTATGGTAAATGGAGCTGCGTCAGGCTGGCGGGCGGTCACCAGTGGGGTCCCTCAAGGCTCCATTTCAGGGCCGGTACTTTTTAATATTTTTATAAACGATCTGGATGTAGGAATAGAAGGTATTTTGAGCAAGTTTGCTGATGACACCAAACTTGGAGGAGTTGTGGACTCGAATGAGGGCGTAAAGGCCTTGCAGAGGGATCTGGACAGGTTGGAGAGCTGGGCGATCACCAACCGCATGAAGTTCAATAAGAGCAAGTGCCGGGTCCTGCACCTGGGACGGGGAAACCCTGGCTGCATGTACAGACTGGGCGATGAGACGCTGGAGAGCAGCCTAGAAGAGAGGGATCTGGGGGTCGTGGTAGACAGCAAGTTGAATATGAGCCAGCAGTGTGCCCTGGCAGCCAGGAGTGCCAATCGTATCCTGGGGTCCATCAAGAACGGCATCGCTAGTAGGTCAAGGGAGGTGATTGTCCCACTCTACTCTGCGCTGGTGCGGCCTCACCTCGAGTACTGTGTGCAGTTCTGGGCACCACAGTATAAAAAGGACATGAAACTGTTGGAAAGTGTCCAGAGGAGGGCTACGAAGATGGTGAAAGGCCTGGAGGGGAAGACGTACGAGGAACGGCTGAGGTCACTGGGCCTGTTCAGCCTGGAGAAGAGGAGGCTGAGGGGAGACCTCATCGCAGTCTACAACTTCCTCGTAAGGGGTTGTCAAGAGGCAGGAGACCTTTTCTCCATTAACACTAGTGACAGGACCCGCGGGAACGGGGTTAAGCTGAGGCAGGGGAAATTTAGGCTGGACGTCAGGAGGGGGTTCTTCACAGAGAGGGTGGTTGCACACTGGAACAGGCTCCCCAGGGAAGTGGTCACTGCACCGAGCCTGTCTGAATTTAAGAAGAGATTGGACTGTGAACTTAGGCACATGGTCTGAACTTTTGGGTAGACCTGTGCGGTGTCAAGAGTTGGACTTGATGATCCTTAAGGGTCCCTTCCAACTCAGGATATTCTATGATTCTATGATTCTATCCCTGGCTTTGGAGCCTGTGATCTGTGAAGACCACAACTCCTATGTAGACCTCATAGACATAACCTGTTAGTCAACTGCACAAAAATGCCCAGAGAGGACAGACCTTCAAATAACTTTATTCTCTCTGTTTGCCGGTTACGAGATATCATTAGGCCAACTCACCTTCCAAAATTCAGCAAGGAAATGTCATATATCTTCAGTAACAGTTGATATCTTTTCCCTTGAAAATTATAAACATACAGTGGAAAAGAAAGCCAGTAGGTGGAAAAGTGTTAAAGGAGGGTTGCTACTGGGGCATCATCAAAGTAGAAGGCTGTGTTCTTTGGTGTGTTTATTGTCAAGACTTTCATTCATTATGTTGGACATACAACAATCATATTTATTTGCATATTATTTAAAACAGGAGCAATGTGGAGGACATGACAAATGCAACGTCTTAGACACCATTTTCCTAACGTGTCTATACGCTTCAGCTTTGTTCATACCTGGTTATTATTAATTATTATATAATTATATAATAATTATTATATAATATATAATTATATTTATTAATAATACATAATTATATTATATTAATAATAATTATTATATATTATATATAATATAAATATAAATATATTATATATAAATTATATAAATATATAAATATATTATATAATATATTTATATTATAATATATTATAATATAAATATTTATATTATAATATATTATAATATAAATATATACTTATATATATTTATATATAATTTATATATAAATATATATTTATATGATTGTATTATAATATGTTATAATATATTATATAAATATATATAAATATATTATATATATAAATAATATAAATAATATATATTAATAATAATAATTATTATATGATATATAATTATATAATAATAATAATATTAATTAGCAACACCTTGATGGAAAGGATTTCAATTCAAAATATATTTAGACTACTTTTAATCAGATTTTATTTTGATAGAAATAAATGTAAATTATTACATTTTAGACTAAGGAACTGACTGACTGCAAGCTCTGCAAGTGACTATGCAGATCATAGTGGTTCATAAACTAAGCGTGTATCAAGTGAGGCATGATCTGAAAACAAAACCAAAGCATCTCACTGGAATGTGTAAGTAAGATATGAAATAATCTTCTGGCTTTATTCAATTGTACTTCAAGGGCTATTTTTAACCCCCCCCCTTTTAAAAATTTTTCTGAGCAGCCAGGATTGTATCAAAAGGAAGGCACAAAATGTGGTTAGAAGTTTAGAAAAAAAAAAAAAAAAAAACCTTCAAAGAAGGAAATGCAGCATATCAAACAAAACTCTAGCTATTCTAACAACTAAATCTAACCAATTAAAATCTAATTAAAACTATTTCAACATGTAAAAAAAAAAAAAAAAAAAAAAAGTACCAAGAGGAAGGAAATGAACTCTTTCTGACCAGTCATAAGCAAAGAATTTATAGGCTTGAATTACACCAAGCTGAGGGTGGTCTGGGAAAAACATTCCCAGAAAAACATAGTATTGGTGCTGAAGTCCTAGAATGGAAAGGGAATGCTGTAGAATCTCCTCCTGAGTGAGAAGTTTATAATAACAAATAAATTAAACAAGAATCTGGCAGAAATGATTGGGGCACCATCTGAAAAATAGAATAGATTGGTTCTAACTCAACCTTGTTTCTGTGTTCTTACACTCCTTCTGCTGCAGAAACAAATAAGCCTATTTATTTTATTAATTTAAAAGAAAATAAAATTAAAAAACAACATGATGTTTACCAAAACACATGGAAACATGTATATTTATGATAATGGAGAAACATGATGCCAATAATGTTCTTCAGTACTATTTCTAGGTATATTGACTTTAAGGCAGAACCTGTTTTGACTCATCCTGATGACTGACAGAGTGGAAGTAATTTAAACCTGGTGGAAGCAATTTTACTTTATTGACGTCAGTAGATCCAGATATGTACCTTGGATCTAAAATGGGTACTGAGAACATGAGTGACTTGACTTTCTTAATTAGAAAAAAAAATAAAAATTATTATTATTCATTATCAATTCCATTGGGACAAGCCCACCCATTCATTGTTCTAAGGGTTAACCCACCCATCCATTCTCTTTTCTGATTTCATTTGTTCTATTTTAACATCCTTATCTTCTGTATTTCCTTCTTGGATTTATAATATTTATTTTAAACTATAAAAGCTAATAAGATATGCCAGAAAGTTAAAATTCAAAACTAGAGATTACAGGTGATTATAATGTTATCTGAGTTGTTATCTAATAGTTAGCAGAGTACCTAGCAGAGTAATCATTAGTTAGCAGTTACTCCTAAAAGCTTCCGTGACTGAAATTATTAAGCCAATAGTAAACAAAATCAGTAGGTTTAAAATGAAAACATTAACCATTTTTACAGTAAGAAATGAATTAATATTGATATTTTAATAAGATACAGAATAAAAGTTATTTTTCCATTCTGGAATAACTTTTCTTCATTACATAGAAATAATTTGTTATTTATGTACTTAAGTATTTTTAAATGTAGTAAATACAAAATAAATAAAAACCCTGACATTGTTGATAACTGGGTCATTGCATATTAAAATAATAAAACACTTATTCACTGGATTTCAGTTGCATCAGTGTATTCCGTCTACTGTGGCTTGAAAACTAAGTTGCAACTGAGGTACGCTGACCAAACTGGCTGTATTGTGTTGCTGCACTTATAGTGTGCCATGCCTCTGGTGAGTAAACTATTTTTTTGATATAAGCAAACACATTTTATTCTGTACTTGTAAAGGGCTAACATCATGCATATGGTCAGATTTGATGGCTTATCTAGCAAGTGATATCATGATTGCTTGCAGCTATTCCTTTTATCCTAAGATAAATATTAGGTATATTAGTTTTTACATCACAGGCTGGAGTTGTAGACAATGATAGATTTATGACTAACAGAATTTGATACACACCCACTGAATTGAAAAAAGGGATTTTACTAGTGTAGAACAACAACCAACAAATGCTGAGGTGTGACTGAGGTGGAACTTGTTGCAAAGACAGATCTGAACTTCTTTGTGACACCGTTATTACAGGGGTTGCAACCACTAAAGTCTGACCACAATGCTGCAGAGCCCAACAGACTTCTATTCTCTATGCCTTGGTCAGAGAGCTTGGTCAGCTTCCTCTGGTGACAGTAGTTTGCTATTTTGGACAATAATAAACAATACCAGCATCTTTTAAAGGAAGCATCAGCATGATATCAATAAAGACGACTGTCACTTGAAAACAGATTTTAAAAGAATCCCTATATGTAATGGTGGATGACATCAAGTTTTAAACTTATGTTTGCAAATCTAGCTTTTCTGAAGTCTAAGGTTTCTGTCCTTTGAATCAGCATAAGTAATATTTAGTGCATCACATTTCTTCTTGTTTTCTATATCTCTCATAGTACCTGAGGAACCGTTTACTCTAAATACAGGGAAATGTCATGAACAATGTCCTTTAAGACCAATTAGGAAAATTTGAGATTTCCTAATGGCAAACACTATCCTTTTGTTACTGATGATTAGAGAGTCTAAATATGATCACATGTTGTTATAAAGTGTCATGGTATAGTTATTGAAATTAACATACCAGGTGTGCAAATAAACTCTTAAAGCAATGCCACTAAAATCCATCCATGCCGCATCAGTTTGTCTTGCTCACTTTTTCATTCAAGTGCTATGGTGACACCTCGCACAATGGTGAAGGTTTTAAATAGGAGAGAGATTATTTCACAAAGAATTCCTACTGCTGCTGAGGACTATAAGGCTATTTATTTATTTATTTTATGAAGCATCAGATTAGCAGAGCAGGCTGAGTTTGAAAATGGACGTGTGAATTTTGCGCCCAGATCATAGAATCATAGAATCATAGAATATTCCGGGTTGGAAGGGACCCATAAGGATCATCAAGTCCAACTCCTGGCACCACAACGGTTTGCCCAAAAGTTTAGAAGACCATGTGATTAAGTGTACAGTCCAATAGCTTTTTAAATTCAGACAGGCTTGGTGCAGTGACTACGACCCTGGGGAGCCTGTTCCAGTGTGCCATTTCAGAATTTTTTTTGGAGGAAGCATCTGAAGTGTGTGTGAGAAATTAAATGCTTTCTACCAAACACTCAGGGTTTCTGACACACACTTATGCCACAGGAACTGTAATTTGGAAGGTATGCTCCAATTCATATCTAGTTACCTAGAAAGAAAATAATAAGAAAATAAGAATAATAAGAAAAAGAGACAGAAAGACAGAAAGTCATCTAACTATTTCCAACAGCAAATATTGAGAGAAATTTACTCTGAAGAGAACAACAGCTTTCTAACTGCAAAATTCACTGGGATGTGAAAGAATTAAATTAAAGCCCCTGGTTTGAATTATTAAGTTAGATTTTTCTTATTTCACTATTCTAACTGAAACCTTAGCCTCCTGTTTTGCACAGGAGCTGAGCTTTTGTCAAAAATAATATAGATCTATATAGTCTAATGAAATGCTGTTTTATTTGAACACCCGTAGAAATACAAAGGCTAAAGCTTAACTTTTCTTCTCAAAACTTGTATAACGTTTAAGACCAGAATACAGAGATGTCTTTACCCTTGACTGGCTTGATTGGATATAGAGGTTACTGAGAAGCTTTTAGTTTAATGAATGTTTGTCCACCTTTTCGTTCAAAATTTCTGAGGCTTCTCTTTCAGATTCCATCCCTTGAAAAAGCATTTTCTAATCAGTGCCAGCCTGTCCCACTTTGCTAAAGCTGTTGATTTTCCTGATTCTGTTACAGCAACTTCTGGAACTTTGATGAAGTTTAACTTCTTCCATTTTCTATTTTCTGTCCTTGTAGTGGAATAACTTTTATCTTTTGCTGTCCTGAAATTTTACTGTTCAATCATCTTTGTGCACAGGAAAATTCCAAATGACAAGTATGACTATGCCATCATAGGTTTTTCAATTTTAACAATCGTATTAATTGTGGGACAACTTATTTCATTACATTTACTGTTGGATGGGAATTCCCTGCTCTTTCTGTGTTCTGCACAGCTGTCCATCAAAGCTGCCAACAGATCATGCTAAAAGGGAAAAAGCGTAAGGAAGAGGACTTATTCTCCATTGACAGCAAATCCATTAAGAAACTGGAAAAGCTTCTAGACTGCTTAATAAATACCGAAGTCATGTTCTGGCCCTAAGTACAAAGAAATTGTAGCAGGCTTCCTGAAATGCATTTATTCACTTCAGATTGCCCTAGCTCAAAAAAGGAGATCACAGTCTGTCTTGAAATCTTTGCAATCTGGTCCTGATTGTTTTATTACACAGAAGCTAAAGGGTATGTGAGACATTCATAAGGAATTCTGTTCAGTCTTCTTCAGCAATGATATACACTACTTCTATTCATCTCATGGAAGCACATTTAGAACATCCTGTAACAGAAGAGAATATGTACAGCAGTAAAAATATAAAAATATGAAGCTAGTAAGTGATTGTCCTCTCAGTGGCACTGACTCACCAAGTTGTCATTTCTCAGAAGTGTCCATATCCTATCTCAAAAATGATGGAGGGTCTTGAGAGCCAGGACCTTGTTGCACATTACAACTAAGTCACTTCATACCTTGCTAAAATGCTATTCTGTATGTGTGAGTAGCATATTGCCACCCCTTTCAACCAGTTCATCAAAATGAGTTTATTTGTGTTCCTTCTGTATGAGAGAACTTGATAGTGGGGCCAGGTATTTCTTTGCACACATTCTTTGTAAATAAAAAGGATTACGTCAAAGTCTGATTTCTCTGAATGCAGCAGGAATCAAACAAGAAAGGAAAGTGTTTACTCCCTCCTATTCCAGTATTCTATAATACATACTATTGAAAGACTTTGTCTGAGACTCCTTTCAGGTCACCTTATAATTTCTTTTTTTGACTATCCTCTGCTTTTTGCTGCTTTTTTTGGTTGTTTCTCTCAGACATAAATATGCTGCTGTAATCCAATCAATATCTCATCCCAACTCTGTTAACAGAACCTCAGGATCTCATTATGGTATGTCTTAAGTCTTGCTACATACTATCATACATAATCCAATTATATTGTTTTGTATTCCACAGAAAATATAAATTCCTAATTTCACTAAGTTAGTAGCTGCCAAACCCAGTTTTCATGAGGTTTTCTCATACATTATGTGTGAGTTTTTTTAATGGAGTCAGCGTAAACCTCCTCCCCTAAAAGATACTTAAGACTCTATCTGCCTTTAACATTTAATGAAGAACAGAAGAACAGAATATTGGCTGATTACAAATTACAAATTACAAAAAATTACAAATTACTACACACTTCTCTTTCAAGAAAGTGCTCTGTAACACATCCCATCAGTGATAGCTCAACTTGCTGGTTGACTGAAATTATCTACTTTATCTCCTTGAAAGATTGGCTGTCCATTCACAGCAGAAGGCAGTGAGAGAGATCCCAGCCACACTGAAAGTCTGTTCATTTCTGCTGAAATAAATGAAGAAGTCTGAATATCTGAAAGCCAGAACAGGAGTAAGGTTTTTGTATTTCCCTGACTGGGTGAATGATATTCACCTCCAGAAGTGCTACACATGGTAGGGTTTTCCCTATTGATAACCAAAGTTGTATAAAGAGTGACACAACTACCTCTTCCTGAAACATCTCAGGAATTTATAACTTGAAAAGGACTAAGTTGAGTAAAAAATAGAAACAAAAGATCCATTCACATTCAATGCCAGCAAAACTCAAATCTTAACTAATACGGAAATATATTGACCTTGAAAGAACATATTGCATGACACACTGAGAAAAGATCAGATAAATATGTGATGAAAGTTATACTGACATTTAGACTTAAACTCCATTTAAGCAATTACTTAGAAGTGCTGCTTCTAAATAGGTAATTTATATGTGTCAAATGTATCTGCCTGTCTCTGGCTTAGTATAATCAAAAGTATGATTTTTCAAGCCAGAAGAGAAATAACCGCACAACACATGTGGTAAGAGAATATGAGGACGAGTGGAATTGGAAAATATAGCTTTTATACCTGTTTCTTCTTCATTTTGATTTGGGTTTAGGAAAAGCTAATATTTATTTTCAGATTATTTCCTCGGGAGACTTGAACAAATAAAGACCATATTCTTTTTCTGTGCCTTTCACATGTGCCAAATTAACATCAAAATTAACAGAAATAGTTTATAACAGCAAATAACTTTACCCCAAATAATTTGTTCAAAATCATCTTATGAGTAGTTCACAACGTAGCTTACTCCATAGCAGCAAATTTGCAGTAAGTCAGTAAGTCTTACCCTGCAAATAAGATGACTCCCACAAAAGTAATTCTCTCTTTTTAAAACAATGACCTTTTTCAGACTGTTCCTCATCTTGCTGGCAAGAGATGTATAAATTCCAGCTCATTAACTCTTCCATTGTCCATGTGGATAATTCTGGAATGAATTTATTCTTTCTGTCAAGGGTATAACTTCTATTGTGCCACTCCAGACATAGCACAGTATCCGCCAAACTGGGGATTTGTTCCAATTTTGTGAGAATCCTGCCACTCCCCCTCTAACAGCACCTTTTTAAAACCATAGTTTTAAAAAGTAGTGCTTATGAAAAGATTATGCATTAGTGGCGTTTCCAAGACATGTATGTGGTGGTATTAATAAATCAGGACCAAAGCTTTAATAATGCTTTTTTCATTCCCAGTTATTGAAGTCTCTTCAATTAAATTGAAGTCTCTTCAATTTAAATTTACATTTAAATCTTGCAAAAACTGTTGTTTAAAAAATGAAGTGAGGTAATTCATACTTGAATTCTGTATGAAATAAGTACCCTAAAAACCCATGATGGGAATTGGTATTTCATGTACTTAAGATACATACGCTATGTTAAGCACTGAATGCAGGTTGGTAGCTTGGTGTTAGTCTCATATGGAAGACTGCCAGTGAGACTGAAACTAGCTTTTTGACACATCAAGAATTGCAGTAATCCTCTTAATGAATAATTATTTCTGCAGAATTGTTTACATACAGAAGTTTTAACCAAATCTAGTGCTGGCCTAGTGCAGTTAAGTAGAACAACATTCATCTTAACTTGCTGTTAAAGTGCATATAAATCCTAATTTACCTTTGCTGTGTAACCTAATGCGATCTATTAAGGAAATAGTTCTTTTAATAACAAGACTCCAGGAAACAGAGAGCCCAATCACACATAAAGAGACAATAAGATTACTATTAATACACTTTTAACCTCTTAATAGCTCCCTCTGATTAGCACACAGAGCTGAAGGGTCAGTGTGGGTCCTAAGCACGTACCTCTGAGCAGCTCTAGGGCAGGCAGATCGGAGACACCAAGCACTACAGAGCTCACCTGAGCAGAGGTGTTTGACTTTGCTATAGGGACAGCTGTAGACAGGTTGCATGGTTCAATCCATTTTCAGTAACTCAGTAGCTCCCATAATTCAACACTTCTGCCTGAAATACCATCCCCTAAGACTTCTTCTTTTGCCTTTATCTACACCTGATGTAAAATGAATACATTTCTTCCATGCCCATCCCCCACATCTTTATTAAATGTCTCAATTTTTCTGAGAATATTGACATTCATAAACATTATTTTTCTAATTAGTAGAAACATTTTTGTAAAGAAAAACATGCTATTCCAATGTTTATTCCAATATTTTTCTGTGGTCCAAAACATTAAAAACATCTATTAGTGTAATCAGGTAGGTGCTAAGCAAATATAGATATATAATGTGATGAGGCTATTTTTGAAGTTCTTATTTGGTCTTTTAGTTGAAAAGAGACATTGTACGTAGCTAAGCAAATAATTCCCTCCTAAACTCTGATCTTAAGTTGTTCAGTCCTAAAGAGCTGTAAGAGATTGAAAGTTTACAAACAAAATATTGATTTGCTTTACTAGGCAGGTTTACAATGTGCTACTGGCAAACACAAAACTGTTCAAAGTTTAAATGATGGATCAATATAGGAAAATATTGATAATTTGTAGTGTTGAGACCTCTGGCATGTGTAAATCTCAGGAAGAAACTTCCTGTTAAGACTGACATCATCTTTCTCTTCTGGTCTCGAGTTGAAGTGCCAAACAAGTAATTTCTCTAAGGTCTCCTTCAAAAAGTCTCAGTGACAGTTGAACGTGAAAGCTGCGTGCATTTATTCCCAGCTGCCAGAATGTTTGGTCCAATTTTCATTCTAGAAATGTCCATGGGTAGCAGGAAGCTGTTGTTTTTCAGATGACTTTTTTAGATTCAGATGAAGTACAAGTCAGCTTTCACAGTGCTTCAGTCTTCCTTTTTATTTTGTTTCTTCTATCAAGTAACCTGCTTAAACCACTGGTAGCTCACAGGAAACCCTGAAGTTTGTTTCAGAACAGAAAACAATTTTTTAATCTCTCTCTGATTTATTATCTGTCTGGCTGCTGGCTGCTGAATAGCCAGGAAACACACAGTTTACAATCTCACTAACAAAATACAAACAAAAACATATTTGCCATCTAAGAGAAGCATATACAGTTTTTATTTTTATTTTTATTTTTTTTAATTTTTTTTTTTATTTATTTTTGATGTACCTGCACAACTTGGGTCTTTGAATTTCCTTCCAGGAAAAGGATGCATTTATCAAATGTACTCAGGGACGTCGTGCAGTCACAGACTGAATACTGGAAGGATTGCACTTTGTTCTGGCTTATTGTGTGTTCCTCCAACATATTGCTGAAGGCTTTTGCATTTAGCTAGCTCTGGTTCTACAAGCTACATTTGACTGGTGGTTTCCTCAGTGTGTCTTTTAGGTAATAAAGCTCAAGAAACATTATAGGTTGCAGTTAAATTGAAAAGTAGGACTTAACAGTCAGTTTCTGGCTTCCTGCTATTATAATGACTATCAAGAGGACTGCAGATTTTGAAGTTGCTTATTCAAAATATAGACACCTTTGTAGCTGCATCCTGGGTAGCTGTGCAGGACATGGGGAGCATTTAAGACCATTTCACAGGACTCTCCATGGATTACCTGTGTTGCCAGATGAGGCAATCTGAATAAAGCCTTAGAAGACCTTAAGGAAGCCTGCCATTAGCTAAAATACATTTTTAGGAAGAAGTTTGGGGGAAGGTAACCTTTTTTTAAAAGGATGGACTTGAGCCATTAGTATTGCACCACAGTCTCCAGGAACAGTGCCAGCAAACTCCTGCAACTGATCTTTTCAAGGTGTCATACAGACTCTGGGAGCCTCAGGTTTATGACAAACACGGACTGCCTCTGTATCCACAACAAATGGCAAAAGCCAATCTTGTGCTGTTTGCATGACCAAAATGGATAGATAAGACCAAAAGCACATACAAAAACAACAAAGTAATATTAAGCTTGGGTTAAAAATTAAATAGCTATATATACGTGTTAAAAACATGTGAACAAACATATATATTATATGATAAAATCTCTAGGTAAGCAGAAAAAGCCTAGACTAAAAAAAAAAAAAAAAAAAAATTAAATTTGTCTTACAACAAATTTAACAACTTGCTTCTGTATCACAGTAACAGGTCTCATTACAACTTTCTCCTGGGGTATTATCAAATCAAGTGAAGAGTAGATTAAAAAAATTTTGCAGAAGTATTCATGTTGTAGTGGTCCCATACTCTTCATGTAAGAGAAATGCATAAATATGGTTACCATTACCCAACACCATAAAAATAGCAAATTGCTACAAAATTGTTTCCAGTGATTGTCTACACATTTTGCAAAATGTATTTATTAAACACTAGAACTAAATTGCATTTTGCTCAGTGATACTGCACAAGCAGTAAGCATTTAAGCGAACTGAATATGTAGATTAAATAACCCATTCAGTTTTTCTTCTCAAATATTGGCAGGCAGAGCTCTGAAACAGTGGATTTAGACTTCCTTTCCCCTTCAGTGGACTATTAAAAAAAAAAAAAAAAAAAAAAAAAGCAAGCAAACAAACAAAACAAAGTTTTTAATACCAGAGTATTTGTAGTCCTACGGCATTTCATTCATCAGGCTTGAACATCTATCACACCAGGGAGAATTGATGCTGCTGCTACAGGCTGAGAGTTGTCTGGGTTTTATATATATATATATATTTTACATTTTATGTCTGGAATTGCTGAATTCTCCAATCTGAACGTTTTGTTCAGGAACATACCAGTTTAACTTTGACTCTGCCATGAAATTGCTGACCAATATGGAAGCAATGGATATCAGAATAAAAGTAGGTAGGTGGTTGTTTGGAGACTTGGAATGTGACAAGCTGAGATGTGAATACAGGCTGCAGGTAACTAGACACCTGAAAAGGTTTTTCCTTTGTTCCAAGTGAGTATCCTACCTGATATGCATTTTGTTAGCTGAGGCTGTTTCTGTGTCTAAAAAGGTTCCATGGAAAACTTTAGTTTTATCTCTACATGCAATTTTTGAAGTCTTGAACTTCTGAAAACTTTTGGAGATGCTGAAAATGACAGATGCTCATACTGTTGTCCCGCTCCCGTGCAAAGAACCAAAGTCTGCTTTTTTTACAAAACTGAGCAAAAAAACCTCTCTATCTTTGGAGGTACTCCACAACTTCTAAAAAGTAGTTGCCATTTCATGGCTATTAAAAAAAAAAAAAAAAAAAAAAAAAAAAAGGAAGAAAAGGAAGTTCTTTTTTCTTTCATTCTTTCAAGCTTGGATGAGTAACCCTTGTACTCGTCTCTTTACCATCTGTAGCCTTTCAGGAACCCTTTGTTTATTTCCAGAATGTCCTTCTTTGAAGGATATATTTTCTTTCTTATGTATTCACTGCATACTAAATGTTTGCCATTTAAAGACGCATTTTTTCTTAACAGAGAATACAATCTCAATATATATGGTAATATTGAATAATAAATGTAAAGCTTAAGGATGATAAAATGGTTATAAAAACACTGAAAAGTTTACTTTCTTGTATTTAACTGAAAGGTGCTTTGGAACATTTTGGTTCACTTGTTCTCTTAGTAAAGCTGATTTCATTTCACTTAAGGGAGGAAGACAAATCCTGTTTTCTCCACTTTCAGCTTGGCTTCTCTGGTTTGGGTTAATGTGTTTTGGTTATAGGAGAATATGACGACTGTGCTTGGATGTATTTTCCAATTTATTAAGATGATATACTGAATGTTAGTGTAGTCTTCATTCTTAGTCTATAGACCAGACATAGCAAACAGAAATATGCACATTTTCTGAACTGTGGTTTCTGGCTCAGCTAAACTTCATATGGTCATGATTATCTGGTGTGCTATATAAGCAAGATACCATCAGACAAACCATACCAGAGTAATATAGATAATATAGATTATATACTATATAGCATGGCAAGGACAGAAAGAATACCTCTAGGTGGCATAACCCGATGACTTTTCCTGACATGCAAAGCCAATGTATGTAATCAAAGACATTACCATGCAAAGGAAATTCACAGGATAACACAGAAAAAGTGTAATAAAGTAGTATAGTAGTAAAGTGTAGTAAAGTAGTAAAAAACTCTATATACACCACAGTATGTTAAGTTCATTCCATATCACTAAAAATATTATTTAGTAGGGTGATTATTCATGTTTTCGTTAATGGCTTTTTGCTGAAGCTGGAAGACAGCAATTGGGAACAGATACTATGGTCTATATCAATTAGAAAACTGTCTGTACAAACTGTGAATTCTCTCCCATCCCAGGAATTCATTGTGATGCACCATCAAGGTCTGTGGTTTCTTCCAAGGAAAACAGCCAGGAATTAGATGGATCCTCTGTGCTCAAGTTCTGTGCAGAAAGCAGAATTTCCATGCGCACACTTATAAGATTCCTCATTATATAGTTACTTTCCTGGCCTTCTTTTAAGGTGTTCTATAGTTTTCCCATGCCCCATGTTGGTCTCAAGCCATGGTTTTATTAATATGGTGCTAAGCCAATGTTAACATTCTTTACCACTCCAGCAGGTTTTATTAGATTGGGCCAACCTTAGTTACACAGCTTCCGATTCAAATCCAGCTCACATCTGGGTGGTTTAGAAAGAGGATAAAGTCCCTTCCTAGCTCCCCTCCTGCAAAATTTCATGCAAAATTTCACTGTAGCTTCCATTGAAACACCAGGTAACAATATTTTACTGGCTCTAATGTTACATTTTTTGACTGAAATCAGATAATTGCAATTTGAAAGCAGAAAATTTTCACAATTACTATCATTTTAAGTAAGAGATCAAAACCCTATTTTAGGAATTTTTGAGGCAGAACTAGCTGACTGTTCACAAAAGAGAACTTCCTGCTCAGCATTTCTTTAAGTTGATAATATATAAAAACATCTTCCTTTTTCATAAATAAACAAACAAACAAATAAATAAATAAAGGGAGACAATTCTTGCCTATTTTTCACTCTTTTCTTTTAAATGAGCAAGTTTATATTGTAATTGTAGTGTTTTGTTTTGTTCTATTTATGAATCTATTCTATTGAATTTAACTGAAATATTGAAGATTGTGACATATAGGGGATTACTGATATGAAAATAAAATATCAGCATTAAGAAATAAAATGGACAACAGGTGTTCATCATATAAGAAACAATCTATAAAGCCAATACAGATGGTAAAAAAAATGTTTATGCTTCTGCACACACATCATACTAAAGTCTGACAGTGAGAAACTGGAGATTATCACATAATACCAGTTGTATTAACTATATGCAGTGTCCTGTGAGCCTGTGCAACTGAAAGGAAAATTGCAACTCTTCTGTAGAGCAAGGCTCCTCAGGTATGGTTTACAGTTTAGCTGAGGTTTGTGAAACCATTATATGAAAACTCAGAGGTGACACTTCTGTTATGGCCATCCTTGACAGAACTGGCTCACTGTCAAGTCTCTAGTCTTCAACCCTGTATTTCCCACTGTGTTGAGACACAGATAAACATGTGGCTGTGCCAGGGACAAAGGCTGTGAAACACTGCTTCTGCAAATGCAAAACTACAACCTGCCCCTGGCAACAACACAGATGTGGGCCAGAACAACTAGAGCCTATTATGCAGCTACCAACATCAGGAGCTTCACGGAACAGCACAGTAAATGGGAAAAGCCCTCCACCTTGGGTTCTCATTACTGTTAAAAATAAATAAATAGATAGATAGATAGATAGATAGATAGATAGATAGATAAATAGATAAATAAAATATGATGACATTATATACAGCAGAACTATTTCCTTTAGATTGTTGAAATGTTTCTTCACTTTATAAAGGCAGAATATTTTACTTTCCTAAACACAACAGATGTTGACAGTAGAAAGGAGGGCTGTGTCATTACACACTCCTCACTGCTACACTCCAGGTTCACAATAGCTCACAGAGAAGCAAATCCTCTCCCTTCTCTGATGGTTAGTGTGTATGCACAGGTAAAAGTTCTGGAGCTCAGAGGGGAGCTCACCACAGGGAGAGACAGCATGCAGTGAAATTGTCAGCATAAGGGAAAACTGGGAGAATCCTCAGGGGAGCTGGGGTAGGGGGAGTGCCTGCTAGCAAGGTACAGTCATAACTGTGCCCCCACAGGATGGAGACCAGGGAATCAAGCAGGTTGACCAACCAAGCAGGGGTGTTGTGGTGTTTACACAACTTTGGAAACTAAAGAAAGAGCTTGAGGGAAGGGTCTGCTGTGCAAGAACACAGTGAGAAACTGCAAGGGATTTTTTTTTTTTTTTTTTTATCAGTCACCTCCTTTAACAGCCTCCCTGACAGGGGAGGGGTTTCTCTTCCTTCCAGTTTGTTATTCAGTTCAGTTCAAAACTGTCCTTAAAGACAGGGAACCTCTTAGCATGCTCATCTTAAATGAAATTCTTCTGCCAGTTCAGGATGCTGTCACAAATTGTTGCCCCTTCAATTTTTATTCCAAAAAATACTTTCCTCAACTGAATTCCAGAACTTTTTTGAAGCTATGGAGCCAGTTTCTCAGCATAACAGTTTGGAGCCAGTTACTCAGCATAAACTCCCATTGTCTTTACACACAGGTAAACACTTTGAGTAGTCAAGGTCAGCCTCCTCAGAGCTGGCCCGGCTGCACAGCCTGCAGTGCCTGCCCATGAGTTACGGAGGGAGCTCAGGCCCTTGCTTTGCCAGGGGTGGCCCAGGACAGTGGTGCGACCAGGCCGCACCTGCCAGCTCTCAGGAGAGGCTGACAGGGAGTGAGCGTTCTAGGGCAACGGCGACTGTGCCCATGGCCTCTGCCTAGAAACAGCCTCCAGGAGGGTGACAACACCTCGTTGCCCACCACAAGCAGGGAGGGGCAAACAGTGCATGTACACCACCCACAGCCTGCTGCAGTGGTGGGTGTGGGAGCTCGTGTGGCGTGAAACAAGGATTCTGCCCCTCCGCCCTTTCTAGTCCATCCTACCTACTGAGACCACCTGTGACCACAGTTTTTACCATGATCTCCACCAGGCAGACAGCTTGCCCCAGAAAAACTGTGGTGGTCCAAAGGGAGGGCCTTTCCCGGACTGTGGCTGTACAGGTGTACGTGGCTTCAGGGAGTGCCAGAGCCCGCTGCTGCCGGGGAATGGGGACAGGTATTCCACCTGTGTGAGGTGTGAGCAGGTGGAAGGTCTGGTCAGCACGGCAACAGAGCTGAAAGAGCAGGTTGAGAGACTGAGGGCCATCAGGGATTGTGAGGGGGAGATCAACGGGTGGAGTAGCTCCCCGGCGTGCCAGAGGGAAAGGTGCCAGGGATATACCCCACAGTTGGTGGTGGACCCCCTGCCCTGTCCCTGTAGGGCAGAGGAGGGGGACCTAAGGGATGGGGAGGGTTGGGAGAGGGTCCCTGCTCAGCATTGTGGGTGAACCCCTCCTCTGCTTCCCTTGCATCCCAAGGTCCCACTAAGCATTAGGTATGTAGCATTGGACATTGAAGAGGAGTAAGTGTGGAGGCATGGGAAGGTTCCCCACAGAAGTCACCAAGGAAGAGGCAGCTGACTCCACACATTCAGACTGTCTCTGCCAGGAAAGAAAGAAGGGTGGTTGTGATAGGCGACTCCCTTCTCAGAGGAACAGTGGGCCCCATTTGCAGACCAGACCCAAGCCATAGGGAAGTGTGCTGCCTCCCTGTGGCCCGGGTCAGGGATATAACTAAAAAACTCCAGGAGCTGTTTCACCCCATGTATTATTACCCGTTACTCATAGTTCAAGCGGGAAGTGATAAAATCTCTCAGAGAAGCCTGAAGAAGAGAGATCTCTCTATGAAGAGAGATTTCAGGCGGTTAGGGCAAATAGTTCAAGGAGTGGGAGCACAAGTTGTATTTTGTTCTATTCCTTCTGGGGAGGTGAATGACACGGAACAGGCTAGGAAAACACAGGTAATGAATAACTGGCTGAGGCTGGTGTTGAGACAGGAGCTTCGGGTTCTTTGACCATGGGGCATTTTACTCAAGCCCTGGCCTGTTGTTGATGGATGGAACTCACCTCTCTCAAAGGGGGGAAACAAATCCTAGTGCAGGAGCTAGCAGGACTTGTGGAGAGAGTTTTAAACTAGCTATCATCATAGGTATATGATGAAGGGAAGGGGATGAAATGGGGCTCACCAGAGAAGTGCCTAGGGGAACAAAGCAGAAGCTGGGGGTGAGGCAGATGCCCCATCTGAAGTGCATCTACACCAATGCACGCAGCATGGGCAACAAACAGGAGGAGCTAGAAACGATTGTGAGACAGGCTAACTACATCCCCCTGTACTCTGCTCTGGTGAGGCTGCACCTCAAGTACTGTGTTCAGTTTTGGGCCCCTCACTACAAGAAGGACATCAAGGCCCTGGAGCGTATCCAGAGAAGGGCAACAAAACTGGTGAGGGGTCTGGAACACAAGTCTTATGAGGAGTGGCTGAAGGAACTGGAGTTGTTTAGTCTGGAGAATAGGAGGTTCAGGGGAGACCTCATTGCACTCGACAACTTCCTGAAGGGAGGTTGTGATGAGGAGGGGGTTGGCCTCTTCTCTCAAATAACTAATGATAGGACTCAAGGAAATGGCCACAAGGTGCACCTAGAGAGATTTAGATTAGATATCAGGAAAACTTTTTCTCTCAAAGAGTGGTCAGGTGTTGAAATGGCCTGCCCAGGGGGGTGGTGGAGTCACCATCCCTAGCGGTGTTCAAGTGCCTGGACAAGGTGCTACGAGATATGATTTAGTAGCTTAATGGGTAGTATTGGTGATAGGAGGATGGCTGGACTAGATGATCTTGTAGGTCCTTTCCAACCTCATGTTTCTATGATTCTATGACAAGGTGTTGGCAGCAGGTAGGGAGAGGGCACTGCAGGGGTGGTCTGTGTGAGAAAAGGCAAGGGGTTATCCCAAGCCCTGAGATGGTTCCGACAGACCTACAGGTTTCTTGAAGATTTCATGGGATAGTGACTAAACCACTTCCCTGGGTGCCCTGTTCCAGTGCTGCACAACCCTTTCAGTAAATAAATTTCTCTTAATATGTAACCTAAACCTCCCCTGGTGCAACTTGAGGCCTTTTCCCTTGTCACCTGGTGCTTGGGAAAAGAGTCCAACCCCACCTTTCTTTCCAACCTCCTTTAAGTTAATTGTAAAGTACTATAAAGTCTCCCCTGAGCTTTATTTTACTCAAGCTAAAAAAAACCAGCTCCCTCAGCTGTTCCTCACAAGACTTGTGCTCTGGAACATAAAATGGTTTGGGTTGGAAGGGACTTTAAAGATCACCTGGTTCCAACCCCCTGCCACTTTCCACCAGACCAGGTAGCTCAAAAACTCATCCAACTTAGTCTTGAACATTTCCAGGGATCCACAGTTTCTCTGGGCAGACATATTTGAGAAAGTCTGGAAAAACACTACACAGAAACAGTGAGAGAGAGGACTGGGAAAAAATGTGAGAAACGCAACCCTGCAGACAACGTCAGTGAAGAATGATGGGAAGGAGGTGCTTGAGAGGAGATTCCCTGCACTTGTGGAGAAGACCTGGTGAAGGAGGTTGCCCCCCTGCAGCCCATGGAAAACCCATGCGAGAGCAGGTTGTCTGGTGCGAGCTTCAGCCTGTGAGGGACCCATGATGTCCATTCCTGAAGGACTGCCCCTCACATTATATTCCCACACTGGAGTAGATCTTGAAGAGCTGTTGTCTGTGGGAAGCCCATGTTGGATCACTTTGTGAAGGACAGCATCCCATGGAAGGGACCCTGTGCTGGAGCAGAGGAATAGAATGACTGTGAAGAGTGGCAGAGACAGTTGTGAATTAGCCTGACCACAACGTCCGTTCCCCCTTCCCCTGTGCTGCTCACATGGGAAGGAGGTTAGAAGAGCCAGTAATGAAGCAGTAAATTTGAGCCTGGGAAGATGAGGGGGGGTGTGGGAGAAATTGTTTTAATTTCTTTGTTTCTTGCCATTCCACTCTATTTTTAACAGGTAATTTATTGGCATGTCATCTCCTTGTCTTTATTGTAGCCCACAAGCTTTCCCATTTATTTTCTCCCCCTCTCCTGTTGAGGAGTGGGAGCGAGAGCATCTGGGTATGAATGTGGCAGCCAGCCAAGGTCATACCACAGCAGGTACAAACGACACCTATATTTAACTGATGAAATAGCCTATTAATATGAGAAACTGATGAAGGCCACCCCTGCTACTTAAAAAAAAATAAAAAAATAAATCCAAAAATAATTCCCCAGTTTTGAAATATAACTTTGCCAAATTCAGCCATCAAAAACTCGTAAATCCACCATGGTGACTAACTGCTTTCTTTGGCTCTTAATTTTTCAGCCTTTGAGAATCACTCAAATTCTGGATGAAATGTATTCCTCTTTTAAATTAAATATCTGACTCATTTTATTTCCTTGGGGACTAAGCTGAAGTGATAAAAGCTTCAACAAAAGTCGCATGAGCAATACTATTATTATTTTTGCAGCCATGATGCTAGATTCAAGCAAGTTTTCTTAAATATTATTCTCTATAGCAAATTGCTTATTATGTTTAAAAAAAAAAAAAATCTATTTCTTTGGTCTCAGTATTTGTGTTGCATAAAGATGGAGCAAAACTGAGCTATGTAATATCTGCTCAGAAAATACTATGAAATTCCTTTATGTGTGTTACTAAGGAAGAAGGGAAATTCCACAATCCCATAGCATAAAAATAAATCTTCCATTGGTTGTATACCCAGCTAAGACTAATCATAGAATCATAGAATCATCAGGGTTGGAAAAGACCTCCATGGTCATCTGGTCTAACCATCACCCTACTACCAATGTCACCCACTAAACCATGTCCCTACGCACCAGATCCAACCTCTCCTTGAACACCCCCAAGGATGCTGACTCCACCACCTCCCTGGGCAACCCATCCCAGTGCCTGACTGCTCTTCCTGAGAAGAAATGTCTCCTAATTTCCAAACTAAACCTCCCTTGGAACAACTTGAGGCCATTCCCTCTAGTCCTATCACTAATTATACATATAAATAAATATTTCTGTATACATAAAAGGTTTCAGAATTATTTTTTGTTGTTTATTTTTTCTAACCATGTTCACTACTATGTGGTCTAATGGTTGTAATAAAGTTTAATATCCCACTCAGAACAGAATTAAAGTCCCGCATACTTGTATCCATCTTTCCCATACCTAATGTATTTTCTCATGAGCTACAACGTATACTACAATTTAATGTACTTCATAACTGCATCTACTTAAAAACTGCTTCTGTTGCTTCTGCTTTCCCTGCATGTGCTGTAGAAATTTATATAACTTACCCTAAGGCAGTTAAATATGTATATAGAAGTTAGCCGTGTTGGATTTAGATCACAGTCTTGAAGGTGACTTTAAGTGAAGGAAGAGCTTTGATGGTTCTTTGAAAGCCCAGTTCCTAAGAGTTTTATCATGAAATCTGATCAACATGAGGGTTCCCCTAGTGACTGCAATAAACACCTCTCCATAGACAGTGGTTTAAATATTTCCACTCATTAATTTGTTGTTTCTGTTTTAAAGTGTTATTACTTTTCACCCGTCATCTTTTTTTTTTTTCTCTCTCACATTTTAAGTTCTAATTTTCTAAACTCTAGTTACTTATTAAAGTTTAGTGAATGTTCTAGAGTTAATCATTTCTTGCCCATGATTTCTAGAATCCCCATCTCCTAAATCTGGTTTTGTTCTAAGTCATTTATTTTATCCTTCAGGTACTTAAATTGGTTTGACTTGATTTATTAATTCCTTGACATGTCATGTCTGTTAAATTATCCTTTCCAAATGTATCTGAATGTATTATTATGTTCAACATGTATTCACTTAACATGTATCCACTCAACAAATATCTTAGTGTAGTAATCAGATTTTTTTTTTGGTGTATAATTTCTGCAGCATGTTTTTAGATTTTGTCTTTAATAATGGTGTTTTATTTGTGTTTTTTTTTTTTTTTTTTTTTTTTTTCCAGATAAATTGAAACTTGTGTTACATTAAAAGATTATGTTAAATTAACAAGAGCAGAATTCTCTTTTCTTCAGTCTCATTGAAGTTAAATTCATCCACTTGCAGAGTCTTTGGTTAACTCAAAAGGAAGACATTTTAAACATTCAACAGCTCTAGCTAAGAAACCCCTCAGAATACAGATCATCAGAAAAATTAGCCAAGTTCTGGTCACTTTAGTTTAGTCCAATGCCTCCTAAAGTAATGAAAAATTCCCATTGACCTCAAAAGATCAGGTTCTCTTTGCATGCAGGCTGATGTTATAGCTAATTTACATGTAGAATGGGATGTTGGGGCCAAATCTGACACTGACTGATGCAACTTAATTCTATCTAGTTCTTGAAGACCTACTTACATCCTTACTAACAGATGAACAAGGGCAACATTTTGTGTAGGAGCAGTCTATTTTGATGTGTAAACTCCAACACCCATCAGAGCAGGCAAGGGACATCAAACTAACTTAATTGTGCTGTTTATACCACAGTGAGGTGATGTGTAAAAAGGTATGTAAGTAACATAAGTTAAGTAAGTGTGGGAATGAGCTTAAGCCTAATTAGTATATAGAGATTATTATAAAGATACATATGCATGAATGCCCACAACGGCAACCTGGCATCTTTGTCTTCAAAGTGCTTATTTAGTAGTAGGAAAATGACAGGTGATTTTTCCATCATTAGCAAAGGAATCACGGTGTATTTTTATATATTCAATGGAAATCTAGCAGAAGGGAATGCTAAATATTGAAATTTTTATTCCAAAGACTGAAGTCATTCATCAGTGGAGGAAGACAGTTATATGCAGAGGTGAAGAATCTCCTCTTGGCTAAGTCTTTGGAGGAACCTTTCAGTTTTTAAATCAGTAACCAATCCATCTTGATACTTGAAAACCTTTCAGGTCTGAGTGTTCCCTACAGTGTACAAGATGTAATTGAAACTCTGTTTGTCTGAGATCAAACCTGAGGGAAATTGCCTGAAGTTGAGGGCAGTAGTCAGTTCAATTTAAAATAACCTTCTGAAGACAGCATGGGCTTTGTTTCTTTGCTTGTTTATTTTTTGACCTGGCATCTTCCTACCAATTTTGGGGTAGAATTCTTTAATTAAACGTGGGTGTTATTTTGAATAGACAGATTTGTTTTATGAAGAAACAGAATTTCTAGGAAAGATCTACTGTGATCAGAGTAGAAGGAAGCAGCACATTTGTTTTGTGTCCGTCATATTTTTTCCTTACCAATAAACTAGTGGGGTTTCAAAGCCAGACACTGCAGCTTGAGGAAAGAAATGTCAGCCACATTTTGCATCACAAATGCATGGCAAGTAATTGCAACTGCCTTTCAAAAAAGCCTAACAGGACATCTGCCTATATGTGAAGAGTAGGCGTATATCTAACAGCACGCAGATATACTGCTTGCAACTTTTCAGGACACTCTATGTAACTTTCATGTGTTGCAGAAAGTTAAGAAAAGCATGAAATGATAGTAGGAACAATTCTCTAACATTTACACTACCCAGCACAGGACAAAGGACTCTACAGGCTGGAAATCAGTTGATTCAAGGCCTGCTTATCCAGTAGCAGGAAAAACAATGCCCTTAATGTTTTTTTTTCCTCATGTTTGGGTCACCACAATTCTATCCTAGCTACATTTACTGGCAAACTTACTAAACAAACAAGGCTGTCCAAACTCTCCATCTCATATGGCTGGAAGTGGAAGTTTGATTACACACACCCTTGTTATGGACTGATCATTATCTCTTTGTATATGATTTGTGGGGTGCTATTTTTGTGAGACAAAAAGGGCCAACAGAACTGCATGCAAGTATGGTTTGTAGGTTTTCTGTCCTCTGCCAACTAATTGTTAGCAATCTATCTAGTGGAGAATATATTGCTTCGTTTTAATTGTTGGGAAAACAACGTTTAAGCAATGCGCAACTTTCTATGGAGAAAAGCAAAAGAGCCAGAAGCAGACAACAAAATAGTTCTTCCACTTCTTTTAGCCACTCACAAGAATTATAGATGAAACCATACACAAAAATGCATTGGGGTCAAATTTGCCAAAGCTGAGATGCAGCAATACTGGTTAATATGCCTGCAGTACCCATGCATCTGCTTCTAAGTAGACCACCAAAATGACAGAGAAATCTGAAGAGACCAAGTTAGGCAGAGCTAATGCATTCCAGTTTGGTCACTTATGTCACATAAATGATAATACTTGAACAGAATTTCTCTTTGGAGCAAATAATGAAAATACAGGATATGGAGGGGTGCCTTTCTTGCTCTATAGAACAGCTCTTCAAGTGAATTATTCCACATACTTTACCATAAAGCATATTTTTAAATGAGGATATTAATTTCAGTGATTTTTTATTTTTTTTTACTCTGTGAAAACTTGCCATCATGAAACTACAGATAAGATTGAAGTTAATACTGGAAAAGAATTTGAAAACAGAATTGCTGACTATGATTATGAGTCTGACAAAGAACCATGAAGAACAGCAGCTGCCACAGAGGTCAAAAGTTTCTCAAAAAATTATTTAAGCACTTGAAAAAATTTGTTGGTGCCTTCAGCAAGATTTTAAAATTATATTTTGTATAATTTGTCTGCCTCAGATTTTAGAAGACTTTCACGGTCATTGTAAGTATAGCGTTGATTATTTTTTATACCATAATACTGCACCTTATCCTAATCTGTTTAGTTTCCCAATATATAGTTTCTAGGAGAAAGCTATGGGAAAGCTATCCAGTGAAAGCTATGGGAGACCTCCACATATTTCTTGACGTATATAACTAGGTCAGAAGGAACATATAATCTGAGTAATAGCCTATAGATGGGATTCAAAGCCACTCTAAGGTATTAGAGTAGAACAGTCACAACTGTTCTGCCAAAGCAGCTATATTGTGCCCATATTTAGGGAGAAAATCAAACAGAGCCAAGAACTAGTCACTTACATTTTGCATCTGACAAAACCATTTCATGACAATATGGCCAAAAAGACCATGGCTTTGGGAAAAACTCCTGTTTGAACTCATTCCAGAAAAACAATGTGAGGACCATTTCCCAAGCAGATAATGGCTTAGGGGCATTTCAAACATGGACAAAAATCCACTCTGGAGTGGGAGTACAGCTGAGATTTATATTTGTTTGCCTTTGGGACATGAGCAGATGATTAAGAAACCATGGCAGTATCTTTGTAACCATTGCCATAAATTGGACCAGGAAGGGGAGGCTGAGCATCCTCCCATTTTAGGATCCTGTCTGAGCTGGGTGACATCCCAGCTATGGTCCCCAGACTTCTGTGAACCCAGCAGGCTTTGAGTGTGTTTGGTCAAGATAGACTGTCACCCCAGGGATTTGCTTCTCTCTGATACAGCTTGTTCCCTCAAGCTCCATCATCAAGCTTGTTCCCTCAAGCTCCATCCATTGCTCCCTCCTCTAGGATGTTTACCAATGGTAAAAAAAAAAAAAAAAAAAAAAAAAAAAAAAAAAAAAAAAAAAACAGGAAGATAATTTTATAGATTAGACATCCCAACTTTTATATACTCACGCAGCTCAACTGTTGTTCTCTCCTGAAAAGACCATGATATAACTTTGATTAGAAATAGCAATTTTAATGTTAAAATGACAAGCTTTGCATTTCATCAAGCATAGTCCTAAATGCGAACCTGAAAAAGAAGGCATATGAATAAATAAATAAATAAATAAGGCACTATGAAAGTAAGATGTGAAAGGTATACTTTATTCTACAAATATAGAATAGAAAATATTTAAAAGACAGTTTAATCATAAAGTATATTCAAAAAAAAACAGTGACGTTTTTCACAAAATAGCAATATTGGCTAATGCATGCACTTTCTCTTTTATGTCATAAACTTGTAGAAAACAGAGGGGAAAATATTAAACTTCACACTGAATTATTCTGCTCAACCATGAACTTTTAACTATTTCTGTATAATTTCAGAAGATGTTAAACAATGTAATTCAAACATTGCTGTGTAGAAATAACCAAAAATTCCCTGACTTTGCATAGTTTATGCAAATGGACTTGATGACACTAAACCCTTGGCTGCCACTAGCAAACTGCACAGCCTCTGTCTGTAATTGGTGCAGAGAGACATTGGTGGCAATAGGTACAATAGAATTACTGAAAATTGTTCTAAAATTATTACAAAATAATGGTGATCCCAATGGTTTTAAGGTATTAATATGACTGCTTTTTTGCAACAAAAAGAAAGCAGACACAAGAGGAAAATGTTCACATGTTGGTATATTTTGTATGGTTTCTGTAAAATACCTTTCTAGCCCATCTGCCTGATGGCTGAATAATTTGCCAAGTTGCCTACATCATTTGAAGTGGGAGGGGATGAGGTGTTCAGGAACCTGAACTGGAAAAATCTTCAGCATCTTCCTGGTGTGGATGCTTGGGACATCACCCAAAAGCAGCAGCCCAAAGAGCTGGTGGAGCCTGCAGCATGGCCACTCAGGAGAAGACTGTGCCATATCAGAAAGCGATGACTTTGTTTTTTTCCCAAATAAAGTCCTTTAATAAATTCCCTTTCCACGGAAAATGTAAATGTTGTTAGTCCTCCTTCCCACTGAAAATAAAGGCTTCAAAATATTGGAATCCACCTAGGATGGCAAGTCCAAGCTTTACAAAGCAGGTTCTTTTGTAAGGTGTTTTTGTTTGTTTGTTTGTTTGTTTGTTTTAAATCTCAGCTTTGTTTTGGATTTCTTTTTATACTGTGTAATACAAGCACACAAGCTGGACTGTTTCTTGGGAAGCTTGGCAGAGTGGTTCTGCATAATAATTTCATTATTTATCAGCTGAATTTTCAAAGCATTGGATACTATTAGCTTGACATAGAAGAAACATTCATAACAAGTAAAATATATTTTAAGTGTCTGAGTGTATTCTAAAATATTAACTAGGAAAAAAAATGATGTTGGTTGTTTTGCTTTGTTTTGTTTTGTTTTTAAGTTTATAAGTTTATTTTCTATTTAACAGCTTGTTGTCCGAAGTTTACATTTGCTCATAGTGTTTGATTACACAAAAAGTTAGACTCTTCAGACATCAAGAACAGTACATGTGATGAGACTAGCACGCCTTGTGCACATTCCTTTCCCAAAATGGGTAGCTGTCATCTTAGCACCAGTTAGATCTCTGTCTGACACACAACGGTGTTGGGAAACAAAAAGTAAATACATTTTTGGTTTGCAACTTGCTCTGGCTGCCTCACTGCTCCTATTAATGAAAACAGACATAGTGATGCTGCAGTCACACAGGGGAGTTAGCCCTGCTTGGGCTTTAGCCCTCAACACTAGCCATGGTCTCTTTCCCTTACACAAATATTTCCATCACTACAAAATCTTTGCTGCAAATCAAGAGTGCAGAAACAAAAATGTAAAAGGTTGTTCCATCAGCAAACACCATATCTAGTGCTATGACATTTAAATCTTCATCAAAGCTGCCACGGGCCAAACTGACCTTTTGTTAACAACAGCTTGTCCTTAGTGTTGTTCAAATAAAAATTTGCTTTAACAATTTACTCTTCAAGTGTAAAACACTTCATGTTTGCTTCTTAAAAATTACTTTCTCATTACATTTCAAAGTTATTACTGATAACAAAACCTACAAACCTCAAAGTAAACAAAAGGCAAAGAGAAAGAAAAAAGCATTTCTGAAAAGGCAAATAGCTGTAAGAATTGTTAAAGACTTTTTTGTTGTTGTTTTTGAGTAAGAAGAATTAAATTTGCTTTGCATTCGTAGGCCAATAAAGCATAACACCAAAGGATTTTAAAGGTAGTTTTAAAGCAGGTAACTGTGATATGCTGCATTAAAAGTTTTATGTGCTGCTGGATTTTCCACAGCCCACAGCGGCCATTTTAAGCAGGCAAGAAATCTTTGAACCTCAACATCATGGCTTTCGAGAAAAAGTAAAAATCAGCTATTTTTCCTTTAAATATTGATGTATGTCTATATCCTCAGTCCCAAGGTCTTCTCATCAGCAGAATCCCATTCCAGACATCTGTTGGGCTTCTCCTTCTCCTTTTCTGCTGCTGCTGCTGAGGATTTTCTCAGAGAGCCACAGAGGTGCCCTCACTTATCCCTGCTTTCTGTTGCATGGGGGCTACACAAGGCACATGTCCCCAGGGGTCACGGGGGACATGGGGGAGGGTACCCACAGCCTCTTCTTCATCATCTCATGTAGGAACTTACTCCTCTCTATCCTTTTTTCCTTTACTTAGGTTACAGTTAGATGTCCTGCACTGAGATTGCATATGTGTCAAGTGGATAAGCAGGCATTTGAGTCCAACATGAAACAGCATGTTGGTGACAAGTTTATACTACAGCTATGTGCTTTGTAAATTCTCTATTCTGTCTTTTTATTTTATTTTATTTTATTTTATTTTATTTTATTTTATTTTATTTTATTTTATTTTATTTTATTTATATTTTATTTTATTTTATTTATATTTTATTTTTTAATTTTGCCTTCAAGGCCACTTGAGCACTCAGAGTTTTGTATCAGTCCCCTTCAAGCTGATTAGATTTTCCTCTTTCATTTTCATTCCTGCAGTTTAACCCATTTTTCTTCACTAATAAAATCACTCTGGCAGCCTCATCATGTACTTCCATTTCATTTGTGACAATCCCAGCTGCTGTTTGTTTGTTTGTTCTTAATTCCATTATTAGGTTTAAATAATTCCTTTCAAGGAGTCCGTTGTTCCCTTTAAATGCCCTTTGGTCACTCATGACCTTGGTTTGCATTTTGATACTCTCCTTCCCTCTTTCTCCAAGTTCAGAAGCTAAATTCTCTTTCTTTCCCATTCTTTTGACACAGTCATCTGAGGACCCGTTAGTACACTCTGGATTTCTTTTGGCCAGTCCCTCGTGTGGCTCTTTCAAAATTTCCTTCATAAAAGCCAACTCCTTATCCTTTTCTCATAATTGCCTTCCTAGTTCTCCCTGTAATGTTGCTACACTTCCTTTTGACTTAGAGTTTCACTTGAACACATGGCCCAGCTGCTAAAACAATAGCCTGCAACTGATTGTTGTACTTTAAACCAATAAAGCAGGTAATAGTTGCCAGCACTAGATAAACAGCACATTGAAGTTCATGTTTTGCACAGAACACACTGGATTATTATTATTATTATTTATTCCCACACTTCTTCATAACTGAATCACTGATTTCAAACTTTCTGGTGCATGGTATGCATAGTGGTGTCCTGGGGCACAGTTGCACATACGGTGCAGAGGGGAAGATGCAAGGAAGGAGTCTAGCAAAAAATTTAGGTTATGTTTAGGTTAGCTTTGATATTGTTTGCTCTTTGAGTAGGAGCATGCATCTGATGCTTCCACGCTGAATGGGCAAAGCTGGTTGTTTCAGAGCAGGTATGGAGGCAGCCAGGATGGGGGCATGTCGTGGTTCCGCTCGAGTGGGCAGCCGAGCTCCACCACAGCCGCTCTCTCACTCCCCCTCCTCAAAGAGGAATGGGGAGAAAACGTGTGAAAAGGGCTCAGAGGTTGAGATAAGGATGGGAAGGTCACGCAGTAATTATTGTAATGGGCAAAACAGACTCGGCATAAGGAGATAGTAAGATTTATTGTTTATTACTAACAAGCTAGAGAAGTGAGAAACAAAGGAAAGAAATCAAAAGCACCTTCCCCCCCATCCACCCTCTTCCACCTCCTCCCCCCAAGCGGCACAGGGGAATGGGGGAATGGGGGTTATGGTCAGTCTACAGCGCTTCTCTGCCACTCCTTCTCAGTCACTCATCCCCTGTGCTGTGGAGTCCCACCCACAGGATGCAGTCCTTGATGAACTGATCCGGCGTGGGCTTCCCACAGGCAGCAGCTCTTCAAGAACTGCTCCAGATATGGGTCCATACCATGGGGTCCATCCCTCAGGAGAAAACTGCTCCAACCTGGCTCCCCCACAGGCAGCAGCTCCTGCCATGTCACCTGCTCCTGCGTGGGCTCCTCTCCACGGGCTACAGGTTTGGCCCAGAATCTACTCCAGCAGGGGTCTTCCACAGGCCACAGCCTCCGTCGGTGCAGGGCCACGTGCTCCACTGTGGTCTCCTCCACGGGCTGCAGCGTGGAACCCTGCTCCACCGTGGTACTCCATGGACTGCAGGGGGACATCCTGCTTCACCATGGTCCTCACCACAGGCCGCAGGGGACTTCTGCTCCAGCACCTGGAGCACCTCTCCCCCTCCTTCTTCACTTCTTCACTCCTCTCACTCTCTCAGCTGCTGTGTGGTGCAGCATTTTTTTCCCTGTCTTGAATATGCTCTCACAGAGGTGCAAAACTACATCGCTTATTGGCTTGGCTCTGGTCAGCAGCGGGGCCCTCACCAAACATGGGGCAGCTTCTAGATCCTTCTCACAGAAACCACCCCTATGGCCCCCTGCTACCAAAACCTTGCCACATAAACCCACTACGGCCATATGTACAGCCAGGAGGCATCCCATTCCATACACCGTGCTGAGCGCAAGCCAGGAGGGAAACGCCTCAGTTCTTCCCTTCAAGAGAGAGGTTTATTTTAACCAACACAAGCAGTGAGGGAGGCATGCCACGGTCTTTCTCTCACCAGGGCTGGGCAGGAGCCAGAGTCCATCAGCCAAGGTCCCCAACATGCCCAGTGCCACCTCAGCAGTGCCACAGAAGTACCGCAGCCACCCAAGTGGCTAACTGGGCTGGGCCTATCCGTGTTGAAGGGCCTGGCTTCCACATCAGCTGCCAAAATACTGTTTACAGCTGTTTCTGAGGGTCCCTGTCCTTAAGTATCCACACTCTCAAGAATGTAGTTCTAACAGAATTAAAATCCTTTGGAACATAGCAGACATTTGGAGCCCTAGATGTACACGTATGTCAAAGTGAGGACAAACTCTTCGTTATCCTGGACAGCCAAAAAGACAGGCTTGAGGGGAGAGGATTGTGGGTTTTCTCTCACCTTTCTCTCTTTCTTTCTTTCTTTTTCTTTCTTTCTTTCTTTCTTTCTTTCTTTCTTTCTTTCTTTCTTTCTTTCTTTCTTTCTTTCTTTCTTTCTTTCTTTCTTTCTTTCTTTCTCTCTCTCTCTCTTTCTTTCTTTCTTTCTTTCTTTCTTTCTTTCTTTCTTCTTTCTCTCTTTCTCTCTTTCTCTCTTTCTCTCTCTCTTTCTCTCTTCTCTTTCTCTCTTTCTCTCTTTCTCTCTTTCTTTTTCTTTTCTTTGAGATTTTGGACTTTTCTTTGTGCTTTTCTTTTCTTTTTTCTTTTTTTTTTTTTTTTAAATCTCTATCTCTGAAAAATATTTTCACTCAGAAAAGTACAGCCAATAACACCGACAACAATACACACATAGAAAAATGAAAATAACCAAAGTAAAAAATAATAATAATAATAGTAAAAAAAAAAAAAAAAAACTCTAACCACAAGTATTGAAAATAACCTTAAGCAAGAAAGAAAAAAGATAGTTGAAGATAAGAAAAATATGAAAACTTGTGTCAACACAGTACTTACTACAAATCAGGGATGTCTCTAATACAGTCAGAATAAACCCCTATGGTATTGCAGCAATAAGCCAGTTACTTCTTATATAAATCAAATTATTTGTTAACAACCCCTTGGGGTTTTTCCAAACCAAGTTTGAAAAGAAAAACTCATTTTCAAAAGTAGAAGATATCCAGGATGTGTGTTAACCTCAGGGCTCCTGGCTAGTATTTCAAATTCAGCTGTGTTCATTTTAACGTAATAAAGACACCAATATGGCAAGAGATTGATAATCATGTTGTGGTGCAACATCCAGCGATTTCTTTGAAGTGTGAGCACACGTACCTCCACTCAACACCCAGATCTGTGACAGCTGTCAACAAGCCTCCTCTCTTATTCAAGCATACAGAAAAATAAAGGGGATTAAAAAAAAAGTGTAAACACCAGTAATTGTTGCAATCCATTTTTTCACTGCCTTTTAAAGCCTGGGGGCAGTCCTGATGACAAAGCAGGCAGAGTGCAGGCTGGAGTGGCTGCAGCGGGCATGGGGCCTGGCAGGCCTCACCCCCTCTGGAGAAGCCATATTAAACAATGGCAAACAAGAGAAGAAATGAGAAGAAAATGAGAAGAAAATGAGAAGACAATGAGAAGAAAAACAAGTGTAAGAAAATGAAAGAGAAAGAAGAAAGATGGCTGTCATGCACTGGGGGCTCATGCTCTTGCCATCAGCCCAATGCAGTGCAAGAGTTCTGTTTTGCCATGTGCTCAGAAGAGGACTGCTGCCACCCCTGCCAGTGCTGCTGTGTCCCCTTTGTCCTTTGGCCCAGCCAAACAGAGATGCAGTACCGTCTCAGCAACATGTGCTTAAACAGTGGAGGATTCTCCTTTTAATTATCTCCTGCCCTTCCAGCTAGTGTGAAAGACTCACCATGGCTTTTCAGGATTGTCTGATACCACGAGTAACAAATTGCTCATGGTAAACAAAACCAAAAGCTGACATTTTGTGGAAAGAACATGGTTTAAGGAACTTGGAGTTTAGAAAAATAGCAAATATTGCAAGTTTAATGAAAACTCTGTGAATTTTTTTAGGACTATGTGATGGATGGAGTAGTTAGGTAGTTATCCAAAGATTTTACACACTTGTAATAGAGCATGTTATTGGCTGCTGTCCAAGAACAGCCATCAGTGCTGGCCAGAAGATGGAGGAGGTGGTGGATGAAGCGACTTTTCTCTAGATGTGACAGGAGTTGCTCTCACTGAAAATCATAGTTGCTGTGGGGATAGGGCACATGTGTTGTTTTGTTGTGTGACATAGCTTTCAGTGGATGATAAGCTCTGTCCATCTCCATCCTGTTGGAAGGATCTTTATGAAACCACCTTATAAGCTCTGATATACAGCTTACAGTTCTCACATGATGTTTTTCATATGCCGGTCCACAAGCACTTAAGAGGGCTAGCTTTACAGTTCCTGGGAATCAGCTGAAAGCATTTTTCTTCAGTCCAAAAGGATCAAAATGAAAGCACACAGTGCAAGGATATTTGGCTGCTCTAGTCATTCTCCTTTATTCTGCCCAGGCATTTGCACCAGACTCCTCGCTGTTCTCCACTGTGTTTCTCACTGTGTGCGATATAATTTTTCCATAAAAATTAAAAATGAAAGTATTGAGTAACTTTGATCTATGAAAACACTTTTGTAAAACAGCGTAAACCTTTTGTTTGAAATCTTTTTGACATAGTGTTGGCTGGTGGCAGTAGCCCTTTTTTCTATAAACAGAAAGGGCTTGTTCCAGCAAGCCACGAACAGACCTTGAACATAAGTCCCTCAAAATTTTCTTGATTCTTTGGCACATTGCCTCCTGCCAGCCTCCTCAATTTGCCTTTCACAGGGTGGCCAGGAGCTGAACCCTGCACCTTGTGACTGCAGGTAAGGCTCCACATGGACAGGTGTGGAAAGTCTTACCTACCTGTGCTTCTTGCATAGGAGTGAATGGGAGCAGGGTAGCACAGAGTCAGGTCAGTCTCATCCAATATGAGACTTCAAGGGAGAATTTCTGTTCACAGACCTAGGCTTTTGCTTGCAATAGTGTTACAACAGTGGTGAGAAATTGTCTTTTTAATTCAGTGTCTAAGGTCACAGTCCATAGAGAGTCCACTGAGAGAGTTTTCTGATTTTCTTTAAATGAATATAAATGTCAGTGAGAGAGAACTGACAACGATTTCTTTAAGGTCATATTCATACATGTAAGCAAAAACAGGCTCCCAGAGAAAAAAAAAAAATATATATATATATATATATTTATATATATATATGTACACACACATATAATATCATACCTAATAATATATAATATAATAGTATAATA
Source organism: Aythya ferina (assembly GCF_964211825.1). Taxonomy (NCBI): domain Eukaryota; kingdom Metazoa; phylum Chordata; class Aves; order Anseriformes; family Anatidae; genus Aythya; species Aythya ferina. Next base: position 26,736,369 of record NC_140298.1, read on the forward strand.
ATATAAATATATAATAATGTGTAATAATGTGATATATTATATTATATATATGTAATATATAGGATACATATATATAATTGCATACTTTTTTCTTTTTCTTTTTCTTTTCACCAAGGATCAGTCTTTTGAAAATTGAAAATGGCACTTTTTTGCACACTTATACCCACATACTAGCATTATTACATTTAGTTAAAAAAATAAAAAATAAGAATAAATAACCTACATATTTCAGAAGCAAAATTCTGACAATATTAAAATTGATTCTGCATTGATTTCCTAATTGAGGAAATAAGTCTAATGTATAGGTAACAAAAGGAGCTAACAGACCATGAGTACAGTTACTTGGAAAAGTGGTGGGTTAGGGAACCTGAAATTCTTGGTGGACATTTGCACAACACATTGACAGTTTCTGTTGCAATAACCTTTAGAAAGTCCCCTGCCCACATACATTTCAAAAACAGCTGATTTCTCTAGTTAGCTTCCTTACTGTTCTCAATGCACTTTCCCATCCTGAGAGAGCCCTCAAGGGAGAGATTTTGTGAGAAGATACATGTCCCTCAGTCTTTTCCAAAGCCCACCCACCTGGCAAGCCCAAGGGTTTTGATTCTTCTTCTGACCCCAACACACGTCCTCAGCATTGTGTTTTATAGACACCCTCCCACTAGATACATGAAGAATTTTTATTTTTTTTTAATGCAATTTATGGTGTAATTATCAGAAGTGACTCTTTTACGAAATACTTGGCTTGGAAGTACCACAATGTGAACAATGAGTCTTCAGATGCCTGGAATGTAGTAAAGAAGGAACACAGCTTTTTGGAATGAAAAACATATAGTAAAATGTTCTCCATAGCAGAAAAAAAAATGTGTTTTTTTTTTTTTCAGCACCTATGGCAATACAGTTAACAATAGTATTTGAAGCCATACCTGGAGACACAGGTTTTTTTTTACCTCTGAAAGAAAACCTATCATAAATAAATAAACATAAAATAATTATCCCAAAATACAGTAATATATTTTGTTTTTCTTCCAAGCCAAAATTGTTTTTTTACAGTTGATTTTGCCCTGTTTCAAAACTGTGCAGTTAATTCCTAGCAAACTGCTATCTAAGGCAATCAAATTGAGGAGATAATATGTATATAAACTATCTTTCTGAAAAGATTGTCTGTGTTTTCAGCTGTAATTAAACGGAATGAACAGGGTGTGTTTCTCCAATATGGTGACAATTTAATTTTTTTTTTCTGTTAAATGTTTTGATTAATTTTATTCTGCTGAGAAATCTATTGTGTTGTTTCTAAAACATGCTATACATTTTCATTACTGCTGTTCTAGAGGAGTTTATAATATTGCAGAAAATGTTATTTCCTTGAAATACAGATGTATTTATTTTTTTTCAGAGGAACCTAGGCCCTGAATGTTTCCATGCCTGACACTTGAGCACAGGAGCCTAGTACAAAGCCAGACTCCTCAGGCTTCCTACAGACTCCTTGGAGTAGGAGCTTCAAAATCAGCTTGCTTAACCATACGCTGAGCTTGAAGCCAAAGAGCTGAGCTGTCCATTTTCTGAATTCAGTCTCAGGTGACGCAATGCTCACATATTTGAGTTCCTGGAAGCACATCCTATGAACCACCTTCGCAGCTTGGCTTTTGCTAAGTTATGTAGCAGAAAGGTCAGCATAGGTGAGAAGCCCTGAACTTCAACCAGGCCAGTGAAGTATCCACAGAGAGCTAGCTCAGCACAGTCACTGGGTGTTCAACCACAGCTGGATGTCTCCGCCTTCGGTCCTTGTCTAGAGAAGGAAGATAGGTATTTTAGTCCTTTATCTTGAAAAACACTGTGTAGTAAAAGACAATAATGATTTAGGTCAGCCTGGGAAAACAGGGAATGCAAGAGATAATTAAGAACTTTTAAATTGTATCTTCTTCCTATTCCTGAAATAAATATAGTTGAACAAAGTTATTTCCTTCCTAAAAAGAGAGTTTTCTTCTATATCTGTATTGTAATTGATTGTGCCTATAATCTAATTCTTACATTTGAGTTTCTTATATTTTAGAGATACTTTCATTGGTGTTTGTTCTCTTATTCTGCTAAATAAGAGAAGTAGAAGCTAGTATCAGGCTGTTAAGAAGCACTCATGGTCTGAAGCTAACTTTTTGCAGGGCAGAATGGATTCCTGGATTTGTTCTTGTGCTCTGTGATCCTAAAACAGAAATGTCATTTTTGTTTGTAAGATGTCTGAAGTGTTGTTGAAGCCTACCAAATTATTGTTTCCAGAGCAGGCACCTGCGGCTTTGTTTTCCATGCCTTGAGGCCTGGCATAAAGTAGGCTCCAAAGCTTTGTCAGAAGTATTGCAGGACCCTAGGAAACCAAACCTAGAGTTCAGCCTTGGGAACACTGGCATTTGGTATCCATCCTTGGGGGGAACTACCTTAAGACTGTCCTTGGAGAGAGCAAACTGATGTGACCTCACAGGAGAAATGGGGAATAAGCTAACATGGAGTTTGGACAAGCAGGGGTCCAATGCAAAAGGTCTCCCCAGCCATCTTTTATTTTGCAGCACAAACACACTGGAGTAATTTGAATGAATAGTTTCATTATAATTATCCATGACAGCCATGAAGTAGACAGCTATGACTGCATTCAGGAGTTTTAGTCGCACTGAGACTTGATACATACAGTAAAAATTTCTCCTCTTGCAAATTCCAAGTACAACACCTATATACATTTTACATCCCAGTCACATTTCATTCTGACATGAATGCAAGCGAGATATACCTTGTATTACAAGGGTAAGTTTTTAGCTCAATAATTAACATAAATTCTAGAGTCAATCTGTATCTTAGGATGGAGAAGTTCTGAGGCTTCTGATAAGAATCTATCTGACAATGGGAAGTATAGAATGAGCTCTTCACCTGACCCTCTCTGCTCCTCATCAACGATGCTAAAAGTTGATGAGTCTTTTTTTTTTTAAAGACTGTTGAGCTTCTTGCTTTTGAAGTCAGAGCTATGACTCCTCACCAGAAGCACAGCTCCTGAGAGTTAACTGAGGTATCTCAAGGAATACCTCTGCTGCAGAATGTTACATGTCACGACGTTAACAGTGGCTAATGGTTTTGCTATTACTTATTTTATTTTGGGATGACAATGATAGATCTTTGTTTTAAATATAGATGTACTCATTCCAGTTAGCTTGTATGTAATGTCTAAACTGCTTGGAAGTATCTCTTTAAACACATATGTAAGGACAAAAGACTCCTGCATAGTGAAGCAGAAAAGTTTATTAAGTGAGAGGAAACAAAAGGCAAAGAAAATATATTTAATGTTATAGAAATGCAAAAGGACTCTGATACTGCAGAAGACCAATATTTTTTCGCTACTGCTCTATAAATCTCTTAATTATCTCTTAAAAGAGGAATGTGATTCTGGATTTTGGATGATGGCACATTCATTCACACATTCACATTTGGTCCTTGGTAGTTGAATCTCAGTCAAAACTCACACCCATATTGCCATCCACAGGTGTCTTTCCAGTCTTTGTCTTTCCCTGAGGTTCAAGGGTGACATTCAGCAGAAAAGGAGTGGGGGGGAAGTCTGGTGCTTTGGAGACCTTACCCTCACCATCCTCTCTGCCCACCTTCCTGCCTTATTTAAATCACCCTGGCTCTGGGTAGTTTCTAAGCCTCTGTCATGGATTGCTTTGTATGGAGTGCTGTCATTTAATCTTGAGGAAAACATTGGTGACTGGGTGCAGAGCAGGTATTCTCAATAACACATGTCGGGCCTCAGCCTGCTTTCTGCTGTTACACAGTTAATTTATATAGGATATGGAGGAAAAGAGTATTTTACAAAACACATTTTTATTGAAATCTCAAGGATAAAGAATTGCCATCAATATGAACAGATGCAGAGTAATCGGGTAGTAAATGTACAACATAATGACTTCCGCTAAAAATGTGGCTTTGAAGGATACTTGCAGATATCTTCTTCTTATATAGAAAATGGTTTGCAGATTATGAATAAATAAAACAGAGAGAATTGAACCTTTAAAAAAAAAGTTCACTAGCATAAAATGTCTTTGAGAACAGGGAGTAACTATATGAATAAAGACCATGATTTAAGATACTTTCTTTTAAGGATTTGTTAAATTATACACCAAATGCATGTTAAATAAAAATATATATAATGCTTAAAGTTAGGGCCATGCTACCATAGGCCCTGCAAGAAGACAGATGAAGGACATTAGACAGAAAATATTTGTGAGATGGTGGAAACCACTGGGGTTGCTTTTCTTTGAGCACACATCAGTCAGCCAACATGCTGACATGACAGCAAGGAGAGTTGTGGGGAGACCCCAGCCTATCTCCCTGCTCTCATGTCTGGTCAGGCACAGGCCAGCTATGGCCCATAAGCTGCAGAGCTGAGATAGGGTGCTGCTGAGCATGGGGTTTGCTCACCCAGGCAGCTGCCCTTCACAACAGACCTGGCTCAAGTTCAAGTAATTTAAAGTACAGAAAAGTTCATGTCTGTCATCTGACATCTGTGCAGAAATGCCTGTGGTGCCCTTCTCTGACTGGTTAGTAAAATCCTTTGACTGCCTTTTTCAGTAGATGTAAATCCACTCCTGTTTCTTTGTATTTTGGAAATGTTGAAAGAAAAAATTGTGGCATGTCCCTCAGAATGTGTTTTTCTGCAGGTTGCAATTATGCACATTGTTTGGGGTCTTTAGATTTTCAGAGATGGAACATCTAACTATAAGGCAAGTCTCCACTATATAACCAGAAAACAGATCATTTAGTGGCATATATTCTTTAGTTGATCCTACTAGTACCAGAATGGCATATATTCTTTAGTTGATCCTACTACTAGCTGCAAGCTTCACCTAGAAGTAACAACAACAATAACAAAAGGCTATATAAAAATGAAAATTCAATTAATGTAAATTCAACACAGACTTTTTTTTTTTTTCCAAAATGATTCATATTTTATTATTTTTTTTGGTTAACAGAATGAATAAATTACTATCACCATTTAAACTGGAATATCACTGCTAATATTTTCATTGCACATAGTGAGATTTTATGTTTAAAAGTTAATATGACATTTACAGTAGTGTTGAAGGAAAAATCCAAATGACCTTTGTTATAGTGCTATACCATGAAGGCCAAAACTGTCCAGTAAAGCTGCTTAGGATTTTATTAAATTATTTATTAATCCAAAACTTCTCCTGGAAAATGTCCAGTTTGGAATTATAAAATAAAAGTAATGAACAAGGCGTGTAGAAAATAGACAAGGAGTAGGCAGTCATGGCAGTCATCAGGACAAAATAAATTCTGGTTCATGTTCTTCCTGTATTCCAAAGCCCAGTTATCAATAAAGTTGTAATAATAATTTCTTAAAAAAAATTGAATAGTAATAAGAAAAAAGAATTTCAAATACTGTCATTGTGTAAGATGGGGAAATTATCTGCTCTTCAGCCTCAGTAGCTACAACCACCTGAAGCACTGATAGTGTAGTCACATAACACACATGTAGATGTGCACACATTTCTTTTTGCTGAATAAATGCAAACATCATGCAGAACAAACCCCGATCGATTAGAGCTTTGTTAATTTTAACTTTATTTCTTTCTAGAGCTGCTTTTCCACAGCAACCAATAACACTGTAGCATATATGGTAGCATATATTCATTTCAAATGCATAACTCCAGATAGAAACATACAGCAACAGCTAAGCAAATTATGTTAGCACAATAGTGACAGAGTGGTTAATGCCACTTTATACACCGTGTCCTTAGAAGATTATATGCAAGAAAAGATGACTTTCATTATTTGTAGCTTCCAAAGGAGTCACAAGATAAATACACAGCTATATCCAAAGTGTTGAATACTTCATTTAGGGTCACATCCCTCTCTAGAAATCAGAAACCTACTATTTACCTAAATGCAATAGCAAATATGCAACAAAAATGTGTCTGATGATTAGATAAAATGATTATCAGCATGGGCACAACTTGTATGATTATATGACTTCAAAAAAAAAAAAAAAAAAATCTAATGGAAATATGCATTTCCAAAGTCTGCACTCATTTGAAAAATAGCACCCTTACCTGTGAGAAGCAGACTTTGCTATAGCAACTCAGATTTATTTATTTATTTTTTTTCCCAGCTTAGATCAGTCCTCAGGATAAATTACTCTAAGCTGTCTGCAGACACCACTGATCACTACCGGGGTACATCTCTGACCACTTCCAACACAGCATAAAAGGGCAAGAACAAAGTGCATGTGTGCTTCAGGGAGCATTGCTCAGAAGAGCCACTTGAGATGTAAATAATTTGGGCAAGAGATATTCCAGAGAACTCATCCTCTCAAGTTGTTAGTGCCAAGAAGCTATGTCCTTAAAAATTCAAAGCTGCTGTTCATTTGCTTCAGCTCAATCATATCAAGGGGCAAGGTAGATGACACAATGTGTCTCAGAAGCTCAGCAAGACAAAAGAAATTTAAAAAGCCTAACACCCTTTTGGTGGCATCATGCAGGATAGAGTATCCCATCACCTGCTGCTGTTGACAAATGAACTGAAGACAGTGCCTGTATTCTATAAGTGCTATGAAAGCATGGATGTTTCACAGAAACAAAAAATATAGAAAATACAGTTGGCAGGAGTGGAAGTGAAACATTATCCCATCTACATGTTGCAGGGAAGTGTAAACTATACCTAAACTATTGCTGGTGGAGAAATATCTATCAAATCAAAGACAAATAGACTGCCCTTCAATGAAGGTCCCACAGACTTAGTGGCCAGCCTGTTTCATGCCCAGTTCAGGGCATACCTACCAGCAGCTGGGGTAGGAAGCTGTTGGCTTTGTCTGTGCCCAGAGACAGGGAGAGGAAGAGAGTTGTTCTGCAAGTCTTTTCTTCTTGGGGCTGAAGGACAAGCAAGGAGAGAAGGACAGAAACAGCTCCTGCTGTGCAGGCAGTGTCCCCTGCCTTTTGTGTCCCCCTCTGGTCTCCTTCATCCCAACCTTTTCTCTTCCTACGGTATCAGGACAAGATTCTGACTCTGTTTTTGGCATTGCTCTCTTGGGCAGCACAAAAGGGGGCATTTGCCAAAGCAGTAAGGGAGAGAATGGAGGACAAGGATGATCACCTCACTTCCAAGGGTGAAAATCATCTACAGCAACTCCTACAGCACTGTAGAACACCCCTGGGTTCCTCTGCCATCAGGTTGCCCCCCAAAACTACCACATAATTATTTTCCCCTTGCAGCCTTCAAGTGAAATCCTTCCTACAGCTGCCCAACTCTCACAAATGTTTGTCTGTCTCACTACAGTGATACCTAGTCCTCACCCAGCAAGGTCTTTTGCCTGACTGTGTCACATATTTGTATCAGCACTCCACACTGATTGCATTTATTTCCCTCTCAGACTTGTACAAAAAGCCCATTAACAAAGACATTTGTCTGCACTTCCATAACACCTTACCTAATGAAGACAATCTTTTCTCTTAATAAAGTGCAAATGACACAGCCATTAATAGTGAAGACTCTACAGCACCACTATTTGTTTTCAGAATGAGTTAAAACTTACTTTTACATTTTCAATGTTTACTCCTCTATCCACTCAAACTTGTGTTTGAGCTTTGGCTGCTCACAGAAAGCAGATCAAATAATCATCTATTTGGACAATAATGGGTAACCTCTCCATAGTTACAGCCCAAATCAGTCTGTCACATTTTACACTTCTATAATTTTGATTCTACAAAATGAGTTTAACATAGAATTTTAATCCAATATTACCTCCATATTCAGAGAGAAGCAATTAAACTGTCTTTAATCTAAATTTAAATAGCACAAAGGAAAAGGCAGTAAAAACCAGTTCAACATTTGCATTTTCCAGTAACATTTCTTTGTCTACCTCGAGCTTCTTAAAAATTCATGCTCAACGTATACTTGGCAGCTGTTTTATAATTATAAAGCTATTAAGCTTTTGTAGGCAAAAGTAAAACTGTTTTTTTTCCTATTAACTAATCACATTTTTTTTTTTCAGGGAAATAGTCTTCTAGAAAACAGTGATGTGAAGACAGAAAGTCTTGAGCAGGAGTATGTTGATTTTAATATACTATCTTACAAAAATCAGTCACATCTCCCCGGTTAATTAAGTCTGTCCTTTGGTAGCAAGTCCACCTCTCTGTCTGGATAACTCACGTTCTTTCTCCCATGGCTTCCTTTATAGATGCTATACAGTGAAGTGCCAGGAAATCAGGCAACTAAAAATGCTCATGGCCTCATCAATTCTGTTTTTAAATGTTGAGAGAAACTTCTGTATCATTATTTCTCAATGACATTTCTGAATCTAGCAGAAAATATTTATGTTTGCAAGATAATTTTTAGAAATTTGGAGAAATTCTTATGAATATAAGCATATATATATATATATGCATATATATAGTCTAATATCATTGTAGCTTGGACTTGTAATGCATTTCCCCAAGCATCAGGTAGGTACTGTCAATATTGGATGTCTATTACAAATACAAGAATGCCAAAACTGAGAACATATTTCCAGCTCTTCATTACAAAAGAGATACTCATACCTGAACTCATAATTACACTGTTATGTTAGAAAGCGCAAAAAATTCATTAACATAGTGATAAAGTAACTTATTACCTAACAATGAACAAATCAGTGGGTATGTTTTCCTCAACATCAACACAAACAAGCCATACTTTCTATTCTCAAAATCCATTTTAAAGACATATAAAGATTTTTCTTAGGTCATTTTACAAATCTAAACAACATGGATATATTCCAGGTGGGTTTTAGACATTATGAGGAAAAAAAGGGGGGTGGGGGGTGAAGGGGCTTAACAAAAAGAACAAAGCAGCTGTATTGGATGCACAGAACAAACAAAAACCCTTCTACACCCATTCAGTCACACATACCCATACACAAATGTATTAGAAGCACCCGAATTTTCTGTCATGAGGAGTTTCTACCTTCTTTTAAAGCTGTAATGAGAATTCTTATTTTAAACTTATGTTTGATACCTGATATCAAGCTGGCTAAAGGCTTCTCCAGCTTTTAGGCTCCAAGCAAAACCCTGGTGAAGACAGAGTCAGCACAACTGCATATCTAAAATGACTTAGAGATCTTATTAGCAATAACTTGAGTGATTCTTGAATACCTGAAGAGCAGTAATAGCTATATTTTTTCACTGATATCTAAGCCCAAAGTATGATATGCAGGGAGAGAAAAGGGACTAAGACGGGAATTTGGTGATGCTCCGGTGGGAATATTTTTATTGGTAAGGAGAGTGAGAAACTAACAAATAGCAAGTGAAAACAGGAGACCTCGTAAGAAAAGATTATTGTCTCTTTCTTCAGTAGGTACAGTACTTTTTCCATCTTTCCCTGTCCACTGAACAGGGGAATAATCCCACTTATTAAGGATTATGGTCCAAGCTGTCTCCACACACAAATTCTTTCCACATGTTCCTGAAATAAAAAGGTACTTCCTTTCCCTTGCTTAGCATCACTAAAAAAAAAAAAAAAAAAAAAAAAAAAAAAAAAAAAAAAGGAGCTGTTTCAAAAAAAGAAAGTGTTTCATTATAGAGGTCCATTGTTCCTCTAGAGGTCCATTGTTCCTCTATCCTAATTATATATTTTCCATTGCTTCTCAGTGGCTTTGTCTGGAGGGTGTGAAAATAACCTGGGTAGTATAGAATGAAAACTGAAATAGAAAATTAGCTATGTGCCCAATTTTAGCACACTGCTCATTTAGTGTCAGACTGAGGGCATTCTTGAGGACCTAAGCTATCAGTAAAGCCTCCCCGTTACTGACATTATGTTTTTTTATGCCCCATTACTACAGCACCAGACCTCCCAGAGATGGACAGGATTTGCAGTCCTAAATTTTTACACCTCTCCAGTTCCCTTTTTGTCACAGGCACCTTGTGTTGTTGAGGTGCTTCATGACACAAGAAGGACACATTCAAAGGGAACAACTATCTTGGATTTTGCAGGGGAACAGTCCTCTGCTTGCTTTACTGTGTGCGAGTGTGGGAGTCGTTTTTGCAGTTAAAGGCATGTCTCATTGAGATGATGATCCACCATAGGCTGGAAGAAAGAAGACTCTTTGGACAGTGTTTCAATACAGAATAGACAGGTAATTTCTCCCCAAAGGAGCTGTGAGTCAGATGGGACTCACAGGGTTGCACAAAGTAAGCCTGTTGCTCAGGAGACTCCTGTTCTAGCAGAGAGTGAACAGCTTTGTACCACCAGCTGTCTTTCTATTTCTTACCGGTTTTCCTACTGCACATTCTTTCTCCAGGCATCTCCTAACAGAGTAGCAAGCAGGTGCACTTCTGCGACCCACATATGCTCACCTACATGTAAGTGCCTCCTGGTATTCCCCTAAATAGCTATTTTTACTCAGGCCTATGAGGACAGGAGTTCAAATCAGAAAGACAAAACAGTACAGAGAATAAAGATGTGTACTTCCAAATGGAAGGAGTAGGAATGGCGGGTTTATCATCATCATCATCATCATAGAATCATAGAATGGCTTAGGTTCAAGGGACTTTAAATATCATCTAGTTCCAACCCACCTGCCATAAGCAGGGATGCCACCCACTAGATCAGGTTGGCCAAGGCCCCATCCGGCCTGGCCATGAACATCTCCAGGGAGGGGGCATCCACAGCTTCTCTGGGCAACCTGTTCCAGTGCCTCACCACCCTTACAGTGAAGAATTTCCTCCTAATGTCTAGTCTAAATCTATCCTCTTTTAGTTTAAGGTCATTCCCCCTTGTACTATCATTATCTACCCGAGTAACAAGTTCTTCTCTATCTTTTTTATAAGACCCCTTTCAGTATTGAAAGCCCACAATGAGGTCTTCCCAGAACCTTCTCTTTAGGCTGAACATCCCCAGCTCTTTCAGCCTTTCTTCATAGGAGAGGTCCTCCAGCCCTTTGATCATCTTTGTAGCTTTCCTCTGGGACTTACTCTAACAGGTCCATGACTTTCCTGTACTGGGGACCCCAAACTGACTCCTGACAGTCCTGAGCTGACTCCTTCAAAACAGATGAGAAATATTTGGGGATGTAGTTCAATCCTTTCAGATCTTCATGGAGAAAAGCATCCAGAAGTTACAAAGAGATGCCCCCAGGTTCAAGTGAAAAAACTCAGCAACTGTGACAAGGAAAAAGCAAGTGCCTAAGGAAAAATAGCCATGGGATGGATAAGGTTATGTCATGTTCTGTCATGTTCATTAGGAAGAGTCTTACTCAGTGAAGGTTGTGAGGGTTATAGGAAATTCCGGTTGGGTGAGTAAATTCAAGATTGTGAGAAGAAGCTTTCTTCAATAATGTTGCAGAAAACTCCTTTTCCTTAGTTAGGAGAAGACAAAACTCAGGAGAACTTACAGATTCCTTTCCTTGGGGAATAATAAGAGAGGAAAAACAGTTCTGCAGGAAAATATTTGTCACTTGTATATCAGTATTGTTCTTATTATAGATTATATAAATAATTTATTATGTTAAAAACTATTTAAACTAAGTGACAATCTTTGTAATTTATTATGAAAACTATGTGTGTAACCATAGATGCACTGACAGTTTGACTCTCATAGAATAATCAAAGCCTGAATTAATAAACAATGGTGAGAGATATTGTTGACTGACATGTCTTCCATTTTAGAGTATAGGGTTAGCCAATATGGCCATAAATAAAAAAGAAATCATTTTCGATATACATATCAGTTCTGTTTTGTTAGCAGATTGTCTAGTTTTGTTTGCAGATCGGCATGAGTTCCTGATGACAGCTGACTCACACATACTGTAAACCAAGAAATATCAAGTAAAATGATGTTTGACAGCAAAGTAACTAAAACATATAACCACTTAAATATTGACACAACTTTTGTCATATGAGCAGCAGCATATATTTATGGGTCTTTTTCTTTTAATGATGAATCTAGAATGCTTAATATCTAGTTGGTGCACAAGATTCTGTCTACTGTAGAAATATCTCTAACATTTTGGATGTCAAAAATGGTGTGGAGGTGACACAGACATTTTTTGACAAACTTGTTGAAAGAAAAGTAGAACAGTCCCTTGCTGTGTGCACAGCAGTGATATTTCTGGGCTTCTTCAAGCTCTGCTAGAGGTTATAGACAGAAGGTGGGCATTTGCTGGAGACTGAAGAGAGTTGTAGGTGCTCTAGAGGTGTGGCATCCCACAATGGCAAACAAGGTGCCAGGTCATTCACTAGAGGTATAAACTGTCTGATTTCTATTCTGACCAAAGCAGCCCAGTATCACAAAGTTGTTAAGGTTTTCTTTTGCTTGCCCATCACTTCTGCTGAGTACCCTGTGATGTACCAGGTTTTCAAAAGCCTGATTGCATAATGGTCACAGCAGCAGCCAAGTTAGTGGGAGTTGAGGGGGGGAATGCAGAAGATTGTACCAGCCACCAAAACAGTGGGATTCTCTAACAGCTGATTCAGTATCACTTCAAAAATGGAACAGATATGCAGAAAGAATAAAGTATAACAAACCTAGTGCTTCATAATTCAATAGGACCTGTTATTTAGATGCAGCTAATGTATTCAAAGCATTGTGGAGAATAAAGACTAGTGGAATCTGTATTCTCATTTATTATGGATAAGGTGTCATTTTTAAAAGGAAAAATGCTCTTAAATATCTATAATAGCTTTCTTCTTTCAGAGATTGTATTTATTATTAAATCTTGCTATTTTACTGGCATTATTACATAGAAATTAATAAAGAGAGTTTTATACAGAGTTTTGTAATTTGGTACAACACTTCAGTTTTCTGAACTAATTATTTTCAGTTCATAAACAGTGAAAGAGGACATAGAGAGATGAAGAGCCAAGCCTTTTAATATGCCTAAGGAATTATTTATCACTTTTATTTCTCACTTGGAACTGTTATAGGCAAATTATTTCAACTAATCTTTTTTTTTTTTTTTTTTTTTTTTTTTTAATGGGAATTAGATTCAGTGGCATGGAAAATTAGTTAAATTATTATTTATTTTAGTTTTACCAGATTATTAATTTTAGCATTTTAATATTTATTTCTGACATTCCAAAAGAGATTTTTTGTCTTACCAAACACAATCTCTTGTTCTGAAGTTTCTTTCAATTTTAATGTAAAGAATTTCAATAAAAATAATGCCCAAATGACAATTAATATTTGTAATTTGTCAAAAAGTTGACTTTTCTGTTTGTTTTTGAGTCTATTAGAGATGAAATGTCATCAGCTAAACAATCAGTCAACCAACTAAAGAAAACAATTAGTTTCACATGCTTAATTTGGAACTGTTGCAGGGAAGACATTTGGTATGTAGCTCAGTGGTATAGTAAAAAATAAATGGTAGTAAGTATAACAAAGTTTAGTCTCTTCTCACATGCTTCAGACATGATTGATTATTCTTCTCTTTTCTGTTACACCACTGCCATGTTCCTCTGTTACAGCAATTATATGGCATAATACACCATTGTAATTGTACTTCAGTTGAGCATCACAAACTTCTCTTCCAAATTTACTTTTTTTTTTTCTTTTTCTTTTTCTTTTTTTTCAGTAAAATGTCATTGTGCCTGTATAAGTCTGCAATCACAACAGACAAAATGATGTCAGATTAAGTTAGTCTTGAATCTAGGAAAGTTGTCTAGAAAGACAGAGACTTTGAAGAAATCTGTTGTTCAGAGCCAGGACTAATGTTGTTTCATTTCCTAAAGGGATTCAGTATTAACTATTCTGATGAAATGGATCTTAAAAATCACAACTTTATTAACGATGGTTCAAAGTGCTTTACTGGATGTGAAGGTCAACCAGGAAAACTTACAGTAAAAAAATGTATTCAACAATTTTCCTAAGTGCTTAAGATTCTAGGCTACTGCATATTTAAGTAAAAAATAATAATAAAAAATAATAATAACAAAAATTCAAGTACACTGTTGACTTTCAGAACCCTAAAATAAAAGTGGGCTTTCTATGCTCTGGTCATTTTTGCTGTTCTTAGTCTGTGTAAGGGCTTTATATAGAAGGATTTTGTTTAAGTTTAAAAATATCAGGCCTTTCTAAAATATTTGTGGGGATATCAAGCTTTTCTGGTTGTCATTAATATTGCCCACAGCAGATTTTCTCACATTTAACAGCTATACAGTGCTTCTGGCCTGTTACAAGAAGCCAACTATACACGTCCTTGAGGAAGATCACTGGTGTGTCTCAAATATGTGCTATTATTCATCTTACTTCCTGTTTATGCTCAGAGATGGAAGATGGCAGTGTCCTGTTGACCAGGCAGTACTGCTCTGCCTGGACTGTGAGCAAGTAGGCCACCAACTGCTGCATGCTGTAGAAGCTTGTGCTTCTACAACTGTGCAGGCTCCTCAGCCTCCATCATCCATACATAACGCAGCCAAGAACGGAAACAGGACCTGGAATAGATTAGAAATCATAACTCCTAATGCATTGTTAAGTTTCCCAGTGTTAAGTTCTTTGGTAAATGCTGCTTTTTAAGAGAGTGCATATGGTGTATATTGTGTGAAATTAAATGAAAGGCAAGGTTTTAGTCATCACTTCTGATATTGTTTCTTGTCCTGTCCGCAAAGGATACTGAACTTTGTTGCAAGTGCTTTCTGCTTTGGTGAAAAACTAACGCAGGTTCATCTTCACATGGCTGGGGAAGATATGATAAGAGATGTAAATAGTAACATTGCTTCCTCTTTCTCTTGCCTATAATGTCAACATGTTGTGTGAGGGAGGGAACTGGGAGGAAATTGAAGTTTTCCCATGAAAGGTTATAAATCTAGTTCTGTTACTCATTAATAAGTCCCAGAGAGCTCCTCATTCTCAGTAAATCTGCTGCTTTAAAAAAGTGTATGGTAGAGAGTTGAGAAGGTAATGGGGGTCAAAGCAATCACAGGTGTGACCAGTGCATTTTCTCCCTTACCTCACTAAAGTACCTGATATCCTCATCGAAAAAGTAGAAAAATTCTGATGGAATGAAATCAGGGTTTATCTTTCTTTGCCCACTTGGTTTGCACCTATTACCAAATTGGTAGCAAAACCAGAAGTATTTTCCATTTAGGACATTTCCTTAGAGGAAGAAAAAAAAAAAAAAAAAAAAAAAAGAAAAGGAAAAAAATAAAACACTTCTTGTCGAGATGTTTGTTGATGAAGCTTGTCACTTCATTGCTGTATCAGCTACTAGATTTGTGAGAGCTGATGCTTGGCCCATGGTCCTTTTTGTGGAAGCTGCTGAAAGAAATCATGATAAAGACAAAGCAGTTTTATACAGATTCACACAACTCAGCCAAAAATAAACTTTTGGGACATAAGTAGCTATTTAAATAAGCTCTATAACATCTACAATTGTAAAGACACAGTATGTCCTGTCACTGGGAATTACAGCCTTGGTGGCTGTGAGAGATCTATGTGGAATAACTAAAATGGAATAGGATGAACTTGCCTGGGATGTAGATGGAGAAACTACAGTTTTGCTTTTTACCATGTGAATCTAACAGAGGTATTACTGATAAGACTTTGGGGAAAAAAAATTAAAAAATCCCAAACATCTAATTTCAGCTAATGGGTACAGGCTGGACCAACTAAAATTTCTAGCTCAAACAAACATGGCCTGCTCTTGAACACAGCCTAGTTAATTAGTTTTCAGGTCAGTACTTTTCTGCAATAGCAATGGCAAGAACTCTTCTGTATCACACCTTGCTTTTGTGCCTGGAACTAGGCAGCAAGGGAGGCAGAATTAGAGGGAAACCCTGTATCCTGTATATCTGATGATAGCTGCAAGGCAGTGGATGATGGGGAGTGTGAAACAGCACTCTATAACATGTGTGCTCCCTGTCTCAGGCAGCAAATGCTATGTGGCAAGTAGGAAGAGGTGAGGCAAATTCATCTAATGTCTTTTCTGGAAAGCAGCAAACTCTGTGCTTTGTTTTAATCAGGGGCCTAACGCTGTGTCACCCAACTACAATTTGAGCACCAAAACCACACATTTTGGATGAACAGAGAGAGACATACAGAAAAGACTAGGCAGTCTAATACTGTGCAGGATCTTGCAACATGGAAACCTGGGGCCTCCCACCCTCCACCGGCTGTGCTGGGACAAGTGAAGTTGGGCTGCAGGAGCCAAATGAGCAGGCTGCCTTGAGGCAACCTTTTTCTTATTTCCTTTTCTTTTGCCCGTGCTCCAAATATTTTGTATTTACCTGATTGTTAAGCCAACCAATGCAGCTGTAGCTGCAGTAGGTCTGTCTGCCTCTTCAGGAGAAAGAATCACATCTGTTTTATTTAAATTAAGGCAATTTAATTGTTTAGTACATGAGCAGGACATACAGGTGTTAAAAAGGAAGTGGACATCTTCAAAGTATGGTTTCTCTCATGTTTGCTTTTCCCCTGCAGTGCAAACATAGCCTTTGATTTCTGCTCTGGCTCAGTTCTGATCATATCTGTTTCATCTGCTCTTTCCCATTCACCACCCTGACTTTTCTTTGTATCCACCATCAGTCTGCAGATGGAAACCTGAAGTATTGTTTCAGTGTTGATTTACAGTTTTAATCTTTGCTTCTGCTTCTTCATTCCTCGACTTTCAGATTTTATGCTTCTTTTTTTTTTTTTTTTTTTTTTTTTTTTTGTGGTTTCTAATTCATCTTAATTTTTCTTCTTCTCTAGTGACCCTTATACTTCTTGGCTTTTATATCCCAACCATTTGTTAGCGATCTTTTTCCTGCTTTTTAGGCTCTTTTCTTAGATCTCTCATCTATTTTAGGGTAGGAGAGGGGGAAGGGGGAAGTAATGAAGGCTGAAGAGAGGAAGATTTATACGTCTCTTTTTTTTTTTTTTTGGCCTCGTTTCACATACAGGTTAATTCTGTGCTGATTTAAGCTGGGTTACAACAGCACATCCACATTTAAAATGCCATTACAAGTTACGAGTCACATTTTTTAGACTGTACATATCGTGCATTTAGTGACCTCAAGTACATTCTTTAATAGAAGTATTTTCTAAACATTTCCAATATCTAGGTCAAGTCTGATGAAATTCATAATCAGCTTGGAAGTATTTTATCTATGCTGAATAATCAAAGGCACAATAACATAAGCCATGTATATGTGAGTGTACTGCTTTCAGACTGGATCATTTTCTTCATAGTGACTAATATGGTGCCATGTTTTGGATTTAAGATGAGAAAAATGCTGATAACATGTTGATGTTTTAGTTGTTGCTGAGCAGTGCCTGCACTAAGTCAAGGACTTTTCAGCTTCTCATGCTGCCCGGCCAGCGAGGAGTCTGGGGGTGGACAGGAAGGTGGGAGGAGACAGAACCAGGACAACTTGGCCCAGACTTGCCAAGGGGATGTCCCATATCATATGTCATCATGTTGAGCAACTAAAGCAGGTGAGTTGGTGTGGTGGTTTTACCCTTCTGAGCAGCTGAACTTTACCACAGCCACTCTCTCACTCAAAAGGAGTTGAGGAGAAGAAATTACGAAGGAAAGAAAAAGGCTCACAGGTTGAGAGAAGGATAATTTCATTAAAAGGAAAAACAAAGAAAAAAAAAAAAAAAAGCCCACATGGAATAAAAGAGGGGGGAGAAAATTATTCTCAACTTCCAATCAAGGAGTAATGTTCTGCCACAGCCTAGGAAGCAGAGCCTCAATACGCGTAGTGATTGTTTGGGAGGATGAATGTCTTCATAACGAGAATCCCCCCTCTCCTTCCACCTTGCCCACCAGTGTGACACTATACTGTATGGAATATCCCTTTGGTCGATTTAGGTCAGTTGTCCTGTTGATGACCCCTCCACACTTCTTGCACACCCCCAGCCTGCTGCCTCAGAGGAGGTTTGGAGACAGTCTGGATGCTGTGCCAGCACTGTTCAACAAAAGACAAAACTTTGGTATGATATCAGGTCTGTTCTAGCTACAAATGCAGAGCACAGCACTATATGGGTTGCTGTCAGGAAGGTTAACTCCATCCCAGCCAGACCCAGTACAGTTGGCTGGGGAGGGAGGCAGTTGCCTCTCAGGAACTAGCTGGGGATTCATCAGTGGGTGGTGAGCAATTGCACTGTGCATCACTTGCTTAGTATATTTCTTTTCTGTTGCTGCTGCTATGATTATTATTTTCCCTTCCTTTTGTGTCCTATTAGACTGTCTCTATCTTAACCCACAAGTTTTACCTTTTTCTGATTCTTTCCCCCACTCTGGGGGGAGTGAGCAAGGGCTATATGGTGCTGAGCAGCTGCCTGCAGGGTGGAACCACAACAGTGAGTTCAGTGAACAATAGTTTACAATCACAACAGTGAACAATAATCTATTGCTCAGGCCCTGGAGATCCTCATAAGATGGTAATATCAAGTTTGTTCAACTGTGGTTGAGTTGTGCACAGGTATGTAATCTATTTTGTTTTCTAGGACTCTGTGCCACTCTTCCTCTTTTCTTTGGGTAGAATTCATTCTAGGCAATTTGATCAACAGCCTGCATTGGACTTCTTTTCTCAAGACTTTTTACTGTGTCGTCTGGGTATTGCAAGTTGAGCAGACATCTTATGGTTTAGTATCAGGAAATGCACAGGGAAAATTTTTGAGCAGTTCGTCAATAAACTCCATGGCTCCACTCATTTTTAGTAGAAAACCATGAGGAAACCCTGGCAAAGGTCACTGGAGCAAGTCTGTAAGTTTTAAGTTTTCAAGTCTAAACATAAATGTTAAAAATATTATTTTTATACGTTCTTAACATAGTCTTCTAATTCTGTTTATGTTTCATTTTTTTTTAAACCTCTTCATCTTCAGCTCCTCCTCTTGCTGACGTCACTGATAAAGATGAGATGTGTTTTTTTACATCTCTTTGTTGAGCTTTACACAAGAATTGAAAAAACGGGATAGAAATCTCGTCCTTTTTAGCTTGTTGAGGGCTAAGATTTTTATTCAGATTGATTTTCAGTTATAATGCATCTACAAGTCAATAATGAAGCCGATAAAATATGGTTTCAACAGAGCAGGATATTAAGAAGTCTGTGTTAGACAGAGAACAATTTGGATCCAAGCATCAGAATGCTCTTTCAAAAACAGAAAGTTGATGTGAGATTCAATATGTTCAAATGATCCAAAGCTTTTGCAGTTTTTACTTTTACTCTTTTAATTACAGTAAAATTCAATAGCAGTGACCAGGTATTTTATCAGCTTGTTTTTCTCATTTAGAAACAAACTTATGAACTCAGCTGTACGTTGTCATTATTTTTTATTCATTTTTATATAAGAAAAAAGCTTTAAACTTTGGCTTTAAAAGTTGCGTGTTCTTTAAAGAAAAATAAAGAAATAAAAATAACAAGTCTTCTAAGCCTTATAAGCAAAAACTCTGCAAAATTTCACTCCAGTAAAATACAAAACACAATAAATGTCTACAAGGCATCTGATTAAATTAGAAAATCAATGCTGGGTTCTGAACAGGCTTCTGGATCATGCAGGGATGAGCATGGCAATTGCTTGCTCTAGAGTTACACATTTCAAATACCTCTGGCAGATGTGAAGCACTTGACCTCGGGTTCCTGTGAGCAGAATCTCCATGCTGCATGCGCCAGCCTGGCAGGCAGGTGGCCCTTCCCACCCCCTTCCATGTCTATGCTGGACACCAGCGATCCTCATATATAATAGCAATGATATTAATAATAACTCTGATCATTTGCCTTAAAATGTAAACATCCATTTTCTCTCACTACTTTTTATAATATATGACCATGCTTTAACTTGATTTACAGACCTTTGACTAGATTTTCTTATTTCCGTGGAAATGCAGACTCTTTCTGTCTTTGTCAGTATATAAACACATAGTATATTCATCAGCCAACCATGCAATTTTCAGAAAAAAAATCTCATAAACTTTGTCTGCAACAGTACAGATCTCTTCCATATACTGCAGTAAAAAAGCCATTGTGCCTGTCTGGATAAGCAAGTCAAATGAAGGACTGAAAGGAACATTAAAAAATAGTCACTTATTAGACTCCATGTTAATGATCCCATGCTATTTGCATGGGATCATTATATTTTTTTCTCTTGTAGCTCAGTTTTCCTAGGTCTTTTTGGCAAAGCCTGATATATCTTTCATTCTAAAGCTTTCTTTTAGAGAGTATTATTTAAATTTGTGGTTACCAAAGAAAAAAATCACAGGTATATGTGTGTGTTTTAAGATTCATCTTAAATTGTCAAACATTGTAAATTAATTTTCCTAGGTTGTGATGCTACTAATTAAAATTTCACCTGCATTAATATCTGAATGTACATGGGAAACCCATTGAGGTGAGGATTAATATATTTTCATTATTATTATTTCAAACTATATTTATATTTTATATATCATATATATTATATATAATATAATATAATAATAATTTATATTTTTTTTTATATTTTGTATATATTTATATATTATGTTTTATATTTTATTATTTGTAACTATTATTATTATTTGAAACATTCTGGCTACTCTGAATATAGAATTAACAAAAGGAAAAGAAGAAAATGCTGGTCATTCTTTAAGCGATGCCTCCTAGAAGCACAAGATCAGGCAATTCCTAAATATCGCAAGTCAGGCAGGCGGGGCAGGAGGCCGGCGTGGCTGACCAGGAACATTCTAATGGAGATTAGGCGGAAACAGAGAGTGTTTCGCTACTGGAAGGAGGGCCAGGTGTCATGGAAAGAATACAGGGATGCTGTTCGTGTTTGTAGGGAGAAAATTCGTGTGGCCAAAGCACACCTAGAGTTGAAGCTGGCTGTGTCTGTGAGAGAAAATAAGAAGGGTTTTTTTAGATATGTGAATGGAAAAAGGAGAACTAAAGAATACATAGGGCCGCTCCTTGATAGGGAAGGTCTCCTCACAGACAATGACATAGGCAAAGCAGAGACGCTTAACGCCTTCTTTGCCTCTGTCTTCAATGCCGATGATGGGCTTCGGGACCCAGAGTGCCCTGAGCTGGAGGACCGGGACGGTGGGGATGACAAACTCCCAACTGACCCTGAACGTGTGCGGGATTTGCTACTCCACCTGGATCCCTACAAGTCCATGGGTCCGGATGGGATTCATCCCCGGGTGCTGAAAGAGCTGGCGGACGTCATCGCGGAACCTCTTTCAATTATTTTTCAATGATCCTGGGAATTTGGAGAGGTCCCGGTAGACTGGAAGCTGGCAAATGTTGTGCCAATTTTCAAGAAGGGTCAGAAAGAAGACCCTAGCAATTACAGGCCTGTCAGTCTCACGTCAGTGCCTGGTAAAATCATGGAGAAGATGGTTCTCGAACTTATTGAGGTGCACCTGGGGGACAAAGCAGTCATTGGTCCCAGCCAGCATGGGTTTGTGAAGGGTAGGTCCTGCCTAACTAACCTGATTTCCTTTTATGATAAGATCACCCGTATGGTGGACCAAGGGAAACCAGCTGATGTGATTTTTTGGACTTCAGCAAGGCTTTTGACACGGTTTCCCATAGGATCCTACTGGACAAAATGTCCACCATACAGCTAAATAAAAACATCATACGATGGGTGAGCAATTGGCTAATGGGCAGGGCCCACAGGGTTATGGTAAATGGGGCTGTGTCAGGCTGGCGGGCGGTCACCAGTGGGGTCCCTCAAGGCTCCATTTCAGGGCCGGTACTTTTCAATATTTTTATAAACGATCTGGATGTAGGAATAGAAGGTATTTTGAGCAAGTTTGCTGATGACACCAAACTTGGAGGAGTTGTGGACTCAAATGAGGGTGTAAAGGCCTTGCAGAGGGATCTGGATAGGTTGGAGAGCTGGGCGATCACCAACCGCATGAAGTTCAATAAGAGCAAGTGCCGGGTCCTGCACCTGGGACGGGGAAACCCTGGCTGCACGTACAGACTGGGCGATGAGACGCTGGAGGGCAGCCTAGAAGAGAGGGATCTGGGGGTCGTGGTAGACAGCAAGTTGACTATGAGCCAGCAGTGTGCCCTGGCAGCCAGGAGGGCCAACCGTGTCCTGGGGTGCATCAAGCACGGCATCGCTAGTAGGTCAAGGGAGGTGATTGTCCCACTCTACTCTGCGCTGGTGCGGCCTCACCTCGAGTACTGTGTGCAGTTCTGGGCACCACAGTATAAAAAGGGCATGAAACTGTTGGAGAGTGTCCAGAGGAGGGCTACGAAGATGGTGAAAGGCCTGGAGGGGAAGACATATGAAGAACGGCTGAGGTCACTGGGCCTGTTCAGCCTGGAGAAGAGGCTGAGGGGAGACCTCATCACAGTCTACAACTTCCTCATAAGGGGGTGTCGAGAGGCAGGAGACCTTTTCTCCATTAACACCAGTGACAGGACCCGCGGGAACGGGGTTAAGCTGAGGCAGGGGAAATTTAGGCTTGACGTCAGGAGGGGGTTCTTCACAGAGAGGGTGGTTGCACACTGGAACAGGCTCCCCAGGGAAGTGGTCACTGCACCGAGCCTGTCTGAATTTAAGAAGAGATTGGACTGTGAACTTAGTCACATGGTCTGAACTTTTGGGTAGACCTGTGCGGTGTCAAGAGTTGGACTTGATGATCCTTAAGGGTCCCTTCCAACTCAGGATATTCTATGATTCTATGATTCTATGAAAAAATAGCAAAACCAAACAAGCAATACAAAGCAAAGTGAAGAAACAAACAAAAATCAACCACAAACCAAAACATTATTGAGGGTGGAATGCTTACCATTTTCCCAGAGATGTAGGCTGCTCAGCATTTCCCAGCAGAAGACCAACAGCAAAGAAACAAGTGCACAGGAATCTCCTGCAGGTGTATCAACCACCACAGAGCCCTTGTGCATAGACCACAATGTTCTTTATCAAATTAAACAATGTTACCTGTACAGTTCTGATGGGAAAACTGAGTCATAAAAAGTTGGGTGACAAAAATTAGTGTCTTATCCAGAGTCATCCAAAACCTATGGGCTAGGCCGAGAAGACATTCAACACAGGTGCTTCATTGGATATGTGCCTACAAGTCTTGTTAATTGTTCAAGTAAATGAGCCTATCTTTATGTTCCAATGGGAAGTGATCTTAATGCACTTCCTGCAGAATTATGCTAATGCCACAGCAGAAAGCTACAAATGCACCTTGTGAGATGAATTGGCAATGGATAGTCTGCAGGGTTTTCTAGGTAAAATAATTCTTGAAATACTGGATAGTGAAGAAAGTGATTAATTCCTAGACATTATCCATATTTGCCATGTAAGTTTTCCTGTGGAAAGACTTAGTTTCACATACTTCATTTGTCTCTGGAAATAAATAAATAAATAGATAAATTAACAAATGTTATCTTTCCTTTTTCTGTATTATTTTTATATTTCCTTCTTCCTCTTCCAATGTTTTCTACTACATGCTGTAGTGCTGAAGGGGCATTCTTTACTTTTTTATTTTCTTATTTTTCAATTAATCAACTGTGCAAATGCTGCAAAATGCCACAGAGAATATAAGGGTGGAAGAGAAAAGCATTTTTTTTCCCATCGTTTGTTTTATTTGGCCTATGTAGATAAAAGTCACTTATGCGTAATACACTTTGTATAGCTATTTCTTCCACCCACATTCCATACACTAATGCATGTGCAGGGGGTTATATAAGGGTTTTAAACAACATTTATAGGGAATTCGTATTTCATGTCTCAAGCTGTGACAACATGTGATTTTTAAAACTAGATATTTTGCATTCAGTCCTGGCATCTAAATTAGAGACGAGTATACTACACATGTATTACATTCATAGATACAAGAAAGTCCAAACTCTCTAGTTGTGTTGAAGTTCAAGTTTAGACCATCAAAATTGAACAAATCTGATGTGATAGTTCTCATTATTGTAAAATATTTGGGAGGGGAGGTTGTGCCGCTTTTTCTTCTTTGTCTAGTAGTAAATTAATTTCATGGTCTGCTGTGTAACTAGACTCTGTGGACTACTATAAAGCATGTAAAAGATTAAATTGTTGATGTCATACAGATATCTACAGAGAAAGAATTTTTTGCGAAAACAACTGTTGCTTTCCAATACCATGAAGATAAATTTATTCCACAAGGTGTAATAGTCCTGAAGTTCCACCTAATTTTTTAACTGTCTTGAAAGAAAAGAATATCTCTCACTTGTCTTGCTGGGGAACCCTCAGATCTACAAATGGGATGCGGTAAGCGTAAACTTTTTTTTTTTTTCTGCAGAATTTTGAGCCTTTTTACTTCAAAATATTTCATGGAAAAAAATATATATATAATATTAAAAAAAAATGCAGTTCTCCTGTTTGTTTTTTTTTTTTTACTGCATGCTTCTGACAGGAGCTGCAATAACATCCAGGGCAAAACTTATCCTTTTCTGTATTTCTTATTGTGTAAAAATAGAGACTTTGAAAACCCCTGTCTCCGCCTAAATAAAAATGCATTTGAATATGCCTTTATGTTTTATTCAGAACTACCCCAGCTCAAAAGACCACTGGAAAATGCAGGTATCTTGCCAAAAAACTTTCATTCAGCTGAAAACTGGTGGCTTTTTTATTCAGTTCTGCCTAGGATTCTTTTTTTGCCAGGTCAGGATCAGGTTCTTTTTAGGAAGTCCAAGCTGGGAGGAGGTGATCATTGTCAATAGTTTCTATTTAACAGGATGGCCTCAGCTAATGTGCATCCTTCATGTTGCCCTTCCAAGTCCAGAAGAACACATGCTGTTATTAGCAACGTTTGAAACATAATAGAGGTGTGTGAAAACAGAAATGGCCTTAAGTCACAGCAGGGAGGTTTAGGTTGGACATTTTAGGTTGGAAAAATTTCTTCACTGAAAAGGTTGTGCCACATTGGAACAGGCTGCCCAGAGAAGTAGTTGAGTCACCATCCCTGGAGGTCTTCAAAAAATGTGTAGATATATAGCTTAGTGAAATGACTTAATGGTAGGCTTGGCAGTACTAGGTTAAAGGTTGGACTAGGTAATCCTGGAGAAAAGGAGGCTCAGAGGTGATCTTATTGCTCTTTACAGATACCTTAAAGGAGGCTGTAGTGAGGTGGGGGTTGGTCTATTCTCCCACATGCCTGGGGACAGGACTAGGGGGAATGGGCTTAAGTTGAGCCAGGGGAGTTTTAGGTTGGATGTTAGGAAGAACTTCTTTACCGAAAGGGTTGTTAGGCATTGGAACAGGCTGCCCAGGGAAGTGGTGGAGTCACCATCCCTGGAAGTCTTTAAAAGACGTTTAGAGGTAGAGCTTAGGAATATGGTTTAGTGGGGACTGTTAGTGTTAGGTCAGAGGTTGGACTCGATGATCTTGAGGTCTCTTCCAACCTAGAAATTCTGTGATTCTGTCTTTTCCAACCTAAATTATTCTATGATTCTATGAATCTATGACATGAAATGAAATGCATCCTAGTTAACTAAACAATAGTAACTGAGAAACCAATTTCAGTAACCAAAATAAATGCTTGCTGGGAAAAAAAAAAAAAAAATATATATATATATATATGTATATATATATTTATTTATATTTATATTTATATTTATATTATATATATATAATTGTTTGCTGGCATGTATTTTTGGTGTTTGCTAAGAAGGTAGGGAACTTTCTGTCTCATTAACTTTGTGCGTAAGAAGATCGTGAATACAATTGCATGAGCTCTGAGTGAACTGGAATGCAAGTTCTCAGTCATATAGATTTCTATCTGAAGTATGAGTCAAAAGATAAAGTTCAGTTTTATTTAATAGAACTCCCTTACCTTTATATACTACTGGTGAAAATGTGGGATTTCTAGCCTGTCTATATTGCAGTGCAAGCTTTCTGAAACTTGAGAGACAGGAGTCTTTCTTCCTAGTTGGGCCTAAGTTGCATCTAGTTGTATTTGGCAGAATAAAAGCCTTGAATAGACAGCAGCTCTAAGGATCCATCTCACATGATCTTTGAATTGAAAAATCAAAAATAAATTATCTAACAATGTACAATAACAGGAAATCTGGATCAATAGCAGATGAACTGGATCCCACCAACTACTATTTCTTATTGTGTTAACTACCAGCATTAGCAGAGGAATTAAGAAACTATTAAAAAAAAAAAAAAAAAAAAAAAAAAAAAAAAAAAAAAGGCTGATGGGTGAAAAACAAACAAGCAAATATTTTTTTTTATGCTTAACAAGAAGAAAGAAGGATAAAATTACCTATTTACGTATATGTATAGAGAGCAATGTTGGCCTTTAGGGTGGGAACAATCCTAAACTGTTTTATAATGTTTAATATCTGATGAACTAAGAGCTAAAAACATCTGGATAGTTGTAGAAAGATTTTATAAATTTTAACTCTTGTAGAGCTGTGGTGTCATTTGATTATATAACTTATGCTGAATTCATAAGTAATTATTGAAATTCTGTATTGCACATATAATGAAATCAATAGTCACACCTGGATACTGCTTAATTACACCACAATATATAGGTTTTAACATCTATGTGCTTTTTATTTCATATTTTTATTTTATTGATTGATTGATTAAATTTCTACTGAGCTCTGGATGAAGCACAGTGAAACTCCAGTACATTGTGTTACATTGTGTTACAGTGTTATATTGGGCATCTTTTCATTGAACCTGTCATGGCTTTTGCAGAGACTACGTTTGATGAAGCAAATATGAGAGAAAACATTTTCTACAGTTAAGCCATTTTAAATTTTATTCACTATCATCATCTCCATAAAAATAAATGAATAAATAATAGATACATAAATAAAATCACCTTTTATGTCTTTGTTATTCCAAAGTAGTAGTTAGCAGTTTAAATCCAACTGCAGCTGTACAGCTAACTTATCTTTAAATATCATGTATGATTTTTGGTTTTCTCCTTGAATGTACAGTGAATTTACTTCTACTCCATGGCGTAATTGAGCACCATGCACTCTGTTGTTTGTGGATCTTTATACACCATCATAAAAAATTACATTCTTTATTATTACTTTATGACAATGCCACAGTATTTCCTTTAAGAGGAGTATTTGTTTCAGTGGCTTTTTGAAAAGTTCCTCTATTCCTGTCAGGGCTCTGAACTTTTTTTTTGCACAAGAATTGACTGCCTCACAACTGTGTGATGAAATTTTCCCTACAACTAAGGCACCAAATAGCTGAATTTTCTAGATACCTAATGATACTTGTGATGGGAGCATATTTTAATTAACACAATATTTACTGCATGTCTAATAATACAAATGATTTAAACTCTGGGCATGTTCTGAATATATATATATTAAACTACGAATTTGAAAACGTGAAGAAAAGCCCTATGATAGAGTAAATCTAACCAGTGCAATCTGAACGTGTTCCCTTCTCTATACAGATCTCACTTATTTATCAAGAAAAGCTAAGTGCGTAGTGATGCTAAATATTATCAGATACAAGCTCTGGTAAAATGCAGATTGATTCTGTAGGTGGCAGAAAGCTTTTCATTTAAAAATACAGAGCCAACAAAAAGAAAATTTTCTGCAAGTATGCATGCATTTATGTGTGTCTACATATATATCAGCATTAGTATAATCAGTTTTTAATCAGATAGATTTCCTGAATTCAGAATGCAGTATCTTCCTCATTTGATACAATGTTTTTTTCCACATCCTCAGAATGAGCATTTGGGCAAAGAACAAAGATTGTGCGATAAACATCATCTTGCGGAGCCTGCTGCCAGCAGTGGTAGTCCTCTCTCCACTTACTGAAAGCTGCCTTTCTCTCTGTCAGGTAAACATTTAACTTTTCACCTACCTCCAGTGTTTTCTGCACAGAAGCTGTTTTTTTTGTTTGTTTGTTTGTTTGTTTTGTTTTTAAATTTTTATTTTTATTCCACTGTGAAATACGAGGAATTCAAATGGTGTTGTGCTCATAGCAATGAATCAACAACATTTTCCATCAAATTTAATAAGACTTTCAACTGGCAGGTTCTCCTTTTCTTGGACATAAATAAACAAGGATAAAAAAAAAAAATAAAAAAGAGAGAGACGTTTCAAAATGTACATATTTCAAATTATCAGGTATAAAAATCTACATTCAAATCACAACACTGACTTCAGAATTATGTACTTTTGTTTGTTTGTTTGTTTTGATATTGACTTTATGGAATTGATTCTCTGAAAACATACAGATAGATATATGATAGATATGAGAAAAAATGTTATAAAGCAAAGACTTACAAACAAATTCTTCCAGCAACTGGGGCTTCACAGGAATCATCAGGTGTTGCTTTTTTTTTTTTTTTTTTTTTTTTTTTTTGGTGAAATTATTAGACTTCATCAATTTCATGGATTCTAAGTGACAGAATTTTGAGAACAAACATAAAATCTTACTTACAGGTTTATTTTGAACACTCATTACTTATGTGTTCACTTAAGGATTTATTGAATACTTTCTGGAACTGAATGAGACAAACTAAAACTATAATATATATATAAACTGAAACAATATGGAGATTAAAAATTATTTACAACTTTCACAAATAAAACAGTCAAGTTTTACACAGATCAGACTTTTAAGAGTAAGATCACCACATTAACTGAGTGACAGGAAGTGTGTCACAGAGTACCTATAAACAATCACCTAAGGTAAAAAACTTTCAGTTGGCAGCAGAGTCATCTCTACAAAAGGTAGGAAAAAACATACAGAAAAAACAGGAGTACTTTAGAGATCCTAAGAAACACAAAGAGTCTCCTAAGAAGATAAAACTCTTGATGTTGGCTTCTTGAAATATTTTTGATGCAAATAAACAATATATGGTAATATTTAATAAAGTACACACCCTTATTAACCATTAATATTTTGGCTAAGCAACAATGAGAACTAAACTAAAGCTATATAATTTACCCTTATAAAAGAGAAGGAAGGAGGAAATACATCTACCTGGGACCAAGTACTGCGCTGCCTCATGTTAATGAAATTGATGTAGATTCCACCAGTATGTAGAACAAAAGAATGAATGTCTGCCTGGTATGAATTTTTATTTTTCCTCAATTTCACTGCTGAACTGAAAAATTAGTTTGCAGGGTTTTGGCCAGCAATATTGTTTTATATTAGCAATAGACATTCTTACTAAAAAGTTAGCCTCACTCTAATAAAATAGCCTGATAACAAGAGCTGATTTGAACACCTTTCTACATCTGTCTGTTAGGCAGTTAAAGGTAATTGCATACTAAGTCCAGAGCCTATAGGAGTTGCACACTATCTTGCTGATATGTTATCCACACCATTCCCTCCAGCTCCTGATGATAAATGATTTCTAAATATATTTATTGAGTGTATTTCTTATTTCAGAATCCAAGCCTAAATTAAATCTCAGGAGGTGAATCTACAACATAATTTGGCACTGGATTTACCTTTTCAGTTCCACATGCCTTTCCAGAAGGTGCGATTTAGTAAAAAACAATTACTGAGCTTGAGCCAGGGGTAGCACATGAAGGTTCTGTGTTCTGTGGTAGACAATCAGAAGAGCTAAGCTAATGGCACCTCTTGGACTTAAAGTCTGTGAAACTATATTTCTGAAAAATGTGTTATGTTTTGAATACACCTGTTGATATTGGGGTGAATCCAGAGTTTTGATAATAATAATCATCATTATAGAATCATAGAAAAATTAAGGTTGGAAAAGACCTTCAAGATCATCTGGTCCAACCATCATCCTGGGGGTGGACATATCAATGTCACCCACTGAACCATGTCCCTACACACCAGGTCCAACCTTTCCTTGAACACCCTCTGGGATAGTGACTTGACCACTTCCCTGGGCAACCCGTTCCAATACTTGACCACTCTTTCTGAGAAGAAATGTCTCCTAATTGTTTTAATCAATGAAGAATAGTGCTCTTTGTTCAATTCTTTTTTTTAATTGTTGAAGAGTAGGGCATGACGTTTCCATTTTTACACTCACCAGGAACATCGCTGAAATGCCAGGACTTTTCAACTATGATGGAGAGGCTTGGCAACTACATCAGTCAGTTTCCTCAGGACCCTGGGATTCATGTCATCAGGTCCCATAGTCCTGTACCTGTTCAGATTCATCAGGTGGTCTCGAACCTGCTCTTCACTTACACTGGGTGGGACTTCTTCCTCACATCACATCTAATCTAAATCTCCCCTCCATTTGTTCAAAGCCATTATTCCTTGTTCCATCGCTACACTCCCTGATAGAATCCCTCTCCAGGTTTCTTTTAGGCCACTTTTATGGATCAGGTTAGGTAATAATAATAATAATATAAACTTTAGAAGGTATTTAGAACAACTTTGGTTTGTACACATATGCAATCCTGCCTCATAAATAAAAATTCTAAAGAGACCTCTTGGCTGGCAAATAACCCCACTTTGTAAGTGAGTTGCTTGGTACATTTGTTTAAATTAAACATGCTCCAAAGTAGCACAGTGGAGCATGGCAAGGCTTGGAAAGAAAGGTAAATGCAGTAATGTTTACATTGCCAGGGCTCCAATTTATTCCTAAATTCAGCAGAGCATTCCATGCAAAAACAAAACTTTGGATGTTGCTAAACATGTAAATAACAGAAAATAATAATCTCTTCCCCTACTGCTTTATAGAAAGTGGTTTGCTACAATGCATATGCATTTTGCAAAGTCATACCCAAAATAACCTTGAGGATCATGGATGTAGGGGCCAGGGAAGAAGTGGGAACCTCTTCTACTTCATGCCTGAAAAATAATTGACACACTATCATGAGAAGTGATTTTCAACAACTATGGCCTGCAAGAATTATAGCCTTAGCAGGCATATGTGTTCTCCAACTGAAACTTTCCACAGTTCTTCACAGTGGCTGAGTAATATTGAAATGTAGACTCAGGGATAAAAGGGAAGCCTCATGTTTTCCTCTGGAGTGACAAAATTATTTCTGTCATGTAGCAGTTCGGGGAGAAGGCTTTCATATTTCTTCTCTTTCCTAAACTAGGATATCCAATGGTCAGGAACTGATGTCTTCCAAGGTTTCAGTTGTTCGAGTGAAAACAAAATCTATTAGTGGACCTGCTTTGTAAAGGAGTATTTTATTGTCTGTTCTGTAGTTGTTCTCAATAAACTACTTTGTATGAACTCAAACTGCTTCAGCTTGATCATCTGTGTAGAAAATTTGTCAAAGATTCTCTACCAGGTGTGAAGAACAGTTATTATTTTGATCTAATGTAGGTAACTATCCAGAACGCATTTATCTATGTAAAGTTAATAAGGGATTTTTGGAACTGATAAATTTCAGTAGAAAAAGAAAAATCACTGTAGAAAATTATGAAAGAATAAGCTCTCTAGCTAAAGCCTGATAAGAACATAATGCAAGAAGACATTCAACTTGTATGTCATAGGAACCAGGTTCATATTATATGTATATTATTTTCATAGTAAATAAACACAAATTTGTAGCCTTTGTTCAGGAAAACCCATCAGCCCCAATCTCTCTGTTAGAATACAGCTTCCCTGTTAAAACAGCAATCAAGAATGTAATAACTATGTAGTCGGAAACATATTAGTAATCACAGTTCAAAATGTAATTTCATATCTTTCCACCTTGCTGTCCCACTTCTCTAGCTCTGAGCAGAGTTAGAATGAAAGGGAGGCAGGAGGGAATTAACTCTGATCAGCTGCTATTGTGCTGTTTTAATGACAAGTTCACTTTCCTTGTTCCTCTGGGAAACAGAGCAAGACAGCAGAGGATCGAGCAAAATAAAGTGATAGTGGAAATGGAAAATAAGTTAGAATAAAATAGATCATGGAAAACAGCAAAAATAGACCAAACGAGTGGAAAGTGGAAGCCTAGAGTAGGAGGGAAAATTGAAAAGTGGACCAGGTAAAACTTAGTGCCTCCTGAGAAAGTTAACAGCAAATTTAAAGGTGCAACAATTTGGATGGGAAAAGCAATCACTAAAAAGGAGAAGTTTCTCAGAGAACAAAAACAAAAAATGAAGCAGCATCTGAGAATATGTAGAAGAAATGTTCAGCAAACAAGTTGGAGGAGAGAATGCAGAAGAAATATAACAACAGGGTGAGAATGAACAAAATGTAAAACAGAAGGTACCAAAGACCTGGAGATGGGAAACAACGTAATATCAAGAAGCAAATGAGAGTACAGGCAATGAAGAAGAAATTTAATAGATAAAAAATAAATAAATAAATAAATAAATAAGTGAAAGATATAAATACATATAGTGAAAAATGACAACAAAAGATGACGACTATGTGCCATGCAAGTATGGCTTAAGTTTGTCCTAAGAAGAGGTAGTAGTTTTCCCACTGCTGATCTTGAATTTGTTGTATAAAAATGTTAACATATTATACTAGGATAAGCATGTTTAATAGTGAAAAAACTGTGTATCCATAATGAAAATGGACTCAATGTCAAAATAGTCTAAGGAGAGAGGCTCAGAGGCTCTGTTTCCTGTGCCTCATGTAAAAATATGACCTATGGCTTGATTCTATCATTCTAATTCATGCTGAGTAGTACCATGACCTGCAAGTGATTTGAGTGAAATCAATAGGACTGCTTACTGAGCAAGGACTCGATGGCTGCTTCGCCCAGGGTCAATAACAGAACTCCCATTGCATACAGTGAAAAAAGATCAGGCAGTAAGATAATAGCTGTTGTGAGAAGGAATGGCAGAATCAGAAGCTATGCATAATAGATAAATACACTGGAAAGATTGCATAATAGGTACATGAACTGGAACAGCAACATACTATGTTATATACTAAAATATAATATGAACAACTCTTAGGAACATTTCCCATTTCCACCACTGGAATATGAAAATTAAGATGAAAAACACTACAAAACAAGAAGCTTCCATCATTTGCAAAACCTGGATCACCAAAAGTTTATACAGGAGGGGCTTTTTTCACCAAATCAGCAAAATATGTTTTATAGATATTTGTAATGTAAGCAATAGCCCATTAACAAACTTTTTATGATTTTGTCACTTCTGAAGTTTGGGTAAATTCTTGTTTTATACAGATAAAAAAAAGAAATTATCTCTGACTTATCACCCTTTAAAATAAAAGTCCAGAATTTTTCTCAGGAATGGTTTCACTACCCTAGACTAAGTGAGAATTTTCATTTGATTCACCTGTAGCTTTTTCTCCACTTGACTCAATAAGTTGAATATCAAGAGCAGAGAGGGGTTTTATTTTATATATATACATATAAAAATATATATATATATATAAAATAATATAATATATATTATATATGTATATATATGTATATATATATTATATGTATATAATATATATATTATATACGTATAATATATATATATTATATATCTATATATATAATATATAGATATATTTGATAACTGCATCTCTTTTTCAATGTGTTGTGTTTAGACATCAGTCTCTTAATATTTCAGAGATTTATTTCAGAGCTCACAAACTCACTAAAGGCTTCAAGTTTTGATAGCAAATTATCAAATTACATTAACACCCAAAATATGTATTTGTTAAAGCTAACTTTCAATGGACATGTCAGGGGAGGGAGATGGGAGGGAGGAAATGCAAGTCATTCAATAACCAAAACAAATAGATACATACCGGTGAAACCAGACAGTTGAAATTGTATAACTAAGCCATTGAAGGAGGCTGTAAAAAGTAGATAAAGACATGTGTAGGCTTAGAAAATCTAGCAGTTTTCTCACTGTTCAAAAGAATTTTATTTCAATATCCACAATATTAAATACTGAAACTTATGCTTTTAGTTAGCATGACTATAAAATTATACGAAAGGGAAAAATTCAGAACAATAAAGCGAGAGGAGGGTAATGAGAACCAGTATCAAGAAGATAAATTTTATTATCACATTACCCATTCCTTTTACAAAATGCCTCAATGTTATTAGAAATCCATTCAAGCCCATTTTTTGCTAACAGCCAAAAAATATAATGCTAGGATCTTATTTCCAGACAGATCTTTGCTAAATGTTTCCCCTATATCTATGAATAATTTTATTATACACTTGTTTTGTTTGCAGTGAGCCAACACACTATGGAGATGTATCCACAAGTGAAAATAACTGCATATATCTTCATATATGACTACAGTCATGCAGAAAATAGCAATCAGTCACAATAAATCTAATAAAAGAAATAATACCAGAAACAAATGCAGTGCTATGAATTTTGTCACACTTTCTGGGTTTGTGATTCAGTAGGATTTAACAAATTAAATAAGCTGGGGCCTAGTATAATAAAGTTGCATGCTTACAGACAGATACATTTACCAGATCCATCATACAGGCATCTCAGGAGCCAGGTCTCAATTCCAGTCGTGCCATCCCAAAGCCATCAAAATCAGGGAGTTATCTAGCTGCCTACAGCTGGTGCTACAGTCTTGTCTTCTCTGTAATCCAACTACTGTCAAAAAATAATAATACTGATTAACAAATAAAATAAAATGCTTCAGACAAGTCTTTATTTCTGAATAAACATTATTGCTTTTTAAAAAGAGATGTACTTGAAGGTGACAGTGTTCACAGCTTATCAGAACAGAACTGCTGTTGCACTGGCTGCAAGAGAGGACAGTTGCACTGGTGATGTCCCCACTTGCCAGGGTACCAGATCCCCAAAGTGCTACTACTGCAGTCCCTAGGGTTTAGCCCCAACACCCCTTTCAGTATCTACCTGGGAAATTGCATTTGGTCTCCCTAAATGGTACAGCAGTAATTAGATAATTCATTCTCAAGGACAACCATCATCTGGGCTGAATATTAGATGCAGTATCCCAGTGCAGAATAGATGCATGAACTACCACAATTGTATTGTGCATGAAACCAAAAGAGATAGTCTTTCATTTGCTCACAAAACTCATTGTACATTTATCTATTGTCCACTTTCATCTGTCTTGAAACTCTTCCAACATCCAGCAATCAAGAAAGCATATAGCTCTTATCTTCTCTCTTACACTCAACTCTTCCTGAAAAGAGAGGCCATGCTTGATTTTCTCCTCTGTAAGAAAATATATTAACTTAAATGGGAACAAACATCTTGAGCAGATGCTTAGTCACTATCTTTTCAAATTTAGAATTTCCAGTGATATATCCTCTATAAAACCATCTGTTTTTGTAGCTCTGTGTTATTTTACATGTGAAAATTTACGCATGAGCTGCATTAATTCTGTAGACTGTTTCTGCATTATAAGTAAAATATTCATGTTGGGATTACAGGAGAAAAGAAATCCCAGTATTTGTCAACACCTCTCCCCCAAGGTCCTTGAAGATATTTAAATATCTAACTCCTGTTAAAAACACACTAAATCTCATGCAAAGCCTAGAAAAGCTACAAGGCAAATATGAAGGTCAAAAAATTAGAGTTTATTTAAGACAGTCATTTTAGGTTGATACATTTGCAGGGTGTTGGCTTAGTGCCCACAGTGGGATGCCACAAAGGACAGAGTACACTGAAGTAGGTTTCTAATAAACTAACTCTCCAAATCCATATGCAGCTCTTCATGTCTCATTCCAGAGCAATGGATTCCAGATATAAAAGGCAAATCTGGTGCTAGTTGTAAACAGGGCCATTACTAATGCAATATCTATATACCTATCAAAGTATTTTCTATTAAATATGCTTTAGCTTAGGAGAAGTTATTCTGAAAAAAAAAAAATATATATATATATATATATATATATCACAGATAAAGATAAACTTCATGAACTAACTTTATAAATCACACCTAAACCTTCACACTGTATTCTATAATTCAAAGCAAAATGTTCAGATCACAATGTTTGTAGCATTATTTGTTTAGCTTCACTGAAGCATTATGCTGCCAGATAGCTGACATACTTCACTTCTAAATATTTAACTTTTAGGACTAAGATGTTTCCAATATTGATATAAATTTATGATTTGACTCCCTGATTTTAATACAGAAGTTGTAGATCTTATTTAGATACTGTAATAAGATGAACTCAGTTTCTCTCCTTGCACAATGCTTTCAGACATTCTATTATATAATTTCACATTTGAAAAGCATTTAAAAAAAAAAAAAAAAAAAAAGGATAGACAAAAAAAAGGAAAAAAAAAAGAAAAAAGAAGAAAGAAAGAAAAAAAGAAAAAAAAGACAAAAAAAGACACACACACACACACACACAACAGCCCTGAAGAACTTGTCTTTAAATATTTCATAATTCGGTAAACAAAAATAATCCAATCAGGGATACAAGCTAAGTGGCAAAGCAGAATTCTTCATAGCTCATTAAAAAAATCTTCCTGTCTTCTTGGAACAATTTCACATGCCTTTAATAGAAAGTCTGGATATATCTGCAGCTTTTCTAACCAGAGGTGACCTTTGCTATTTCAGTCCCCTTAAGAATGGAAATGCATTCATATGTTCCTCTGCATCCCTATAATTTGCTGTGCTCACAAATTAGAAACTTCTGAATGAAATTGTGAAAGGGGAGACACACAGTCTATGTCTAGATGGGAACCTAATAACAAAAACTTGGGTGTATTCCAAGAACAGAACAAGAAAATGAAAATTCACCTTCCAGGCAAATAGTTTGAGTTTTTACAGTTTTGGTGCAGTATCCTCACATCATCAGGGGCATGCAGGTTCTGCATGTGCCTTTTCAAAAAGATAAACCAGTGGTTGCTCCACACCAATTCTGGAGGAAAATGGTTTACTGCAACAGTACAGCAAGTATAGGCAGTGACACGATGAGGTCTTGACCAGTCAGCATCATTGCTGTGTGGGATCAGGGTGCCACACAGTGATACCCTAAAATCCATTTTCCCTGTAGGAATTACTCTGTCTCTTCTCATTTCCCAAGACCTTTTGCAATGGAAGAGGTGCAGCTGACAAGACTTTCAACAAGCCCCTTTGAGAGGGACATCAGGGGGCATGAAGGGAAGGGGAGTTTAGGGAGGCCAGGGCACAGAGCCGTACCAGTGTCCCCAGGAACATTCTTTTTGTTTAAATGTTAAGTGATTTGCCATTAAAATTTAATATCCAATGGCAACAAATTCTTACTTTGGAATAAGATAATATATTCTTCTAAAGAGATAGCCTTTGAACTGAAAACTAACTCATATTCAATTTCCTAAATAGCTTTAGTAGTCAAAAACTGATTTTATTAGAATGGGGAACCATTGCCTGTGTGTACTGCCTGTACAAGTGTCAGATTGCATATGAATTCCAGAGTATTAGGTGGGTATTAGGCCTTTCCTCCCCTCCCACATAGCAACTGGGACACTCTTACTCTCACATTTTGTGTTGTCAGTTCAGGAACTTCATTTAGATGGGATGCTCCTCTTTCATACACAGGTTTTGCCTTTCTTGATAAGAACAGGGAAAATGTCTGAATGGGGTTCCTGTTTACGTTTTCTTTGTCAGCAATGTGAAGCCTTCAGTAGAAGAAATGGTGGCAAATGAACAGGTGTAATTTTAGACCAGTTTCAGTGGGGCATGCCTGTTACAAGAAGTACATAAGTAGTTCAGATTGCAAGCTTGTTCACTACTCAATGGACAGAATGATCCTTTCATGTGATTTAACCCCAAGTGAAATAACTTGAGTTCTGACTGGAGAAAGATTGTAATACTTCCTAAGGTGCTTGATATTCTAATTATAAATGCAATATGTCTTCACCTCTTATAATTAAAAGAATTTCAAATGATCAAAAGTCAAAAAATGTTATGTTCATTCAAAAATAAAATCAAATTAAATAAAATAAAATCAACAAGATCTACAGAGGAAAAAGTCACCAGTGAAAGACAGTTTTATGATGTCTATAAAGATCTGATTTCATATTTTACCTATTAGCTCAACAAGGAGAAGTGCAAGGCTCTGCACCTGGGAAGGAACAGTTCAAGACATCAGTATAGGCTGGGGGCCACACAGCTGCAAAGCAGCTCTGCAGAAAAGGACCTCAGGGTCCTGGTGGACACCACTCTGACCATGAGCCAGCAACATGCCCTTGCTGCAAAGAAGGCCAGTGGTATCCTGGGCTGCATTAGGAGCAGCGTTTTCAGCAGGCTAAGGGAGAGGATCCTTCCTCTCTAGTCTGTATTGGTGATTCCACACCTTACAGTCTGTGTCCAGTCCTGGGCTTCCCAGTACAAGAGAGACACGGACATTCTGGAGAGAGTCCAGCAAAGGGCCACTAAGAAGATTTGGGACTGGAACATCTTTCCTGTGTGGAAAGGCTGAGAGAGCTGGGATTGTTCAGCCTGGAGAAGAGGAGGCTCAGGAGGAATGTTTCTAATGTATATAAATACCTGAAGTGAGGTTGCAAAGAATATGAAACCAGGCTCTTTCAGCAGTGCACAGTGACAGGATGAGACATTGGGCACAAACTGGAACACAGAAGGCTGTCTGAATATCAGGAAGCACTTCTTTGAGGGTGATGGAGCACTGGCTGTGGTGCCTCTCTCCTTAAGATCTTCAAAAGCTTCCTGGACATAGTCCTGGGCAGCCTGCTGGAGTAGGGGTTGGACCACATGATCTTCAGAGGTCCTTTCCAAATTTAACCATTCTGTGATCTAAGTTGTTAGATGTCCTGAAACTTAATAATACCTTAATACCTAAAAGAGGGGGGAGTTTCTTATAAGTAGAAGAACCACTTTGCTTTGTAACATCACTTGGAAAATCAAGTCTCTTTCTAAATATTTTTAGGATAGGAGCTGGAAAGTAGGAACTAAAATGCTGGAAAATTGAGTTTTTAACTTCTGTATCTAAAAGTATCAGAGCAGTGCTTAACTAGTTTTAAATGTAAAGGATTGTCTTACAGTCATTTTGCATGTTAATGGTAGCCATTTAACACTTGATAATTTTGTTACATGACTTACTATATTAAAATATATATAAATATATAATAATAACATATAATAACATAACTGATCATGTTGAAATTTTCATTGAACTTTTCTTCCTTTCCTTTATGCACCTAAATTGCTGTACCTTAGGTTAATGAGGAGATCTTTTTAAAGGTCGTAGTAACATTGTGGATTTTTTCATTCTTGATCCAATCTTTAAGCCAACAAGGACAGCAAAAAATTTTGTAAGATCATTAGCAAGTGGAGAAACAAAAAATAACTGCACTTTCATTTAATTGGCATTCAGTTCTTTCTAGATTAAAAAGTCTATCTTGGAGCCTGAATGTATTACTTACACGTATTTCGTGATTTTATGCTGCTGATTCTAAGAACAAAATAATGATTGCTGTCACTTCCCACAGTGTCTGTGTATGCACTCTGCATCATACATGTGTCCCAGGTGGAAGACAGCATAGTAATAAAAATAAATTTGGTTAAAAACAAAGCTTTCCTCTCCTTTCAACCTTCAATCTAATGTAAGGTCACAGATAACAGTATCTGACAAAGACCTCTCCTTTGTGATCCATCTGAAAACACACAGATTTTTGAAGAACCTTTTAAGATGCAGTTAAATTTTATAAATTTTTAAACCCTAATGTAATTTGAAACAGAGGCCCTGCATTTTCTAACTGAAAATCAAAGACACTGATGGAGGAGGGCAGAAGGAGAGCATGCAGAGTGGAAAGAAAGGAGTGAGTTTTTCAATAAAACAATGTTATTGTCTGAATTCTTCTGTGACTCATTTGTTTGGAGACAAAACAATAAAGGAGGATAGTGGGATGCTGAGATGCTAATCAGGAAGAAAGACTGCTCTCCCCCACAAGCCTGAGTGTCACTGCAGTTCTCATCTCTGAAATTCAGTCCTCAAAACATACATTCATTTGGGTAATATAAAAGAAGTCTTCAATTACAGTCTTTACCATGATAATTGTCTTTTTTTTTCCTTCTTCTTAAGTTTTACACCTTGACACTCTTCTTCTTTCTGTGTACCTGTCAGTGTCTTAGTTCTCTGTGTAACATGGGGAGCAGCATTATCCCCGAACAAGGCAGAATTCAAATGGTCCCAGTTGTCTCAGTCTTTTGTTCATGCCTCTTATTCTCTAACATCATAATATCTCTTTAATCACTGCTGTGCTATGATGGGTGTAACACAGGACTGATCTTTTATCTGTTCTCTTGGAAGTGATGAAGTGATGAGGTAACCAGCATCACATATTCTATATAATGCCTAAAAATGTCCATCTCTTCCTATCCTATCTGAAGTGATTTGGGGACTAGTATCTCTTCTAATGTTTCTTCATTCGTTATTTTTTCCTGTAGTTTTAAGTATTCTGCTCCTAAAACTGCACTGGATTTTGCTTAATTTACCTTTCAATTGTTATTTTATATCACAGATTTTTTTTTCATTATGTGCTTTTACTTACACAGATTCGGGGAACTTAAATAATGAACACACAATGTAGTCAGTTAATGATTGTAACCAGAGCGGCTTGAGTGCTGACTGACGTAAAATAATATGCAGTAAAAGATCAAAGGAAAATAAACATGCAGAACGGATTGAGAAAAAAATTGTTTGTATTTGCACACAAATATTTCCTTATACCAGCTGCCTGCCTGACAAACTTTTGTGCCTGTATATGAGAAAATCAATCTGAGTAAGTGTCAGAAATCCCACAATAGTTTCAAGGGAAAACAGGAAAGTGGTTGTGTCTCTCTGAGGATACCTGCTTGGTGCAAGTCTAGAGGTATTTTCTGCTGAATAGATCTCAGTTAAAATGACTTCAGTAGCCTTGCTCTATCTGAAACTAATGTTTACAGGCCCTGAGCAGCATTAGCTGGTGTGAGACCTTCCTTCCAGTTATGTAGCAGGAGACCCTGTCCAGGAGCTAGGGACTTGACCAGCAGTAAGAATGGGATCTCTCAGCTGAAGTTAGCAATGAAGCTATATGCAGGAGAAATCACTATCCCATTTGAAAATTATCCCATTGAAACCCATATGACTTTTCTAGCTTGGCTTTGACAGATCACAGTTGCCATTTGAAGGAGTAAAACAGTGGGGCAGGAGGAATGCTGCTATTATAACTGCAAAGGACTCCACTTCCTTCATAGCTATATCTTTCCAGTGTGACCAAATGTGCACCATGAGATTCTGCACCTGAGAGTGATGCTACAGCTATATGGTGCATTGCACCAGCAGCTGCAGGAGCC
Organism: Aythya ferina; assembly: GCF_964211825.1. Taxonomy (NCBI): domain Eukaryota; kingdom Metazoa; phylum Chordata; class Aves; order Anseriformes; family Anatidae; genus Aythya; species Aythya ferina. Next base: position 26,777,428 of record NC_140298.1, read on the forward strand.
AGGTCTCCTGGTGTTGGCTGAAATAGCATCTCACATTTGTAGTCTGATATTTTTGGCACATCAGAAAATGTTAAGTATTGGGAAGTATTGGGATCTCTCAGGTCAAAAATCACAAACAAAATCTAAAGATGCAATAATATCTATTTCAGCATCCCTAGGATATTTTTTCAGAAGTGTTTTTAACATGTATTAGGAAATCAACCCAGTGGGAGAAGATGCTTCCTGAAGGTGCAGAAAGACACTGAACAGCATTAATTTTCGCACTGTTAATGCAAAGCTTCTTCATTGCTCACATTACAATCTAGCAGCTAACCTAGTGACTGTATAGCAGGAAGCAGGCTGGAAACAATCAATTAACATTGATTCTTATGCAGCATAAGCCTGGCAAAGAATACAATTTGTTTTTTCTGTATTTATATTTGTTTATTACAGAACAAACACTTAATCAAGGCTGTAATAACAATATATTTCAATTATTTATTTTATCTGGCAAAGAAAAAAACATTGAAAAAAATAACAAGTTCTCAAACAGTTCTGGGCATCTGACATTTCACATATAGTCAGTTGAGAGAAAATTTTCATATGAAAGTAGGTTAAAACAGCTACAAATCTGGACTTTGCTACTAAAAATTATGCAGTAAATAATGTTACTATGTTGTCATGTTTCCTGTCAAAATTTTTCTATCAACATTTTTTAACAAAAGTCTTTGACAAAGTGAAATATTTTATGGATTACTTCATAGAAAAATGCGAACATGTCATTAAGAGAGTAAAACTGAATGCATTGGGAAAAAAAAAAAAAAAAAAAAAAAAAAAAAAAAAAAAAAAGGATTTTTTCCAGCTTTCATTTCACTACAAATAAACAACAGGGAAAAGAAAAAGCCTTTCTTTCTGGGCTGGAAGAATTACACTTTCATTACCCTTCTTTCAATTGGGCAAGTAATCTGCCCAAATGTGATCTGGAAATCCCATTTCCAAATGTGTCATAAAAAAATACATTTGTTTTGAAAAGCTGCAGATAACTATTCCTAATTATTTGAAGTTTATATTCAGTAGCAATACAAAATCTTTCTTCCTGTTTCTTCTAACAGAATAGTCACAGCACATAGAAATCCCACCTGCTTTCTCTGAAAATGTCCAGGCAACTTCGGTTCTATCATATTGTAGGAATATTTACATTTCCAGCAAGTAAACTTTTCATTTTGTTTTCCTGTCAATAGGAAGGCAGTAGTTGTAAGTCAGAAGTACAGTCAGTGTTGAAGAAGCTGTCACAAACAAGCTAATGCATAAAGAACGAGAGCTTTGGTGTTTCTAATAAAACAGTTGTCTGACTAATAACTACATATGCTATCCATAGCACTAATTACCCCCTCTTTCAGAAGTAAAATTAAAATGTATCCATGTAATAAATGACTGCAGATGCAGCCTCAGGTGTGAAATTTTAGAACCTCTGTACTTCGTTTAAGACATAATCATGATTTTTAGTTCTGTTTGTCAAAGTTCTGTGCATTTATGTGCAGTTAAGTAGTTTAGCATATAAGTACATGCATAATGATGCTGAGATTATTAGTCCCTTTTTCCTTTGTCCCTGCTTCAAGTTTGCTTGATGAGAGTAACTAAAATGTATTTCAACCCAAATGTTATTTTAATTTTCAGAAGTTGCTAAACTTCTAGAATAAAATGCATTTATCTCTTCAAAAGGAGCAGCACTGCACCAGCAGTGCTCCTAGGATAACACTACATCTGAGAGGGTCATTTATCTTTCAGTGTCATAGTTTGCAGGTTTGATATTTCTTCTGTGCAACTACAGCAGAGCTTTCCCATCTGGTCTGCAAAGCACAAGTATGGAAGATGTCTCTTTTATGAGCTCTTACTGTGGTTACTGAATTACAATTCCAGTGGAATATCTGTTTTTGCTACGCAAAACTTGGACTGCAAAGTTTGCTTCCCTTTAGTTTTGTTTTTCTGTCTCCTTCCTTGCATGGCCCAGTATTTTGGCAGCCCTGCAGAGCCAGTCAGGGCCTAGCCTTGCCCTCCTTGCACTGGGCATAGCCACTCAGTCAAGCTTGCTGCCCCTCTCCTCTGCATCTGTACCCAGCCTCCCTGTTCACAGTCTGATTTTGGCACCTACTCTGGCTTTAAATGCTGCAAAGCTGAGACAAGATAAGCAGCGTTCATGCTTCACAAGGAAAATAAACCTGGATACTGTACAGTGTAATGGGTTTTTACAGTTTCATAGCTGTTGAGGTCCATACACAAAATTAATATTGATCTGAATGTAAAGTACATTGAATATTGGCAAAAGTCCCTGAAGAATCAATGGAATTTCAGTTTTAAACACCAAAGCGTTATACAATCTTCTTTTCAAGACAATATCTGACTAAAAAATTCCTAAGATTAAACATTTTCATTAAAAAAAAAAAAAAAAAAAAAAGGTGAGGAAATCTCTCTTCTGACCAGCTTGAATTTGAACATTAAAGTTGTGAGCAGAGCCAACCTATTTCAATATAATTATCCTACATGTGATATTTGCTATTGATTTCTAATTAAATTGGAATTACTTTAAAACATGAGTCAGAGTGTTCACTGAAGGTTTCTAATAGTAATGCCTGACAGTAGGCTTTCCTTATTTTTCCTGGCTCTGAATGCCTGTATCAGCTGCTTTAAACTTTATGAAATGTAAAATTTATTGAACAGATAGGTGGAAGCACCAAACAGGCAATTTTTGCACCTCAAGAGCTCCAGAATTTTTTTTTAGTTAAATAGTAACTGAGTTATTCTGAAAAAAAAAAAAAAAAAAAAAAAAAAAGGAATAATATTTTGTATGCTGAGTATTCAAAATGGGCTATGGATTCTTTTAAGAATCTTGTTTTTCTGTTCTCTAGAAATTTAACTTGCTCAAATCAAGACCCAAAGAAACACACCAGCCCTTCCTTGGAGAGTGTTCTGGGCTATGTCTTCATTCCTGTTGTCTCTATGTCTTGATTCCTGTTGTCTGTGTTTTCTTTTTTTTTTTAAGCTTTGCTTGACAAATAAAAGAGTAGGATGTTATGACAAAGGAAAGCTACCTGTCAAAAATTAATCCACAAGCTGAACAAGCTGAAGATCTCTTGGAATTATATGTAACAGCAAGACTGGTATAATAATATCACAGTGTTGTCTGTCAAAATACATTTTTTTTTCTTTTTTTAAGATAAGAATATATTGGTCAAATGTTTGCGGGCCATTTTTTTTAAATGTTGAGATGTGAAGTTGATAAAGAGCCATTTCCAGCACTTAACTTCAGTAATACAGCCAGCCTGGTGTCCAATTTTGCCATAAAAAGTGGTCACTGAAATAGACGTATTAAAATACTGATGCAAATTAATATTCACTGGGATATGCTCCATGTTTTCTGACAGTTCTGCACCTTCCTGCTGCTTGCTGGGCTGGCTCAGGCAGCTGGGCTGACAGCACTGGGGTCCAGCCACCCTCCAGCAGGCTTTGCCCCACCTGACATAATGAAGAGGCTGAATTGAAACAGCATCCTTTGAGACACTGAGAGGTGATGAGTTCTGTAGGTAAAATTCAAAATATTGTACGGCAAGGGTTTTTATACAGTGATTTATCTAGTGGCTTCAAGAGTGGACCTGATAATCTCACTGAGCCCAGCTCATCCGCAAAGATGTTGTAAAATGTCTGAATTTTTGCTTTTATCTATAAGTTAAGTCTTAGGATATTAGTGATGGGATAGAATTATTTTTTCATACGATGTTTTGAAGATAAAACACTGAAAAATGTAGTAAATAGGGCATTCATTTTTCAAATACTTAGGCTGCTTATAGACAAATTGGAAGATGAAATACTAAGATTTTTCTTTTAAGTGAAACATTATGCTACTTGTATGTTTCAATGCTAGAAAAGAGAATAAATCTGATGGGAATAAGTCTTCCTTTGACTACTGTTTTCTAAGCTGTTGAAAGTTAGGTTTTTATTTTCAAGTGTCTACTTCTGGTCAGTTGTGGGTCTTAACCACAAACACTTTATAAATTTATGAGTTATGCCTGTAAAATGACTGTGCAAATGGATTTTGTGTAAAATATTCTTTTCATTGGTGACAGATTGCCAAAGGTAATTTTACACTTTCAATTAATTATCTGTTTCTTTAGCAACTGAGTGGCTGTAGTTCATAGCCTGCAATAAACATTTATTGTTTCCTACATCTATTTGACATTTTATTCAATTTTTCCAATGAAAAAAGTTAATGGATATCAAATGAAAAAGCAGCTAATATAAGAGGCAAATATCAATATTATATGTATCTACGCATTCACGTTGTGCATATCCAAACCAAGGACAGATCTCAACGTTGTTCAAATTGTTATGCAACAGATTTTCTAGAATTTGACACCCACATGGTCACACCTGCTGGTGCTACAAGTACAGAGCAGGGCACTGAGGGCTGTCTGCCATGACAGGGACATCGACTGCTGTCACATGAGCCACAGCCAGAGCCTCTGCTCACCCTCCCTTCCTATTCCTGCTATACACATACAGCTGTTCACACTAAAACCTACAGGGTTTGTTTTCTGGGTTGGTTTATAACAACCGTGCAAGGGTTTGTTTATAACAGTCGTGCATGGATTTAGGAAACCTGAATATTACATTATGACATTTTGGAAACTGAACATTCGTTATGCTATGCTTTTCTTGAGGATCTGTTGTATTAAAGTAAGAGGCAGAGAAAGAGTTTTCTTCTATTAGTGACATCTCTCACTTTCTGTAGATGGACACTCACTGTGCAGCATGTGTGTCGATGGAAGATCTTGCTCTACTGTTCCTTCATGGGCAGGAAATACAACTTCTATGCTGTGTGATTTCATCATCATGTGCCACCCTGCAATAAACTGATGCTTTTATTGGGTTATTTATGAGAAGAGACATGCCCTTCCTCCAAGGAACAGAGATAGCAGAAAGATCCAACATACTTATTTCACAGCCCTTAGGGATTCACAGCAGCTAGCTGGATTCATGGGTTTTAGTGCCATCTCTAATTAAAATTAAAAAAGTTAAACCACAGACTTTCATATCCCCTGACATGAATCAATCTAATTCTGTTATGTGATTTTCTAACAGTTTTGAGAAATACTTTAATTTGTACCTTTCCTGTTACTTCTACATACTTATATGAACAAGTCTAAAGTGACTTAGTATTGTGATCTGGGTAAGAATTTTTTTTTCCATGCAGTTTCAGGAACCAGACTGAAAAACACCTACAGAATCAGGCTTTTAAAACTTAAAGGAACAGAAAAAAACACTTGCTGTGCTCTCGTGTCCAATTCCCGTACTATTACAAGCAGTCATAGCCATATTGTGACTTATTTTCCAGTCCCTTCTATCTCCAGAAGCTGAAAATATGGTCTTGCTTGGGTCTGCTAAATGTAGGATAAGGAAAGGGAGAAAAAACATCATGAAGGAGTTATAGTGTTTAATATCTTTTGTGTTCACTTTAATTACATCAGTTTGAAGCCCAACTCCAGAATGACATTTCCCTGCCATATTCCAACACATTACAAGACATAAGACTTTAGAAAGTCTTCAGAAAAGGTCGTTGGGTTTAGCTTCTGTAGCACATAGTTCTGTCTCATTTGAAAGTATTCTTTCAGTGTTACATTAACTGAATTACAGGAAAATAAGCGGATGGAAAAAAAAATAGTAAATATTTTTTAAATGCATTAGGCTGATTTTCCCTCTGGTGTAAATCCATGAGACATAGGCCGGAGACAGAAAAAATGTAGCTACTATTTAGAGATCTTGGAAGGACAGCAGGGTCTTTAAGGCAAACAGAGACCCAGAATGTTATGACAAAGAATCAGGACAGTGTCTGGAGAGACCTGGATGTACTTGGAGCTGAAAGCAAAGAGGATTTTTTTATTTTTTTATTTTTGACACAGAATCATTGAAAAGAAATTTATTGTACTTTTCCTTTTGTGTGGCTTAAAATTCCTGCAAACTTAAACCAGTAACAAGTACTCTTCATTAGTCACTGCATTCATTAAGGACCAACTGTCAAGTGAAAGTGTAGCAGCTCTGGGCGTGTAGCTGAGCTGGGCTCCAGACGGCTGTTGTGTGAGCTGTGATGAAGAGCCTTTACCAAGACTGAAATAAGAGTGTTGTTTTTGTTATACATGTCAGATTGTCCCCGCCTGAGTTATTTCTAGTGAATGTTATAATCCCTTAGTTTAACCCTCAGCTTAAGTCAAAATATATAAATCAGTGAAGGAAAATTTTGTGTCTGTGTTTGAATCTGAATTCCTTCCTAGCCTACTTAACTGCTTGGTAGAGATTTTTTTTCTTATTTACTTTTATATTTGATATAAAGAAGTAAGGGATGTGATATGGACTTGACCTTGAAATCCTCATAGTTTGGAGGGTTGGGGAGGAGATGTCCAGCACTTTCAGTATTTTCCTTTGCTCCAGCCTCTGTAGCACTGTTGGTGAAAGCAGTGGAAAATCTGACTTTACTAGGAAAGGAGAAAGATCAATATTTCAACTTATTTATTTATATAATTACTACCTTGAAATAAATCAAAAGGTAGTTCCAAAAAGCTTCATATTTCTTACTGACAACTGATCAGATACTTGCAGTGAAAGCCATTAGCAAATCCCATGAGCAGTACTCACTATTTGTGTGGTATATTTACAGTTCTTTATAAAACCAGTGGTGGAAGGGTAAATATTTTGTTTTAAGGAGCAATCTGAAAGACCGTTCTTCATTAAATGTAGAGTTACATGAGTTGCTTATAAACGGAAGACAAGTTGGAAAGCAAGTTATCTCTCCAGGGAGAAAGTAACTACTCATATTTTGATTATTATTTTTTTTCCTAAAATATGAACAGGAAAACATCTGCGCCTCAGATGCACCAACTTACGGTTACCATATTAATTGTTTATTGAGTTCATCACAGCCTGGATTTTACAGAGGCATGAACAAGCCTCACACAATGCTTGCACCATAAAATACTGCTAGAGGCTCTGCCAATGATGATCCAAATTCTATCTCAGCTACAGTTAAAATGTTCCCAGTGTCAGAATAAGTGGAATACACAGACAGTGGGAAATGTGTACCACCAAAGTTAAATGCACTTCCTTAACAAGCTGAACTCTACATATCCCCCATCAGCAGAAGATAAATGCAGTGTTATCTGTGTAGAAAAGTGTACTTCTAGATGCTTTTCTTCCTTTTACAGAGTAACCCTTTGGCTTACTCTGAAGAGACAGTAAGTGACATCTTTCATCTAGGAGTGACATCATGAAAAACAGAATGGGTTGGGGTGTCCAAAGTCACATGTAGGGATAATGTGAAGCCAGCTTCTAAATCCTCTTGAAGAGAGATTTAAAGGACATAGCCCCTTTTGGACCACTTAGAGGGGAGAATATTTAGTAAGTAAGAAACAACCTGGAAAAAAAAGCACAGAGAGATGTATAAAGGAAAGAACAAGAGAGTGAAGGATAGTGTCACTGCCATGGCAATATTTATTTTTCAACTTTGTATGGGAATGCAAAGTTTGATTCCTACATGGAGCAATGCATGAAATATTAATGAAGAAAACAGCATCACTACCACCCAGCTCACAGTCTTTGGGCTTGCAAACACAAGAAAAAGAAAATGAAGCATGAGGTATTTGGAATGCTGTGTATGCTCTGGCTTTAAATTAATATAGCAAGGGCGCAGAAGCAGCACACACTCCCTGATGCCAGTTGTCTCCTTGAGAGAGCCCTGCTCCAGGTGGGACACAGGGACAGATCCCCACCATCTGCATCGAGAAGGGATATCTGCATAGGTAGTGAGGAACCACTACCTGTCTGGGCACTGTCTGTCACCCAGGACAAAGCAGAACTGGCTGCAAGCACTGACTGACTTTAGGATACCACTGACATGAGCCTAGATCAACAGATAAAATCTTGATCTGGATACACCGAACTGGCTGAGTGCTGGATTGAAATTTCTCAGAGTACTTTTCCAGAGTGAGTGTTATATATATGTGGATCATTGGAGGACAATAAAGGAGAGGGACTTCTGCAAATAATTCCTCATGTTCCTCATCATTTGAAAATGCTAAGTTTATAATGAAGAACAAACCAGATCTGATCTACTCGGCTTTGCTTGGGATGTGCCCTGTTGTCTTGCTGCGGGTTTCTGGGGAAGGACCTTCTGAAACCCACCTTGAGGCCTCAAAGACTTTGTTTAGCTGATGTTAGCAAATGACTGTCGGGTTATACTACAGAAGTGTCACCCATTTTTTCCCATTCACCACACATTATTAAGTGTTTTGGTAAAACAGTAGAATTTTTTGGAAGAATGTTATTGGCAACTTTTTCCAGTTCCTTTCTCTGACAAGGGGTGGGGCCATCCCCAAAGGACTTTCTCTTTGGTGGAAATTGAAGCACAAAGTGATGTTTTCAGCATGGAAGCCTCCTCCTCCCCCTTTCATGTACTGCACCCCACCACAGTGCCCCCTGCCTCTCCTCACTCTCCTTAAGACCTGTGGCAGCCACAAGCCTTACAAGCACAGCAGCTCTGCTCCTCTGCAGTGAAGAGGGGGCACTGTAACTACATGGAGACAAGGCAGGAACAGGGACCTCCTTGCGTCCCAACCTGTTAGTCAACCCTGGAGAAAGCAGTGGGAGTAGTGGTGAAAAACAGCAGGGCTGGGAAGGGCTAGGTGGGCCAAAAGAGGATGGGACAGAGCACATGCTATGATACCACCATAATATGGTCACAGTAGTATCCTTGTGCATACATTTTGGTACTGCTAGAAATTACATACATTTCACTTGATGGCAGTACTACAGTATCCCTGTGTTACCCAGTACTATTTTGATTGTAGGAGCTCACACTTAAAAATGCAACAAACACTTGTATGATTTCCAAAATTATAGCATTGCCATTCTGCCTTACAGCTTGTGTCTCTTTTGGTATTAAACACTTATGTTACATTAGTTAGGGATCTGTAGTTGCTTTTGGAGTAGGGCCTTGGCTTTAGCAAGACTATGACTGAATTAACATGACAAATTTGTTGCTTTCTCAGTTTATTTTGCTGGAGGGAGGAAACTACAAAATTATTAAGTGCAGAAAGCAAGGCAGTATTTTTGAAAATAATCACACAAGCATCCAAACCTAGATATAAAGTCCTACCTCAATAAATTAAAAATGAGGTCTACCTACTTGCTAACAGCTTAATCAAGAGTCATATTTAAACTCAAACTTATGCTGACTTCTGAAGATGACTTTATTCAGTTCATATGAACAGGCAAATGATGACAGATTTTTTAAATGATTTTTTTTTTTTTTAAAGAGTTTATAAATACTATGATGGCAAAGTAAGTCAAGAGCAAGAACGCATTCTGGTGATGCTGGAAGACTATGTGGATGCATGTGGACTTAGGCTCAAATGTGTTCATTTACATGAAAGAAAAATTGATACAAAAATGTTGGTATTCATCTCTGTGTACAGACTGAAGAGTCAAAAAGAAAATCTTTGATCACTTTTGACATTTCAATACATTTACTATCTGTGTTTTGAGATCTGTGTCTGATTCAGTGAAGCAATGTTCACAATATGATGCAAGAAGAAAATAAAGTGCCTCTTTACTAGTCGGATTAATCCACAGGGATGTCTGATTTAACAGTGAAATTACTGAAGAGGAAAAAGGAGAGAGAGGAAAAAGGAGGAGAGAAAACAAAAAATGTTTTATTTATGAATAAAAGTTAAATAACATAAATATATACAAACTTTATTAATTACTATTTTCACATTTATAATTTTGTTCCTCAAAGGAAGCTATGAAATACTTGGATCACAAGCTTTTCCTGACTCCTGTCCTTTGTTCAGATGCAGTTTAGCTGGAAGAAAGGAACAAGTATGAACTTTTTCTTATAAAAGGCTACAGATCTTAAGAGGAAAGAAAGCAGGAAATGTTTACAACTGGTTTTATTTGACCTTGGGAGGTTTGAGAGGTGGGCCCATGTGAACCTCATGAGATTCAACAAGTTTAGGGTCCTGCGCCTGCACCAGGGCAATCCCAAGCACAAATGGGATGTAGAATGGATTGAGAACAGACTTGAGGAGAAGGCCCTGAACATGTTGACAACTTCAGCACTGAGGCTGAAGCTACAAGCTGGAGGCCTACAGGAAAGCTGGGGAGGGACTCTGTTAGGGAGTTTCATGACAGGACAATAGATAATGGCTTTAAGATAAAAGAGGGTGGATTTAGATTAGATATAAGGAAGATAAGGGCGGTGAGGCACTGGAACAGGCTGCACAGAGAAAATGTGGATGTCCTGGAAGTTTTTCAAAGCCAGGTTGGATGGGACATTGCACAACATGATTTGGTGGGAGGTGTCCCTGCCCATAGCATGGGGGAGGACCTAAATAATTTTTAACGTCCCTTCCAATGCTAAGCATTCTATGATTCTATATTTTCAAAAGAATTTAAAAGAAAATAGGTAGAAAACATTTTAATGAAAATATTTCTGAATTTCTGATACTGTGTTCTACAGATGAATCAGTCTTTAGATTTGTTAGCTGAGTTTATTCATGTTGTAGCTTAACTAAATGTGTTTGCTTTAGTTGCTTAGTTTTTCTTTCCTGCTCATGGTGAGACCAGTTGGCCCTTTATATTATTTGCCCCTCTCTACATTTGCGTTAGAACATATCTTTATAGGGTATCTCATTGTCCTGGTTTCAGTTAGCACAGAATTAATTTTCTTCCTAGTAGCTGGTGGAATACTGTGTTTTGGCTTAGAATGAGAAGAGTGCTGATAACACCCCGATGCTTTAATTGTTGCAGAGCAGTGCTTATACTAAGCCAAGGACATCTCAGCCTTTGCTCTGTCCTGCCAACGGGCAGGCTGGGGGGTGCAGTAAGAGCTGGGAGGGGACAGACCCAGGACAGGTGACCCAAACTAGCCAAAGGGGTATTCCATACCATCTGACGTCATGCTAAACAATATATAGGGGTGGCTAGCCGGGGGGAGGGGGCCGGACTGCTCGGGGTTAGGCTGGGCATCGGTCAGCGGGTGGTGAGCAATTGCATTGTGCATCACTTGTTTGTACATACTATTATTACTTTCGTATTATCACCATTGTATCATCATTATTATTATTGTTATTATTATTTTGTTATTTTTTTTTTTCCTGTCTTATTAAACTGTCTTTATCTCAACTCACGGGCTTCACTTTCCATTTCTCTCCCCCGTCCCAGAGAGGGAGGGGGGAGGGTGAGCGAACGGCTGCGTGGTGTTTAGCTGCCGGTCGGGTTAAACCACGACACTCATCTTACTCATTTTCTTTCTAAATGAAACAATATTTCAATTTCCTTCCATATAGCAGCCATTCTGTAATTCTAATAACACATTTTTTCTGTTTGTGAACCTCTTTTATTGCTGTCATATCCTTTTCTGAGACAGAATGATAAGAAGCGAGCCAAATATTCCAAAGAGCCAATAATTGATCCTTGTAACAACATTATAATATTTTTTGTGCTGTTTTCTAGCTCATTCCTTCCAGCAATGTTTTGGTCTCAGCAATTATTGGAGCAGAAGACATGAAGGGCTCAAATTTCCCTTCCATTGTACAACAGCTTGAAAATTTTCAGTAACTCAATTCACTGACAGATGCATTCCCTTCCTCCAAGCATTCTGACCTGTTTCAAGGTGCTCATAACTTCCTCTAGTTACATTTGCAGCTCAAGTATCCATGCTGAAGTAGCCCATGCCACATCACAAGCATATTTCCTCTTTCCCAACAGCACCCACAAAGTCAGTTTCTTCTCACAACTTTCCTAGAATAATTACAAACTAAAAGTAAGAACAAAAAGAAATAGTGAGGTCTCAGGTTTACTTTCCATTATATCTCTTTGAGGGGCTGCAAATGAGTCAAATTAACTTCTTTCTATTGACATCTTTCTGTTGGTCATCAGGAAGAAATTAAAATGTTCTAAAAGATGTGAAACATTATTTGTGCAAAATAAAAGATTATTTGAAAATAGTTTCGAAAGCAATGGTCCAAACACATGCTCCTTCTGCTTGAGTTGGAAACCGGTACCCAGAGGCTGACAGTAGCTACGCCAAGGGAATACCTATCTGTCTGTCTTCTGCACACCTTCCCACCTCCCACTGACAGGTTTCCTCAGCATCTAAGTCTTCTCATGGGATGTCAGTGCTTATATACCATGATGGTCCTCCTCTCTCTTCTTCTCCTTACACTGTTCTTCACTTTTCCCTTTCAGTATCCCTCAGCTTCTTTTTCCCACCTTGCTCTTCCCATCACAGGTTCACTGCCCTCTCCTGCAACAAGATACACCACCTCCTACCCCCATTTCTCCCCCTGGGGACTACTGAGAACAGTTACACCCTCACCCTGTCCCCTCCATCACTCCTTCTGATTCTGGTCCAGAACTGTGTCCCCATCTTGAAATAAGTTAATTTGCAGATGTCCCCTTTAGTCTTCTATAGCAATTTTATTTCTACAATCTCTTTACCCTCTTGTTCCCTCACATCTTTCTACTTCTGAAAGTGAACAACACACAATTTGAAATGCTTTTCAAAAAAAAAAAAAAAAAAAAGCATTTTGAATTGCCTTTTGCAAATCATTGTATCCACTGCCTTTTCAAAAGTCTTGTGTATAACACCATTCTTCCTTCAGGTATGATTATTATAATTCTCTTAAAAAACAATCAGGATAAATGTATGATGCTTCATGCTTTCAGCTTTAGTATTTTCTCCTTCTACATGGGGGTCTTTTTCTTGCTGTTTTCTTTACAGAGTGGAGTTATTAGATACATAAATATATATTAAATACGCTTGTTATAAAATGTTGCCTACATCTCCTCACATGCTGGTGCACCTCTCAATTAAATGACTCATACAGATCAAGGATTCAAAGGCACTTTATATGCAGATATATTCTATGCTTATCCTGCAGACCACCCACTGCTAGCAAATACAATTATCATTTTATAATTGGAGGAGAGCTGGAGGGATACAGAAGCATGCGTTCATATGTGTGCAGGTGTGTGAGTGTGTATGTCTCACTTGCTATATATACTTGGAGGGATGCATGGATGTGTGGATGGGTGGATGGAAAAATGCACATGTGCATATTTACTTGGGGTGGAAAAAAAAGGATATAAAGTGAAGTAAAATATTCTGGGCAATATGACTGCAGCACATTCAAAATGTAGCATACTGGCACCAAGTGTACTGCAGATGAATGTTAAGGTCTGCATTAAATGCAGTGCTAACAGTATTCCAAGCCTCCTGCCCAGGCTGGCGCTGGCAGAGCATCTGCAGCACAGCAGTCAAGGAAGGGCATGGGTGAGGCTGTGCATTGGCCAACCAGTCTTTTCTCCTCATCCACAAGCACAACTTTCTGTCACTGCATATCTTTTACTCAATTAGGATAATCATGTTTAGGTGATGGAATAATTGAAGAAGATTAAATAATGAGATTGTATTCTATGGTTTTGTTTTTTTTTCTTGGCTTTATATGAAAGGCAATGTAAAAGCAGCAAAACCTGGAAATAATTTTGAAAGAAGATGTTTTACTGTGATGTGATTTGTAGGAGGCTATGATATAGTCACAGTGACTGTTTGTGGTGTTAACAAGTGTTTACTCCCATACAGAGAAAGACAGGAATTTTTCATCAAATCACATTTTGAACTTCTCATGCTGGAATCATTTGAATTCTCAAAATTGATTTTCGTAAAAAATAAATAGATAAATAAATGTTTGCCATATTTTTCTCTCCTTTCTGAAAAGTCATAATAATAATGTATTCTATTAGTCAAAATAGTCATTTTAATTTTGGTATCTTATTTTTTATATTTCTCATTATATTATTTCTCATCATTTATAAGAGCACAATTTTGATATCTTACTGAAAAATAAGATATGTTCCAATGAGATAGCACTTCACTCATATAAATAATAAAATGAACATAGGATATCTCAACAACATTAACATGCAGTGTTGTTATGGTAGTGACTGCCATTTATGACAGCGAAAAACAATGAAATAAAACATGTAACTCTGAAGCTTGGAAACAATTTTGAATTCTTTCAAACAATTTAAAATCCAAATGTCAAGTTTCTGTATAAAAGAATGTTTTTGCAGTGCCAGAGGGAAAAGATATTTGAAGAGAGTGGAAATAAAAACTGCATTGATTAATTTCACTATTTATTTTACATATATTTTTTAGACAGACATTGCACAATGAAGACCGATGCATTGCATACAGTAGGTAATTATGGTTCCCATGAGAGCAGCAGAATGCCCAGGATACTTTTCCAGGCCTTATGGCAGAGCTATCACAGTGAAAACGGATGGATTGCAGGGAGCTGTGAAAACAGAAAGCAGTTTTGACAATCCAGACCTCTCAACAAGTGCCTGGGCAGAGCATAGGGGTAGCCCCGGGCTCTGTCCTTCAGCAGGGAAAGCACAGGGATGATGCAAATTCCTGCACAACCGGCATAGCACCAGGGGCTGAGAAGGGCACTGAAGCGATGAGACTCACTGTGAATGTGCGAGATATGACAGCTCTGACAGTGTAAAACCCAGGGTGTGTATATGTGAGGATGTGCATGCATATCTCTGCCCTTTTCTACAGCAGACTTTCTCAGTGACCTTTCAAAAACTATTATTAAACCAGAGGAATTTCAGTCAACTGCTTGGTACTCTTGACAAACAAGCTTCTTGCGTAGCTGCTAACATGTGTACATCAGGATGTTGCATTTAGACAGCAATATTTTTAATGCACCTGTCTTCTTCAGCAATCTCATTTGATGATTCCAGTGGAAGCAGACAGCCCCTTCCATAGTCCCATGTGGTTTCTAGAGACAGATATTTGGTAAAATAATGTCTTTTGAATTTATTCTCCTATGAGCTTTGGGCAATGAGATGTGTGAGTTTTTAGTTCATGCAGTTCGGATATATATATATATATATATATACACATGTACATATATCTTTTTCTTTTTTTCCAATAACCATTTATTTTTTTAAGTTAGAGGTCTGCTCTGCACTAACACAGTGCTGAGGCTGGGAAGGGACACTGTGAACTGCATGTGCCCACAGCATCACTCACAGCCTGTGCTTTTGTTCCCTTCTCATGGGCCTTTCCATTTTTACCCAGTTGCCCATTTGAATCAAGCTACAAAATAGCCCCATGCACATCGTGTGCTACCAAAAGATCCCCCTAATAAAGAGTTGCTAATAGAGTTAATGCAATGGAGTTTATATGATGGGATTTTGTGGTCAGTTTTCATTAACAGAATTTTCAGCTACTTGAAAGTACTATGCAGAGATCATGACCATGGTTTTGTAACAACAGATCACATTATTTTCAAGAAGATTAAAACGGAAGTGCATGTGGTTTTATATTCCTGAAAGCTACCGACTTAATTCCATGAGTCACAATAACTGTTCTTGTATTACAGCAACCAAGACTGAGATTTTGGACAGATGAGGTTAAAAGAAACTTTCCAAAGTACTTAGGACAGTTTATATTTAAATATTTAGAGGGGGGAAAAAGTTTTTGCAAACACCCTGTTAACTTGGAAGTTCTGCCAACCTCCAATCATGCCATTGTCTTTTTCCTTTTCTAAGTAAAGATGGAACACCTTTCACTCATCTCAGTTATTTATGTCAGCGCCTAGAGAAGCTGAGACACAGCAGTTCCAGTGAAATCTTGTGTGTAGTGTCAAAGCTACTGCCTGCAGCTGCTCATCAACCATAGCATTCATTTCACATCTTACGCATTGTGTGACTGGAAAAGGAAAATATTTTCCCTCTGTCTCCCCCAGTTTATAGTGCCAGTGCATCACTGTATCACTCAGAGTTATGACACAGACTCCTCTCCAAGCAAAGGTAATGAAGTGAGATCACCCACATCATAATTTTCATGAGTTTAAATCTGTATGTCTTAGTAATAAGCTGAGCATGCCGGCTATTTGCCAGTAACTACTTCACATGTTATAAGGGTCTTGCCAGCAGGGTAGTCAAAACATAAATGAGTGTCTTGGACTCAGAGAGGCATCCTACAGATGGGTAATCAATAAAATGACTGTTTATATGTTCATGTTTTTATGAACAGCATAGGTGGCAATGGCAAAAGATTCTCCTCACTATGCTGAATTGGTGTGTTTCAGCCTAAGACTGCATGGATCACCCACAGGGGTGAAAGGAGAGATCATTTTTCGTGCTTGCCTTGCACAGCCTGTGTGTCAGCACAGTTCTTAACTAACATCAGACACTAGAGACAGTTTATTTGGATTGGCATTCCCTCTGATCACCTGCCTCCATCTTTTTAAGCTTTGTCCCATCACACTGAGACAAAACATTGAAAAGTCTAAAAAGTATTTGTTGATGTAGAAAAAGATCTTGACGATGACATATTTAGGAAAATTTATTAATGTTGAAATTTCCAAGCAAAGAACTGATGTTCTCCATTAACACTGATTATTTCTCCATTTCCTCTTCCTTTTGGGAAGTCTGTGCCTTTAAACTTGCTGAAACAAAGCAGAACTGTCACATGTGATGCCTTTTGAAGAGTTTTCGTGCACTCCTGACTAGCTTCACCTAGAATTAAATTGGATACTGCAAGCCAAAGAAGTTACAGCTTATACTTAATGCCTCCTGGACTATCTAGCTCTGTTCAAGAGCTTACTTTACATGCAGTTATTACAACATGGTGGGGAGGAAACATCTCCCCTTCCTACACAACAGCCCACACCATGAGTCTTCCAACAAATTTTATGAATTTCTTCCCTACACACAGAGCCACCTTTCACTTCAGCAAGAGCTACAGAGAGCTTCCCCCAAAACAGTCTGTGGCACAAAAAAGTGGACAGTTGCTGCTTGCTTTGGTGCAAGAAAAGATCATCCAGACTGAGAGTGGGCAGTAAAGCTCATATGGAATGATAACTATGCAGCTCCTTCCCCTTCTTCATTTTTTCTGTCTTAGTTGATCTTCGCTGAGTTGCAGCCCTGAAGCCACATTGTTCACTCCCATCAGCCTTATTTTATGCACTTTTCTCTCTTTCATACCCCTCTTGTCCTAATCAAGATTTCAATGAAGAAATAAGTTAGTTTAAATAGACTTTGTTTTATATCTTTCTCCTTTCTGGCTGTCGTTTTTTGCCACACTCACTAGGTATGGGCAACACTCTACTGGAAAAACAAAAACAAAAGCAACAAACAAACACCAACAAAGAAATTTTTTTTTTTTTTTTTCACTGATTAACCCTTTTTATTTTCTTTAAAAGGATGTAAGAAACTTGCAATTGCTCTGATTTCTCTAGACTACCTGGTCAATCAATGTTTACACATTGTCATCTTCCAGCTTTCCTACTTCTCTGAGAACAACTTCCAGCACACGCTTGGTTGTACCAATTGACTTCCTAGCACTCCCCTAGTCAGACTCATTTGTTACACAGTTCTGTGTTTGACTATACTTTCCTTTGAATTTTCAAATTTAATCCTTCAGTTAACTTTCAGATCAACTGAAGTGTTAGAAAAATTCTCTTTAATTAAAGCATTTGTCCTGCATTCTTTGTAGATAGTAAGTGAAAATAATAATTCAAGTCCACTAATAGAATTCAGATAATGATGGCTATGATTTTCCTAAGTGCTTCTTAAACCAGCCACATTTTAAACTAAAAACACAAAACAAATCTTTTTTTTTTTTTTTTTTTTTTTTTTTTTTTTTTTGTTAAGCAATCTTGAACAGTCCCTAAGATGAAGTGCACTTTTCATTTTGGATGTATAGTTTCTTCCAAAGCATCAAAGCATTAGTGCTTTTGGCTGGCTAACCACTGTATTGCTCCTACCAAATTATTAATTACACAATCTATCAAAGCAAGCCGTCAGATAAATGGCTTGCCCTTCTTGTTGTCTAAAATCATCTTCCCACTCACATGGAAGGATGAATGTCATGGCATGCCCTCCTTCACCCTGAACCTGAAAGAATTCAGGGTTTGTTATCCGTGGGCAAAGACTGGGTGGGAGGAATGAGCTTTTGGGGCAGGTGAGAAGAGCCCTGCAGTCCTGGGCTGACTCTGAAGCTGTTACATGAAAGGCTAATGCAAGCTACAGTGTTGTTATCCACAATCTAAATATCCGAAACCTAAATATTCTGATATGGGGAAAGCCTATAAGGAGTCCCAGAGGGAGGCATGCTTGTTCTTATTTTGTTCTGTGTTGTCATGATAAACGTTTCTCTAATATTTCCATCTCATTTGACCCCACGGAAGTGGTGGAATAAGCCTTTTTATTAATTAAGCTATTAACAATTTAATAAATAAATAAACAACTAGATAAATAAATAAATAAATAAATCTCTTGCTATAATTCAGCAGTAAGAAAGTCATCTTTCTTCTAAAACAAAGGAACCTAGTATCTGGCAATTCATATTTCATACTTCTTGCTTGAGCAGTACAACCTTGGCCTCCAAGATTCTGTAGAACACCTTCCAGCCTCCACCACTAATAACAGCCTTCCAGAATTATTTCTGTGTTAAATTCTTCTGTTATTTGTTGAAAATCATGAAAATCTTACACAACTCAAAGGTAAATTTAAAGTTTTGCCTGCCCCCTTATCTAGAGCTGCCAGCTACCCAATTTAATGAGCTTGCATAGAGGAAATATTAAGTAATTACTAAAATTATCATTATATATATAGTATTGTATATATTATTTTTATAAAATAATTATGTTAATATTATAGTAATTATTAATTTTATTTACTATTCTTATTTTCAGTATTCTCCTTAGAGAACAGTATTTTCTTTGTTGTCTCCAAAAGAACGTCAGAAGATTTCATAATTCCATGATTTCTGCAAAAATTCAGCTTTTAAATGTTCCCTCTGGCATAAAGAATAAGTAATGAGTTTACTCCCACTATACAGCTTCTTTATTAAGAGTGTGTTTTGGAAATTGGAAAATACAGCCTGTCTTGCTTTAAATTCTCTGATCCCACATCAGTCTGGAGTTTTAACTTTGATCTATAAATACTATATTTATATGGTATTATATATACTATATAAAACACTATAAAAATAAAATATTATAAATATACTATATAATATACTTATAATACTAATTAAATATACTATAAAATACTATAATATACTATAAAATACTACAAAAAACACATCTGAATGAGTGAAGAATTTTCCAACGGTCTTCTCTTCTTACACTGGAATGAACCGAGAGTAATTCTTTTACTCCCAGGCTTCACCGCTGTGTCCTGATGTGCCTGAAGCTTAGCCCCTGTAGGGGTGACCACCTCCAGCTATCCAATATATTATATTTCTAATATAATAATATATTTCCAATATAATAATATATTATCCAATATATTATATTTCATCTAATGAATCTGGCCCCTATGTCCTGGCAATAAGACTGGTATAACTGGGTGCCTCATTACTTGCCAGCTCCTCTCCATCAAAGGGATTTGGAATAGGAAAGAACTATTGATGGAAGTGTCTAAGCTAGCCATGTCTCCTTGGCAGGCACCTGGATGCTAACTTCTAGCATTGAGAAACAGTGCTCTGGATTTTTATGTTCCTTTTGCCTTGATTCCCTTCTGGCACATGAGCTGTATCAATATAGCATTGTCACTTCAAATTTGAGAAGTGAGAAAATGAAGCACTTGTTGTCTCTTCAAAAGCTGAAATGAGATGTGATAATGTATTTCTATGTATCAGCTGACAATTTTCCCCTACCTCGATGAAAATTGTGACCAAGTAAGAAATACTCTCTGTAGCTGGCAGATGAAAACTTATCCCAAAATGTTAAAATATAGGCAGATAGGTGTTCACTGTGATCATGCGTTTCTGGATGGAGAGCTCCCAATGTCATTTGTCATTAAAGTAAATATATAAATAAATAAGTAAATAAATAATGATTGGGGGGGCAGGAAGAACATAAAATATGTTAAAATAAATATTAACAGACTATTCAAGGTTTTCATTATGTAACACCTGCTGCCCAGCAAAATTTTGCAAAAGCTTGTTTGTTTGTTTGTTTTGTTTGATTGTTTGTTTTTAATTAGTACAGTTAGATGGATTGCAATGAGCCAACACAGGCAGCTTGTCTGTCACTTGTATACCTTTGCTCTTGGTTAGCCCTGCACTAGGACCACTTTTTTTGTGTGGTGATGATATTGAAGAGAAAAGAGTCAGCAGAATTTAGGATCCCAAGCTTTGAAAAGCTCTCTAAAGCTATCTGTGATTACTACATCCTCCAGAGAAGTAGTATGTCTTATACAGGGCAGTGAATATAATGTCTGCTACCAGACTCATGAAGTGTAGGTGTGATGACTTTTGCTATACATCTATAGATAAGCAGTACTCAAGGTTACACGGCTTTTTCTCAGCTACTTTAAGAGGGTAGGGTTGGTTTTCAGATGGGAAATTTATAGTCCATATGATATCTGCTTTCTCTCTTTGGAGAGAGCATGTATGCACACTGACTCTGAAAAAAAAAAAAAAAAAAACTCACATAAGGATTTTGTCAGGGTAATTTGATCCATTGCAACATGAAAACTCTAATTTCAGTTTAGACTCTATTATTTTGACAGATGTGCTGCATATCTAGTGCAAAAATAATAACTACATTATAGTACCTGCCAGATCAAAATAATGGAAGTGATGAATTCTGAATTTGAAGCTGTTATAACTTTAATTAAAGTTAGGAACTCTGATTCTCTGTCTGGACAAACTACTAAATTCACTGTTGCTCACTATTAAAAGATAAGGACATTGTCATATACATTTATTGCTTTCAAATATGTTGGTGGCAATCAGATGTTGTCTTTAAATATGTAAGATGTTTTAAAGTTGTGTTAATTTAAATAATAATAATAAGAAGAACTACTCACTGTAACTCATTTTTAATATATTCTTGTTATTGCTGGAAGAACTAGTTGTCTTCTTCAGTCAAATATTGACCATAAGAGTACTTGTAATTATAATTACCTAATACTCTTTCTCCAAAATGAATATTAGGGAAAAAAAAATGCAAATCCTAATCCTATTACACAGTTGGTCTAATTTCATGGATTCATCCATAGCCCTTTTTGTTCCTTCTTTGTCACCATGGGAAGATATTGGATAAGGTCTAGTAATAGTATTTTATGTTATTCCTGTGCTATGTCTTTTGATTCAGATGCAGTTCCTACTGCATCTGATACATAGCCCATAAAATGAGTGCTGGAATGGTGTTGAGGGACACCATTAGCTGTGTCCCTCAACGCCATTGTGTCCCTCAACACCACAAGACCACCAGTCTGTGGCCACAGACTTCTGGCAACTAATGACAGCTTGCAGGTCAGAGGGAGATGTTACAATTGTCTCAGTTCTCCATAATATCCCACAGTTCCTGGAAAACTCCAGACAGTTAATCGTAAAACAAAAGTGGACAGAAAGCCAGTCAACAACTATTTTTTCACCCAATCCTCATTTGGTACAATGTAAATATTTTATGGATTTCAATTTCTACAAAAGTTATAAAGGAAACAAGCAGTTCTCTGACCTAGCGGGCAGATAAAGATCTAAGAGATCTTTAGACGTACTCACCAAGTGCCTGTTTCCTGAGAGGCTGAGGTCCTGTGTTCAGGGACTGGGGTCTGAGATGTCAGGGTTTCACAGCAAACCCTGAAACACAAGGCACAAGGAACCTCTCCAAAACCCCAGTGAAACCACCTTTTCAGAGTTCCTGTTTTTTTTAGAAGCAGATCCTATTCCTCTGTTGCAAAGTAGTTTTAATTTCCCTCCTTCATGAGTTTTTGAGATCTGTTCTTGTGCTTACTTCTGTGTGCTTGTTTGTGAAAGGTATTGGCCAACTGGGAAAAATTAAAAGATGGAGTGAAACAAGAGAAAAATTTCTAAATGTATATGTCCTGGTTAACAGATGTCTAAGGAGAGTGGGATGGCAAAGGCATGATGATCTATAAATAAGTGAAGGATGAAGTTAAAAGAGAGCGTTGGGCTAACAAAAGACATCTTTCTTGAAATATCATGATTTTATCGTAAAAGTAAAAATATGTGTTTTAGACTATTAAAAAAATAAAAGTTTAAAAAGAATGGTCTATTTGAAGACCATCTCCTTCTCTTTCTCTTTCTCTTTCTCTTTCTCTTTCTCTTTCTCTTTCTCTTTCTCTTTCTCTTTCTCTTTCTCTTTCTCTCTCTCTCTCTCTCTCTCTCTCTTGTCTATCTCATCTTTGATAATTCCAGAACGTACCAAAAGGAATCGGCCATCCTTTTCTATGGATGATGTAATTACCTGATTAAAAAACATCTGAAAATATTACAGCTAATACCTAGTGAAGCTGCCTTTAAATGAAAAAATTGTCCAGAAAATGAAGTTTATCAAGATTTGAACTAATTTTGAAAGTTCATGATCAGTCATTCTGCCACTCTTGATAATAAGATTTCTGTTGATCTCAAAAGAAAAAAAAAAATATAAAAAATAAAAATAAAAAAGGTACATTTAAGAGAGGATTTTTTTTCAGAGTTGATTGGGTAATGTCTGATTAAACTGCGAGGCAAATCCAAAGAAATTCCTTTTCCATGATAGAATTTAATAAGGATGTTGATTTACCTATTTTAGGTGAAGAAAAAGTCCAAAAGCAACACCATGGATTTACTATGTATTATACAGACCACGCTCTTCAAATGTTAAATTCAATACACAATACTAATCCTAAGAGGAACAGTAACAGCCTATTTTGTTAAGGGAAGATAATCAGATATGCTGTAGATCTACCACATCCTTTTATTTGCTTTTTTTTCTTTTTTTTTTTTCTTTTTTTTTCTGTTTTGCATTTAAATACTTCCAATGCCATACAACTGACCATCATTTTTTATAACCTTATGTCTGCTCAAAATTTGTCTAAAAACTCAGTTGCCAATTCTGTGGAGTTACACATTACTAATGATATCACTTGCATAAAGTTGCAAGTGATATCATTAGTAATGATATCACTATCCCCCTTTTGATAGTCCAGGCGGGCAGTGATAACATCGAAGAGAGAAGCCTCAAGGCTATCAAAAGGGACTTTAGGGGGCTGGGTCGGTTAGTGGATGGAGCGGGAGTGCAGGTGGTGTTTTCGTCCATCCCTATGGTGGCAGGGAGGAGTTCAGAGAGGACACGGAAAGCCCACCTGTTAAACACGTGGCTCCGGGGCTGGTGCCAACGCAGAAATCTTGGGTTTTTTGATCATGGGGCACTTTACTCAGCACCTGGCCTGATGGCCGCAGACGGGTCCCTATCTTTTAGGGGAAAAAGGATCCTGGGCCAGGAACTGGCAGGGCTCATTGAGAGGGCTTTAAACTAGGTAGGAAGGGGGATGGGGCTGAGGCTAGGATTGTTGGGGCTGTGCCAGGGGGAACAATGGCAAGGCCGGAGGATAAGGCAATGGCCCAGCTGAAGTGCATCTACACCAATGCACGCAGCATGGGTAACAAACAGGAGGAGCTGGAAGCCATCGTGCGGCAGGCAGGCTACGACTTGGTTGCCATCACGGAGACGTGGTGGGACCAGTCTCATGACTGGAGTGCTGCAATGCCTGGCTATAAGCTCTATAGAAGGGACAGGCAGCATAGAAGGGGTGGTGGTGTGGCTCTCTATATTAGAGAGTCTTTCGAGGTTGTAGAACTCGAGGTTGGGAATGACAAGGTCGAGTCCCTTTGGGTTAGGATCGGCAGGGACAACAAGGCTAGTGTCCTGGTCGGGGTCTGCTATAGACCGCCGAACCAGGATGAGGAGACGGATGAGGAATTCTACAGGCAGCTGACAGAGGTTGCAAAATCATCAGCTCTTGTACTCGTGGGGGACTTCAACTTCCCTGACATATCCTGGAAGCACAACACAGCCCTGAGAAAGCAGTCTAGGAGGTTTCTGGAGAGCGTGGAAGATAGCTTCCTGATGCAGCTGGTTAGTGAGCCTACCAGGGGAGGTGCCCCGCTAGACCTTCTCTTCACAAACAGAGAAGGACTGGTGGAGGACGTGATCGTCGGGAGCTGTCTAGGGCAGAGTGACCACGCAATGGTGGAGTTCACTATTCTTGGCGAGGCCAGGAAGGGGACCAGTAAAACCGCTGTATTGGACTTTCGGAGGGCTGACTTTGAGCTGCTCAGGACACTGGTTGGTGGAGTCCCTTGGGAGGCGGTTCTGAAGGGCAGAGGGGTCCAGGAAGGCTGGGCGCTCTTCAAGAGGGAAGTCTTAATGGCGCAGGAACGGTCTGTTCCCACGTGCCCAAAGACGAGCTGGCAGGGAAGAAGACCGGCCTGGCTCAACAGAGAATTGTGGCTTGATCTTAGGAGGAAAAAGAGGGTTTATAAGCTTTGGAAAAGTGGGCAGGCCACTAAGGAGGACTTTAAAGAAGTAGCGAGGCTGTGCAGGGACAAAATTAGGAAGGCCAAAGCTCATCTGGAGCTCAATCTGGCTACTGCCGTTAAAGATAACAAAAAACGTTTCTATAAATACATCAACACAAAAAGGAGGACTAAGGAGAATCTCCATCCTTTACTGGATGCGGGGGGAAACTTAGTTACAAGAGATGAGGAAAAGGTGGAGGTGCTCAATGCCTTCTTTGCCTCAGTCTTTAGCGGCAATACCGGATGTTCTCTGGATACCCAGTACCCTGAGCTGGTGGAAGGGGATGGGGAGCAGGATGTGGCCCTCATTATCCATGAAGAACTGGTTGGTGACCTACTACGGCACTTAGATGTGCACAAGTCGATGGGGCCAGATGGGATCCACCCAAGGGTACTGAGGGAACTGGCAGAGGAGCTGGCCAAGCCACTGTCCATCATTTATCAACAGTCCTGGCTATCGGGGGAGGTCCCAATCGACTGGCGGCTAGCAAACGTGACGCCCATCTACAAGAAGGGCCGGAGGGCAGACCCAGGAAACTACAGGCCTGTCAGTTTGACCTCAGTGCCAGGAAAGCTCATGGAGCAGATCCTCCTGAGAGTCATCATGCAGCACTTGAAGGGGAAGCAGGCGATCAGGCCCAGTCAGCATGGCTTTATGAAAGGCAGGTCATGCCTGACGAACCTGATCTCCTTCTATGACAGAGTGACGCGCTGGGTGGATGAGGGAAAGGCTGTGGATGTGGTCTACCTTGACTTCAGCAAGGCTTTTGACACCGTCTCCCACAGCATTCTCCTCAAGAAACTGGCTGCTCTTGGCTTGGACTGGCGCACGCTTCGTTGGGTTAGAAACTGGCTGGATAGCCGGGCCCAAAGAGTCGTGGTGAATGGAGCCAAGTCCAGTTGGAGGCCAGTCACTAGTGGCGTCCCCCAGGGCTCGGTGCTGGGGCCGGTCCTCTTTAATATCTTCATCGATGATCTGGACGAGGGCATCGAGTGCACCCTCAGTAAGTTCGCAGATGACACCAAGTTAGGTGCGTGTGTCGATCTGCTTGAGGGTAGGAAAGCTCTGCAGGAGGATCTGGATAGGCTGCACCGATGGGCTGAGGTCAACTGCATGAAGTTCAACAAGGCCAAGTGCCGGGTCCTGCACCTGGGGCGCAATAACCCCAAGCAGAGCTACAGGCTGGGAGAGGAATGGTTGGAAAGCTGCCAGGCAGAGAAGGACCTGGGAGTGATGGTGGATAGTCGGCTGAATATGAGCCAGCAGTGTGCTCAGGTGGCCAAGAAGGCCAACGGCATCCTGGCTTGTATTAGGAACAGCGTGACCAGCAGGGCTAGGGAGGTGATCGTCCCCCTGTACTCAGCTCTGGTGAGGCCGCACCTCGAGTACTGTGTTCAGTTTTGGGCCCCTCGCTACAAGAAGGACATGGAGGTGCTTGAGCGGGTGCAGAGAAGGGCGACGAAGCTGGTGAGGGGCCTGGAGAACAAGTCCTACGAGGAGCGGCTGAGGGAGCTGGGCTTGTTCAGCCTGGAGAAGAGGAGGCTCAGGGGCGACCTTATCGCTCTTTTTAGGTACCTCAAGGGAGGCTGTAGCGAGGTGGGGGTTGGCCTGTTCTCCCACGTGCCTGGTGACAGGACGAGGGGGAATGGGTTTAAGTTGAGCCAGGGGAGTTTTAGGCTAGATGTTAGGAAGAACTTCTTCACTGAAAGGGTTGTGAGGCACTGGAACAGGCTGCCCAGGGAAGTGGTGGAGTCACCATCCTTGGAAGTCTTCA
Organism: Aythya ferina; assembly: GCF_964211825.1. Taxonomy (NCBI): domain Eukaryota; kingdom Metazoa; phylum Chordata; class Aves; order Anseriformes; family Anatidae; genus Aythya; species Aythya ferina. The sequence continues at coordinate 26,803,630 of NC_140298.1, forward strand.
AAAGACGTTTAGATGTAGAGCTTAGTGATATGGTTTAGTGGAGGGCTGTTAGCGTTAGGTCAGAGGTTGGACTCGATGACCTTGAGGTCTCTTCCAACCTAGAAAATTCTGTGATTCTGTGATTCTGTGATTCTGTGATATCACTTGCATAAAGTTGAAGGTAAGAGCTAAGAAAAAGACCTATGTAGCACAACTTGCAAGTAAAATTCAGATAGATGTGATCAAAATTGCAATCCGAACTAATTTGATATTAATTTAAAAAATGTCTGAATCTTATCTACATCTTGCACATGAAGAAATTAGCTAAGTATCCAACTTCAGTCCCTAGCATCTTGCACTAATGTTTTGTGTTCTGCCATTAAAAAAAAAGAAAAAAAAAAAAAAAAACAAACAGTAATTGCTCTTCCTCCAACAAACCTATTCCAGGTTGCTGCTGCAGGTTTGGAGTCATTGCCCCATCCCTCACGACTGTAGCCCTTGGAGCAGGAGTCCTGTCTGTGGGTGCCTACTGGCATCAGTGCCTCCATGAATCCCTGAGGCTAAGGGGTTCAATGTTCTTTATGGACAACTCCGGGTATTGCCTCACTTACCTGGGGAGAGAATTTTGGCATCCGAGTTTAGCATCACACTGGAAGTGAATGACCTGCTTCGGGAATCAGGTATCTGTACACTGGGCACTACAGCATCCAGCAAATAGAGAAATATATATATGCATGTATATGTATATACACAAAGAATATCTCCTATGAAACAGTGTTTTATTGAACGAGTTATACCTCAAGGATTCAGAAATACACAGGCAGTACTGTCTTAAAAGAAAATTAATTTTCATGATGTTTCTTGCTGACTTACTGGGTATCACTGACTCCTGTCTGCTGGTGGCAGTGCTTAATTGGCTGCTTCTGCCTCTTGTGCCTGACTTCTTTCTCACATACACACATACACTGCAAATCCTGCGCAGTAGCTTTTTGTAGATAGTTTCAATTACTTATTCTTTCAGTCCAGAGCAGGTTAAATTCCTGTATTCACTTATTCACTTACCCATATTTTAGCAGGCTCTTGTATTAAAAACAACAAGAATAAAACAAACAAACAAACAAAAAAGTCACAGAAATTTAAGCACCAAAATTACATTCTTTTACATTCTTGAAATAAACCAGCACAATACACCCAACTTTGCAAAAAATAAATAAAATGAAAACAACTCACCATATGGGATTCTGTCAAGCTCTGTGCCTGTGGGTGTAGGCTAATGATCACAATCCACCTCTTTGTAGATGAATGTTTTATTTTATTTTATTATTACTTTTTTAAATATATAAGAGCAAAATAACAACAACTAAAATAACAACAACAATAATAATAAAAAGGAATATCTCAGTATTTCTCATACTTGATGTTTTCTATGCAACTGATATATATGAACCCAGATTAATATATTCAAGAGTGTGTACAACCTCCTCTTGTCCACCCACATATACAAGGGCAATTATAGCCTAAATGACAAGATGAGTATCTAGGATTATCTTCTGCCAGTATTAGTGTTTTTTATTGCAGAAGGCCATTTAGTCTGCATAACAGGGACAAGAGAAGATCCCTGATAATTTTATACATTCCATTTAAGCTGCACTGTATCTTTTAGACAGACTATGTTTTGGTTAGAATGGTTTAAAGAATGGAGAATTCTGTATTTTCCTAGGTAAATGTTTTGGTACCATGTTTTTTATTCTTGTTACTAAATTGCATATAATTTCTACTCTGAATTTGTCTAAATTCAATTTCCAGGCATTGGATTTCATTATCCTTATTTTACTAAATTAAAGAAGTCATTATAGGAAGTCTTCTCTCCACAGAGGTATTTCGAAGGCCATGATCACATCACATGTTAGACTAATTAACTACCCTGAGTCTCTTAATTCTCTCTAGACCTCAAATCAAGTTTGTAGCTCTTTCCCAAACTTTTCTAATCTTTCAGCATCCTTTTCCAAAGTGCGAATAGATTCAGACACATCTGCCCACTGGAGTCTCCCCATTACAGCATATGACTGTTGTGTCCCTGTCCTTCCTTGGAAATCCTGAGCTCAAACATCCAAGGTCTGTCCATGTTCACCTTTTTTAATTACAACGCTGCAGTGGAAATTTACATGTTTGGCTCCTAGATGCCTGACTTTGTATTTAGATATGTGAAAAGGCATTTCCCTCTGATAAACCTGTATAATTGCTTTGTCCTCAGCAACGTATAGCATTTTACTATTTGTTTTTTTGTGTGCGTGTAATTTAATATTGTGTAATTTAAAACTGATAAAGACTTTGTATGTTCTATAGATCATCTTTAGGGTTACTGAAAACCACCAGCCTGAGGAGATCAATAAATACATTCGCATGAAAGGATTATACTATTTTTTCTGTTATCCAGTTTTAATACATATACTAATCACTCTTTGCTTTGTAAAAGAAAGTATCTTATAGGACACATCAAAGGTTTTGAACATGTTCAACCTTGATACAATATGCTCTTACTAAACAAACTTCCAGGTTTGATTGAGAACAGAATCCAATTTGTTTCACAGGAGTAAGTTCTGCACCCAAACCACTTGGATTTGCAAGAGCTCTTCTCCCACCCATTGGATACCCTGGATGAGCAGCCCTATAGTCGACTGAATATGAGCCAGCAGTGTGCTCAGGTGGCCAAGAAGGCCAACGGCATCCTGGCTTGTATCAGGAACAGCGTGACCAGCAGGGCTAGGGAGGTGATCGTCCCCCTGTACTCAGCTCTGGTGAGGCCGCACCTCGAGTACTGTGTTCAGTTTTGGGCCCCTCGCTACAAGAAGGACATCGAGGTGCTTGAGCGGGTGCAGAGAAGGGTGACGAAGCTGGTGAGGGGCCTGGAGAACAAGTCCTACGAGGAGTGGCTAAGGGAGCTGGGCTTGTTCAGCCTGGAGAAGAGGAGACTCAGGGGCGACCTTATCGCTCTCTATAGGTACCTCAAGGGAGGCTGTAGCGAGGTGGGGGTTGGTCTGTTCTCCCACATGCCTAACTTCTTTACTGAAAGGGTTGTGAGGCATTGGAACAGGCTGCCCAGGGAAGTGGTGGAGTCACCATCCCTGGAAGTCTTCAAAAGACGTTTAGATGTAGAGCTTAGGGATATGGTTTAGTGGGGACTGCTAGCGTTAGGTCAGAGGTTGGACTCGATGATCTTGAGGTCTCTTCCAACCTAGAAATTCTATGTAGTGCATGCACAGCTGAGCCTGCCCCCTGCACCACGCAGGCAGGGCTGAGTCTTGACTAGCCATCTTTATTGACATACATCTATTGCTTTCCTGCAAGTCTTGCAGTGTTTATTTCACTGCTTTCATTCAACCTCCTGTATCTTCAAAATGAGGTAGCCTGCAAAAAGTATTTGGAAGCCTAACTTCTGCACAAACAACAAATGTGAAGCACAAAACGGACCCCACTTTATGTCATTTTTGACTTACTTTTCCAGTCCTAAGCACATTAAATTTCACTCCAAAACTATAACATAAGTAACAACAAAAAGCCATAATTTTAAATTGATTTAGTCTGAAAGTGCCCCTGTAAACTTATTTGCTCTTTGCTTAGGAGAACAAGTGCCCAGAATTGGTCCGTGAAACATCACTTACCTAGCAGGAGAGGGTTTGGGTTCAGTACGGTGTAGAAAAGATGAGAGCAAGAATATCAGAGTCTGGACTGCACCACAGCCGCTGCATCAGGTCTTGCTCTAGGGTCTCATAACAGAAGCTGGAGATGGAGATCAGGAAACCAGCACAAGGCCAGCCTGATATCAGTATTCATCTGGGTGCTGCTGATCAGGAGGTTCAGGATGAAGGTTATTTTCTCCTTGTAAACGCAACACTAATTTTATCTGCAGTTCTCAGAGTGAACATGGTAGTGGAATGCACAACGGCATTTCCACCCTCACTTCTTGGAACACAGCTGCACTTTAAGAGCATGGAAAAGGGTACCTTGACTACTAATTTCAGGATTCAACAGTTACCTCAAGTATAAAGACAATGCATTTGAAAAATACACGTGACAGATTTCCTGTAGATTAATGAATATAATCATGAAGAACAAATTAAATGAAAGAGACTTCCAGAGAGAGTAAATTCACTTAACAATCTGTAGAAAGGGTAATTTATATCTAAATATAGCTCTGTTGAGGATGAGCATCCATGAACCCATAGCTTTTTCTTGTATCTAGGACAGAGTTTTCTACCTTTCTAATTTCTTTGAGTTTTTGCTTTTCCTTCTCAAAATAGCAAACTGATAAAAATATTACAACTGGACTTTTTAAAACTGAAATAGGATGACTTTCCTCCCTCACTATAGCAACCTCATTCACCACCGTCTCAGAAATTACAGTGAACAGGTTTCTGTGGGCAAATGTACAGTTTCCTTATACAACGCAATAAACACTAAATTTGACCCTGGTCTCAGTTAATTAATATTGTATATACTAAGGAAGTAGCTGAATGTTCTGTCAGGGCAAACATTATTTCATTTTATTATTTCATATCAAGAGTGCGTAACTGGAGAAACAATGGGCTCAGATATTAATATGTAAGCACATGTAGCCCAAACTTCAGAAGTGATCTTTGTAGTAGGGAAATGGTATTGCTTGTTGGCTCCTGACAAATTGGAGAACAGGTTGAAAGCTCCCTGTTGCAAAATGTTTTTTTCAAAACAGAAAAAGATTTTTTTCTTTTCAGGTAGAACAGAAATAGTCTTAATATCATTTGAAAATTTTCCAGGCTAGAGACATAGTCTCCTGTCCTAAGTCTTATTCGAAATGTAAGTCATCATTTCCTTTGACCTTAATGAAAGCAGTGTGGCTAAATCCAGGGTAATCATTTTTACGAGACAGAGCTACATCTTTTCAGCATACTTGCATAATAATCAGCTGAAACAAATTTTCAGTAATGTCAGGGTAGCAGAGCTGCAGAACATACCAAAGTCATGGTCTGTACACTCATTTGCCACGTTTATCTAGATAACTAGCTTTTATTCAAGATGTCAGAAACAGAGAAGTCACACTTAAGTTTTAGAAAGCAGTTATTCTGGGAGCTGTTACTCTAAGTACTCTTTGACTAATAATATATCAATGTAATATGATAACTATGGACTTAATTCTGCAACAGTTACCGGGGAAGTGCTTCTTATTTACTCAGCTGTGAAAATAAATTCAGATATTCCCTTAATAATTGTCAGAAATATATGGCTACGCTAATAGTGTGTATTGAGGATGAGTTACAACAAATAAGTTTATTTGGGAATATTTCCAGCAACATATAGAATTTCAGATTTCATAAAATATTTTCTTTGAACAAAATGCACTACTTTTATGAAGCTATCCCCAATCTTGTGCATAATATTTTTATGCACAAAAGAACTATTAATATTTTTAATAGTTCTTTTAGAAAGCCGATAGATCTAATCAAAGCTTGCATAATTTCTATTTATCATTTAAGAATGTTAGCAAGACTCCACTAAAGAAAAACACCTCTTGCATATAGTATACCTTAGCTCATTACTGAAAAATGTGGGCTGGTTCTGCTACACAATTATTAAGAATATTAGTGGTAGCTACAAAGTTATTTGCATCCATAAATGAATATCAAAGCTCTTTAGATTTATATTTATTCAAATTTCATGTTTTTATAGCAATAGTAACAATGCAATTACTAAAGCAATTGATTTATGAAATTTTATTCCTACTAAAACCATAGCCAGTAACTACAGACTAGATTGATGAGTCACAATGGAAAACCAAAATGAAGAGAGTTAAGAAGCAAGGTACAGGACTATTCAACTTCTGGTGGCAGGTGCTGGGGGTTCTTCCTCACACAATCTTTAAACCACAACAGAACCTTACAGGTGTCCAAGTTATAACTAAAAATGCCTCTTCTAAATGATAATGCATCTGAGTGTAGTAAGAACTACAGTGCAAAAGACATTTATTTATTTATTTATAAAGGAAAAAAAAATATTGCAGTGAGGTTGGAGTACTGAAATTCACAAAGCCCAGGACATAACCTCTTTGGTACAGCATTCTGGGACATCACTTATGCTAATATAAGTGCCACCATCAAAAGCACTGCATTTGAAAGTCATTGTGCAATAACTACATGACAAACTAATATTTATCCCTATAATCATGCCCATTGTGAATTCCAGTGAGTTCACAAAAAAATCACACAATGCCTCTGCTCATTAAAATGTAAAATTGGCATCATACCTGTTGATATGTTTCTGACAGGTATATTCAAGACACATTTACATATACTTGGAAAGACGATCCTTCTAAATCCCAAACCCAGATAGCCGGCCCACAGCCTGAAAGCCTGTCTAGGTGATGTGCGTGTCTACACTGGACTTGTATCACTCTCCACCTCAGCTGTGACTTTGCCTGTTGCTTTTGTTTGCTTGCTTTTCCTTGCTTCTCCTTAGTATTTTTTTTTTTCTTTTTAGCAGGCAGATGTGACTCCTGCATTGTTACTAAGGAAAGCTACAACTTATTAAATTGTGTTTTTTTTCACAGGATTTGAAATATTTATTCAGAAGAAGAATAGAAGTGATTTTTTCGTGTTATTTCTATGCTCTACAAAAGGTAAGGAAAGCATTGCCTTTGTGAGTGTGTCAGTTGAAAGGTATCTGCTGGAATCCAGGTATAAATTTCCTAGCTCCTGGGTTTCAGAAAGCACAGTTAGACTGGGACCACCTCCCTATAGCCTTTATCACCTGTGGAGCTGGTAGAAGGCAGTCACAGCACTGGTATACGCTAACTTCATATGTGGTCTGCATATAATGTATATAATGCATGTGTATACATGAGTGCCTGTGCATGTGCACCTGTGTGGAGAATAGCTCCACACCTCATGTAACTGTAGTGCGCTCGCCAGCAAAATCTGCGCAACAAGCATTATCTGCTCGGCCATGCCTGGCTGTGCAACAGACGCTCTGTCTGAGCACAGGCACTCTCTGAGCGTGAATTAGGTTACCCTCTGTATGAAAAGCAATTTATCGATCTAGCCCCTGATAGATTTCCTTTTCACTCAGTTTTTACCTACTCTTAGCAAGCCATAGGGCTGCAAAGGGAAAAATTCAATATCTGCTGTTCCTATTGGGAACTGTATATCTGGAAGACCCAGAGCATTGTGTTTTAAAAGCATCTGAACTTGCAAGAGGGATCCTATTTTGCACCAGGAAGAAATAAAAGAATTAAAACCAAGAAAAATCTGCAGCTTGCTTCTTTTTGGATGTCAGGAGACCTAGATTTAAATCCTTAATTTCTCAGAGCCAAATCAGAGAGATGAATTTAAGCATGTCCTGAGTCTTCACTGTAAACCATTTATCCATTACTTCTTATAAAAAGGATTTGCTTGTCACTGCATAAAACAGACACACACACACACACAAAAAAAAAAAAAAAAAAAAACTTAAATCTCAGTTATATTGCCATCTGTAGTTGTTTGAGATATATACTGCTAATGGGATGTCTTCTAAAGAAGAAATTTTCTTCACTTGAACAATGCTCCAATTTGTTAACAAACCTGTTTATGAAGTTATTGTTACACCAGGAAGATTTCAGCTTTTCTGTTTGCTTTTAAAATGAAGCTAATTCACTTTTGAAAGCTTTTGTGTCATCCTAGTGAGGCGTGCTGGCTGATGTTTGGGATGAGAGTCCCACTTTTTCTGTGCATGACTTCCTTTTTCCTCCTCTCACTCATGCCCAGGTGCAGATTATATCAATTTAGTCTTTTTTTTTTTTTTCTCTATTCTCCCTTGATTTATATTCTAACATAACCATGTCAGACAAGCTGTTGCAAATCCTATCTTTGCCTAACATTTGTGGCATGCTAGACTTAGGCTTTGGTTTTGCCATGGGATCTGACAGCATGCATGTGCCTCTGCAGGGAAGGGCTCTGACCCGGTGGTGCCAGGGTCAAGCTGTTTGCCCTGCCTGTTGCATTACCTGTGAGTAACCACCTGGCCTCCCCCTGTTCAACTTTCTTTGCTTTCATGCCAGCAAAACAAACATTAACAACTTTTTTTCCCTCTTCTTTATTGCCTTATTGTCTTATTGTATTATTGCTGCCTTAGTGATATCAGGTGAGTGATATTGGCAGCATTATATCCATGAATGCCAAAATACTAACTGCTTGCTGCCACAGGACACTATAGTGTTCACATTCCTAGGACTCATTGCTTTCACATCAAATATGAGGAGCTCTGCTATGTTTAATGCAACTTAATAATTAAAAAAATAAAAAAGACTAGCATTAATGATAAATGGCTGCAAGCATACATTAAGCCCTGTATAAACATATGGAGAGAGATGCAGGATTTTGTGACTTCAAATACTCAGATGCACTCAACTTCATATTTACAATGAATTACATTCTTCCACAATAGTAGTAATACAAGGAAGTTTATTTTGTCATGCTCAGATTTCAGAAAATAATGTCTTCAAGTAAAACTTCCCCATCCTCAGTAGAACAAGCAAGCCTTTGTATGTTCCAGTACTGACACAGAATGCAGATTGTGAAGAGCATCTTAAACATGGAAAGAAATAAATGATTGTATGATTTTAATATTTTAATATGATTTAATACAGGATACAGCAAAACATACAAGGCAGCATTTCTTCAGCAAAGTCTGAAAGGCCAGGGAAGAAACTTACTATGAAAATTACACCATAGCCTTTGTCAAATAGTGGAGATAAATTATCTGAGTTAACAGAAGGGAGCAGACTGTGTTTGATGGTTACAGAACGGGAGTTGAAGTTAAAGAACAGCACCAAGACAGAAGGAAAGAATTCAGAGTACTGGGGGTCAAGAACATGTATTTAAAGAGACAGACTATAGGTGGGAGCTTTATTCCCATTTCTGCCTTTTACTTGCAACATGACCTTGAGTTAGTCTCTTGATTTCTCTGATTTCTCTGGTTTGGCAAAATGCCCATTACCATTGCCCATTTCCCTTGCACAAAATGCCCATTAAACAAAAGAAGATTCCACTGATTTTTTTTTCCCATTGGAAACAAAGGAACACTGAACCACCAAGCATTTTAAGTAAAGAAATACTGAAAATTTAAAAAAAATAATAAAATAAAATTCCATATTGAATTCTTTATTTACATTTCCCATCAAGTATGAAATATTTTCAAGGTCTGCAAGCACCTTCTGCAAAAACATTTGTCAAAACACCATTTTGCCATCAAAAACAAATTTTACTAAAAAAAGTGTAGAAAAAACTTGGCCAACCAGCAACATTATAACATGCCTGTCCACCAACATAACATGATACAAGAGTTGTGGGTGCACAACCGGGTGCTGTGGAGGGTGATTGCGAAGTGGCAAGTGAGACCATGCCCTCCCCAGCAAAGGCTGCAGTCCCACAGGAGCCAGACAAGACCAGCAGGCCCTGGGCTGGCAGCCAGGGCCACCACCAGTCTGTGGAACCAGCAGGACCAGGGTGAGGCTGGTGAGGCAAGTGAGCTGGCCTGGATTCACCAGGTGCTCAGGTGGGCACAAGGATAGCTACAGAGCTGCTTGGGCAGGGAGTCAGGGAAAGGTTTGAGCTTAAGTGATAGTGCTGAGCAAGGCTTCTCATGGCTCCTTCTCATGCAGCTCTTACTAGGAGATACCCAGAACTTGAGATGAAGTCCTTTACCATACAGGCCATAAAACTGGCTAAGATATCATAGTCATAGGACGAGCAAGGAGGGGACACTGAAGGCTGATGCATAGAGTTGGCTTTGTTCAACACATGGCTTAGGGAATCTCCAAAGATTCATCCTGAAATGCCTTTCTTACTTCTTCATTTCCTGATGAAGGCAAAGAAATGTTTCTAACTTCTCATTTTCTTTGCAGGCTTGTTTCCCTTTCAAAGTTGAGTCCTTGCTTTATTTTATTTCCAACTTCCATGTGGACTTCTCAGAAGCTGAAAAGAAAAGAAAATAAGCATGAGTTAGTTTAATTTTATGTGGGACTTTTATTATGATGTGGGGCTTTTTTATCCCATCCTTCCTGAGGACAGCTGTAGTTCTCAAACAGCTGGTCCACAGGTTTGACTTTGATTGAGCCAAAATTGCAGTTGCTTTAATAATTTCTCAGTTTAACTGAGTCTTAAGTTGGTTCTTGAGAAAGCTAAGACAGATAAGGTATCCTCCCAGTTCTCACTCTGCTCTTACACCCTTGGTACATAAATAAAACATGGACAGTAGTTTATAACACCTCTAAAGTAATTTCTCTTGCTATCTCATTATGCTAGCTATTGCTTCTACTGGATCCAGCCTAGATAAACTGTTACTCCATGGACACAGCTACACCTTTCCCTTGTAGAGAAAATCCTAGATGACAGCAAACTTGTTTCCTGACCACCTTGTCATGTGCAGTCATGGTCTGGTAAGTGGACAGGAATTGCTGCTCTTCGGATTTAATATTTTGCGCTTGCTTTGGAAAGATATAAACAGAAGAAAATACAAAGCAGAGAAGAAAGATTAAATCATTCAAAGATAAATCTTTAATAGCTGTATGTAAACTCTGTAAATTAACTCATCTAGAGCAATTATACTTACTAGAAATAGCACGTTTTTTTTCTGATAGCTTCTTAAATATTTTTTGTTTGTTTGTTTGTAATCAAATGTTTCCTTTAATTACTGGATTACAAACTTTTAAAGCAATTATTGAAAGGGCACCATGCCAATCAAGCATCTGTGACACCACCAATTATCCCTGCCAAAGATACGTTTTGGTATGTCTTTTACCAAGGCTCCTACTTTAAATATCCTACATGACAAAAAGACCATGAGCTCCTTATTCTGTGATATGCAATCAAAATGGATCTTCCTTCCTTTATCTATCTTCTTTCCCTTCTAGAGATCGATAGTCCCTCAGTTAAATTTTTTCTGCACCATCTTGACTTTTTCAGAACTAGCCATTTCTCTGCACATAGATTAAGTCTTGGCATCATTCAGATAAAAATTTATATTATTATTATTATAGTTATTATATATATAGTATTTATCTTTTAAGTTATCAATTAGATAATTAAAAAAATAGACCTTTTAGAAGAAGGTATTATTTAAAAGAGAAAAGAATGACTTCTGTATATATGCAATTGGACACCCTAATTATTTTATATGATTTGAAAACATAAGAAGTTTTCAGCATGATGAGTCTAGCCTTCAGATGGATGATACTGGGTTTTCAATAGCAACTCTCCATAATGCATGTTAACCTGTTACCAAAACAGAACATTTTAATGCAACTCTCAATGTCTTCTTTATGAGTTTTAAACTGATGTCCACAGAAAGAGTTTGGAGGTTTTTCTTGTATCCTATGTTTGCAGATTGTCAAGTAATGGCTGTCCAAGGATGTTAAATGCTACCATGATATCTCTGAATTTTCTTGGCTGCTTGCTAACCAACAAGCATGCTCCAGCACTGCTTCTCTAGGCCATGTCCAGCATCAGTGGGACCGAGCAACAACATGTGAATACCCAGCCACACCAGTTCTTGTGCTTGTAACAATGCGTTAGTATGTTTCAAAGACATGAAAAACTGTATTTTTTTTTTTTTTTTCAAAACCAAACCCAGGCCTGCCTTTCTTCCTTTCTTCCTTTTTTTCTGATATCTGTCATTCTACCTATCTATCCATTTTGGTACATTACAAAGTTTTTAATTTGAAGGCAAGCACTAAAAACAAACATTTTGAGCTTTTATTTCTGTTCTGAGTGTACAGCTTACTCCTAAAATTCAGTCCATCAATACCAATACTTTTTCATTTCACTGAGAGTCTCTAAAGTAGTGTTACTGAAAAATATGTAAAGTACTACTTTATCATGCAGTCTTTGTCCCTCATTAGACATATACGGACTCATTTTAAAACAATTAACAAGGGCAATATGGCTTTTGCTGGGTCCTGGGATACAAGCCAGGAGCAAAATACGAGAATATTTTCCCAATAAATTAGGAGAAATCTCTTCTTTTATAGTATAGTGTGTAGTGTTGAATGTGAGCTGGACATACGATTTGAAATGACTGTATGACTTAAAAATACAGTAAGTAAACAACATCATAATGGGGAAAGACATGATATAGGCAATTTACAAAATGTGCGAGCATGCAAATCACAGGTAAGAAAGCAAATATGTGTAAAATGTTTTTACATGTAAAGCTGGAATTTTCCTTCAAATAACATAAAATTGTGATCAACATGTAAAGAAAAACAAACAAACAACACCTTACAGAGGTTACATTTCATCGTTTGGGGGGTATGTCTAGATGGGAAACCTCTGTGTGAACATCGTTTCAAGGTGAGTGAAACATCATATAGGAATAAATGTGTTGTTGCTTCTAACATAAAATTAAACTTTTGAGAGTAAAAACAAACAAACAAAAACCCCACCCTGTAACACCCTGTTTTTAATGTATATATAAGGATAAGATCCTTAAACTACCTTTGTGGCTTCTATTCTGGTTCATTTCTTACTTCTGAAACCTTTCATGTTTATTGTTTCCCTACCACATAATTTCCTATACCCATAAGTAAAATGAAGTCAAACACATTGCCTATAGTGGTTTCTCACATTTGCTAAGCTTTTACTTATTTTGTTTTCTCTCTGAAGGATATTTTATACTATTTTTTGTACAACTATATGCCATTTAGCATCTATAGGCTGACTAAATGAATTAACATTAAATGATAGGGCAGTAGCAGCTGTACAGCAGGAACAAATGCTGAAAGTGCAGCCTGCTTTCAGTGCCTGCTCAGGGAGCTCTTGATATAAAAAGGCTGGCCTTCATAGGCTCATCCTTTTGTAGCTGTTTTCTTTATGTTTTCTATGGTATTTGCACCTTGATCTCCATCAGGCTTACAGTTTTTCAGACATACTTCCATAGCCCTATGGAACTGCACAGCGTGCAGCGTGTGACAGTAACCTATTGACTCCTATTGATTTGGGTGTGTGAGCACAGTGTAACTTGCACTCACAGAACCTCTTTGGATGTGCTGTGAAGTCAGAGGTTTTCCAGTCATTTTTCACTCAAGTGAATGCACAATAGTCTTGCTGTGCCAAAAGATAAGACTATATCACACTAAGTGGTAATGTTTGTATTTATACTTAGAGCCATAATACTGCAGTGGCACAGCTAACAGCTGCAAGGTAGGCAGTTCTGGAAAAAAAAATGTTTCTACAAACTGTAAAATTTCATTACTTCTGCTGCTACAAGATCCTGGCTTTGCTTTCCTTAGGGCTTCATCTAATGCATCTGAAAGGGTAAATGTTTTCCCTTTTATAAAAATTTTGAACACAATACATAAGAAAGTTAACCAGAGCAGTTAATCTAACAACCTGTTTTGTCATTTTATATTAGCATCCCATATCTAGCAGTCACTGTCTAACAACATGTGATTTTGTAGTAGTTCATTTCCTACTCTTTAACTGACCCTGATCTCTATAAGACACATGCATGCTTATCAGCATAAATATGTACATTTTAGGCCTTGGCTTCACACAACGACAAGATCAAATATTTACACAATATACACAATAAAATCCTCCATTTATTAGTGTGATTCATGTTTAATACCAGTATGTAACAGATTCATGTCAGTGTCAGCATAGCCATATACTTGAACTTTTCATATGCTCAGAAATTTAAAAAAAAAAAAGAAGGGGGGGGGGGGGCAAAATCTGTATGTCTCAACTCTCTACTCTTGTAGGTGCTTTACCTTGACAATAATTGTTTCTAGAAGAGTCATGCGAACAATTTTGAGAGGCAGTGACCATGAGCAAAATCAAATTGTACAAGATGTTAGGATCAGTCATAATCATAACATGAAGAGTAAACTAAAAGATAAAAATTAAGAGAAAAGACTGGCTTAATTTGTTTTTATAATATAAGCTTTGCCACACCCTTTACTTGAATCTCTTCTGATTTAGTGAAAAAAAAATAAATATATGTGAGTTTCTCAAACAATTATCCTAACTAATTAAAATATAATGTCATCCGCTGGAATGCCTCAGAAGAATATACTGTTTTATGGGCATGACTTCTGCATATGGATATTAATATGAACATAGGAAATGTATGAAAAATCTACTACTCTGAAGCAGATAATTAGCTTCATATTGAAAACTGTTTAAAAAAACTCTTGATCTGTGAACCTTTTGATTGTATAATTCCCATAAAATTAATTATACTGTGAATTCAGAAGAGTGGGACTTCAGCACTTATAAGCTGTTCATGCTGCAATTTTTATTCAAGTCTCTCAAAATAGATCACAAATATTAATTTATTACAACCCAGGAACCCAAGGAGAAAAAAAAAAAAAAATAAAAAATAAAAAAGGTCAACAGAACCAATGCTTCTCCTGGCAGCCCCAGCACAGAAGTGAGCATTTTGCAGGGGCACTGGGAAACAGCTTCAGCCATGCAGACTGAATATATAGATTTTTTCCGATTGAATGTGAGGGTCCTAGGGAAGCAGCCAAATACTTTTCCTACATTGCTGAACTACAATGATTTTGATGTAGAGATGCACCTGAGTACACCTACAGGGACTTCTGTGAGAATTTAAGACTTATGATGATGCAGGCCAACCATTATTGCCTTAATGTTTAAATTTTTTCAAATCTCAGCAGGACTGTACTTTTTGCTTTCTAGTCTGCAGCATGATGTGCTCTATTGAGTGGTACAGCATAGAAATACACTTTTTCCTGTATTGAGTGAATTGGAAAATCATGTGTTTTTAATTAGCTGTAAAAGGACACTAGGACAGCTGGTGTTACAAAGCATATGAAAAGTCTTGCCTGGCTTTGCCTTTGCACTTGCAGAACCAAACAGTTAAGTGCCTGCTTTTCTGCAGTGAGTGATGAATGAGAATTGTGTGGCTTGGGGAAGACGTGGGGTTTTAAACACAGGCTCTTCCCATTTCACTTTGGTGCTGCTGGGTGGCTGCTAATTTACTCCTGCTCTATTGCCTGTTTCTGGATCATTACTGAAACTGTGTTAGTCATAGGCTCCCCAAGATGTTTTACAACATTTCTTGAATCACAAACAGCTGGTGTGCTGTGACAGCATACCATACAGTTCCAGTCCTCCTCAGTCTGTCTTCTGTGTTCCTGGGCAGGACAGGGCAAGCCCAGTAGCCTGCAGGGAGAGAAGAAGGCAGCCCCCCCTAGAGTGGGATGTCTGCCTGCTGCTCGCCTGCAAACTGGGGACTGGGTTGCAAGCTGAGATGGGCAGGAAATCAATGTTAATGGCAAATGAATGTTTTCTGAGTTTTGCCACAGTTTGGCCTCAGCCTTTGGAAGTATATACGAACAACTTTTCCCCTTCCCAACTCATGGGCACGTGGGCTAAAACTGGTTTGAATTTTTCCTATTTTCAGTTTCCCATCCTCACTGTGACTCTCAGATTCTCATCTGTTCAAAACTGGTAGCATTCACAGAAGCTTCTCAGACTTGGACTCCCTTCAGTATCCAACACCAGCACTCACCATTGTCATGGCATGGAAATGGAAGGTGTATACAAGTGCTAAATAGCCAGTATTATTCATTGTTCTTAAAATTATATAGCCTTGAAGATCTGTGCACATCAAGCTTTAGACTCTGGACATGAGTTTCATTTTCATTATACTGAAATAGTTTCATGTACTGTGTTCTGGGTGCTTACATGAAGGGTTTCCATATTTTGGTAACTAATCTGATATTACTACAGAACACTGCAGAAGTGTGGAAATCCAGACTAATATTGCAGCCACCTATCCATATGCTATGCATTGGTACATCTTCAAAATGATTCCTCTAAAGCCTTTTATCCTCCTCCCAATTTCTAAGTCACTACACTTTCAGAACAATTTACTATTTTTTTCTAGTAAAAAGAATGGAAAAATGAATTATTTAATATAGCAAAGATTAGCAAACACATACTCTTTGACAAGTTCCAGGTCAATCATTCGGATATATTACCTGCATCTTAAAGGTGAAGTTTCTCAGGAGTTGGATGAATTGGCAAAGTGCTGAGTTGTCTCTGTTGCAATGTTGCAATCACCTTTTCCAGCTCATTTGATACTCCACTGCAGAATTTCCTCAGTGTGTTCTCTGTAAAAGAACTGGACTCAATCAATTTCCATTAGTGAGAAAGCTATCTCTCAAAAAAGCCATCTTAACTCAACATAGCAGAAACACAATTTAATTTATTTAAATCTTTAAAAAATGAAATTCATGTTGGCTCAAGAAGAACAAGTAACTGAGGCATGGAGTTGTTAAGGATAGGTGGATAGGTATTTTCTCTACTTATACTATTAAAAAAAATTACTTCTGGTCCACCAAAACTTCTAAACTTCATCCTTTCAAGGTGTTTTCCAAAACAACATCAAATAAGGTCTATATGTGCTGGCTTTTCCCCAGATAGTATACAGGCAACACCATAGGTGGCTGTCCACATAGATTTCACAGCAGCACATACAAATTCACCTACAGAGATGCAGTGGGTAGATCTTGGCCAGCCAACTGATGCTTACCCAGCTGCTCTCTCACTCCCCGTCCTCAACAAGACAGGGAAAAATGAAATGAAAAGCTCATGAGATAAGGATGGGGAGATCATTCACCAACTGCCATCATGTGAAAAATAGGCTCAACTTGGGAAAATATAATTTAATGTATTGACAAATAAAATAATTATTTTTATTACTTTTTATAACTAAATTAAAAGATGAGCCTCAAGAACTGAACCTTGCCAACCTAGGTAATCTGAAAGATTTTTGTGAGTTTAAAGTATTTGGTCTTAAATGTAAGAAATTTATGCTGAGCAACATAATCTGCCTCTGATTTCTGCCAAGTACTCTCACAACTTGGACATTACTGTGTCACCATTTACATCTGATTGATAGCCCTTCAGTAATTCAAAGCCAAAGATTAATGATCAAGTTCCCCAGTCTTGGTCACCTGATTCTGAAGGAAGGACTGTGATTTGAATTGTGGAGATTAAAAAAGGAAAATATTTTTCTTGTCTTGCAATGGCTGAAAGGTCATTCTTGAGCACAAGTGGTTTAAATAATTTATCGTGAGCTACTGAGTCATAACAGAGTTACTGATCTGTCTTTAACTACAGTGACATTCTATTTTTTCAACTCTGTATTTTTTTATTCTGCAGAAGGATTAAATAGCTCTCATTCTGTATTAACCAGAAATGTTTAAGTACATTGTAACTGTGTAATAATGCATCAGACCTGTACCTTTTATAGTCTGACTAACAGAGAAGTGCCTTGATGGGACTACTTGCTAAAAAGAAGTGTTCTGCTTGGGAACGCCATGCCTCTATCAGCTTTGAGTGTATCATTTATTTTCTAAGTAGCCTGTGCATACTCACTTTGCAACAGTAGATTATTTGAGATTCCGATGCTGATCTACTTTTTGAACTTCTGTGTTGGTACTGAGAGTCTTCATACCTCGTTAAACTTGTCTTCTTTATTTTGCATGCATCATTGTTTTGTGCAGTCCAGGGGGTTTGATGTATATATATGCCTCATTATGTATTTTAGTAACTCTGAAAAGTTGCCTAGATGTTAAAATAATTCTCACAGCTGCTAGAATTTTGAAGGTTTCGTTATGTCTTCAATAAAAATATCAACTATCAAAATCTTTTTCCCCCTACTAATATTACCACTTTCCTAATTTAAAATACTTATATGTCCTGAAAACATTCTGGATCATATTCCTTGAGAGAATATGAAAAAAGGACCCCTTCAGATGTGCATCTACCACAGTGTTTTTCAGTTTCTGACTGTTTTGAATGCAAAACTTTCCTTCATGATAACTGCAAATGCTTCTAGTTGCTGTGCAAAGCAGCTAGAACATCTTTCCTCTTCCCTCTGCTTTCTCTGCTTGCTTTTTTTTTTTTTTTTTTTTCCCTTTGTTTCTTGACCATGAACAACACTTATGGACAGGAGTTAAGGCCACTGCTGGGATATTGGTCTCATCATGAAGAAAAGGTCATCTCGGCAGAATTTCTGTAGTTCAAGAAAAAAGTCATATAAAACAGTCATATAAAAAGCAAGTGGGGAAAAATAAAACCACATCAGAATGGAAAGGAAACATAGGATCCTGCCATGTGGTGGTTGAGCTCCATGCAGAGCCAGCCCCCACAGTGGTCCTGTGTGGACAGAGCCCATTCCCAGCTGAGGGCACCAACCCTTGTGGGTCCCTCTGAGCAGTCTGGGGGCCCGTGGGCTGCCACGTTTCCACCCTTCCAGCTCTGAAGCTCCATTGCCCCCTCAGGCCTCTGGAGTCTCTTCCCTCGCAGTTTCCCCTTTTCTGTCCCAGTGTGCCCTGCCCAGACACCCTCCCCAGGACACCCTTAGGAGCCTGCTCCCTCATCAGGGCACGAGACAGAAGTTAAAGACAAACAAAAAAGGTGAAAGAAAACAAGCAATCACAATATTGAGAAGAAACAATGGGAAAACTGGTTTTAAAATGGAAGAGCTGCTGCTGCAAAGACTGTAGACTCAATTTGTACTTCTGCTGGGCATTAACAGGCAACAGAGGAGAATGGCTGTGTATTTATGTCTTTGTTGTATTATGTTGGGAAAGACATCTTCACTTCTGTGTGCCTCATTGTTAGATCTGTCATTATTATTACATCCATTTCAAAATTTGGGAATAATGATATTGAGCTTACAAAGGTGTTGAAAGGATTAATTAACTGAAATCAAAACATTACAAAAATCAGATTATTATGTTGTCAAATAATAAGCCTGGAACTAGAATTTCAGTTATGACTAGGCCAGTTTTATGCAGACAAGCCTCCACCTAAACACACTTTTCTACTTGCCCATGTTTTTCTCATATACAAACTGTCAGATGTTATAGTCAATGTTGCTTGAAATGATCTATCACTTTGGAAAATTGTGAACTACTGGCATCCTCATTTGACATTCTCTGAAACCTGGGAAATGTGAATGAAAGTGTATTTTCTAGATGCATTAAACATTAGAAAACTCTACATATTGTGTCTTGTTTCGTTTCACGTGTGCTTAGTGGTTGGCCTTAGTGATGGCCATGGTCATCAGCCAATAACGCAATTTTGGTTTTGCTCACACTATGAGAATCACATGGATTTATGGAGGGGTGTATGGTTTGCACTGATTTATACTGTGGAAAATCAGATAAAATGCAGCACTGGTAGATTGTGCCAGACTGACGATCCCTTTTTTTGGAGAAGATAAATACTTTTCTTGACAAGGATAACTCTGAAGATTTGATTTCTTCGGAGTTCAGTAAAGCTTTTGGCATGATGACACACAGGGAATTGTTCACTAAGCTGAAGAGGATGAGGATTAGTAAAATAATGTCAATACAGTAAGGCATGGGCCAAATGGGGGACAATGAAGTGTGTTGTGCTGACAAACCGTGGGGCTAGATGCATGCTGCTGGTGAAATTCCTCAGAGAGCAGCAGCTGTTCACCCTTGGCCAAAGGGAGGGAAGTGCCAGCTAGGGCTGTCGGTGAGGTGTTGTTCAGAGGCACTGCCGCTGCTGACTGACAAGTGTCTGGTGATCACTTGAAAAAAAATAATAAATAAAGGAGTAACCATAAGGTTATAGTAGGACATAAAGTGGGAAATACAGTAAGGGAAAGTGGTATAATGCCTGCAGGAGCTAAATACAGGAATTTCTGCCATGAGATGGGGGTTATCACCTGGAAACAGACAAAGCAAAAGAAATCCTTGCTGGTACAATTTGGCCAGAGGGTAACTGTTAGCCAGCAATGTGAAAACAGGAAACAAAACAAACCAAAACATCAGCTTACTGTCTAGGGCACTCCCACCTCTTCTGAGCTTTTTCTAACTGGTCATATTTAGTACTTCATCTAACAGAGGTATGTAATTTCACACATACTGAAGGAGGCTCAATTCAAAATAGAGAGGATACACAAAAGGCAGCTTGGATAAATGGAAAAGCGGAGGAACAATGTTAGAAAGCAAAGCTAGGAGAGGACAAGTTTAGCTTTGCAAAAGGAAAAGTACAGAGGGGGCTTTATAAAGATCTTAAGATATCCAAGACTGGTGAGCTAGCTGAAGTCAAGGCCAGTATCGTCACGAAAGACAAATGGGTATAAAGTATTCAGAAATAAATTGAGGCTTAAAATTAGAAGTTCCTAACTATTATAGCAATGAGGTTCTGGTGTCCCTGTGGAGCAAAAGGGAAGCAGGAAAAATTAAAAGACCATGTTAATCATCTGTACTTCTGAATGAAACTAAGCAACCTGATCCAATGTGATGAATGACACTACGGATGAGGAAGTGGTGCTGCCCAAGAAGGTCCTTCAAGGATACCTTCAAGGAGTGCTTAACTAAGATAACTGAGCTGATTTCCTGCTGAGCTTGTTTGGGTCTTAGCTGCAAGTAGACAGCCACAAAGCACCCTGAGGCTGACTGCACAGACTCCATGGACAGCAGTGGTGTGAACATGGGCAAGAAAAGTTCAGGAGAACAAGGAAGCAGAATTGGCATCAGCAAAGACCAGGCTGCAAATTCAGTGGTTCTCATTATGTAACAAGAAGAGCATGTTGAGCATCAGCTTATCTGGCTGTCCACTGTACTTCTCTATCTTCCTTGCAGCACTGCTCTCTTCGAGGGCTGGCATGGTCACGGTGGCTGGGTCTTGATCCCCCAAGGGAGTCCCATATGGCAGTTAAGTCCTACGCTGGCCAGCAAGTGGAGAAATAAACCGAGTAATTAAGAGATGGGCAACTTCTGGTTCAAGATTTGCTTCTTATTCCCATAGACACCTCAAGAAAAACAATTCAGTAATATTTTCAAGGTTAAAGAATATTCTTCTAATTAATCTTGACATCTGTGACTTTTTAAGAATGTTTTGAAGACCCATATTACGCCAGGAGCTGTACTATGAAGGCTTGAATCTCTGGTCTCTACTCAACCAAAGATCTTGTTAAAGTCAATGTATTATTACTACTATTTGCAAAAGGTACTGTTTACCACTGTGAAAGCAAAATTTATTCCCCTACTTTAGGCTTTCCTAAACAGTTCCTTGACTCTCTTGACACTTACTTCTTTATACAAGACATTGTCCAATGAGTGTTTTCTAGGATCATTGATTTTAGTGTGTACATGCTTGCTTTAAAGGCTCATTTTGCATGACTCAAGGTTAAATATATTTATGGTACAGAATTGTACTAGGCAGCTGGGTCTTGATTTATAAAGTATTGATAGGTGTTTAAAAACACAGCAAATTCAAAGACAAGCTGATCTCAGCTTGTGTTAAATCTTAAAAAACAAAACAAACAAACAAAAAAAAACAGTTTTCTAAAATATGTTCTGCATTATATACATAAATGATTTTTTTCCAAAGCCTCAGAAATTAATGAGGTTATGGTAGATACAAAGCTGTGTACTTTTTGACCCTGATGTAATCATACTGTGATTTACCGTTTGGGATCCACCCTCCTTCCCTTCCCCCTCCCTCCCTCCCCCCGTATGGTCTATGTGTTATTATCCACCTCAGCCTGAGATCATCTGAGCTGTATTTTGTGCAGTCCCCACTGGGAAGCCCTTAAACAAATGCAATAGCTAATACAAGAGACAAAGGGGAAAAGATGATCAAATTATCCAAGAATATTTTCAGCTACATCTTCAATGGCATAAAAAGAAACACGCTATTTCTAATACAATCTTGAAAACCCTGGGAGCATCCTGTGAGCTCACAGCAGGGCACTGGGTGCAGAAGCCCCAAGGCCAGCCCTGAGGAGTGGCCCGAGATGGCTCCATCACTGGGCTCTCGACTGCTTCAAACCCCCGCCCAACGTTACAGGGCATGGTGTGATTTCTGACACTGCTTTTAAATGCAGGGTAAAAGGAAAAAGCACAGGAGGACAATAAAGTAAATATATGCAGAGTTTGAGAGCAGAGGGATCTTTTCACCCCCCAAAATTCCTTTGGAATATGAAAATTGAGTACCCCAGACTTTACACACCCTTTTGCAGGTGCTGATGACCAGTCTGTCACTGTGTGTCTGGCAGCAGGTGTCGTATGGCAGTCCTGGTGTCAGGGCACTGGTGTAGTTGCTGGCACAAGGCCTGGCAGCTGGTGCCTGAACGGCGTGCACTGAGGGAAAACCCGGCCTGCTGGCCCAGCCACGTTGTTGTTGCTGCAGGGGAGAGGACCTCTGGCAAGCAGCTAATGCTTGGTCACTGACCATGCGTGGTGCCAGACAGACCCCAAGGCTATGAAATCTCTCTCTGAAGGTAGTGGGTACTTGAAATAACATTTAGGATGAAGTTAACGGGGAATCAGAGCCCTGCAAAGCATCCATCGCTGTGGTACTGGTATTTTCCAGGACACGTTTGTGGACGTATGCCTTACCTGTAGCCGAGAAAGACAGTATGGACGGATAAGACAGGACACAGCAGCTCCTTTGTCACAGCAACTCAATGGTGAGCAACACGGACTGCACAAAACAGCCAACCCTCAACTTTGTGTTGAACGATTGTAATTTAGATTTATTAATATTTATGACAGAAGAAACATAGAAGTGTAGGACAGGGGTTTGGTGTAACACTTCAGCACATGCCTTTAGAAGATGTGTTTAAACGGGGCAGACTTCCTATGTTTCTCTGGTTCAAGATCTTGTAATTGCAC
This sequence comes from Aythya ferina, assembly GCF_964211825.1. Lineage (NCBI taxonomy): Eukaryota > Metazoa > Chordata > Aves > Anseriformes > Anatidae > Aythya > Aythya ferina. The sequence goes on from NC_140298.1 coordinate 26,826,314, forward strand.
ATGAGCAGATACTAATACTTCGCCTGTCCTACTGTATGTTGTAGCACGCCCTGACAGGCTGGAAGGGGAGAACGTTTTAAGCAGATCTCTTGGCAGGTACCTAGGAATGAGCCAACTCCATGTCAGCGCATGCTGGAGCTGTATGTGACCGGGCTGATGCCCCACACGAGGCACAGTCCACACACGACGGAGGGTTCCCCCCTTTCCACCCGCCCACCCAGGCGTTGCGAGCTTAGCGCCACAGGGTGCGGTCACAGCAGGGGCGCGGGGACCCCGCCGCACCCCGCTCCCCACCGGCCGCCCCCCGGAGCAGCGCCGCCAGCGGAGCCGGGCCGCGCTCTGGGCCCCGGGGCACCGGGCCGGGCGGGGCGGGGCGGGGCGGGGCCCCGTGATGTCAGCGGCGGGCGGACCAATGAGCGGCGCGGCGCGGCGCGGCGGGCGGCGGAGCCAGGGCGCCCCTCGTGCGGCGGCTGCATGGGGAGGGCGGCGGCGGCGGCGGGGCGAGGGGTCCCGGCGCGCCCCCGCCCACCCGGGGGCCGGGACTGAGCGAGGCGGCGCCGCGCCCCGGCACAGGTGCGGTCGCGCGGTGCTTTGCGGAGCGGAGCGGAGCGGAGCGCCCTCCTCCCGGCGGGGGATGTGCCGGCCGCCGGGGGCGCGCCGCCCGTGGGAAGCGCGCTGCTAACGCCACCTGGGCGCCGCCGGAGCGCCCGGAGCGGAGCGGAGAGGAGAGGAGAGGGCTCGCCGGGAGCGAGGCAGGTAGGGCGCGGAGCGACGGTACCGGAGCCTCGGAGGGGCTGGGGCTGGGTTCCGCTTCGGGTTCGCGTTTGGGCTCTCTCCGTCCTGCGCGGGGGTGTCCAGGGGAAAAGTTGCGGGACCGCCGCCTGCCGCCCCGGGGCTCGGTGCTGCGTTTGGAGCAGCCCCTCACTCCGCTCCTTCGTTCTCTCCTCGCACTGCTTGGGCACAGCCGCGCCCCGGGAGCGGCGAGGCGAGGTGGCGGCCGCCCCTCTGTGCCCGTCCGTGGGGCCGCCGGGCGGGCAGCGCTCCCTTCTGCTCCCGGCTGCTGCTGCCTGCCTGCCCCGGGCCGCCCGCCCCGACGTGCCGCCGGCTGCCCGCAGCGCCCGTCCACCCGGGGCGGCCCTAGGGTGCGCGGCTCCCCCGGCCGGGGCCGCCCCCGCTGCCCGCCGCCATCTCGGCGCGGCGGCCGCTCCGCGCAAGGTCCGCGAACGAGTCTCCCCCCCCCGGGGGGTCTCGGGGGGCAACCGGGAGCAGGGAGCGGGGCCCCAGCCTCTGCTTAACGCCGCCGAGGGTCCGTGCGGGAAAGCCCCGACGTGCCCGGTCGTGCGGGGCCGCGGGTTGTCTCTCCTGGGTTTTGCTGCCCAGCCGGGGGCTTCCCATGACCGGGGGTTACTTCGGGGAAAAAGGCGAATCCCAGCAAATATCTGTGCTGCCCATATATAGAAATAGTCGCGGGCAGGAGGACGGTAACTCGAATATTGCTGACACACGTCGAGAAACTTTAAAAAAAGGCAAACAAAAGCCAGGAGGATTCCTGAGGATGTTTCTGCCGGAGCAATGCATATTCCTGTGTTTACACCCTATGTTAACTGAAACGTTTATACTTTTTTTTTTTTTTTTTTTTTTAGATATTATGCGTCCATACCTCAAAGTCAGTCTATTGATTTTCCTTCGTCTGCTTTGGTGTGTTTAATCTGACAGTGTTTGGTTTGCTTGCTGGTGTTGGACCAGGTCTGTGGGAGATAATGCTGCCTTTTGCAGAAGGGAAGCCTGGTTTGGTGGCTTTCAGCATGGAGGCAAGCTGGTCACTTGTGAGATAGCAGTTCTCCATGGCGTGGAACAAGTATTGCCGGGTTTTCTGGTGTGTGCTCTGAAAAGTTTTCATGGTTCTCTTTTTCTTTATTTTTTTATTCTTTCTTTTCTTTTTAGTCCTTCTGTTTTGACCAGAAGCTTTTACCTGTGTAGCATTGCCCTGTAGAGACATATGAAGACTACACAGTTTCTAGTTCTGAATCTCAAAGTAGTTCAAAGTAATGTGTTTTTAGTTTGGTACTGTGTACCAGTGAACACGGTAACTTCAGCTGTAGGAAAGAAGAATTGGTTGACTTGAGCTGAAACACTGAAAGCCATTCTCTTGGACTATTTCGGATGTTGCCGTTTTGCTGGATCTTAGTAGCAAGGCAATGAAATACTCCAGGGATAATCTAGTATGAAATTAATCTGACTTACTGCCAGCTCTATCAAAACAGGTTGCAAGTTTTCTTCCTTCCTTCTACCTGCTGTGTGTGCTGCCACCAAACCCAGAAATTCAGTTTTGCCTTTTTTCACATCTCATTCAGAAGAAACAGAACCATATTTATTACAGAAGTTGTTGTGAGTTGCACAGTCATGCCATTTTAAAGTAGATGAATGGCATTTTCTGGAGCAGCTGATTACGTACTTCATATCACGTATCTGTATACTCCCAAGTGCAATTTATTTTTATTTCTTTTACTAAAGGAAATTTAAAGTTCATCTTACCATTGGTAATATGTTAATAAATTGTTGGATGCAGGCTATATTCTAGAGCAGTTGTCTCAGAAGTAGATTTCCCTGGTGAAAGCCAACTGTGACCATATGAAAGATCTCAAACACAGTGCTCAACGGTGTATTAAGTTTCACTCCTAAATATTAGTTTTAAGGATTCAGATGTCTTGGTTAATTTGTAAGCTAGTTTAAAAAAAATGTCACACATGCCTCTTTTCATTGTAAAGCTATAGTTTCTGCTTTAAAACCCTTCCTGTCTCGCATTAGTATTTGGATTTCAGACTTGGGACTATAAATGTTTTCAGGAACAAATCTTGAAATATGAAAGAAAAATCTTCTGATGACTAAGGTGGAAATTTCTCCTAAATATTCCAAAATTATAGTTGTTACATTCATACCTTCCTTCTTCCATCAGTCTTGATTTTAGCAGACAGAAAGCTTACATGCCTACTTCTTGTGTTAGCAATTACTGTGCTTACGCAATGCTGTGTGACTGGAAAAGGAAGGGGAAGGAGTGCAAAAGGTGCTTGACACTAGAAGAAAGTTTAAAGTGATCTGGACAATGCTAATTAATTTTGTCCTTTATGAAATAATGGCTGGTTTGTCATTAAGAAGAGGTTGTACTCTGAGCTGATGTGGTGCTCTGAGGATGAGACAAAGTATCTGCGAGGTATTTAAAGGCAATGAGAGCTCTGCTCAATGCGTGCAACTGCATGGTTGCTGTGCTTAGTGTGTAATATGATAGAACAGTTTACTAATATTATTAGTATCCCTTGCTATAGTGACAGTTCCCCCTTTAATAAAGACGTATAATTAGGATTTAAAATAAGGAGCAGTATGGAGCACTATGTGGGGGAGGATATGCAGTAGCACCACTATTGGTATCTTCATCTATTTTTAAGTACCTTAACTTGTGATTGTGTAACAAGTATTTAAATGGTCTGTAAGCCTAGAATGAAAAGAGCGAGCTTGTTAACACCACAAGTAGTTTGTTTGGTAAGTTTGTTCAGCAGTATTGCTGCATCCTCTAGGACTTGGTTTGTTTTTTTTTCTTCGGGAGAGCTGCCTAGGTGCGTGGCCGCTGTACCAGGTGGATCTCAGTCGGTCAGAGGTGCTGGGTAGCCGTGCATCACCTCCACACAAACTTGATGACTCTTGGACCATACGGCATATCATGCTGTAGAGTACACAGTGGACTATGGTCTTCGGGGTGCAAGATAGAATAAAGGAGTTTGTTTCTTATTTGTATAAGCCCTGTGTGCCATATTTAGGTTGGGAGCTCATGCTCCAGGACTTCTCTGCCATCCTCTTGTTTTAAAAGAGAAGTGCATGCTGTGACACTTTCTGCTCCTTGTGCCTTGGTTGATGCCACTGCAACGCAACCTGCATGCAAGCCTGGCCAGGAGCATCACTGAGGTCAGGGGAAAAACTGTTCTCCTGAATACAAATTGTTGAAATTACCGTGTGTAAAATCAGAGAGGATGGAAGATTAATCCCCTCACCTCTTCTGAGTATGTAGTTTCATAGTGGAGGCATCAATTAGTGCAAAGGAAGGTAGGCTTAAGTGAATTTCTTCATTAAATGTTTGCAAACTGAAGGCAAGGTCTTCTCTGTGGTTGCAAGGTTTTTCAGGGAAGAAAAAAAAGCAATTTATATTAGAAATGATAAATATTCAATTATTGAAATGAGAGCTAGAGGCAATCTGATACTTATGTAAATTAATCTTGACGGGGAGAGGTATAGAGAAATGTAGTTCTGCTATCAAACATTATGGATCATGGGAAAATACAGCCAATTGTGTGTCATTACCTTTTCTTCTTTTTTCTGTGTTTTCATTCTAAAGCTGGCATAAACAGAAACTTAACTGTTCAGTTTAGAAAACTTTCATGCACACAAACACAGGGTTTTCCTCGCTTACCCAAGTGCAGTGTGCCAGGGCAGCCACTAAGCTGCAGAGCAGCGGGCAGCCCAAGCATCTGATGGCTCGCCTGGCTCCTGGCATGAGCCTCCTGCCTGCATTGATCGCCAAGAGGTTGGGGCTGTTTAGCTAGTTTATAGCAAGTTCCCATCAGCACAGTGACTGCAATTCAGTATTGTCCACTTAATTTTAGTAATTGACAGGATTACACTTGATAGGCAGTGTTTCAGATTATATTTCATTTATTTTTCTGAATGAGGAGCTGGTGTGGTGACATGTGAGAATAATCTCCTGGTGTGTGTGGTTGATAATCTGACCACCTACGTTCCCAGTATACCTCCATTGGAAAAAATGAATCTTCAGTTGCAAAAGTTTACAATACGAAGAGGTCAGAGGTTTCCCTTTTTCTCCATCCTCTATGAGTTTATAAATAAATGAGGAGTGGTGATGAGTATATATGTACTTAAATATATAAAAAGTTGGTTGGAACTTCTGTGACAACATTCTGGCGTGCCTCACTTTTGGTAAAGAAAATGACTTAATGCCTCTGGTCAGTTACAGCATGTAATGTTGCTTGTCTGTTTCTCAAGCTGTGCTCATGTACACACCATTCTGCCCCTTGCTCCCTTACTTGCAAGCACTGGTGTACTGGAGCCTGGGACTGAGGGCTCTGCGTGGGTCTTAGAGCTCCATGTGAGGTTTAAAGTTATCTCTTTCCTGGACAAATCTGCAGTCTTCACAACACATGTGAAGCAGTGTTCATAACACACTGCAGCCTCCATATTCCTGTTGTACTTCTAAGCTTGAGAAGTCCCCTCCAGCATCCAGGATTTCTGGTTTCCGAGAAATCTTCTAGACATCACTGCATGAAGGTCTGAGTTATCATCTGTAGGAAATAATCCTGACAGTATTGAAGGCAAAAATGCTATATATTATCTACAAGGATTTATAAAATAGCTCCAAGGAGCGATCTGCTGCTAGCCTATGACTCCATCATTCCATTATGAAATAATTGCTGAAGTCAATAAATTTACTTATGTGGGTTTCTAGGAGCAGAAAATACATTATTAAGGCAGTCAAGTCACTCTCAGGAAATCTTAATAAATATGTAGTGAAGAAGCACTTCACTTCTTTAAGCCTTGCATTATAAACAGCTATGCAGAGCCACTCTACTCTTTATAGGTTTGAAATAACAAGTTAAGCCTAAAAACAATAACAAATCTCCCTAAAACCTTAAATACCTCCTAGGAGGTACTGGGCTGCAACAAAAACAAATAATTTGGTGAGATAATAGCAGTCTTAATATAGAATATTAATTGCGACTTTTGGTTTCAAACAACCTGGAAAACATTTATCAGCTTCATGACTATTACTCAGGAATGAGAGAGTGTGCAGGCCGTTATCTTGAAGCAGCACACTTGCATTGACTAAAAACACAAAAGAAAGACCTTGGTAAAACACGGTAAGAACAATGTCATGCACATCCCTGTGTTGCAGTGGATTTCACAGAATCACAGAATTGTCTAGGTTGGAAGAGACCTCAAGATCATCAAGTCCAACCTCTGACCTAACACTAACAAGTCCACCACTAAACCATATTGCTAAGTTTAACATCTAAACGTCTTTTAAAGACCTCCACGGATGGTGACTCCACCACTTCCCTGGGCAGCCTATTCCAATGCCTCACAACCCTTTCGGTAAAGAAGTTCTTCCTAATATCCAACCTAAAACACCCTTGGCGCAACTCTAGCCCATTCCCCCTCATCTTGTCACCAGGCACGTGGGAGAATAGAACCAACCCCCACCTCTCTACAGCCTCTTTTAATGTACTTATAAAGAGCGATAAGGTCACCACTGAGCCTCCTCTTCTCCAGGCTGAATAAGCCCAGCTCCCTCAGCTGCTCCTCATAGGACTTGTTCTCCAGACCCCTCACAAGCTTTGTCGCCCTTCTCTAGACTCGCTTGAGCACCTCGATGTCCTTCTTGTAGCGAGGGGCCCAAAACTGAACACAGTACTTGAGGTGCGGCCTCACCAGAGCCGAGTACAGGGGGACGATCACCTCCCTAGCCCTGCTGGCCACACTGCTTCTTATAGAAGCCAGGATGCCGTTGGCCTTCTTGGCCACCTGAGCACACTGCTGGCTCATATTCAGCCAACTATCAACCAATACTCCCAGGTCCTTCTCCGCCAGGCAGCTTTCCAACCACTCATCTCCCAGTCTGTAGCTCTGCTTGGGGTTATTGCACCCCAGGTGCAGGACCCGGCACTTGGCCTTGTTGAACTTCATACAGTTGACCTCAGCCCATCGATCCAGCCTATCCTATTTTCATTTCCTGAAATGCAGCAGAAGCTGGGTCCACTCTCATTTATTCAGACAGCAACATCCATGCTGCATGTATTAAGTATGAAATATGTGCTGTGTGTATATAGGATTTGGTGACACACAAAGCTTGGTTTTATAGCTGTGCACTTGGTAGTAGTCATAGTAGTCACCTGCTCAAATTCTTACTGTTTGTTTTTTGACCAGAAGCTTTTTAGCCCTCTTCCACGTTTCTCTAGTAAAAATTGGTAATACTAATGGTGATTTTTTATAATTAATTTTTGGATCAACACAAAGTATTGCTATAGAAACAAATCCTTTTGAACTTCACTGCAGACAATAGTAGAATTACTCAATCTCAATATATAACAAGCACAATAATAAGAACTATTTAAAAGGATAAAGAACTTGCTTTCAAAAAGGAGTAATGCAGACACTTAAAGCTGTCACAGAAGAATGGAATTTGAAGATTTTCAGAATTATCTTTTTATTAAGCATCCCCAATTGCTGTACAAAGGTACATTCTTGCTTCTAACAAAATAATAATTACAACACCCGGTCTCCTCAGAGGTGGATTACATCACTCCATGGAATAATCTGCAGATCTCTGTCATTATGATGTTTCACTATATGGTGCTGCATCTTCTCTCAAGGATGGCTCTTCTTCAGTCTTGACAGTGGGTATTTGGGAAAACCATAGTACTAGCAGGACATCAAGCAACCCAAATTTTTAGTTGGAATTCTATAGTGCTTTATCTCTAACTTTTTTTTTCTTTTTTTTTTTTTACCAGCTGAAGCATCTATCTTGCTTCCTTCAAAATGAAGGAGATGTTTATTTGCATTTTACGTTGTGGTCTCTCTTGATGACAGATGAGAAGTTGTGTGTATCCAAACACAAGTCAGGAGGCTGAGGGGTGTGTAAGTGCCAAACACCTGTGGAACAGTGAGGAAGAAAATGGAGCAATCTTGGAGTTTCTTGTGAGTCCACGATTGGCATTATGGTTTGTGACAGATTTTGAGTTAATAAAAGCTTATATGTTTGTTAAAAGTATACCTTTTTAAAGAGTATACCTTTTTACAAAGCTTACGTTGTGAGTAACAAGCAGTAGATGGCACAATGATAAAAATGTAACTGCGTGCAAGACCACAGGTCCGCAGCTTTCTCTCATCAGAACATCTCTTTTTGGAGAGCCTTCCAGGACTTTAGCGTAATGTCAGTCACCATTTTCAAGCAGTATGTCATATCTCTAGATTCTTCCTCTGATTAACATTGAGTTCTGGTTTTGCTACCTGAGAAATCTTTGAGAAAATTCTGTAACAGAAGCTAAAGAAGCATTACAAAAGGTGATAGTGAAGCAATGCTAAGACTGTTTTACTCCCAGAATTCTTGGGAGGGAAAGATCCCCAGAATGTTTATGTATGTAAATATATTTCTAAAATGCCTGTTGCAGAAAATGTCTTCTAATAAAATGAGAGGAAAGTCACTTTGTTAAAATGTCTCTTAAGGAGCACTGAAGGCATGAAGAATTTGAGACGTTCTTTGGGGCTGGAGCCACTAAAGTAATTTCAGAGAGTTTTAAATCTAGTAAGGAGGCTTTGTGGGGTATAGCTATGTTTATTTCAGGTTCCTCTAATTGTATCATTTTTTCTAATGATTTTTTTTTTTTAATTTATCCCATATTTTTTGGGGAAAAAGATGAAGAAGTTCACTCCTAAGGGTAAGGACACTGATCTTCTCTGGAAGACAGAAAATCCAGAATCTGGGTGTTTAAAGTTAATGAAGAAAGACTTCAGAACAAACATTACTGAAAGGGGGGAAAAAAAAGGTCTATGAAGTAGAAAATTGAATGGGCTAACCTCCAAATGTGTAAGAGAAGCTTATAGGAATGTAACTCAAGGGGTAAAGGGTTGAGTCGTAGAAAACAGTGGCTAAAAATAATCCTGTTCAGTGCAAAGGGAACTAATATAAATAGAAAAGCAATAAGAATAATTTGTAGCTCCTTTTCTGGAAAATGTAGTTCAGTAGCTAATGGCTAGTAATGACATGGTGGGCATTAGGTATTGCTTGTCCTTTTCCTTGGTCTTAGTGTGATAAGTGTGTATAAGGACACTTAAAGACCCACAGTGTGATAAGGGAGTATATCAACAGAACTGACAGCATTTGACATTGCACTTGATGGACCATCATAGGTGTATGCCATGCTCAGATTTTTCTTTTTCAGTCATACACGCCATTTTCACTGGAAAACTGTAGTGCCTAGTAAGACTTCTAAATAAAAATAGAAGTGAGTGTTACTCTTCCTCCCCTTCCATGTCTCCATCCAAAACATGCAGTTGTTTTGTGAAAGCGAGTACATGGAAGATGCAGATACTTGAGAAGATGAACTATACTTTTCAGAAGAAGCAGACGGTGTTTATACTGTTCACTTCTGAGTCAGTAATTTTTATTCTCACTCAACTCAATGAAAGCTGTGTTTGTTTGCTAAAGGGAATGCTAAAGAGGCAAAAATGTGCAAGCAAGATTGAAAAAGAGGCTTATAAAAATAGCAGCAGGTTTGTTCATCCATGAAAAGTGGTAAATAAAAAAAAAAAAAAAAAGCAGTGTATTTAATAAATAGAAACCTTTCAATCAGTCTTTAAAGGCTGTCCAGATCATGATCACTTTCTGCGACAGCCTGTCTAGAAATTTCTGGTTTTCTACTGCAACTGTTAGCTTGAGTGCTTCCAGCTTGAGCTAGCCTCTCACGGATTGAAGAGCCAACAGCAAATATTTTCCTAAGTACATTTGGTTCTTCTTCTGGACCTACAATACAACTTAAACCAAGTTACAAATTCATATGAATTTGGACAAAAGCTACTATGATTCTCTTTGTTTGAAGACTGTGTCCAAACACTTTGAGAACTGATGATTTTTTTCAAGGTCTTAAACTCATGTGCAGAAATCAAAGAGATGAGATGCTAATTTTGTAAGTAAAACTTTAATGAAAGTATTTATTCAAATCTAATTTTCATTACTATGATTCTGAAGATTAAATTTTATACAAGCTATATTTCTTGTGAATGCAACCTAAGTTAATCCATTGTTAAAAACACACTCTTAGCTGGGAAGAAAATAGTTTTAAAGGTATTTACTTTTCTAGTTTGGGTAAGAAAAATGCCATTTGTCATATTCATTTCTGCATTGTGTGATTTATTGCCGTCCATGAATGAACTACTGAAGCTGAACAGATAGCATGATTCTTACTAGTGTTTGCTCCTCTGCCTCCTTTTCAAATAACAATGTTAAGTTATAAAACAAAAATTGTGATTCTAGAAAGACTTTCTCATTAGGAATGCTAAGCAAGTAAGGATTTTTATTTATAGATATGTAGCAAACACTATCCTGAATTAAGATGGAAAAAAACACAACTGTTTAGGACTCAAAGCCGCTCATTTCAGAAGGCGTTGTTGTGTCCAATGTCCAGAAGTGTGATTCAGTACACAGGTACTTGTATGCAAAACTTTTGTGAGGAATTACATGCTGAAGCTTTTCAGGGCACTTGTGAGGAAATCTGCTGCTGATGTAAGCTGCCAAGAGCAGCTCTTGAATTATGGTAAAATCCAACTTTTATATGCCTGAAGCAGAAGAATGAGGGTTGTGCTACTCTAGACAACAAGAGCTGAGAGATCCATGAAGGTCCAGGGCATACCTGTAGGTACTGAGGCCTTAAAAAAAAAATAAATAAAAATAAAAATAAAAATAAAAAGCAACACATCTCAACTGAACTTCATGTAAAAGAAAATAATAAGTAAAAAGCATGTCATCTATTTTCTTTCTCAAAGTGTTAGCATATATGCACAATTCTATCTTGTCATATTTGTAAGCTTAAGAAGGTGGATGTGCAAAGATAAATATGATCAGATATATTTTTTTCAGTAAGAAAATTGTAAATTTTGTGAAAAATTTGTAATGTACTGACTGCTTTTTAATGTAGCTAAATGGCCAGCTACTAGAAATTAGACAGCATTAGCATGCAGAGGTCTTATCCTTGTTAGATTAATTTGAAGCTTTCCATGGTACAGTGAGTCATCTGAGAGGCCTGTATCTTTATCTGTGTCAGAACTCATCAACTCATTTCACTTGATACGTTGTTTTGGTCAGTTTTTTTTTGCTTCTAGGAATAATACACTCATTTTACAACAGCCATATAGTTTTGCTCCTGCTTCTCTTAAATTGTGTAGTAGTTACTATTTTTATGGCTGTTATGGAACACAAAGGTTACTTTAGAAAAAAAAAATCAGCCATATTTTTATGAGATGGTACTGTTTTCTTGTTATGGTTTATGTAATGGGATGGGTAAGAATTTATTTGTATTGCATATTTATTTGTAATGACAAGAACAGTTGAATGCTCCAAGCACTTGTGTTGTAGCCTCTTGCGGTTGTGCCATTCCTTCTTCATTCTGTGTTGTGGCTGAAATTGGGTGTTGCAGTGTTGTAAGGGCAAGGTTTCTGAATCTTAGCATTGGACAGACTGAAAAACTAAATTTCAAGGTTGTTCCTTTCAGTTACTCGGAGCCTTCTATTGAATGTGTTTGAAATTCATAGCCTTTTTTCAGTTATTTTCCTTTTTTTTTAAATGAAAATACCTTTGGATAGCCTTTCACTGTGTTTTTCCATTTGGTAATGCTGCTGCTCCAAATGTCAATGTTTAAAAATGAACAAATAAACAACAAAAAAACTAACATAAGGCTTTGTGGATATATTAGAAACTGGGTTGAACCTGCAATACTTAACTGGTATCTGCAGTATGGGGAATGCAGGGTAGTTACCATACGTTTTTTGACAGAAGTGCTGAAAAGAAACACTTCTGTAAGAAATCAGATATCTAGTAGTAAAGGTGGTAAACTATGTGTGGGCCTGAATTTCTAAACTAGAAAATGAGGGTGCTCCCCATCCCTGATGCCAACTGTCCTAGGCTGTTAAGAATTAAGAGCAGTGACTATACGCAGAAAAGCTGCTCTCCGCGTGCTTTGCTAGCTCATTCAGGCTACACCCAAAAGGTAAAACAGTAAAAAGGAGTGTTCATACGTTTGACGGTTGTAGGTATATGCCATCTGTCTGTGTTGCAATCTTTCTGTTTGTTTCTTTGTTTTTATAAACATTCATGGGAATATCCTGAAAGGTGTTGGGTGAAACCTAGCACCACTGAGTTAAAGGAGGTTTCTTTGCTTTGGATTTAGACAAATAGAAGGTTCAGTTCATCCTGGATTTCACTTTACTTCCTTTTTCAAGCTTGGACAACAAAAAGTGTATTTTTTTCTGCACAGTTCTACTTCTATGTTTTCTTCATAACTTCTTTTTTTCCTGGAGCTTTCCAGTAGGAGTGCATCAAAAATTCTTCCCTCTTTTTTTCCCCCTACTGAAACTATTACACTCTCCTAGTTAAAATGGAACAGAAATATGAATTCTAGAAACATGTGGCCAGGCAGCCTCCGTTTGGCAAGTGAGATGTGGAGAGTGTACGTGTACAAAACATACTTCAAGGCATGTCCTAATCAACTTAAGTAAAATAAATTGAAATAAATATCCCCAACTATTTGCAGCAGTTAAATTATATTAATTTAAATCAGATTAAAGCTATAACTTGTGTTGCTATTTTCATGTCAAGATAAGCTTAAGCAATATTCTTCCTCTGATCCTAGTTCAGAGTAACAAGCAAGCCAGAATGCTTAATTTGAGGATTGTTATTACCTTTTTGAATTTGTTTCTTCTTTGTTTCTTCTCCTGGTTGGCTTTAATAATTCTTCCAGATACTCTTGTTTGTCCGTATTTACAAGTTTGCATTTGGGACAATGACCCATACATACATACGTGTATGTGTGTGTATATATATGTAAATACATACACACACCACTTTTCATTGTGAGAATCATGGAACTGGAACAAGTATTTTAGGCAGCTAATTAAACACAAAAGCATAAGAATAGAGGTAGAGCCTGAGGTAGAATTTTTTTTTTTGGTGTATTTGAGAGAGAGAGTGTTAGTAGAATGTAAGTTTAAAAACACGTGAATCAATGGGGAAACTCAAGTGAAATGGCACACAGGGAACAGAGCTGGAGTTCTCCATTTTGTATTGTGCATGTAAAATTAAGAAAGTCATCTACTGAATCGGCCTGCAAGAATGAAAGGTCCTTGTTATAATATTGCTATGGCAAGAGTAGTATTAATTATGGATTGGTTTCTTGGCAGTGTTTTGGCATTTTCTTTTTTCAGCAAAAGTCTGACTTGGAGAATACTGACTGAAAGCCGAGTAATATCAGATGCTCATTTTTCTCCTCTGTATGGCTTCTATCAGTTAACAGTCTTCAGCAGCTTAATCTCGGTGTTTCTGTGAAGTTAATAGATTGCTGCGTTATACGGCAAGGGTAGTATCTTTTCAATCTGGGTTTAAGTGAAATGCTAGATCTAGTTGAGATATTAACATGGATGTTGCAGAGATACCATATAAATATGTGAGTAACTGTCTGTTACGTAGTTCAGGGTGCTATAAACTGGATAAATGACTGTATGTTAAAACTTGTCACAGTCAGCTACATGTGCCAAAACAGACATTGAGTACTTTTTAACCGGTTAAAAAGTTAACTAAAATTTTGGATTTGGGTGAAGAAAAAGATGTTAGAATGTGAAGATTTTTCAGGAGTTCATAATGTCAGAGGAAGATGCAAAGCTGGATATGCACAATCAGTTTGACTGAAAAGCTAGTTTTCCTTTTGTATGCAAGTGCAGATAACTGTGTGCAAACAGCTGTAGAACATGGCAATATTTATGTTGAAGAGCTTAATATAAAGAAATGTGGATACGGATTAGCCAAATTCCATTAGCTGTCCTTACTTATGTCAGTTTCTATTGCTTCTAGGGTCATCCTCAGTTTTGCACAGAGCATCCAGTACATGTGTTCGTGTGTTTGCGTTCTCAGAGTTTAAGGTAGCTGTAGCCTTTATGGCATCTTGGGGATGGGTGGGGACTACGTAGACAGGCTGTACTAACTGCATCAATTTTCTTTAACATACTGTTGGTGCTCTATACTAATGTGTACTTTCTATGTTGTTACTTCTCTTTCCGAGAGAAAAGTTACCACAAGTGTATGCTGAGTGTTGCCATTTTGATGCTGGAGAATAAAGAGCTTATTCAGGTTATTCCCTTGTATTATAATCAATTTCCCATTGCACAAGTATGAGTTGAGAATGTCCGTGTTTCGATTACCAAACCTGTAGTTTCTTCATACTGTTGTAATAATGGTGAGCCTTAAATGCACAAAACTTCTGATGCTACAGAGCAGCCATATTGCGTAATGAGTTCAGCACAGAAACCTGAGAGAACTGACTGGTCTGAGGATTTTGTTTACTTTTCTTACAAAGCCTGTAAAAATTAATTAGTCAACTAGCTACAGCTGAAGGAACTTGACCAATTGCTCAGGCATGACCAGTGGATCCTGGCAGTTCACAACAGCTGTATTTCTACTTCAGGAAATTTAACTCTTTAGCATATGCAGCAAATGGATGCCATACACTCTGATTTTCATTACGTTACTGATTTTCCCCTTTTAATTTACTGAGATTTCCTCTTTGCCGTTCTTCTTATTACTCTCCAGTTAAAATTCAGAGATGGCAGAAGAGGACAGTTAACCAACCACGGAGACAGGCTGGCCGCCCAAAGAGAGTTTGAAGTTCAATAATTCTAGTCATGGGGGAAGGTTGTTTTAGTCAGTCGTGGATTTGAAGCCACAGTGCTTTAAAGCTTCAGCATTGCTGTTGTGCCTTGATAATCTGGATAGATGTTTTCAGTTTCCATGAGAAAGTAGGAGTTGTCTGATATTGAGGCAGCGGGAGCCTGAAGGCAATGGCAGAACTGAGATGAGGCGCAACTGTTGAAATAGTTCACTAGCATTTATTCCCATCCTAAACACATCTAAGCAGTCACACAGGCACCTCTCAATGAGGGATAAATATAAAAATCTGGTTCCTAGCAGTCTCTATATATAATCTTAATGTGATTCCATAATGGTGGGACACAGCTATATCCAAATATGCTTACAAGCTTGTAAACTGATAGTTTTCTAATGAGCCGTTTACACAAAGGGTTTCATTTTTGCCCTCTGAAAAAGTGCTCTGCTAATCTTATTGAATAAATTTATTTTTTTCACTCTCTAAAGAATCAGCTTTATTCTGTGACAGTCAGATGCCTCCTCAGAATTAGGGGGGTTGATATTGGAAGATTATTGATTTTCTTTATATAAAGACATGGTATTTAGACCACACAGCAGATCAGAAGTGAAATGTTTTCTCCTTTACAATGCAGGGATACTGCCTTAGTGGGGAATTTTCTGGCTTCCGTTGATTACAGTGACAGGGCAGTTTTGACGTAGGTAGATTGCCAGTGCTCTCCTGCCCGATAGCTATTGCCGTAATCAGGGTGGAAAGAATTCCTCCATATGCTCACATAAATTGAGTCTTTTTTTTTTTTTTTCTCCTCCACTTAATAGCCTGCCCTTTGCAGAAGGGATTCCTGCGCTGGGCCTCAGTTGCAGACCACTTCTCCACCAGAAGTGCAGCGTTCTGGCAAGCCAGCAGAAAGAGTGAGAATGTGGACAGGAATTGCCAGACCATCACAGTCCATTAATTTTACCTTAATTATACTTTGGCCCATGATTAATACAGGTCATTGCTGCCTGGTCACATTGTAGATCATGCTGAATATTGTACAATGACAAGTACAACTCCTCTGAGTCGTTTTGACTCCTTGGCTTAAACAATCATTGTTTAAACAGGGTAAGGAAACTGTTTATTTTAAAAATGTTTCCAAGAAGTCCTAATCCCCTTTTGGGGTAAATGGAAGTGTTTCTGCTGCGAGATTCCTTTTAACAGTAAAAAGCAGGCAGGTTGAGTACTGAAAAAGAGACAGAAAAGGTAGTTGAAGTGCTGTTTCGTTCCAATTTCTCAGTGAGTCAAGGGACAAAATTTCTTGGCAAAAGGTCATGTTTGCAGGTCAAGAGATGAGCTGATCAGGTTTAAACTGTGTGCATGAGAGGTGTTCTCGGGAGATGATGCTGGATCAGGAGTGCTTAGCAGTCCTGCTCAGTGCCTGCATATTTGCAAAACTATTATCTCTGCCGTAGGAGCATTGCTGGGTAAGAGAAGGGAAATCATTAGCTTAGGATAGATTATTCATTCACCATACAGGCTGCGTGCCTTGTTCTAAGGAGTTTTGAATGTTGTGTTTGTTTCCCTGAAGACTGCTCCAAACACCTTGCTACAGTGCTCACAAGTTGTAGGTACACCTTGTGTGACTAGCTGGCATCCACCTGAGCAAGGGCTTGCCATCACATCCCTTTTGTCCTGAGCAAGCATCCCTCTTTCTGTACTGTTAGAGAAAGAAAACATCTGAATGCTGCGTTTCATACCACACAGTATAGCTTCGATGGGAAGGTTGGGTGCCCGTGTCTCGTGGACTGGGAAGGGCTGTTTGTGAACTGGCTGTCCTGTAGCCATGACCCCGATGTCACCATGCTGACCACTGAGCAGCTGTCCTGCTTTGCCTCCCAGTGTTTTCAGGGAGCTGCTGTGCCTGGAGGTGTGTGACCATAAATCACAGCAGTCCTGGAGAAGCTGGACTGTCTGTGCTGCAAGGGAAAGGGCACAGCTGTGACTGACAGTCACTGTGTGCCTGTTTCTGTTCATCACTCAGAGCCTTTCAAAAAAAGCCCCTCAAGGGAAAGCACAACAGTTTGAGACTTCAGTGTATTCTTGGGAAGTCAGAAATGTATGCCATAGGTTCTGTTTCTCCCCTCACCTTGGAGGGTACTGTTCAGCCTGAGTGATAGTTGTAAGCACTGAGCATGGGCTTTTCTTTCAAACCTAAGTCTCTGTTTTCATGCCTTTTCCTGGTAAGTTGAGTATAACAGATTTGTTTGACAGAAGATTCAGTCTGGTCTGTGTCTTGCCAGGAAAAAAAAAAAAGCAAACAACACATGAACAATAGTGTTTCAGGTTGAACAACAAAAAATCTGTTGGCTTCACAGTTTTATTTAAAAGACAAAAGATTAATACTTCATAGTTTCTTGCCTGTTTATACAAGAAACAATGCAAGAGGACTAAAAGTAGAGTCACTTCAAGACATAAAGCAAGTTAAATTCTTTGACAAAATCACAGCAAAGAAAACCCAAGCATTTAAAAACAAAACCATTTGCATGTAGTCTTTAGTAAACATTATTTTCTTGGGAGCTGTTTGTTTACTGGCACCTTCTTTCCAGAGTAACGAATAAGGCAATAAATGTGTTTGTATGCAAGTACGTTTCTGCCACCCCTACTTCTCACTCCAGGATTGCAAGAGTCTGGCAGGAACTTCCATAGATGGTGACTGATTTTCTTCAGTTTTAAATATATGTGCATAGATATGGTGTGTCTTCAGAAGCTCAAAATTCCTCACTTGTCTTCATGTACTGTTACGTGAGAGGGTTTTTTTTTTTGCTCTTAGGACCTGATGATAGCTTTCCTGCAAAGATGAGCAAGTGGATGTAGGAGGGAAAGAGCTCTTCTCACTGTGAGTCCTACATATTACACGTAAAATGATGGAATGAGTCAAAGCTAGGTTGTCTGGGCATATAAGCATATGTACAGGTTAATGCAGGAACAGAAGCTGCATTTCTTAGATCATTTTTCTTAATCTTTTAATATAAGGCTTCCATCAGCCTTTGCAAGAACATGAAAATAATGTTGGTTTATTTGTCAACAGTTCCTTTCTAATGATAACGAGAATGAACTCTTCCAGCTATGTGTATTCTTTACATAAGTACCTGAATAATTTGACCATAAAGCTGCTCCACTCTCTCATGTACATATATTCTTCATTGCTTCATATCTCGGGAAGTTTTGTTCTTGTGTAGAAGTAAACATGAATGTTCTGTCTTTGCTATTTTAAGCAAGAAGTGGAAACTTTCATAGGTGAAACAGTTGAAATGTAAACTGAAACAGATTTCAAGTTAAAGTTCAATTTTTGGGTTATAAACTGCTTTTGTAAGACTTTACTGTATCTTCATTGCTTCTTTTAGACACAAATATGATTGTAAAACACTGTTAGCATTTCTCTGATGTAACAGGATGGGATGAGTGCTGGTCTGAGGAGACTGAGGAGCTGGAAACTCTTGCTTTTTCATTCGCAGTCTCTGCTGGCTTCTGTGGTGGCAACCAAGTAATGAGAAAAGCATTTTACTAAAAATTGTGACTCCCTATTGTTTTTTCCACCCCTCATCTTTCCTTCACCTGCTGGTTTGTACATCTAGAGTGTAGAAAAACTGTGATCTCACTCAAATCTCTGTTTAGGTGGTCTTATAAACGAAAGGATATATTTATATCATATTTTCAAAATTTTAGAGGATGTTGGCTTCTTACCATCTGTCACTATATAAATTTTAAGTACTGGTATGCCTCTTATCGACTCCTATTTTTGATTTGCCTTTGATTGAGGATAAAGTACCAGCAATCGCATGTCAAGTTTAGTATGCTGCTCTGCCATCAAGATAACAGCCTGCTAGAGATATTAATCATTAGTAGGAGAGCTGTAAAACAATCATACGAAGCTCATAATAATCCCAGCTTGTGACTTTGGATACTGAATACCCTTTCGTGGGATGCCAGTATAGATCTGTGAGGAAATAAGTTGAACATCCTTTTGGTAATCAGGTGCTTAACTCAGGTGAATGAAACTGGAATTGGTTCAAATGTGCCCAGTCCTTTCCCAGCAGCATGCTAGAGAAAAATATCCGTTTAATTCTTCTACAAGAACAAATAGTAGTTAATGAACTCACCTCTCTAGAAACAGAGTTCCATTATTTTTTTTGATGGTATGAAATTTTTCCTTAAACATAATTTCAAATGTTCTGTGGCTTCATCCTTTTCTCTTTAATTCTCTTGTTTCTTCAAGTTCTGTTTTCACTTCGCAAATGGTAACTAATTAAAAGCTGTACAAAGTGAGCTAAAGGCTTATTAACTTATTTTTTTTTTTTAAACAGCAGAATTATTCTGTTGCCTTGCATACCTGGTTTGAATATTTATTTTGATTTATTATTATTATAAACCATTTTGAGTGGGAGCAAGTATGAGGTACTATGTAATCTGATGAATATACTTACTGTACATAATTTCTCAACTAATACTGACGAACATTATATTTTAGTAATCATTAGTAATCTGTATTTTATTTAGCAATCTATTCTTTTAGTAATCAAGCTCTGATACCTGAGAAATCGTTGATACTGGTCTCATTGTAGTGAGGTTTTACTGTGAAACATGACAAAGTTTTACATTTTCATGCATTATTGTAGTTTCTACGCTGGGATAAATTAGACTACAAGCACATTTATGCTGTGTGTTTGCACTGGGGAGAGGAAATGGTGGCATGTAGGAGGAATACTGTTGCTGTAAGCAGACAGGGTATGGCTCAAGCACAAAGATCTCTTCTGCAGGTGAATCTTTAAAGACTACCAGGATCACTTCACTCACTTCTGAAGGCACACAAGTGTAAATTCTTACATTTCCTATGCCATGTGACAGATTATGGTAGGAAATGATGGATATATTGACTTGAACTGCAGGAATGTCTAAAACAAAAATTCTGCTGCTTGCTCAAGGTTAAGGCTCATCCCTAAGAACAACATCAGATATTTGGTTACAAATTAATGCAGAATTGTTCTTAAAAGCCTATGGCAAAGCTTCTACCTGTGTAGTGGTTCCCACCAGCAAGTTTGTGGGGTTTCCATACCGTAGTGATTCCTGTGGCTGACATGGAGATTCCCATGGAGACCCTATTGCCTGTACACTGCTCAAGATAAGAACCAAAGGTAAATCATGTTTTCATGTTGCACAAAGCTTATGTTTTTGAGATCCTGTGAAATTGTTGCACCTTTCTGGATGATGTGAAGTATGTTGCTTATTTTTACTGTACAGTGTTTTGCATAGTTGTGCACCATCAATATATGGATTTATTAAATGCTCTGGGTTGCTATAAGAACCTGTTGTAAACCACTCAAGCTCTCATATCTTAAAAAAAAAAATCTTAAACAGTTCACAGGTGAGATATGAAGTCAGGGAGGTATTTCCATTCGATTTCTGTATGCCATTCTTTTTTTCCTGAGCTTTCCTCCGCTTTCCACTGAGATTGTGGCCAACGTCCAGAGCTACCTCCAAAGGTGCTTGTATCTGAAGATAGTAAATAAGCTTTTCTAGTCTATCTGAAATTGTTGAAATTCAGTGAATTTGAAAGTATCACTTTAAAATGACTTGTGATTTATGAATGACCTTTTAAAAATATAGTTAGGATCTTTTTCATTTATTGGATGGAAAAGAGATATTTGTGGTTTTTGCTTGTTTAGTGCTTCCAGTAGTATTTAGGGTAACTTAAGTCCAGTCAACTTTCTCAGTCTCAAGTACTTTGGATAAATGAAACATTTTCCTGAAATTTGTGGAGAAATAGGAATGCTTCCTCAAAAAGAATTGAAATGAGCAAGGTCAGTTTAGTTGAGATTGACATTTTAATATCTGCCTGAATAATTGTGGTACGTGAGGAGAGTTGCTGCTCTGCCTTCTTTACTGGTTTTTATCTCTCTAGTGCATGCCAGTTGTTAGTTGTATGCTAGTTGTTCTGAACAACCTGGCTTGTTCAGAAATTAAAGCTTACCCAAAGTAAAACATATCTCTACCTTTTTCCAAAACCTGCCTATTTACCAAAAGTGAAGATTGTTTTTTTTTGTTTGTTTGTTTGTTTTGTTTTTTTAAACCTTGCCTAAGTGATGGAGCCTGAAAATGTACCTGACACTAACATTTCTACCACACTAAAGGGAAAAGTGAAACAGCCTGGAGAGGGCTGGATACCCCTAAGTGCTAAGTGGCTTGAGAAGAGAGGGATTTAGATGTGCAGTCTGCAGTGACCAAGTACAGGCTGGAGGGGAAGTAAAAGCATGAGGCAGCTTTGTGCTTGTTGGCCATCCTGCATCACTGGAAGGAGAGTATTTCTCCTCTTGCCTCCTCTCAGGCTTCTCCAGCTGCAGGTGGCCCAGCACCCCTGAGGTATCTGGCTGCCCTGGGGTGGGCACCGAAAGACGGCTGAGATGGGCACTGGGCAGCAGGCCCAAGCTGTGCAGCAGGGCTGGGTCCTGAAGGATGGGCACACGAGGAGAAGCAGTGCAAGGAGTGTGGGGACCATATGGCCACTTGAGGAGGGAAGATGCAAAATCCGTCCTTTTTAACAGCCTGATGTGCTCAGAGTTGCTCCTCTCCTGGGAGTATCTTACCTGTACTGCCTGGGAGGCAGCAGAAGTGGCATGACTTCTGCAGTCCATCGGCCCTCGTTACCAAAGGAGGGAGCAGCACCTCCTCTGTGCCACCAGAGCAGGTGGTGCGCTATTTCTAGTGACTCCTGTTGTCGAGTGCGTAAGCAGTCCCGGAAGCAAGGAGTGGAAGTTGGGAATGTGCTCATCACTTCATTACACTAATTACATTATCAATAAAGTATATCCTAAGCAGATTAAGAACAGGCTGCCTTCTCAAAAGGAGCTGTTCAAAATAAAGCCTGTCCATCTATTCAGAGCTGAAAATCATTTTTGTTAACGGTCTAGAAATAAAGATGAAATCATTGACAATTATGCTGTCTACGCATTTTATCAAACTGGTAAATAAGCGATTCAAAGGACTTGTATAGCTGAAGCAGTCAGTTTCTGAAATCAAGGATGGCAAACCCTGGATGTGGAGCTGGGGACCACAACCTGAAACATGGACTTTGAAAGGGCTAGTGACTTAGCCCAAGTCCCCTAGGTGGTGCTGTAGAAGAAAATGCTAGTGTTATTCCCATAGTTCAATGTATACAAAAAGCTGTTTTTAGGTTGACTCAAGTACTTCAAGTATTTCTGATCACAGACCACTTGTTTTATGATTTATTCTCATGACATAGGATTGAGTCCATGTTATTGAACAATTACCACTATTACCACAAAAGGGTAAAAATATACCCTCTTTTGGAAGACTTAGCTTCAGTTTAAGTCTACATCTTATTTCGCTTTTTTTTGCATCTGACAGTGCTAAAAATCCAAATCCTCCTGAGTGTTTTTTTTTTTTTTTTTTTTTTTCCAGAAAACAGATAACTTTGCATCTTTGTCTCTTCATGGTCTAAGTATTGAAATATTTCTAAAAGGTGATATTACTGATAGCAAGTATATTTTTAAGCCTATGAGTACTGCTCAGTGGAAGGAATTCCTCAGAGTATTTCTTCTAAAGTAATATGTAAGTGAAGCTAATGGAATTGGTTGTTGTGTATATTTGTTTAGTAATGAAGCTCTAATTTCACTCATTTGAACAAAAATCTGGAAAGTGCTGTTTACATTGGGGAAACTTAAAATTAATAAAATACATCTTCCTAAATCTGTGTGCCCCTTTCCCTATGCTTTAACAAATTCTGTAGCTAGAATATCTCTCCATAAAATCTGTTTCCTCATTAAATCGTAAAATACAGGAAGACCTTTTCAGGAGTCTAAACACTTACTGCAACAGTTCAAAGAAGAAATGAAGACGGTATGTTGGCTGCCGTGTGCTACTTGTTTTGGAGAACTCTATGGGAATTGTTCTTGCACAATGAACTAATAATTGGATGATGCTTAGTTTAAAGTTTTCTTCTTGCTTGGGCGTTACGATACAAATTAGTCATAGTTACTTAGGATTCAAAATGTGTGGGGCTTAAATAATCTGCATTCACTTAAGATGCATTCAAGAAAGATCCCCTGTGCTTTCAGACAACAAAAATATTTTTAAAATTTAATGAGATTTAACTTAAAAAGCTGTTTTTTTTTTTCGTGTGCTTCCAATGGTACTCTAGTAGTATACTACTTGTCTAAAGAATTTTTCAGTAGTGTTAGTTAATAGTGTTGTGTTGCTTTTCAATTTCAGTTAAACTTCCCAAATCAAAACACTGCTGCCCTTTCTCCTCATCCTACCAACCTTAAATAGGAGCAGCAGAGCAGAGGTCTCCCTGTCTAGATCTGCATCCAGACGTGATGCATCTTCCAAGTACATGTGCTGCTGGGGACTACTTCTCATTCAACAGTGCACAGCAGAGAATGGTCACTGCCTTACCATTTGTCTGATAGAGGAGATAAAGTTCTTAAAGAAGGGAACCAATGAAGGCAAGCTGGGAAGGCTTCCATTCAGTATCTGTGAGTAGATGGGTGACCTCTGGAAAGCTGGAAAAAAAAACAACACATCAAAATGCCATGTTCTCAGTCAACTTTGTCTCCAGTATATCATTAAATACTTTAACATAGTAAATCATGTTGTTATACGTTACTATACATAAAATACATTAAGTAATTTAACATCAATCAAAAATGATTTCTGGTAACATCAATTCAATAGCTGTTGTGAATGTTAGCACAATAAAAATCCTATTTTGTTAAAAGAAAAGTTTGAGGCAGTTCTCTTTGAAGACTAATCACACAGCTCTGTTGTTAGTACTCTTTTTATTCTTCGACCCTGTGGAAGTCTCGGGAGAAACACAAAAGTATGGCTTATGTGCCTGTATGCACCCTACAATTTGTTTTATGACTGCTATTAATTTCTGCTTTTTTTTTTTTTTTTTGAAGTCCAGGAAAACAGTACTTGCAATATGCAGTAAAATTCACAGCAGACTTTCACAGGATTTAAAAATCTGTTAGTTTTTTTTTTTTCTTTTCTACTTGGCATACATTGCATTTCCTTATATCAGTACACATTCATGGACAAAGTTTATTTTTGCATTATTTTCTGTTTAACAGTTCAGTCTCTTCCTGCTGATTGTTGCCTTGGGTTTTATATGCCTTTTCTGACTGTCTGCACTGTGAACTCAAAGTTCTTGCATGGTGAAATGTTGAGAAGATTCTTGCAATACCATGGATTTGGATGGTGTTAAGGTAGAACATCAAAACCTTGAAACTTTCTCTCAAGCGCTACAGTGCTCCACAGTTTTCACTTGAGTTCTGTGAAAGTGTTTTGAGCTGCATGATGGTCCAGGTTCCCAAACATTTTCTTCTCCCATGAACTTCTTAAAACCCAGCTGATCTGTACTTGACTATCTTTGGAAGCTTAAATATTTGTGGCTTCAAAGTCCTTAGCAGTTGCAGCAGCATCACTGACCTATCAAGAAATATCCCCTGCTATTTTATTATGTATCTGCAGTAGGCCATCTCTGCGCTCGCTTTCACACTTATTCTGTTGTCAGGTCAAGAAAAGGAGAAAATTATTTTTGGCCTGGTTGGCATGTAAAGTGTCACTTACCTACTGTTATATATGTTAATTAAAAAAAAAAAAAAAAGAAAAAAAGGATAAATGGGTGATTCACTCCTTCCCATAAGAGCTTCTAGCTAACAGGCTGGGAGCCAGGAGACTGGGCGCGCTCGTCTCTCTTCTGCAAACTGGGGTTGGTCGCTCTGGGCAGTTCACAGTCCCTGCTGACCCAAGCATCTGGTCTCATTTTTAATGTTGATATAATTAGCATTTTGTATATATTCAGCTGATGCTATACTCAGTCATTGTAATGAATGTTTGAAACAGAGTTCAGATCTCAGCCATTTATCATACTTGGACCTCAAAACTTTTGGCACAAATGTGCCAAATACATGTTCAGTGGTATCTGTTAACTTCTGACTGCCCTAGTAGGCCATGGTTTTGCTTCAGAGACAAGTAAGTAACTCAGGAACCACAATATTGGACCTGTGATGATAAAAGCTCTGTGATGATAAAAGCAATGTTATGATAAGTGGCACAGAAAACACATGGGCAGAAATGAGGTCTTAAAATAAGTAAATAAATAATCCTATATTAGCTGTGAATTTCTTCAGGAGTTCGTGGTGCAGCTGTGTTGCCTGTTCCTCTTGCAGCTTTTCCATAGGGGACAGAGAGAGATGTAAAAGGTTGTGTGTTCAGATCCTCCTGATCCACCATGTGAAAGGCATGGGCATTTATTATGAAAATAGTAATAGCGTACATAGTGTCTATGCATTATGCATTTTTTTATTAGGCCTTTGTGAACATGGTTCCCTTCTCATTATGCTATTTGCTATATTAAACATCTCATAGTAATAGAAGGCTGCTGGATGTTTTAAGAAAAAAAAAAGATTGAAGCTTTAGTTTCACTACTTGATCAGTTAGTGCTTTCTGGCATATGTGAAAGCATGAAGGGAAGTAGAATTACTGAAAGGGAAGACCTGCAGGAAGGGCCCTGTATATATACTTTGTATGTTGTTGTGTCAATGTTCTTTGCTAGCATATGATTAAGGAAAACAAATCAGATATCAGTTTAGTATTGAAATATGAGTAATATAGCACTCAAAACTAAATATTCGTACTATTAGCTTTGTATGAAAGCTCAAAGCTTCTTAATTTTATTTGCAGATTTGTGACTGATGAAAACTAGGATTGCAAAACACGTGGATACGTCTGTGTAGCGATGCCTGAATATGATGGTGTCTGACAACCACAGTCTGAAAAAGGAAAGCCCTGTTTTCATTTAGGAAAAAAATAAGTGTAGATGGAAAACTCTAGACTTCTGACAACCATAACGGATTTCTGACATGATGGGATTATCTAACTTTCAATCCAAAACATGCATAGTCTCTAACCCAAAAAAACAAGCAGAAGCAAGGGAAGGGAAAAAGGCTTCGGAAGAATCTCCAAAATGCAAACAGTTTGCTTGAAAGGAGCAGTGTGAAGCATGGGGCAGAGAGGCATGCGCACTGGCATAAGCAGTATTTTCTCTTTGGACAGAGATACTGGATTTGCAGAATGGTTTTGCTTCTTACAAAACTCAGCAGAAAGAACATAACGTACCTAAAAAAAGAAACAGTATACATATCCTGCAAAATGAAGTGATTTGTTTAATAAACTACTACATCCCCTAGTTGGAATAATTTCCTTGAACATGATGGAACATGGGTGTTGCTTATGTGTTTGACAATGAAACTTGAAGTGTTAGGTAACCAAAGGTGAAGCAGTTGGGGGAAAAATCTAATTGTATGTGAGCATAAGTAGAAGTTAAATGGTGTACCAAAATCTTTTCCATCACATCTGATTCCATATTCAGGGATGTTTTATATAAAAATTAATAAACTAAACCAAAAACAACCAAGGGTATTGCAGATTCTAATAAGTATCACAGAGAAAAATAGAATATAAGCCATGACTGAAGATCACGTTCTTTAAGCCCTCATAGCTAAAAGTGATGAGATGTAGCGGTAAAAAAAAAAAAAAAAAAAAGAGGACCTTTCAAAAGCCAGCAGTCAGACTTTAAGAAGATGCTGGGGGGATTTAAAGGGCAGACAAGCAGAAGAAGTAGTAAATATCTTCAGCTTCACTGAAGAGGTAAATGTGGATGGCGTTCTGATCAGTAAGAGATGCCCGTAAGGTCGCTTTTATGAGGTCTTTCCAGAACTGGTCCCTGCTGTGCTGCTACAGTGGGGCTGTCTGGAGTCTGGGTCCTCCCCAGCTTCAGAAGGACCTTTTCTTTCTCTTCCAAGGTCAGTCTTACCATTGGTCTGTGCACTAGTTTGCCAGCTGCATTGCAGGTGCATCCCAGGGGTCCATCGTGCTGTTGCTCTCTGTCACCACTTTACTAAACTGAGACTTCTGTATATAAAGCACCAAGCTAGGAATACTGCTGTGGAGTCATAAGTGATGTGTGCATGAATTATTCAGTAAACGTTGATGTACAGGTCCATTGGTGTGAAGCACAGAAGCACCAGTTATTTCAGATTGAGATTTTTTTTTCATTCTTCCTGGAGAGCTGGAGGCTTTTCCATATTGGCAGACTTTCACAGGTTTGCATTTATGTTATCTGGGAAAAGGGCAAGGGTCAAACGGCAAGTTCCTTTATGCTGGTAGAGGCAAATATGTCACATATTGGCTATGTCGGAAATGTGCTTGAAGTCAGTGGCAGAGTCAACAGAAGAGTAAGGTATTGATTTCTTTGCTGCTGTTTTACTGAAGCTACACTGTAGCTTATATAGAGTGCGAGGCAGGAAAGATTCACTTTTTTCTGTGAAAGCAATAGTCAGGTCTCATAATGATTGTAGCAGGCAAACAGCACAGGAACAATTAAATAAAATGTTTTGACTTATATTCATGTATAGTAACTATTAGGGTATCTGGGGAGGTTTCTGGCTTTTGTGTGTGTGTGTATGTATGTCTTGCTTTTCAGAGGATCACAAAATCAAATAGTTG
This sequence comes from Aythya ferina, assembly GCF_964211825.1. NCBI lineage: Eukaryota > Metazoa > Chordata > Aves > Anseriformes > Anatidae > Aythya > Aythya ferina. Next base: position 26,853,367 of record NC_140298.1, read on the forward strand.
CTTGAGAAAAAGAACCTTGATTGTGTGTTTCCGTGTATCTGGTAATCCTTAGCATAGAAACCTGATGTTCAGCTATTGGTGATTGGTAGAGGAATCCAAGCTGCTTTTCTGGGAATAGGGTAGCAAGATCTGTTCGGATGTTTTTTGGGGAAAAAAAAAAAAAAGTCTTGCAGGTTAGAAAACTGCCCTAAAAGTAACATCTTAGTATTGATTTAAAAATAGCTTGAAGGATATGGCTTAATTACTGGTGGTGATTACATCTCTCTAAAACCTTCTAGCCAATAATAATTCATGACTAGAGTGGGGAATGTTTTCTTGTTGGTCTTCAGATCTAGTTGAGCAGATGCAAAGTATCAATGTTGATTAAACAAATAATTTGCTGTTCATAAACCAGGTTTTTCTATACTTCCTTTGCAGGACCCAAATGTTTGGTCTGAGTACTGTGGCTTAATGAGTTACCATAGTTCAGCTGAGCTGTATTTTTCCTTGAATTTGCAAGGAGCAGAAGATGTGAACCTGGTTATGACTGAGTTATGCGATATGCAGCACCCAAGGAAGCCCTAGGAAGGCAAATTTATGTTGGAGGTCCTTAGGAATTACTGGCCTAAGTTATCGCAAATAATATTTTTTCAACTTTGTTACAGGGAGTGTTTCTGCCCGGGAGAGAATGTTGATTCCTTGTGTCACTGATCTTGTTTAATTTAAAAACAAAGCTTTGTCTGCTTCATTTAAAAAGTTTGGACAGCCTATGTCTTCAGGAAATTTGTGTTAAGTTTAAATTTTTACATCTTTTATTTTTTGTATGGCTTAACATGTGCCTTGTTATGTAAAGTAATCTGTAAACTGTATGCAGACAAATGCACACCGGAGTTTTCATAGGTGTAATTCAAATGCTTTTTAATTAATATATTCAGTAAAATGGATTGACAAATCTTAGTCATTTATAGCTTGCAAGCAGTGGTTTGTGGCTGGAAATAGGTGGGTAGTTTTAAGTGTTGTCTTACAAGTGACAATTGAAGCTGTTTGCAACTTCAAATCTTGTAGCTAAAAGAAAAAAAAAATTAAACTGAAACCTTTCCATTGAAGGCAGCAGTTATTGAGAGTAAGACTTGGGTAATCAGGAATAGGTTGTCACTTGATTGAATTCCAGAGTGCTTACATATGGGAGAACGGGAGACCCTGGTACCCATCCTTGCCTGAGGGACCCTAAGGCAGTGCCTAGCGAGTGAGATACTGCCCGAGGGGCAGGTGATAATGTATGAAACTTACTTTTTTGTTTTTAAATTATATACAAGTGCTCATAGGGTAGTAAGGGGGCTTGGTTTGGTATACAGTTTGAAGATCTGTGTGGCGTTAAGACCTGAGACTGTTCCTGCTTTGACATTGCTGAACAACTCAGGCATGTACAGAGTCAGAGTTCAGGTATTTTTCAGGCATTTTGTGAAATCTAAAGCCCATAGGAAAGCCTATAGGCGCTCAGAGGCTAGGTAGGTCATTTGAAGGCTGCACTTTTCTGCCTACATATCTGAATTTCATCCAGTCCATGCATTGATCTGGGCCTAATGACCTCATAGGATCGACTGAAAAGATCTACCCTAAACCATGGGAGAAACAGATGTGTTTTAAGTGCCTTGTTTAAATTGGGTATCCCCTGCAGAAGAGGTCTGATGTAAAGCAGTATATCAAGATGCTTTTATAAGTGTGCTTTGGGGTGAGACACTTGTGCTTTAATTCAGTAAAAAAATAAATCATGATGGGTTGCAGAATTCTGAGGTAATGGCTGTGTATAACTTGTTAAGGACTTCTCAGGCCTGGACTGTCTCTCCTCCTTGCCCCCAGTTCAACTTTGTAACTGTAGATAAAGTTAACCAAGGAAAAGAAATCAAGAGAATTTACTATAGCAGTTTTATTCTTCCAAGGGTTTGTCTCTTCAGCAAATATGTATGAAAACGAGTGCAACAGAGACAAAAATAAAAAAAGCCACAGTATTTAGTCTGAATTCAGGTTACATAACACTTGTAGAACGAATGGAAAACAGAAAAAACGCTAATCCTTTAAACTGGGCAATAGGGCTTAATTCAGCATAAAGTTTTTTTGGATTAATTAATGCCTTACATTTAATGAATTGTTTCTTAAATATAAACAAAATAGAGTTATTTTAAAACCTATTAAAAATAGCTTCAACTGAATATATGGGTACAGACAACTCACAAGAGTCATATCAAGGCAGCAGCATGTAATTGAAAATTACTTTGTTTTTAACACTGAAACTGGATATTAAGTTTTGCATATTCAGATTATAAAAAAAATTTACTCAAAAGTCGGTTTGAAGGACAATAAAATATTTGAGCTTTAAAATAAAGTTTTTAACTATTTCCAAAGTTCCAGAAAAAAATGCCATTTTATGGCATAAAAATTTAAAAATGCTTTTTAATCCAATTGCAAATGAACCCTCACATACACTTCAAAATAAAAAGGTTTAAAATGCCAGCACAGTGAATGTGATTTTTGTGAAGCATTCTGACTTCAAAAAAGCAGCATTCTCTGGTGGATAATTGTTCAGTTGTGTTTTTTTCCAACTAACTCTAGTATAAGGTATATTTATGCACTTTTTATCTGTGCACATTTTATTTTGTATGGCACATTTCCATTTCATCTTGGGAGCTTTATAAAGATTAAGCTTTATGGAGCCCTTTTTTGCAGATATTATCCCCATTACACAGGAAGGTAAGCAAATACAGAGGAAGGTTAATTGAATTGCCCTGCTGCAGCATGTGAGTATTGGAGCTGGAACTACAATTTGGGAATGATCGTTCCCAAGTCAGTACTTTAATCTAATATAGCACAGGAGTCTTTCCTCTAGAATTGCAACCATAGAAAAAAAGAAAGGTAGAAAACACAAACTTAATAAGATCTTAAAATTAAGCTCTAAGGTATTGCTTTTCAACCAGTTAAGACTGTGTTTTCATCTTTATATGTTATTTCCAATAACAGCCTTCGTGCCACAGCATGTAAGATGAATGGGACCAACTGTGACCAGTAGGATCTCGCTGTTCATTTTAGGGACCAGGCTTTTCCTTTGATCATACATCTTGTTTATGCTTTCGTATGTGTTTGAGTAAGTAGTAAGGTACGTGTATTTTTAAGGGCCTTTAGAAACTCAGCCTCCTGTTGAGGACCTCCTTAAAACAGTTTGTGTGACTAACAAAGGAGATTGTCTTGTAGTGACGACTTTTTGGTATTGGCTGTTTAAGCAAAATATTTACTGTCACTATCAAGATAAAAGTAAATCCCTGGCACTCTGAAAAGTCATACCAGTGTTCTGACTCCTGTGAGCGGTTGATTTTTACCAAAGCACTTTAGTTATTTGTTATAACTCTAAGTGCTGTTCTGCATTCTTGTTTCACTTTAAATCAATATTGAAAGCTGAAATCTGGCTGTGAAATACATCACATAACTTCTGATTTCCGGTGTGGTTTTGGACGAATTATTTAGTTAAAACCTCTACTTTCTTTTAAGTTGAGTTTCTGTGAATTGCCAGGTTTGGCAATTCTATTGGACTTGTAACAGAGGGAGAGGTACATAATGCTGGCACAGGGCCCGCTTTATGCCAAATCCCTGAAATACAAGGTGGTGTAAAGAGAGAATGGGAGTATGGCAGGGAGGGGGCTCTGGCTCTCCCTTAGAAGGGATGCTTGTGCCTGCAGTGCAGCAGGACCAGCCGCAGGTACTGTGTTCCCTGTTGCAGAGCTTGCTTAAGGGCAGCCTTAGGGCTTGCAGGGAGAGAGGAGAAAAGCTTCATAATGGTGGAGAAAGGATTTGAGATCTGCTTTCTGCCAGTGTGCTTGGAGCTGTGCAGCCCTCTTCCTGCTGAGGGGAAGGAAGGCTATCGATGATGCCTTGCATCCTGTTAATGCACAGTGTTTCAACTGTGCATTATCCTGAACGTTTAGCACAAATGTGTTTATGGAAAATTTAAGACTTTTATGTGGCAGTAGAGGGGCAACAATCTCTTTCCCTTCAGGAGGGTGTTTTAACAAGCTTTATTTTATTTATTTATTTATTTATTTTTTGTGAAAGCAAATGTCCAACTCCTTTACTCCTTTTCTGGGACTGTTTTTAGGTTAGCCTAGATTGGTTTTAAACTGCATGTCAAAAAATGATTTACCACAGCATCTGTAAATTGTTCCGGGGACTTTGGCAAATGCCTGATAGTATCTCTCCCTGTCCAGATATTGGGTCCTATTCCAAAAATAGTTTTTTGGCAAATGAATAAAAACAATTGGCAGATAAACATGCAAAGAAAAAGGAGAAATCAAGATTATTATTATTATTTTTGAGAAGTGTCATTTTAATAGATTCCTTATCATAGAGTGTTTTGGGTTGAAAAAGATCTTAAAAATCATCTAATTCCAACCCTCCTGCCATGGGCAGGGACACCTTCCACTAGACCAGATTGCTCAAAGCCCACCCTAGCCTTAAACATTTCCAGGGACGGAGCATCCAATATTCTTCTTTTGAAAGATGTTGCCAGAGATCCTGTTTCAGATAAACTTGTCTACTTGTAGATACAGTTTAAATGCAAAATCTGTGCCTCTTTTTTCTTGATAGAACTTTAAAAATTGTAACAAAGCTCGCATATTTTGTTCCTTTTCTTAAAAAAAAAAAAAAAAAAAAGTCTGAATGCAGATTATTGTATGGGTAAGGATAAAGTAGATAAGTAGGCTCTTGTCTGTGAGGGGAAGATGTTAAGGGTTCTTTGCCCTGCCTCCTAGAGGGGAAAAAAAAAAAAAGGAAAACATCCTCCTATACAGCCATGGTGACTGTATGTACTATGGAGTAAGGGAATGTGCTTTGGCATTGCCATGCTGCAAGTTCAATACCTAATTTCCCCTTTGGTATTTGGTAAGGTGTTATATCTGTAATTCCCCTCTAGTCCCAATGTCTCTTGGAAATTTGACGTATGTGTGTGAGGATCTCTAATGCCTGCACCCAGAGCAGTTCACCCACAACAGGGAAACTGGACTCTAAGGTGTTTTTTCTAGTTTTGCATGCCTCTGTGGAAACTGCGCAACACTATTTGAACGTTCGTTGTTAAGCATATGGAAAAAGAAACAAAAGTGTATTGGGATACTATAAAACACTGTGGGAAGTGTTAACTTTTAAAAGCTTATTGCAACTCCACAGATAATTCCTGACATGGTGTTCAACTGTGTTTTGAAGGCTATGGAAGAGCTTGACTCTCATAGGACCACAGCTGTAAGTCCCTTCTGTTGATTTTTGATACTGATAAATTTTTCATCTCTGTAAAAAGCCACCTTATTTTTTGGACTCAGCTAAACTCTGATTTTTAAGAAACTTTAAAGGATGGTTGTAAGTTTCTGGCTCTTCCCTGATCTCCTGCAATATTACTATGTTCCATAATACTAGTTATTACTATGATCCATGCTGAAAGAGGTGGGCAAGCAACCTGCTTGTTCCTTATAAACCATTTCTGAAGGAAAGGCAAGCACCGGTGTTGGATGTCATGAATACATGAGACTGAAGCCGTATCACAGGATCTGCTGTATGTTTATGTCTCCAGAGCAGCTGGTGAACTTTTCTGGTTCAAAGTTTCAGAGAATTTAGAGACTTACATAGTTCTTTGTAACATCAAGGGAGTTAGCCAGGGGAGTTTTAGGTTAGATGTTAGGAAGAACTTCTTTACTGAAAGGGTTGTTAGACATTGGAACAGGCTGCCCAGGGAAGTGGTGGAGTCACCATCCCTGGAAGTCTTCAAAAGACGTTTAGATGTAGAGCTTAGTTTAGTGGGGACTGCTAGCGTTAGGTCAGAGGTTGGACTCGATGATCTTGAGGTCTCTTCCAACCTAGAAATTCTGCAATTCTGTGATTCTGTGATCAAGCTCAATAGCACCTAGCCAGTTTTCACAAAATCCAAGGCCCACATTCACAACAGGTAATTTTTTTTTTTTTTTTTTTTTGCCTCTGCTTTCCCTTTGCAGTGACTCCAGTGACTGGTGTAGCTGACTTCAGAGGGTCATAGAGAGCCATGTTGAAAAACACAGGGACCATTTGGGTCATGGGAAGGTGCCCCAGAAAAACAAACCTATCTGCACTGTACACACCATGAAGAGAAACAGGATTGTTGTTAACATTCATCTTTTGGTCAGCATTTCCCTTACATAATCAAAATTAGGAGAAGTGTATGTTTCCTGTTTATGAGAAAGAGACCTCTACCAACTTGCTATATTTGTCTGATCTTTGACCACAGTTTTGCAACTCTCCCTGAAGAAATATACCAGAAAACTTGAGACCTTGAAAACCCCCAAACCTGTTTGAATTAAAGCATGAGCCATAAAAAACAGACTGTGGGCAATAGCTAGGCATGCATAATTTGCATATTTTCTCTGCTCCAAAGGAGTTATCTACTATTTAGAAAACTGTCATATTTTGAGAGTTAAGTTGCAAAGTAGTTTAGAAACTGTTTTGGCCTGTTGCCCCCCCCATGGTAGCTGGGTGGTGTGCCTGTGGGCATGGAGCCAGGCCTAGCCTGGGCCAGGTTCAGGCAGCAGGCTCAGCATGGGCACTGCTCTGACTCCACTCCTTCATGACACCCACATGCTTTGCCCTTCAGCAGGTGGCCCGGGTCTGGCCCATCCCTGTGAGCTCAATGTTGAGTCCTGGCTGCACCAGACAGCATTTCAGAAAGCAATTTTTCTCCTCCCCATTATTGTCTACAGGTCATCATAGGCCCTGCTGCACTCCCCAGGTGCTGGAGCAGAACCCATGGGCAATGGAGTGACCCTGACCAAGCTCTGCAGCTCTTCTGCTTAAGAGCTGAAGCCTGATATGTATCAGTGATAAATGCTGAGAAGAGTCTTGTGGATTTGAATGGAAAACACCTGGATATCTCTCCTCTCCATGTTATAATCCCTTTGGCTGTGTGCTTTTTCTTTCTTTCACCTTTTTTTTCTCCTCTATTTTTTTTTTTTTGCTTTTCTTTTGCATACTAGTAGCAAAACAACTTATTTTAGTGTTTATATGTGTGTGTGTGTATATATATATTTTATATATATATAATATAAAAATGACTGGTTGCAGATCCCATGCAGGCACATGGGCCAGCAGGGAGCCCTTTGGAGGATCCAGGCACTGCTGGCTTAGGGCTGGCAAGCATGCCATGTACAGTGTGGAGACAAAGCCTGGTGAAGAGGGCGGCCATGACCCAGCCATCCTCAAACCTTGAAGCCCCCTTAGCGTTGGGAGGTGTCTCCTCTGGGTAGGGTCTGGAGGTGAGTAAGGGTTGGGTCATGGCCACCACAGGAGGGAGGTCATGTAAGGGAGGCGAGGCGTGCTACAGCCATCCCTGCTCATGTTCAGCATCAGGAGCAAGCATTTGTGCATCCTCAGGCCTTGTTTTCTGAAGCCATTTTCCTTTTCCTCTGCCTCATTGATTTAATAGGGTGTTTATGTAGATTTGCGATAAAGTATTTCATTTTCAGGGAGGAAAATTTAGAGAACCTAAGCACAAATACCTGCTGATTCTGCAGGTTGTCAGGGTGCTAGGAGGCTGGTCACTATTGTTGACACTGTGCACTGGTTATTATACTAGTTACTCAAATGTTCTGAGTTCTTATAGATAGTCTGCTGTTGTGAAGGTAATCTTCTCTTGCTATTTTTACCTGAGAATTTAACTAGTTTTGCCATCTACCTTTCTTCTGAAGTATCACAAATTGCAGGCTAGTAGGCTTCCTGTGTGGCTCCTCTTGTTGTTCTAATGGTATGGATGAGGATGAGGACCTGAAACACAAACTGATAAATGTCCACATTTTTAGCATTGAAATGCAAAACTATCTTGGTGCTTCTACATGGACTTTAAATAAAGTTTTATTTATTTTACCTGCTATTGAGTTCTGTATATGCCTGCAAATGCAACATGAAATTTTCAGGGACAGAAGATTACCAGGATCATGCTGAACTTTAGAATACCTGACAACTCTGAGCATTACTGTTTTCTACTTTTTGTATGTAAGTATAAATATAGGTTTCACAACCTGTAGAGGTGATAAAATTTCACTGAACTTTCAGACATATGTTTTTAATACTAAGAAGCAAATATTTTTTGGATTACTGATTTTTTTTAATTAATTAAATTGAACAATTACTATAAATAAACTAGATTATTATTTTTAATAACGGAACTAATTCTAATTTTAGTAATTAAAACTGGAAAGTGAAGAGTAAGGAGATAACCAGTATGTTTGAAAAAGATCAGCGTTTCTACTTTGTATTGGATTTTAACACAAGGGTTCTGTTTATTATAAGTTTGTTACCATAGAAGTATAAACTGAAAGGTAGCAATGATGAGTTAGTGTAATATGTTATATTAAATAAACTTGTCCTGTTAGCGCTGCATGCAAGGCTTTGTTTACATTACAGTAAGCTGTTTTCTGCTGCATTTACAATTCTGCTATACAAATAAATTAAGGGATCTCATGACAGTATGATTTACTTTTTCTCTGCAAACTGACAGACAATAACATTTTTAAGCATATTTGCTTGGAAGTGGTTACATCAAAGTTTCTGTTAGGGCACCATCAAACCTACTATCTAAGAAAGAAAGTAGATGAAGTCTTATCTTCTTTTTCCTATGCTAAAAGGATGGGCAAATATTAAATACTGTATTTAGAATTCAGTGCTATTGCAAACAATACTGCATAACCTGTTTAAAATATATTCCTATCCTACAGTAACAGATGAACATCCATGAAATTAAATAAAAGGATCTAATACAATCATACACGAAGCTTTGGCTGTCTGATCTTCTACGTTGTACAAATGTACTCTTTCATAAATCGGTGAGTTTATGCTTCAGCTTTGGTCAAGCTGAACAGGTAAAACTGGGTGGATGATTTGGCCTGTAATAGTGTTGCTATTGGTGATAGATAATCTGCGAGGGAAAAGCTGAGTCTGAATGTCTAGTTCCAGAAAAAATTGCAGGGCTGAAATTGGGGGTGGGGACAGGGAAGAAATCTTTCTGTTTAGATGAATGTGAAAAGGTTGTCTGTACTCCAGATACAAAGGCTATAGAACATCAGTCCAGTCTGTTTTCATGTAGTATTTTCCTTAAGCGGTATACTTCAAACATGATACAGGTATAATGCTTTCCGTGAATATGTTCCTCTTTCTTTAAAAAACAAACAAACAAAAAAAACACACAACCAGAAGATGAAACCTGCAAGTGTAGTTTCATTTCATATAATGATAGAGCTGGAAGAATTTGAAATGCCTTGATTTAAGTATTTGAAGGTAAGTGCTTCCTCTTTCTTCCTTTTGTTTCACTAAAAGCTGTTTGACAAAACACAGGATAGCCTTTAAAAGAAAAAAAGGCAAAACAAAACAAAAACTGTTTGTTCAACCTGATGCAGTTCCTGTGGGTTAGGGACTGTCACAGTAGGTCCTCTGATGTGGCAAGAGGGGTGCTTCTGCTGCACACAACTGACTCCCGTTCAGGGCAGGGCAAAGTCTCCCCTCATTGTGCTATCAGGTGTTCGAAGTCATGAAATTCAACACAAGCTGAAGTTACAAACTTTCTAAAGAAAACATTTGCAGGATTTCTAGCTGTTTCTCTGGTAAATAATAGTAAGTTGCAAGTAATACATCACTTTTTGTCTGCATAAGCTCCCTCACTTAGAGAAGATGGTATGCACAGAGTTTCTTCTACATCATTAAGCATTCATACTTTTTTTTTTCAGTATACGTAGGAGCACAACAGAAATACCAGCTCTGTTCTGCTCAGTGGGTTGTGCTGTGGCACAGGTTACTTTCATGCTTAGCAGTTTCTGTCCTTCTCCACTGGACGTGTTTCTTGGTCACAAGCTTTTATTTTGGATATCTGTAGTGCAATGCCATCAGTTTCAAGGTCCTGTGTGCCATTGGCTTCCTTCTCAAAGCATTTCTACTGTTTCAAGTTTTGTTTAATGTTTGTAGAAGGTATCTAAGTGGGTGCCTCAAATGCCCATGGAAAATAAGTATCATTATCTGGGAAAATCTTGAGATATTACTCAGTCTTGAAGGACAAGGTTGGAGGCCAGACACTACCCTCATGCTGTCTAGCAGATCACTGTGAAAATGTTGTTCTTTATCTGCTTAAATTTTTCCTTCTCCAATTTTTCGTATTTTTTCCTGTTATCTTCCTGGGGTGGTGGGGTACGGCTGGAGAATAAATTCTGTTTTGTAAACTATTTTTTTGAATTGGAAGCTGTGATTCTAAAGACTTATCCCACTTAATACTTAAATACTGACAGTGTGGTGGCTTTTTTCTCCCCATAATAAGCCTCCTATAGTGTGCCAATAGAACAAAAACTTGCAAAGAACACTGGTAAATAAAAATAAGGAAATCTCACAGGAAAAGATATAAATTACTGATCTGATTTAAAAATTTCTAACCTAGCAGATCTGCTTTGTCTGAAAGCATGTTAGAAGATTGTTTTGATTACTGTAGCAATGTTATAGCAGTGTGAAGTGTTTTTCAAGAGAAAAACTTTCTAGTTTATATAAAGGCTCCTATTTAATTAAAAAGGGAATATTTAGCTGTGGTAATACGTTTTCTCATTTGCTGTGTCGCTTTAATGGTAATTGTTAATATTATGCTGAAGATTTTTTGCATGAAACAAATAATGTAAAATTCCTTGGATTAAGTATCAGATAAACAAGCCCTACCCCAAAAACAACAATAAAAATTAAGGCGGTCAACCAGCAACAGAAAAAATAAGCAATGATGTGAAAGTGAGAAATAAGCTACTTTTCTGCTTTCTGAGCTGGGCGCAGCGATGACTTATCTGGTAAATTGCAAGTTACCCAAGTGGTGTTGCTGCTGGTTTGAAGTTTCATTAGAAAATACTATTATTTTTTCATTTCTGATTAAGGTGAGCTGAAATGATTTGTGTATTGTCTGAAGCAGCTCTGTAGGTTGTAATTCAAACACAAATCATTACTATCTGTTGCCTCTTCATAGTTTTTCTGGTAGCAGAAATCCTAACTGAAAACAAAACCTGAAATCTTATTGCTATTTGGCAAGAAGGTGATAATGTTAATGAACCATGTGGGAAGGCCTTCTGTGTTTATCAGGTAGTGCTTACAAAAAGCTCTGAATTTGACAAACACTGTTATGACACAAATGTAATGTGCATTAAATCACAATGTACTCAAATAGACCATGATAAGACAGTTACAGTGCCTTAAAAGCATCGGTGAGGAGGATTTTGGAGTAGAAAACTTATAAAGAGTGATGTAGACAAGTTGGCTTTCTGGTTATAAGTGTGTCTTTCACAGTGTCTATGGACACTTTCAGGGCTGCAGGCAGGCCTGGCCATCCCCAAAAACCTTGGGAAGTGTCTTGCTTCCCTTAGGATATCTCAGGAAACACCAGGTACTTGAAATGGCTTTTAGATGGCCCATATTGATGGTCCTTTAGATGACCTTATTTAGTGGGCAACTAAACCTTGGAGTGGGCATCTCAAAGTAGGCTTTGCCTTAGCAGCTGGAAGTTTTTCATTACAGTGCAAAGCAAAAATATCTTCCTTTTTCTTCTCCTTCAAGACCATTGCACAAGGACAAATTTGTTGTTAGTGTTTCTGAATGAATACGTCTGTGTATATATATATATATATATGTATATTATATATATGTTATATATATATATGTGTGTGTATATATATATATATATATATAACATATATATGTTTTTTCCTTTTTTTTCCCCCGCCATATTATGAAATGAACGTGGATTACGGTTTGTCATCAGTGTGGAAACACTGGGAAACTCTGACTTATGGCATCTGTCTAATTCAGAATTCCCCTTCCTTTCCTTTGATATCTGTACTTTCATTTGACATGAGTTTTGAAAAGGTTCTTCCTCTGTTTAGTTTAGCTTGTGATTTTTTCCTTTTAAAAGAATGAAAAGGGGTAAAAATCATTATTTCATCTCAGTTTATTATCACTATTAAACAATAAGTACTTGGAAAAAAAACACCTCGTATTGGGATGACTTTAGAATATTTTTCTTTACCCAAATTGGGCATATTTCTGTGTGGGTTTCTTTTGCAATCAGAGTAAAATCAGTAAATTCTTCCATCGTCACGCTTATTCTTGTTGCTCTAACTTATCTGCAGTAGTTATACAGTTGCATCCTCAGTCGTGACCAGCTTCAGCCATCCTAGCCTGGGCAGGATCAATATAGATAAGGCCTCCCATTTTTATACTTCATGATGTTTCTGTGTGGCTTAAAATTATACTGCCTGTTCTGTAGTGTTGCATACCATTCATTTCCAATTCATTTCCCCCAGGGCTCTTATTACTGTTGCTTTTCAGCTTCTCCCTGTATACTAAATTATGAGGACCCCCAGGTAAGAGAGGCCTGGTAGTGCTAGAAAACAAAAGATCGGGGAAGCAGTAGTCAGTCCTACCCAGGGACCAAGAAAGGATTGTCTCTCTGGGGAGCTGTTAAAATCTCTAAGACACACTTGCATGGAGAGCAATTTTTTTCTTTTGCTGAAGTTTCTTTCACATAAAAATATATTAATTGAAATATTTTTATTAAAAGTAGTCTATTTCTGTAACATTACCTTTAAGGATTGCAAAAAATCTGCACGTGTAAGTATTCCATTTAACTGATTAACTCTTTATTTCTTTCCTGGAAGAATGCCAAAAACAAATACTAGGAAATCAGATGATTCTGTTGTTGTTTTTGGTAAATATTAGTTAATGGAGTTTTCCAGTCCAAGCAGTACACATAAAAAATGCCATTAGATCCGTGTAACATACTGACATAGTAAATGTATTCTAAGTGTCCGGACAACTACCTATAAAAGATTTATGGAGTCTGTAGATAATGTTAATTTGAAGTGAGATGATAAGGAATTTGCCAGGCCTTCATTTCACTATATGGAGAAAAAATGTGTGGTTGTGTGGGTTTTGGTAGGTTGGTTGCTTGTAATTTTTTGGAAGGGCTTGGGGGGTTTATTATTATTTTAAAGCTTTTCAGAAAGTATACACATTTATTTGAAATATTCTAAGATACAAAGAGATTTAGGTAATTTTCCAAAGGATTGCTCGCTATCTTCATTCTTCTAACTTTTCAGATCTTTTGCTAATGTAATTCTTGTGATTTTATCAATACTAAATTAAAAGGTAGGATGGGTAATCTGTGTAAAGTAATACAGCTGTATATATCAGAATAATCAGAATTACAGAATGGTTTGGGTTGGAAGGGACCTTTATGGATCACCTGGTTTCAACCTCCCTGCCATAGGCAGGGTTTCCTCCCACCAGAGACCAGGTTGCCCAAAGCCCCATCCAGCCTGGCCTTGAGCACCCCCAGGGATGGGGCACCCACAGCTTCTCTGGGCAACCTGTTCCAGTGCCTCACCACCCTCTGAGTGAAGAATTTCCTCCTAATATATAATCTAAATCTCCCCCCTTTTAGTTTAAAAGCATTCCTCCTTGTCCTGTCCTTATCTGATCGAGCAAAAAGTCGCTTTCCATCTTTTTTTTTTTTTTTTTCTCACAATGTCTGTAAAAGTATCCAAGGCAATGCATACCCAGAGATGATTTCAGTTTAATAATGTGCTTTTTTCCTGTGTTTATCCTTTGATTCAATGTTGCACCCAGTGGCAGGATGCTCTGTTGAGTTCTACTTTCTGCTCCTTTTCAGTTAACATTTTAGTTCCAGTTGGAAAATGTCCCTGCATGTGTGTTTATTTCTACAGAGCACTAGAAGCCCAGGATGTTCCTCTCTTGTGCAAAGAGCAGAAGTGAAAGATATAAGGTCTCAGGAAAGAGTGCATGATCTGAAGTGATTATTAGGTGGGGAGAAAGCAAAAATAACAGAAGATATGTTGGTTGAAAAAATTCCTCAATGGATACTGCAGAGGTTTTCAAACTTTATAATTGCTCCTGTGGTAGCAGCTCAGCCATGACAGCTTCTGTGCACATTTGCTGCAGGGGGAGAAGGTGAGGGCAGCACTCTTGCCCTCCTGCTTGATGCTGGTGTCAGGGAAAGTCATTTTGTGAACTGTGTTTGGAGCACACAAAGATACCGGAGGAACAAATTTCCTCTTTGGCTTAAGCAGCCTTTTAGACGCTGTCATCGATCCCTGGCTGGACTGGTGATAAACTCTTGTTTCTCTTAACCCTGGCTTTGTTTGAATTATGCAGTGTATAAAAATACAGCTTGTTTGAAAAATAACAGTGAGTGTTAAAAGTGAACATGCATCCAAGAAACTTTTTAGAGGACTTGTTCCCCAAAGGATAATTTTTACCTATCACTGTGTGTCTGGCCTTACAAGAAACTGTCTTCTTATCACCCAGAAGCTTTGTATATTGCCACTTTCAACATCAGGCTAGACAGTTCACTTTTTTTTTTTTTTTTACTTGTTTTTAAAAGTCACCTTTCCCATTTCCTTCAACTGATCATGCACAACAATTCAGGAAGGTGCAGTGTGTGGGTGCGATCATCCACAAAGCACAAGGGGAATACATGTAACTGTGGGCAGCTGCACTGCTGGCGTCCTGGTCCCGCTGCCCTGGAGGCTGCTGTCCTGCTGTATTGCCTCATACTTTGTGTTATATCAGACTGAGGCATTTATCATAACACTTCTGATCTGACACAGCAACGTAAACTCCTATTATTTTCTTTATATTCTGTTTTCTTGACATTTCCTAGAAAGTGAATGTAAGATTGCATGGAAGAAAGAAAATCCGGTCCTCTTTAATATCTTCATCGATGATCTGGACGAGGGCATCGAGTGCACCCTCAGTAAGTTCGCAGATGACACCAAGTTAGGTGCGTGTGTCGATCTGCTTGAGGGTAGGAAAGCTCTGCAGGAGGATCTGGATAGGCTGCACCGATGGGCTGAGGTCAACTGCATGAAGTTCAACAAGGCCAAGTGCCGGGTCCTGCACCTGGGGTGCAATAACCCCAAGCAGAGCTACAGGCTGGGAGAGGAATGGTTGGAGAGCTGCCAGGCAGAGAAGGACCTGGGAGTGATGGTGGATAGTCGGCTGAATATGAGCCAGCAGTGTGCTCAGGTGGCCAAGAAGGCCAACGGCATCCTGGCTTGTATCAGAAACAGTGTGACCAGCAGGGCTAGGGAGGTGATCATCCCCCTGTACTCAGCTCTGGTGAGGCCGCACCTCGAGTACTGTGTTCAGTTTTGGGCCCCTCGCTACAAGAAGGACATGGAGGTGCTTGAGCGGGTACAGAGAAGGGCAACGAAGCTGGTGAGGGGCCTGGAGAACAAGTCCTACGAGGAGCGGCTGAGGGAGCTGGGCTTGTTCAGCCTGGAGAAGAGGAGGCTCAGGGGCGACCTTATCGCTCTCTATGGGTACCTCAAGGGAGGCTGTAGCGAGGTGGGGGTTGGCCTGTTCTCCCACGTGCCTGGTGACAGGACGAGGGGGAATGGGCTTAAGTTGAGCCAGGGGAGTTTTAGGTTAGATGTTAGGAAGAACTTCTTCACTGAAAGGGTTGTGAGGCACTGGAACAGGCTGCCCAGGGAAGTGGTGGAGTCACCATCCCTGGAAGTCTTCAAAAGACGTTTAGATGTAGAGCTTAGGGAAATGGTTTAGTGGGGACTGTTAGCGTTAGGTCAGAGGTTGGACTCGATGATCTTGAGGTCTCTTCCAACCTAGAAAATTCTGTGTGTGATTCTGTGTGTGAAAGCTCTTCTGGTCCCATGACACATGTAAACAGGTAGCAGATGATAGGCTTTGAGATATGGGTGCAAGTCTAATCTTGCAACAAGAACAGCACCAATCAGCCTTCATCCAATGTTTCAGGCAGGACTGGAAAGCATTGCAGGGAAAAGTGCATTTCAGAGGCACGCGGGCTAGTGTGCAGCAGGGCAGTGCTCAGGAAGAAGTGTCTTCTGTTCATCCTTTTTGTTAAGTTCACTGATGCTTCTATGTAATGAATAACTAAATATGAAAGCTATGTAGTTCGTGTGTGTTTGCTTTTTTAATAAAGCAAAACCATCCAGTTTAGGGGAAGTCAAATTTCAAAATTATTGCTGAAAAAGTGATGTGAAATGACATTCACCTGAGCAGAATATTAAGGGAATTTTGTTGTATAGATAACATATGTTATAAAGGTAGCAAAACAGGGAAACAAGTGTCTGGGTACTGCTTTTGATGATGCACTCAGCTGTTAGCCCAGCGATGAGGTTGGTCACGCTGGATTTAGACTCAGATTCCAGATCCTTTTCTGGCTGAGGACACTTGAATGCACAACTCTCTGCTCTGAAGAAAGCACTCTGTTAAGCAGACTAGAAATAACTTGGAAATAAGGTCTGTTGTCCTGCTCTGTATACAAAATTAAACATTCTGTGGAGCAGGGACTGGAACCAGATGTCTTATTTCCCAAGGGACTAATCTAGCCACCAGGCTGGGGAGTTGCATGTTCTTATTACTCCTCCCTTCCTCCATTTACATACGGTTTATACACGGGAGACAGTTCCAATTGGCCTGAAGCATTAGAAATTATCACACTGGCATATAATTTTCCACAGGGTATAACTGGACAGTGCCTAATTCAAATGCAAGAAGGAATGATTAGTTAGATGTTTTGGTAGGTCAGGCACCAAAACCTGCATGGTTCATGGTACAGACACTGTTATTTTTATTTGCTCTGTCTGAGGAATGTTTGTGCCCTCGGGGTTGCCTCAAGGAGCCAAAAGACATCCAGTTCCAGTCTGAACTTTCCCAAAAAAAAAAAAAAAAAAAAAAAAAGGATGGTCTCCCCCCTGGGCTGCATTAGGAGGCATTGCCAGCAGGTGAAGGGAGGTGATTCTTCCTCTTTGCTTGGTACTGTGCTTCCTAGTACGAGAGAGACATGGATGTACTGGAGCACATATTTCATTTCAGTTTTCACCTAATGACTCTGGTCCTAGAGCACTGCTGAAGTAAGGAGCAGCATGTGCAGGAGTGGTCCTCTCCCAGCACACAATCACTAGGAGATTGAAAATGGTGAAATAAAATTGGGTTTGAAAATGGAAGCCTCTAATGACACTTTATCCTCAATCTACTTGTCTCCCTAGCGCTGGGTGTCATTAGAGCTGCAATTATAAACAGGGTTTCAACAGAGGACAATGTGAATTGGTTTTCATCAATGTAGTCAAGGAAAGAAGGTTTTAATAGGCTGTCTTCAAAAATTTAAGTGTGAATTTGGAGGTATTCATGATCTAAAAAGATCTTACTAAAATTCTGAGCCTGCTTGTCACAGTGTCATGTTGGAAACCCAACTCTGCTTTGGAGGGGCTTTGGTACGTTCAGGTCTCTCTGTTCTGGACTTCTGTGACTAACTTAAAATGTAGCTGGTATTGTTGGAAAGGTCTTTGATTTTGCATGGAAAATTGTACTATATGTGATATATCCACACATTAGCAGAAGTGGCTTGATCCCTCCAGCACTGCAGATGTTGGATCTGTGTTCCTCACCAGGTGGGCTGGTGTGGTGGGCACACTGCAGCTCTGCAAGGTTTGGAGGCTGTTCTATGGCTCATGCCGCTTGTCCCATACATGGTCACCTCAGTTGTGCCGCAGAATGTCTTGCAGGGTTGTGATGGACTGTGATAAGGCCCGGCTGGAGGCTAAGAGCAGGTGTTCTTACAGAGCTGGTTCAGCCTCCACCAGTCCCCTGCCCTGGATCACTGCCTGCCCCCGGGCACCTGAGTTTGAGCAGCCACGGAGCTGGGCTGCTGCCCAGGGGAAAGGCTCCACAGCCTGCCCATGGAAGGAAAGCACTGGGCTTTGTATGGCACAGGGAGTCAAGTAAAGAAATCTTGTATTTCTGAGCACAGTTGGAAAGCTGTGTGTAAATATTAACTCCGTGTGATCAACAACCATATTTTGAAAATATGTCACTTTAGTCATTTGTACAAAATTGGAAATGTCATGCTGTGCAGTCTTTGGTTTTCTGGTACTCTAAAAATGTTCCAGTGCTTTCCTGTGTAACTGCGCACTTATTTTTGCATTTCATGATCATAGTTTCCATTCTTATAGCAAAGATTTCTGATCTTCATGAAATGCAGAACAAGAACAGAGCAAAGTAGGGGTGGGGTCCCAGAACTTCCAAGTTCCTTGTTTTAATACATGTGGAAATGCACAGAGTTTATCAAACTGAATCTGCTGCAATTATTAGGCAAAATAGCAAACGTGAACTTAATGTCAGACCTTGCATATTCTAAAGTCGGTCATAAAGACATAGGAATTTGCAAAGCTGAGCAACCTTGTCATACAGGCTGCATAAGAAAGTATAGGGGGTGGTTGGTTATTAGTTTATTGTGGTAAACAGTGCTTGCAATTTTGACTCAGTCTGTTAGCTAATTGATTGGTAAATGAGAGCACATAGTGAATATCAGAGTGACTAGTTGTCACCTTAATTTTTTTTATCACATTTAATACTAATTTGTGAAAAGTTCAAATACACTACATGCCAAAGAACCAAGAGGTACTGGAAGGGAAGCTGCAGAGTAGGATCAGTGGAGGAAAATAATACAAAACAACAACCTGATGTCTGTAGTATAACTGCGTAATCTTTGTGCTTACAGTTTTTCTTTTTACCTCCTTTCAATTAATTGTTTTTTTCCTCCTTTCTGCTCCTTTGTTTATCTTGACTGAAGTAAAGCAAACGTGTCATTTCAGTAGTCATCAACAAGCAGGCTGGGACAACATCTTTGCTGCTTATTTTCTTAGTGAAATGAAAGCTGCTTAGTACTTTCATTTCAGTCCTTTGTGGTGTGATTTGTTTTTTTTTTTTTTTTTTTTTTTAAATTCATTAATGATCAACCTAATGAAAAGGTTTTTTTTAAAGATTAACTGAGAAAGTGAAAGACTAAGTATTACATTATTGCATTACATAAAGTTCAGGAATGGTTGAAAGACATGCAAGCATATTTTGGAAAGAAAGGAAGCCCAGGTTCCAAGCTAACAAAAGTGTCTATTTTCTTCAGTGAATTTTGGGCTACTACTTAAATACAGAAGCTAGGTACCAAGAGATTCCTAAGCCTTTAAATATCAGAGTAAGCAACTTCAATTTCCAACAAAGATTTTTTTGTCAATCTTTAAAACTTCTATTAAACAAACAATAAAAAGGAGACATACAAGGGTTGGAATATATTAGATAAATTAGTTTGTCTCAATACACATCGTAATTTTACTTTGTAGTACTAGAAAATGGTGGGCAACAGCAGTACAAGCAGCATAAGTCAAGAGCTTCTCTATCCCTATGTGGTCTGTCCCTTTCAAGTTACAATAGATTGAACAAAATAAGTAAAACAGCAAAATCTGAATTACTGAAGTTCCTCTCTGTAGATTAAGGGAATTGAAAGTGATAGCCCTGTTTGACATCAATTTGATGAGTCAATGTTTTTGTTTCCAGCTAATTTCATTTCAGTGGTTGGAAATAGTTTACAATAATTCCATGTTTTTCTTGAGATTTTTTTCCTCTTTTGTTTATTTTCTTGCCTCTATGCTCTTGTAAGCTGTTTAAATATTTCCACTGAAAGAATTCGTGACTAACCATCCAGTTTCTTCACTTATTTTTAATTGATAACTTTCAACTTAGCTGTAAAGTTCAGATGCAAAAATGAAAACTTGTTTCAGGTATGACTAAATCAAGATAGTTTTTAGAATATATTCAAAGAAGGAACTATCTTGCAGTTCAATATAATGTTTGATGGCTTCTTGAGATTCATTTCAACTTCCTTGAAGTGCATTTTCCACAAGAGAATGTAGCTTAATATTTTAGTTAATTTTCGATGACAACTTTGAATGTATTTTTCAATTATGTTTAATAAATGGAAATGGAACATCTTTTTATCAGGACCATCAATGTATATTTATTACTTTAATCAAAAAAGTCAAGTGATTTAGAAGTTTCTAATGTCTTTTTGTCTTAAATTCTTTCAACATGGAGCAACATTAACACGTTACGAAAATATTAATAATGATTTATTCTGTAACCTTGTAAATAGTTGGAATGTCATTGCAAAGCTAATTTCCTTTCTAAAAAACTTATTTTCTGGGTAAGCTGCTTTTAGCATGTTTCTTCGGTGATTTTAATCTTCCCTTAGCCAACTGGTAATACGTTAATTCTCCTTGAAGCTGTTCACACATGTTTTATTGTCCCTGAGGAGAAAAATCTATGCTAGAAATATCTATTGTTAGTAAATCTTGGTTTTGATGTATCCTGAAAAATACAGAAAATTAATGTCTGCAACTAGTTGGCCCTCCCAAGGGAGCGATTCTTGGACTTGCTTAACAAGCTTGCTTTCCAGCTGTTCCTTCTCAAACCTCTGCTGCTGTTTATCTCTCAGCAGGGCTGCTTGGACCGCTGGAAGGTGATGCTGGAAGTGATCGTTGCACTGGTTAGGTTCACTGCTCATCTGAAAACAGGGAAGCCAGGCAGTAAGAAACTTAAATCTCCTTATTTTCTGCAGCAGGGGGCTTGTGGAGCTGCCTGTGGTACAGAGGCCACCCTGAGCCCCCTTAAATGTTTTGCTTCCTTTTCCCCTCCTGAAGTCCCTTTCAGTCTCTCCTTTGGCATTGTCTCTGAGCATCCAGATAATTTTTTAAGTGAGTAATTCTATTGGCTTTGGTAGGATTACTTGAATATGTAAAGCTAGACATACCCGAGTAGTTTATTGAATCAGGGACCAATTTTTTCATAATCTTCTCTTTATTTTTAATCTGAATGAGTGGGTCAGTCTCAGGAACCAGATGTCTTACTCTGAGCTCTGTACTTTGTCAGTTGTGATCAGCACATACTTTTTTCTTTTTTGTTACCAACATGTATTTGATGTTTTTTCCTCCAGTCCTCAGAAAAATAATGAGATTCTTACTGTGTTAACAGCTTTTTTTTAAAAGGTGTAATAAAACAGCCAAATGAACGGTAGTTGTTTATTAGCTGTGTGGTTTTGGGAAGCAGCAAAATAATCTTCAAATTTCCTTTGAGTGAAAGACAGCTGATTCTGAAGCTCTTCATTCTACATGCATCTTGCATAGTGAGGTTATATTACAATAAGAAGGCAAGATGTTTTCCTTGACTTTTCAATGTTGTGCATTGAACTGAGGCGCACTGAGGGCACGCTGTGTTGTGCCCTGAACTCAGGGCATTACTGGGAAATGGCGCTGAGCTGGGTTAATTGTTGTTTAAAGTATTTAAGAAACTCTTGTAAGCTTAGAGAGTAGAAGGTTCTTAGTGTGCAAGTTTGCTTGGTCTACAAGATCTCTAAATTGTAGTTACAAGGAAGAGTCCTCTAAATGATGTTATTTGCAGTTATATGCACATTTTACTTCCTTTCATACTTCAGAAATTTTTAGAAGCTTTAGTATTAGCTTGTTAGCATTCTGAGGAAGTATAAATGCATCCTGAAATAAGCAAATGTTTTCATTCATCTAGCATTACACTTAGCCTGTCCAGTGTTAATAATCAGAATTTAACCAATATTTTAAAATTCGTCTTAATATTTGCAGTTTTTGGTATCGGAAAAGGTTGGTTAGGAACTCTTAAGAATGAAGTAATTGACTAATGCTTACAACACGTGGTTCCAGTAGCACTGCTGTAGGAAGTTTCATAGCCACAATATTTATTTAGAAAATGAAATGCTTCTTTTTTTTTTTCTTCAAGAGACAACAAAAACTTATTAATCTTAAGTGGTAGAATAGCCGGTGGTCCAATTCTAGTCTTTAATATGTTTCTAACAACATTACTAGGATTTGTGATCTCCAAATAGGACTTGAGCTGCAACATGGATTTGAGGTACAGAGGCCATGGCAAAAATTTAAAGATCAATACATTTGAAAAGAACTACTACCACATTTCAATTTTATAACATGTTACTTTTTTTTTCTTATCTTCAGTTGTTAAAACTGATAAAGACCTGGGTTTTATGTCTTAACTTGACAGAGCGAGTTTGAAAAGAAAGAACAAAGAAATGGAAATTTCTGCACACCAGCTAGGACCAGTTGGAGGGTATCAGATGAACAATATTATTGAACTCAAGTTTGTAAGCAATTCAGTAACAGTTGTGATGATTTTTATATTGTTTGTTTCTTAATCAAGATACTGTGTTGTAGCATGTCTCAATAAAACCAAGATTACTCTAGTGATATACTTAACCAAATGTATAGTCTGGCAAAAGTCCCAAAATCTCATATTGAGGAAAAATTAATTACATAAATTGCCATGACCACTTCTGTTTCATTTGGCAATGTTTGTCTATCATTGTCTGGCAGATTCATAACACCTGTAAGTTTTTGTTTACCCATTAACCTTGTTAAAATATTTGTACTGTCGCTTGCTTTCACCCTCCTGGAAATTTTGTTGAATTAGCAGGAAATCTGCATGGTAGAATATTTCTTGGCCAGACCTTGTATAATCTTTGAGAACTAGCAGCCTGAATTTGATGTAAAGTAC
Organism: Aythya ferina; assembly: GCF_964211825.1. NCBI lineage: Eukaryota > Metazoa > Chordata > Aves > Anseriformes > Anatidae > Aythya > Aythya ferina. The sequence goes on from NC_140298.1 coordinate 26,875,840, forward strand.
GTGTAGCTGCTGTTTAACATTCTTTCTATATATGAGCGTACTAAAACCCATATATTAAGTAAATATCACTTTGCTTTAAACTACATATTGGAAACTTCTGCCACTTACCTATTACCACGTGATAAAATACTACTATTTCATTAAAAAAAAGAGTTTTTCTTTCATGTTTTAAGGAGTGCTAGATCACATGTCAGTGAAGGACTGCTGCTTCAGGAAGACGTAGAAACCTGTCATTGGGAAAACTACTTCAATTCTAAATAATTTTTATTAAATTCAGTCCTTTCTAGTAGAAATAGTTTTATTCTTAGAATTGGACTTAAAAATGATTACATCCTCAAAAATATCCGCAAGGTGTATCCTCTTTCACTTCTGCATGAAGGAACTGAGATATTAGATAACTTCACTTTCTAAATTTAATGTAATAATAACTCTGAATAGAAGATTTCAAAAAGTTTCAGGAGCAATATATAATGGACAGTTTTATCCGTGTCTTTTGTTGTCTCAAGCACGCCGGCTTATCTTTCTCTTTTTCCTTAGCTAAGTAAGTTTCCTTCTTAATTCTGTGGATGACTGAAAAATCTATTTTTCATGCAACTTTCTTACATTGATTCCTGCATGAGGCTTCTGATAAAAACAGCCAGATTTTTATCTGTATAACTAGATATCTACATTCCTTTTTAAAAGTATGTTATTCTAAGAGGTAGGCCAACTGCTCAACATAATTTTCCATTTGCTGTTTTTGCAAAGCACCTCTGGGTGTTTCTTGAGCTTCTCTCTGTCCTGCTCTTTTCTGTCATCTCTGCACCCCGTTCAGGGGTTTCGATGGCCCTAATGATATCGATGCATCTTTCCATGTATATCTTCATTTTCATTTGTCAGGTTTGAATGTTGCTCTTTGCTATATCAGTAATCCTTTCTTCATGCTTTCCCTGTAATTTAGTATGTATTTCTCCTAGACTCCTCTTTTCTTTGTCTGTTTTAAGGCACTGTGGGCAATCAATAAATTACATTAAATGTCTTTTACAAAACTCTACCCATTTTGAGTGCCTGCCATTAGTTTACAAACTACTCTAAGATAGCATTGCCTATGTATAAACAATTCTTATTTGTATTTGCAATTCTAATAACCTTATTGTCCTTTTAGTTACCATTTGGGAGTTTTGCTGACATTGTAAATTCATACACTGAATCCCCTGTCCTTAAAATCTGCATTCAGCTCCTTTGTGAGACAGATGTGAAATAGTATTGGCAATCTTACTCCATTTTTTTCCTTGATTTTCTGTGCCATAATAAAGCATAATGCAGGGTAATTGTCCCTTCCTGCTTCAGTTGGTTTGAATGTCAGGGATTCTGCAGGTCAAGGCTGAAGTACTTAAAAGCTTGCTCAGCGCATTGCTGAGCATTAGCACGTTTGAATTGTCTTAATGTATTCTTAAGATCATTGAAAGTAAAAATGAAACATTAGGCTAAACTCTTTTTGTAAGGAGAAAGACTAGCACAAACGTGGGATGATTTGTGCTGGCTTATAAATACCGAGAAGCGCAACAAACACTCCTTTTCTTGACCTTTCCCTGGTTTCCACTACGTATTCATCTTTTTGGCTGGGTCCTTAAACTATAACGTTAAACTTTTATAACTCTTTTTGGACATTATATGGCTGGTTAGTTATTGCATTGTTTTATGCTTGCTTATATTATTCAGGATTTATATAGTATGTATACAATACAGATGCTCTTAAAACATGAAATATAATGCTTAACACATTAATCTACTAAATCTGCTTTGCAATGCAGTAGTCTTGTTTGAATGCCATCGTCTTGGGTAGCTATAAAATGGTTAGTCTGCACTGGTGATTCATTTATCTTTACAGCTTTATTATGCACTTGTATATAATGAACCAGCTAAGCGTGGTTTGTGTTATATGAACTCATAAAGCAAAACAGATCTACCTTTTGTTTGTGGGTGAGTAATCCTGATGCTTTCTCTTTGTTAAACTGTACTTACAATATTATTCTCTAATGGTGTAAAGTATAATTATAGATTTCAGGAAATATTTAAGCCATTTGCAATTGTTAATGATGCAGAAATTGAAGTCCTGGCAGTGTTTATATGACAGAGACAAATATCTGCCAATTTGCAGAGGAAGAAAACAAAAAGCCAAGAGAGTAGATGGCATTTCTGAGAGGTCACTACTGTAAGAGTAGATGACTCCCACTCCCAAATATGCTGGTGAGCAGAGTGCTATAAGGGAGAAAAATCTATAAACAGCCTGATAGTGAGAAGTACACCAGTTGTTTTCCCAGTTAAAATACATGGAGAGGAAATGACACCTGTGCAGAGGACAGAGACTTTTAAAAGTTTTTTTGAAAGCTCCTCTGTTTTATCTCAGGCAGCAGCATCTAATGAAGGAGGTTCCTTCTTGCATGTATGTTCTCTTCAGCTTCCGTGTCCTGCTCTTTTTCACTTCATCCCACCTGGTTTACCCATCTCACTGATCGAGGCAACAGTTCTCTGCTTCTCATGCTGTTCCCCCTTCCTCCCCCCCCCCCCCCAAGCTTTTAAAATATAAATTTGGGATTTGTGGAGAGGGGAGGCTTTTTTTTTTTTTTCCTCTAGTAAATTCCAGAGACTGCCTGTGCATTTCAGAAGTTTCAATACCTGAAAAGTAAATGGCTGCTTTATTTTCTTTTGTGATTTAAATTATCAAAGATTTTTGTTACTGTTAATCCTAAAGTATACTTCTGTTACTCCAAATAGGTGTATTTGTATCACTGAATAGAAATGAAACAGTTTTCTCCACACTGAAGTCTACTCAATGATGAATATCTTCTCTGACAAGGTTCAGGTGTCATCGAATGATCTCAGTGGTTGACTGTAGGTGATTATGAGTGTTATGGTCATTATTAAAGTCTTACTCAAAATGGGCAGCGTTGAATGGCTTTCTGGTCATAAAGTTTATATTCTTGATATTTTCTGTTATCACTAAATGAGATATTTGAAAGCGTCCATGCCATGACTGGCAACCTTAGCCTTTTGTTATCAAGGTTCTCAATGGTTTATTTCCTCACTGATTTTGCTTTTACTCAAAAAGAAAAATATTCATTGTAGTGAGAAGTCAAGTTGGCAGCTACGAATGTTGTTTTAACTTACTGTTTTTAAGAACAAGTTAGGGGGGACCTGTGAATAAGTAACCCTTTTCCTTTATTTATAATAAAAGGAGTTTTACAGTCACAGAAGCATGGGGCATATTTTATGATAGACCTTATTAGAAAACAGCTGACAGACACAGTCCATATTTTAAATGTGTGTTGATTTCTCTGATGTTAAGCAAAGAAGCGAAGCCTGCTGTGTGCTATACAGTCGACCCCTCTCCTCTCCCCACCTGCAGCCGAGCCTGTGTCTCCTTAAGACAACCACTGATATTTCAGAAGGGCGTTTATAAAGCTAATGTGAATAACTGTCTTTTGGTTACAAAAAAAGCAACAGAAAAGGAAGGATGTGTTAAGAAAATTGCCGCAGATGAAGTAATTGTCGTCTTTTTATAAAATAATTCTGTAACTTGGGCTCGGTTCCTTCCTCTGCTTGAAAGGTATTTCCTCCCTGGGACAGCGCAGTGACTGCTGGGCTACAGGGAATTTAGGTGTTTTTAATGGCTGATTGCAGTTGGCAGTCCTCTCCATTTCAGTGGATCCCGCTGTTCCCATTATTTCTTTGCAAAGGGGAGGAAATAAAAAGATTTTCTGAGGGTAGGCAGGCAGGGGGAGCCTGCCCAGAGGCATTGGGGCAAGTGTCTCTCATGTCTCAGGATGGTGAGGAGAGCCAGGATGCTGGCAGGGAGAGTTATTAAATATATTTTATTTTCTTTTCCCCAGTCAAAGGGCTTATTGCTTCTAATTCCAGCCTGGTCTGGGTACCAGTGGGGCTGGCACTGTGCCCCTGCGTCTACCATCAGCTGGGTTTGGTGGTGTTAGGAAACCCCACTCAGTTAGAGGCCCAAGTTGGAAGAAGGAAGAATTTTTGATAGCCTTGTGCGTGGAGCAAGGTGGGGCTGCCTCACACTCCAGTGAGACAGGATAGGTGTCAGCGCAGGGGCTAAATACTTTTTTTTTTTTTTTTTTTTTTGAGAACCAAAGAGTCCGTCTCTACTTATATGCTGTAAGCCACATAGACTAATTCATCTTGTATTCAGAGTTGAGGGAAATCATCCCTTGTTGGGCAGATACTACTACTAATAATAACTATTATTATTAGGGTAGCATTTTAAATAAATGATTACACACTATGAGTTCAAACCTGCAGTTTGAGCGTTGTGGTGGCAACATCAGTGTGGCAGATGATGCCTAGAAACAAAGCACCAAGTGACTAAAGGCAAATTGTCAGAAACTTAAAAAAAAAAATCTCAGGGGGAGGAAAAAAGAAAAGGAAGCATACTATTTAGACTACAATAATAAAAATTTGGACTGCAGCGTGTGGATACATTCCTTCAGACAGCTGGAGCGGACACAATTTTTTTTTGTTCCTAAAGAGGTACCACAGCCAAAAATGAGAATGGTCTCTTATTTTCTCCAGGAAAATAGAAAAACATTTTTTTTTTCTTGGTCATATTATTATTATCATTATTAGCTATCAAAACTATATTTTAACATAGAAACAAAGCCACAGAGCATACAATTTCTATGCACAGTGCCAGGAATGACTGCATCATCGTTAAGAATTACCACCAGTAGGAGGTGCGTGTGATAATCCAGTGTGGATTTACATGTGTGAATCTGTGCCATTCTGTAAGCATCCCTGCTATGTGAAGCCAGGCATAGATATGACAATGCATCTGTCCATTTGTGGGTGATACTGTGCTGCGTAGAAAATATGAAAATGAAGTTGAGTCAGAAGTATTATGGTATTAGTAGAAACTGTCTGTGAGCTTAAGTCTGAATGTAGACACATTAATCATGTACAGTTTGTTACTCTGTGCACATCATATATGAAGAGACTGGGCTTAAAGTCTTTCACCTGCATTGTCTGAAATAATGTAACGTCTTTATCAAGGGACTTGTTCCAGAAAATAGTAATTCTTAAATGTGCTTCTGAAGCTGGTTGCTCCAGAATGGGAGCTGGTTGCTCGTTGTCGTTCTCTGGAAGCACAAAAGGAGCAGGAAGCTGAACATGGTGCTTATTGAGGTGTTGATATACATTTTCCCTCAAAATTTAAAAAATTTAGCTATAGAACATTGAGGTGTTCTTGACTTTTGAGATAGAGTGTCAGTCAAATATAAAAATAACAATTGTTTTTTTTCACCCACAACAATAAACAAATTCAATACTAAGTATTAAAAAATACTTCAGCTCTCAATTAGATTCTTAGCAGCTACTGTAAACATCCTCTTTGACTTCCACATTTTTTTCTTCTCTCATGTGTGAAGTTTCCTTTTTTAGGAAGCCTGATGATGGCTACCCAAGCATCATTCATATGTTTATCCCTCTGAACTTTTTCTACAGTGTTGTGTCTAAAAACGTGTTGAATACAGGCTTGGTTTTGTTTAAAAGAAAAAAAAATGTTCTGGAGGAATCACAGGTGATCTAGAATCCTTCGTTTGAGGGATGTAACAGCACACAGGGAATCTGGTGTCAGGTGGTACCCACGTTTGTATCTGGCTCTACTCTTCTGGACATCCTTAGCAGTGACCTGAGGCTGGTATGTTCCTTGGGCCTGGCACTTCTGCTTTACCAACAACCAGAATCTCCTTGGCAATTGGAATTTTATTCACGAAATGGATGTATGTGTGAGGAGAGATGTGGAGCGGCACATGGTATGCTCTGTAAAACATGTGATGCTCAGTCTTACTATGTATGGCTTCATTTCCAAAGGGTTTATCTTTCAAATATGTTTTAACAGTATTTTTTCCTGAGTCAATTATATTTATTTCCAAACTTGAATAAATAATCCATTTTTTTTCAAATGGTAGTCAACTATGCTTAGGTTTTGCTGTCTTTCTTGTACGATTTACCTTTATTTTCACTTTTCTTTACATGTCAAAAAATGTCTCTGGGTGAGATGGTTTTCAAAGTCAGTTTTGTGCTCTGGCTTCAAATTCTTGCTTAAGGCTCTCTGCTTTTGGTTTAGCATGTTGTCCCTGTTTTGAACAAGCAAGGGCTTGTCATTGCAGTTTGCTATTGCACCCATGTCAGTTGTGAAGTTGTGGACTGTCAGAAAGAAAACTTGTGAGAAGTGACACTATTTGCAGAGGGAGGAGTTGGGTGAGCCTTGTCCCACCCCCACTTCGAGGGGCCACATTCTGCTGCCCTGTTGGTGCCTGTGATAGGCTGGCTGTTGGGGACAGCCTGAGGTCAGCTGCCCTGTGTTGTACTGTGGAGAGGTGGACAGGAGCTTGTGGCCTGGCAGCATTTTCTTCCTTGGTAGTTTCTTTCCAGAGATCAAAGCTTTCTATGCCAGCACCTGCAGAATTTAGTTGCTGGCCCTCTCCTGTGGAGCACAAACATGCAAACGTGAATCCTGAACTAGCACTTCTGCCTCTGCCTATAAGTAGTCTTCTGTGTTTCTAAGTTAAACTTAATAATTTTTTTTTGCTAATCTCTGTATGTCGGTTCACAATGCTGCATGCTTCTGCACGGTAAAGCAGGGACCATCCCTGCCACTGTTATTGCATTCAGAGGATTTCATTTGTATGTGATGCCTGATGAATTTAATGTCCTAGAGAACTTTCTTTTCAAATATGATTTGAAAACACATTTCTTCTTTGCCTTTCATCTTAATACGTCATCTTAATACATCTTCCTTGCTTTGATTAATTATTTAACTATAATTTTATTATTTAACACCTGAGATCATGCTAGACTACAATTTATGAGAAGCCAAGCATATAGACTTGCACACTATTTAAAGCTGGCTATACATTTTCTAAAAGCAGACAAACAGAGAATGTCATTTGAGAGTGGAAATTGGTTGAGCCTAAACATTTTGTTTGAAATACTTGGGCTGAGAGAACAGAGGATTTTGGTGAGAACCCAGCAGCATCAGGAGCTGTGGCTTTCTTCAGACAGACAAAAGCAAAATTTGAGGGGAAAAAGAAAAAATACAAAAAAAGAAAAATACATACATACATACATACATCTATCTATAGGTATAGATACATACATCTATCTATAGATATAGATGGATATTTATGGTATAATTTTGTTATTGAATAGTCCATAATGGAGAGAGAAAGAAATCACCATTGCTAGCACACTGCTCCAGGCTTCTCAGAAATACCGTAAGACCAGTGAGAAATCCAATCACAGTTCTGATTCCACAGAACTGTGTCTTTCACAGGAGATAGCTCAGAGGGCTGGAAAAGTCTAATTTTGTGTATGCAAAGCAACTCGCACATGAAACAGAAGCGCCGAGCAAATGCTGTTAAATAAAGATTAGTAGTTGGCATTGAGCCCATACTCCTCAAAGCGCTATTTGTCTGATCCCTTTGGGACTGATGGCGAGTACCATCCTCAGGCTGTGGCAAAATATTTGTTTAGTCCTTTGATACTCAAGCCACAGCAAGGTCTCTAGTAGGAGTTAGAGCTGAATTTTATTTTTAGGGGGTTCTGTACATTGGTATGTGTTCATTCAGTGGGTCTCTTTCTTCTGGATAGTGCCAGCAAATAAGTGTTTTTATATTTATCAGGGATATCATTTGCTTTTATTTGTCCCCTAAGCATCAAGAGTAAAGAAAAAGAAAAAAAAATAATTGGAAATACCTGCTTAGAATATATTTGTAGGAAGAAAGAGCTGACTTCTTCAATGGCAAGCAATAACAACACCACTACTAGTGGTCCTCATCCCTGAGAGAGAAGTCTTGTGCAGCACTCCTGGTACATCTGTATGCACAGTGTTCTGCTATGAGAAAATAATTGAGTTAACCGTGAATAAGCAGTGTAGCCTTGTCAGATTTGTGCTCTGCTCAGGTTAAATGCCTCTTCTCAGCAGTGCTAATTAGAGTGTTGCACTAATATTAACTAAACTGTCTTCTTCACATTACTGACCTGACACTTTTGATTCAATTTCAGTGAGCTTGGGCCTTGGGCCTGCACAGTTCAGGATAATTTCCAGTTCCATTCTGTGAAAAATAATTCAAGATTAGTAAATACATTCAAAATTATGTTCTGTGTTTTTTTTAAATATAATTAGAAAGTAATTGCATTAACAATTGTATGCCCAAATACATCTGTGGATTTTTGACATTTGCAATAGCATTGTGTGCCTGAAAGTAAAACAAGGAACCAAACAACCCACCGATTAGTAGCTCTAACTTTCCTAGTTTGTGTATGTGCGTTTGCTATCTACTTCAAATCCTGCATCAAAAGGCATCTTTCTGATTTTCTTAACATCAGTCTGAAAGGCAGCTAAGGGGCTGTCAGTCAAATGAGATTTCCTCATCTGAAGGTGGAGAGTTATGATTACCAAGGGAAATTCAATTAAATCTTACAGGCAAAGTGTGAATATATATTTGGCTGGATAAAGCTACTGAACTTTTTATGGTGTTATATGGGATTTTAAATATATTTTATATGCAATATATATTAATAATATAATAATGCTTTTATACAATATATTTATAGAAGGAATTTTCATTGTGTTAATTCTGGATTTGTAATCTAGAACCTGAGCCAAGAGACCAAAGGATAAGCTATCATCCCCAAGAAGATCCACAACCCTGAGAACATAACTTACATTTTATGTGAATTTGAGTCACCTTCCTTAGAAAAGTAGATTAAAAAAGATGAGGTTGTTGTTGTATTTTGAAGTTCTGGGTTCATTGCAATGTGTTAGTAACTTCCTATGGCTGTAAATATTTCTGTATGTATGCAAAGTCCAAAGAATCTTTCAAAATTCTTTTTAATAATTTTGCTTTAATCAGATTTGCCTTCTAGCCATAATTTCAGATAAGGAACCAATGTTCCCTCACAACATTTACATTTCATTTTAGCACTGAACATGTGGAAAAGTCACTAGACAGTTCCAGCTGGCAGGATTTGATGTCATGGTGCAGCTGAAGAAGAGCTCTTATCTACCTGGTAATCTGCTGTTCAGGTGCTAGAAAAGTTTTCTACTCCACGAAGCCCTGTGCAGATGCCTACACACTGTGTGATGGTGCCATACGGTGGCATTTACACGTGGCAGTGAGCAGCATATCACCTAGCTGGACTTTGACAGAAGCAGCATAAGCTGGCTGATAGTTATTCAGCAATATGTTGGCTTGTGCCATCGCTTTCAGGTGCCCCAGTAGCTTTTAAGTGCTGTCAGGCTGTGGGGCCTGAGACGGCTGTCTCTCCCTGCTTTCCACATGCAAAAATTCCTTCTCTCTTTGTGGATGAAGCTGCTCAGGGACAGTTTCTCCAGAGGAACAGAGGAAATCTCCTGATCCTTCATGTTATGGCATTGTGGTGGGTGAAGGAAACCCTCCAATTGTGAAGCAAAGTGTTACTTACGTAAACTGGGGATATTAGGAAAAGATGTTTCAAGTCTTTCCAATGTACTGAGGAGTGAGCAAGAGTTGTGTATTCTAGGTTGACAGCAACTAGAAGAAAAAAAAAAAAAGAGAAAAATAAAATAATCTTCCTAAAAGTAGTTATATTAAACTATATATGTTTGATATTCACACTCTCATACCAAAGAATCTTTCATCCTAAAGATTGTCTTAGCACAGGAGTTATCAATGTTTCTCTAAGTATGGAGTTACCCAATAATACTACTTCGTATTTATCGTCTGGGAAAGTATACAGTGAAGACCCTAATGGCTTAAGCCAGGCCCTGAAAAAGACTGCAGATCGTAAGTCTGTCTTTTCAAATGCTGTATTAAGGGCATGTTAATTTATAGCACATAGCACTATCTAAAGGTTCTGCTCATAAATGCAAGTCTTTATTATGGCTTCAGTAGCTTCATCATTTTAGACACCAGCTTTTGCCTTTCTTTGATGGAGCCAGATAACTTGAATTACACCATTAGCAGGAGAAGATGTTTTTATGCCAAAACCTCCTGCCAATCAACGTCTCATTTATCAACCTTCTACTACTTTACTGCTGTTCTGCATGCCATTTCTGTATGCATTTCTGCTGAGTCCCTTTAGCTTTCTACTTTCATAATGGCTTACCACTTAATTAAACTAGCTGGCTGAGTATAAACAGGACCATTAATGATAGATAGCATCTTTATGTAAAGTAAAAATATCTTTACCATAACTCATTAAAGCAGATACTTAAGTTCATGTTAAGTGTAGGGGGAATTTGGGTGGGAAGGGCTTTGGAAACTGGGCTGGTTTACAGGATGGAAAGAAATTTTTGTTTCTCTTTAAATAAGAGCTGTTCTCCTAAAGATTACCATTTTGGGCAGTTCATGGAATTTTTAAAATGAAGCTCTTCTGGAAAGGGAGAGGAAAATTCTTAAAATATTTCTTTTATTGAAGATGCATATTTATATTATTAAAAGGTCCAAGGCCACCAAAATACCCATCTTAATCAGGACAAAGTGTTTGAAATCAGGGTTGGTATTGCCCAGTGGATGTACCTCAGCAAGTTTCATCTTCCAAAGGTCAGTTCAAGTTAAATTTAGCTTTAGTATTGTCTTTGTTATGTGGAGCTTTCCTTGATCGGTAGTACAATGAGGGCTGGAGCGGTGCGAGAATGCCACTTTGAAATAAAATTCCCTTGGGTACTTGTGAGATGGAAGATTGTTTTTTGCTGTAAACAGTTGACTTAAAAATTATGGTGACACTTATTTCATCTAGCCTTAGGTCGTTACTGATCTGACTTAATTTTAAAACTGAATTTAGTAGATAATACAATAATTTGTAGTTGATCTCTAAAGGTTTCCAATAACAAAAAGAGTTTTCTTTTTATATATATGGCAATTGACATTTATTAAAGGGAAAACTGGCAGAGAACAGTTCTCTTGTGGAATGTTCTTCAGTTACTGAGGTATGGTGGATAGCAGGGTCTGTCCCTGTTATGTGCCCACCCAAGGGAGAAGTCAATTCCCAAGGATCATCAGATGGTAGTGGAATCATTCTAATAAAAAGGAGAAAATATTACTTGCAATGTTTCTATCAATTAGCTCAAAGCAGTACTTTCTTATTCCTACGTAACTACTTCTAAGAGGCTCTTGTGTGTTTAAAATAACATTTATTTTCAAAAGAATGTTAAGTATTAGACTTTGTTAACTCATGGTGTATTTTCCATATCCTTGCTATTGTAAACTACTGTGGTAATACTGCTTAGTGTTTAGTCTTTGTTTGGCTTAATATAACTACTTTGAAAAGCTGGATAATTGAGTCCTTTCTTCCAAATTGTAGTTCAACAAAGATGGATCATAAATCTTAACATGTTCTGAAACAATAGAAGGACTGTAATTGTTCATGTTCTGCGAATAATGTTTTCTGTGAATCATGTATTGACTCAAACCCATTCCCTATGCAATTTAAACCATTAAGTTTCTAGAAGACCTGTACACTGAAAGATGTCAGTCCTTCAGTTATTAGAGGAGACACAAGGTCATTGAATCACAAATATGAAAATTGTAAAGATATACAGAAGAGTGCTTTGCTCTGATGAATAAACTGTCAAGATGAGCACTAATTGTGGTGTTATCAGTTTCATGAAACAGCAATTAGAGCAGGTTGTCAAAGCTAAGAGGACACAAAGTTAGGAAAAAAGCAAGTTCAAAGGATGAGGCAAACTCATCCACACTTGACTTTGATGTTTGATACCTTTCCCCATGGGAGTGCTCAAAACCTTGGGACTGCCTTGCTTGAGCCTCACTCCTTGTCAGCTCTTTTTTTTTTTTTTTTTTTTCCCCCCTCAAGGAACATTTTGGCTCTGCAAGATGAGATGGCTTACAATTATTGCTTATTTTTTAAACTTAGTAACTAGCATTGCTGAGAATCAAGACATCTCTAAGGACCCACGCTATCTTAAAAAATTTTGCTACTTAGTTGGATTGATAAATAGCATCTTCTAGATGCTACTCTTCATTGACAGTAAGTAGATTCCGTGTTTGTAATTCTAAACTGATAAAATCTAGTAACATGTGAAAAGCTAAAAACTGACCCAAACCAGGTTTTGTATTAGTTCCTATTGTTTTCGGTTTGAATAAAATAAAAATTGAATTGTGAAAGACTCTTGGATATCATTTCTGACATTAACTTATCTACTTTTAGTCTCATGCTGTGTGCTGCTCCACGGAAGCAGTCACGTGGCAGGATTTGTGGCATGACATCTTCAGTTTTAGTTCTCAGTTTTCTCAGAGAAATTTCTGTCTTCTCAGAAGGCAATGAACACAGAGCCAGGCATCTAGCTCCTCTTTAAATATAACTAAAAGAAAAAGATTTGATTTTATGTAAATCAGTTTCTTTAAAGAACAAAAGAACATTATTATCTCTTACATGGCTTTAGCATTTGTCTTTTAATGAAAAAATCATTTTGTTATGCTTCAGTATGTCAGTCCTTTTTATCCATCAGAGGCTGTGTATACATGAGTGTTTATTTCTGATCAGTGATGTGGTTTAATGCAAATTCCCTACTGGTCCCTACTTAGTGCCTGCCTAGTGCTTGGTGGTTCAGTACCTGGTTTTGTCAAGCATGAGCTGGCGTCTTCTCAATGGGAAATAAACCGGAATTAAACCCCTTTTTAGGAGTGCACCCATGCAGTTTATCCTGCTCTCTTTCCTACATTAAGGTACTTACATGATTTGGATTATACAATTAAGGCTTGAAATCTTAAATTTGGTTTATCATAATTTTCAAAGTAGGTAAAACAGAAAACACAATGAATTTTGCTTCATAGTTTTCTTTTTCAGCTTTGATAATTTGTTCTTAAATTCATATTTAATTGCTTTTCTCCTGTTAGAGAATCTTATCTCTTAATTCTTACTACATTGTCCTAGCTTTGAGGTTTTTCCTCTACATGGAAAGCAGCTCTAAAGTGAATAAAGCTTTTTTTTTCCTTTTAAATTCACAATGGTGTAGGCAAGTATTTATAAATAAAAATTACACATATAATTATTTTTTTTATATTCTCTTTAGGAAAGTTAAAATTTATTTCTGCCTATGTATATTGAAAATTGGAAAAATGGAATTTGTTTTAAAATTATACTGGTTCCCACGACATACATGTTTAGCTTTTTTTGTGTTTGATTAGCATATGTAATTAGCGTGTGTTTGATTAGCATATGTAACTTGAAAATTAATTGGTAGGCTGATTATACAAGTAAAAGCATAACATGGTCATAAATAAGTCCTTAAGAAGATAGAGCAAGCATCTTTCTTCCTGTTTAATTTATGAAAGTAATTGAAATATGCTGCAGTATTATCCTCAGCACATATTATATCTAATGGACAATTAATTTAAGCTTATTTAAGAAAGTGCAGGGAAGGAGCAGAAGGGATGGGCCACCGTTATGAGAGGATGTGAATGTCAAGTGTGGTGGATCAGAAATGAATCAGCAACTTGCTGTTTCAAGGCGGGAGTGTGATGTGATGTACCGCTTTCAGATGCCTGGAGCTGGCACATGTTAACAACATTGTCAAGGTCTCTTCCTAGTGCTGGTTGAAAACCAAAGAGAGATTGCTTTTAGGAAAGCACTTTCAGAATTGTGGTTTTCTTCCAGTGAAGGAAGAAATGATGTCTTGACAAAGACAAGATGGATGCACTTTTTCCTTCCTCCTCCTCCTCTCCTCTACTGGTGCAGTGCCATGCAACATGCTGTCTTGGCTCCTCAGCTTCACTCAAGCCCTGCCTTGGGCTCTGTGCAGCAGGGCGCTCCATTCCCTTGTTTGTCAACAGACCTTCTGGATCTTTTGGGAACGTTCATCATCCAGATGTGATTATGGGGACATTTTCCAGTGAAGAAGTCTAAAAATTTCCTATTAGCCTTAGCATATTCAGTCTCAATATGCTCCTGTCCAGGTCAGCGTTGCAAATCTGGTTTAGGATGTTGGTGTGTTCATTTGTGGCTTATGTGAGTTAAGGATTTGAGTCTTCAAGTTCCTAACTCTCAAATACCCACATCAGGAACAGTCAATGTCTGTATAAACGTGTTGGGAATTACTAGGTCATGCACTTTTTCTCTTGAATATTGCCTCTTTCTATCCTCTTTTCTGTTCCTTCTGCACTTTGGCTTGGAGGAAGCAGCTGAAAACCTTCCAAAATTATCTGGTCAGTAAAGTGCGTTTTGTGATGATGTTCACATGTAACACAATCAATGAAAAGTAAATTAAAAATAGGGTTTCCAAATAGATTACAACAGTATGCTTGATGGGTGATAATATAAAAATTTACAAGTGGTTTTGGGAGAAGATGGGGAATGTCCGTACTGATCTCCAAGAAAGGATGCCCCAGGTAAGGGTCACTGTGCTGTCAGAGCACCCATATGTTTCAGTGAGTACGTGTGTGCTTCTCTCTGCCCTGCAAGTACTTCAATGCTGGCTTTGCTCATCTTGCTCACGTGTAAGATTGATGTATCCCCCGAGTTGTAGGATCAGCTACATTGGAAAAGATCATCAAGCCCAACCATCAACCTGACCTGCCAAGTCCCATCACTAACCCATGTCCCTTAGTACTGCATCCTTACATCTCTCAGATACCTCCACTGCTTCCCTGGGCAGCCCAGTCGGGTGCTTGGCCACCCTATCTGTGAAGACATTCTTCCTGATGTCCAGCCTAAACCTCCCCCGGAGCAACTTATGACTGTTTCCTTGCATCCTTTCACTTGTCACCTGAATTTCCAATGGAATGCTCTGTTTGTTTCCGTCTGCAACTCGTTGGCTTTGTTTTTCCATCATAGGCTCAGTGCATCCATGTGTTCTGCTAAAGGAGTTTGGTGATGTGGCCTCCCTTCTCTGTGCCACAAGGCTCCATAGGGCTGTTGCCAGAGCAGTCCCTACTGAAGCTTCTTCTCTGCCTTCTTCTGCTCCCCCCAACACACTTCTCCTCAAGTTTTGCAGATTTTCAAAGAAGGCCAGCCGTGGGCCTATGTTAGTAAGGCAGACATAGCCTTTACGCTGTAGGTCCTGGGAGAAGTTTCTGCCTTGTGGATCCACACATTACCCTGGCAGCACCCCCTTGCTTCTTGTACCTCCTCCTCTTCTCCATGAATGCTCAGCCCAAAGCCAAGGACAAAACACCTCAGTGGTCCCTTGCCAGGGCAGCAAGGTCCAGAAAGGCCAAGTGGGACACCAGGGCTGTCTAGCAGCTCACAGGGCTCCTGGGCAGACATGGGCAAGGTCCAGGGGAAGGCAAAGGCAAACACACTCCTCCTTGGTGTTTTTTTTTTTTTTTTTTTTTTTTTTGTTGTTGTTGTTGTTCTGGGTTCCTTGCCTTAGCTAGTAACAGCTACAGTATGAGTTACTTGAATAATCCTTAGGGGCTGCATGATTCTGCGCAGTGTGTTGTCAGAATGCCTTCTGTTCAGTTTTGTGGTTGCCTGTGCCTCAGTAACGTGCTGCAACAAGAAAATGCAGGCAGGGAAGAATTGAAAAGAATATTTTGGTGCAGTCCAGGGGGCTGGCAGCACAGTGAGAAAAAGCTCCCTCCATCCCTGCCTCTGCCACCGCTTGGTAAGGGGACTTCAAGGAAGTTGCTTGGTATCCATCATCCCCTGACCAAGATTCACTCCTGAAGGTTTTCAGGAAGCCCAGTGTAATTTATACGTCTTCTATGAAGGAAAACCCTGCTTTCTGACTTCATCCTGTGACTTCCAGGGAAGAAATCATTCCTGTTGTATGAGATATTGACAGTGGCTCCTTATTAAATGGTTACAGGTTCAAAGAATAAGTTTTGGTGACTGTTCTGTAGCTGGATTTATTGCCTGTCAGTAGAATAACTAGAAAACTTATGATAAATTTAGGTTCTTTTCCTATTACTAATATTCTCGTATTGCAGCATGGAAGCACATCTACTGACATAAATCTATGCAGAAAGAATTATAATGTCTTACAAATAACAGAAAACGAGGGAAAACGATAGGGACAAAAGAAGAAAAGCTTTCTACAATGCAAGATGATTCAAAATAGATATAAAATGCAGCACTAAACTGTAAGAATAGAGAAAACTCTATCTATTATCCTATGTTAGTAAGACTGAATCCTCTGTCTTTTGTATTACCAATAATGGTACATCAAATGTTATTGATGGCTGTAGATGTTTTTGAGAATGGATGAAAACTGATTCACTGAGTTTAACTGTATAGTAAATAAAAATGCTAGGCAGGTAGTGCATCAAGAAATATGGTACCTGGGATTTTTAGCAATTGAGAAACACTCTTAGGTTTTTATTTTCCTCTTATCAAGAGAACCATTTTAAATAATTATTTTAAAAAATAATAATTCCTTATGGGCACATCTGGCATAATTCCAGAGGGGAGTGTATGCATCTTGGAACACCTCTCTGCCCTTGCTGGCAGAGATTCAGACTCACTGTATAAACTTGTTCCCAAATTCAAATAAGTTTTGATTGCAAAATAAATATTTTTGCCTCTCAGTTTTGTTCTGTGAATTCTTAACCGGGACTTCAGCTCCTCTGGCATTGATGTCCATGACTATGTACCTGGAGGCACCGTAAGCTCTTGCACTGGAATGGAACAAAGTTTTATTTCTTGGCTTTCTGTCCCTAGAGCTGCCTCCTCCTTGTGGCTGTGTGACAAAGGCATGGAAAGGTAAAGGTGATTCCTTAAGTGAAGGTTTCCTGTAGCTCCATCAGAGATGTGCATTGCTGAGATGAAGGAGCTGTGTCTTTTCACTACCTTCTGGTGCACACCCTTTTTGGTTCATTTTCTTTAGTTCTTTCTGCTGCCCCAAACCTGGTTTATTCTAGCTGGACATCAAAGTAATAAAGGAGGAATGAGTCATCTATGCTTCTGATGAGATAAAGACATCTTAACACCAAGTTTTATTTTAATTGCCTTTTATGGTGCACAAGGGAATTCTAAATAGCTAAATGAGCTTTCTGTAGACATCTGTGATTAGTAAAACTGTCAGTTCCCAGAAAATGATAAACCATAGAAAAATAGTTTTTTGACAATTGAAAAAATAAAATTATATAAATGATTTTTTTTTTCATGTTGACTATATGCCAAAGCATTGTAAACACATGATCAGAACTGGTCAAGATGCTTACATCAGGAAGCAGTAAAAAATCTCAAAAAAAAAAAAAAAAAAAAAAGTATTTGAAATTTCCACCTTTAATTAAGAAGCCAAAATATCTGTTAAAAAATATAAACCCTTTTAAATGGTAGATTTGATGAATTTGAATTCAGGTGCAACTTGATTAATCCATTTTATTCCTATACCTATATAGCCTGTATATACCTATATAGCCTGTCTTATTCAGAGATAAAGTGGAAAAAAAAGTTCAGGGACTTTGTCAAGCCCTTGCAGGAATGGTACATAGGAGAAAGGAATGGATCATCTTCCTAGTGAAAGTCAGTCAGGTACCATCATCCCAACCATATCTGCTGACATTGCTGTTTTTAAAATAGTGTCAAATCTCTTCCTGACACTATTCTGGGATAATCAGGTGACTCCAAGGGCATAACATGTCCTGATTTAATTTAGGTGGCTCTAGCCAAGCAATGAACTGAAAAATAGGCAAGCTACCTGTGTGACGTTAGCAGATTTAAGACAAAATTGTACAGCAGCAGCTTCCCACCTGGCACAGTTCCTGAGGAAAATTTTGTCATTTAATTTATTTAATTACTCTCAGGGAAAAGTCATTTGTATGTCCTTTAAAATACTTTCTCACATGGTGGCGAAAGTGGCTTTGTATGTCAGTACCTGGTAGGTCCTTTTCACGTCTCGAAGTTTAAAGGACTTTCTGGATGTCTTCGATTCTTTGCCTTCAGGAAATGGAAATGCCCTGGGCAACATTTTTTCTTGCTGTTGATATATGGGTATGCGTGGGAGGTGTCTGTCCAGCCAGAACTGCATAAAGCCCCTTATGATATGCATTGTCCTTTAAATACTTCTGTCTGGGATCCCAGAGCAGTTGTAATAATTGAAGAAGACAAGACATTTTTTCAGTGCTCGCTACAGAACTGCACTTCAGAGAGTATTTATCTTGTAGGGAAGAAAGATTGTAAAAGCTCTGCGGTGGAGATGATGGGCATTGCTCTTTCAAGTCTATGAAAGATGAGCAATGTTTAAGCTGAAAACATGTCTGCAAATCAGTCTATCTTAAGAGGGCATTATTCTTCCTGACTTGAGTTGCATTGTATTTTTTTCTCTGTCCCCTTGCCTTTCCTTTACCCTCTTCCATCCTCAATACCAATGTGCAGCTGCTGCGTTCTTACCACTTCTGCCTTTCCTCCATCTGTGTGCCCTTCGGAGCCAGCGTTTCAGAGAAGAGAAATACACAAACCATTTATTCATTCATTCAGCGCTTTCCTGCCTCTTCCTTGTTTGCAGAGCGAGCAGGAAGCTATTTGTGACTGGTGACTCACCATCAGATTTTACGAGGGGACTGTGCTGAGCACCACTGATTCACACACTTGCGGCTTTGTCAGAGGTCAGTGCCTTGGCAGCACTCCCCTGCAAATACTGGGCTGCCGCTCTCGAGAGCGTTAAGTCATTTCTGCCTTCCATGGTAGCGTGTCTTGCATGGAGCAGCTGCCAGAGGGGGCTGAGGTGACAAATCCTGCCTCTTTATGGGATGGAGCTCTTACCTGGCACCCAGTTGCCATACTGCCTGCAGCCCCCTTCCTGTCGTCATCACCCTGAAGCCTGCACCCAGTTTCACTTTCCTTCATGCAGACTTTCATTTCCTTCATGCTTCCCGCTTGCTTGTATTTCTCTAATGCTTTCTTCTACATGGTTTTGGGCACGTGCGCGTGATGAAACTGTGGTAAGCTGTGTATTCAGTAGTGTATAGGGAGGTCTGAGAGGCAGTCCTGAGAGCAGTAACACAGCTGTCTAATGTTGCTTTCTTCACCCATGTTGATGACATAGTATTTAATTTCTTGCAAATGAGCCACTATGCAGGTTGTGTGCAAGATCTTGAAATTGATGGCTTACCGGTGATGAAAAACAAAGTCGATCCAAGCTTGAAAGTATTTTCTTTGTGTTGTAGTCATTTTTAGATGGGGATGGGAGGAGTCATTTATTTCTGAAATGTATTGAAAACCTTGGAATATTAAGATAGAAAAGCTGAAGGAAGCTTCCCAGACACCAGTACATGTTTCTGCCACGTGGCATGGCCAGTTGCTTCTGCTCCTGGATTCCCCCATCCCTACTCCAGTGGGACGTCTGCTCAGAGCCCTTCAGGAAATGCAGGGCTCCTCTGGTGGACCTCCTTCCCACCCTGCTGTGCAGGTGCTGACTGTCTGTTCAGCCAAGCTCCACCACAGCCAGGTGTGCTTCTGGGTGCCTGCTTTGTCCTGCTGCTGGAGTCTCCCAGGTGGGATGTGTTGAGGGGCACTCCTCAGGTTGCCCACCCCACCCCTTGGTCTGTCCTCTTCCAGTGTCCAATATCCAGCCAATAACATCTCTGTGCATGGGGGAATACCAAACCGGTTGATGACGCTTCTTCCTTCTTCATGACAACAGCGTTGCCTTTATCAATGACATCATTTCTTACTTGTAGGGCAATAGAAACAGAATGTGCTTTATAAGTTCTGGTAGGTAACTCTTGTGCTCATGCAGAAAATTCAAACATTGCTAAAATACTGCTATTACCTTTAGCGGTTTTACAGATTAGTGAGTAAAGCAACATTCTTAATGTAAGAATGTTCAGTTAGACGTGAAATTAAAAAAACATTTTGTTCCATAAGCAGAGAAAATAACAGAACTTTATTTCCCATGTGTTTTTATTTCTGTTCTAAGCCATCTACATCTTCCTATCCCAAACATATCAACTGCTTCTTCTGCCCTTCTGCCTCTGGTCACATCCCTTATCACAGTCTCATGGGAAAATCATCAGTTCTGATACCTCTCCCTATTCCTTCCCAGGGTTTTTCTGATGTTCACTGTTCAATTTTTCTCCTCCTTGGACAGCCAGGATTTGGAGGGGACCTAAGCTGCAGGTGTGCTTGGTGCCAGCAGCTGGAGAGGCTGCAAGGCAAAATGGAGTGGAGTTTCCACTAGAATTTCTCTGAAACTTGTAGAAACCTCACATCTTCGAGACTTTCAGCTGCGTTACAGTTTGGAGTGTTTTCATTTGAAAACTGGGATGGGGGAACCACCTGTGAAGAGGATATTTCTTTGTTTTATATTACTGTGACTTCATTGTAGCTGATGTTACAAAAATTGGTTAACCATGTGTTAAACTTGCTTATTTGAGTGAAAACATTTCATTGGAGAGCAGCTGAGGTTCAAAGTTTGCTGATGACTTTAGCTTATTTGGGATAGAGAGGAAAATTATAAAGAATTGCAGAGGGATTTTAGGAGATGGAGGTAATGCAGTACACAGACACCATGTGAAGCTCAGCAATTTTGTCAAGTGGCTGGAGGCTAAGGAGATGGTGCGTGCCTGGAGATCATTTGTGTTATTGCCTGGGCATTTGCTTTTGGCCACTGCTGGAGATAAGCCTAAGCTCACTGGCCCCTTTCCGAGACAGTGCAGTACTCCTGTGCTCCTACAAGTTTCCGAAAATGTCTTCAGAAATGCAAGAAAAACTGTTTCAAGCATGATAAAGAACTAAGTAAGATTAAAAATAATGATAATAATAATAATCCAAAACCATGTAAATTGTACTTGGGGAAAAATGACTATAATATGGAGAACTTAGATATAGTTCACTAAAAATATATTATTTGAAATAAAATGTGTAAGGCAAAATTTTGTAATAGAAAGCCTTCAGGTATCTCACTTTAGTAGCCAATGCTCTGGTTTCTAAGCGAAAATGCCGAACTATTTGTGAGAATCAAATGTGTTCAGGCCGTTGGGCAGGAAAATCTTTAGTTTGGCTGGATGTTCAAAGCAGACTTAAGCACAGAGTTCTCCAAGATAAGATTAAAATCATACATTTATGATTACTGCCCTAAACTTTTGGAGAAAAAAAATCTATTACAAAACTGGTTTGTTTTACTTGGAAAGAGGCAGTCATTGATGTTTGTTGACTTACCGTGGTCACCATTTCAAGTACACAGTTGCCTGTCACCAGGGAGTCTGAGAAATTGCTTGTTCTCTCTACTTGGAGGGAAAAGTCTTCTTGTTTCAGATATTACCTTGCAAGAATGGCCACATATTGCTGCAATTACGGATGTAGATAGTATTAATCTTTCTTTTCTTGGGTTGTATTGAAACTAAATTCCACTCAGTTAATCAACATTTTTCCCCCTAATTGTCTTACCTGTAGGCAGTTTCAGAGGTAATCCCTAGGGTTCTTGATAATGTTTTAGCGTGTACCTCTCCATTGGCTTTGTTCAGGATTGTTGTATGCCTCATCGTTTTCATCAATTCCTGGGCAGTTTGCTTCAAAACCCAATGTTTCTTGACATGGGAGTGTGCAGTCTTTGGCTTCCGTATCTCTCTGTGTATAATTGATATGTTGTTTGATGAAGTTTTTGATGAAAATAAGATATTTACCATCTCAAAATCTTTTTATTCTAAAGAATCCTTGGTGGTTTTTGTTTTGTTTTAATAGTTACAGCCAATTTTTCCCTTCTGAGGCAGCAGTCATCTTACACAGATTCATCTTATTCTATTTACCTCTCAAGGGGTTGGATTTGGGGTTTAAGGTGCCTTCCCCCAAACTATTCTACGATTGTACGATCCACCTGATTTTGAACTACAGGTTTTAAAACTAAAAAAACTGTCTTGAGATGGTCCTGATCATTACCCACAAAAAGTATTAAACCTACCCTTCGATTTATTTTAGTGTGAGGTAATCTGTTTTTTATCAGTCTCTAGTTTTGTCACATTTAATGTTTAAGCCAGTGGGATGTGGTAAAGAAAAGAGAAGAGCTGAACTCAGTGTTGTAATTTTCTTATAACTAGGCATAGCACATTTTGTTTGAAAGCCTGATAAGCTGAATATGATTTTTCTATAATCTTAAATGTCTGAAATTTACTTCTGTTTTACTGGACTTGACTTTTAATGCTATAGTACTAGTTATTTTACAGGTGCCTGTACAAGGATTTCATATATATCCTTCTAATTATTCAAAGTGGGGAATAGTTAAATTTGATGCCTTTCTTCTATACAGTGATCTTATTTTTGCATTGCTTATGTACTGTCTGAAATGCATTAGTATTTGAAATCTTGATTTCCTGCAGCTTAGGTAATTATACTTTTTTTGATGCAAATAGAGAAAGAAATGGGCACAATGTACAAAGACCCTCTGTGAAGGATTTATTGGAAGATAACAATCTTCCTATTATGAAAAAAGAACAGTGGTAGTGAGATACTAATGAAAATAAAACATATGTATTTGTAGGCATATTTTTTTAATAGATGTTCTGCTTTTTCTTAGAGACTGAAAAAGCAAAACACAAATCTAAAAACAAACAACAGTAAAAAAAAAAAAAAAAAAAACAAAAAAACTCTTTCTCCTCCATCTTCTCTTAGAGCTTACTCTTCTGGAAACAAGCGCACAAACCTGCTTTGCATGTGTTCAAACCCTTACTAGTTTTTCAAAATCCTCTAATACTTAATACTGTTACAAGAATATGGTTAAGCATCTTCTATGTGGAAAGATAGAAGCTGTCTGTTGAGAAAAAAATATATTTTTTTCAAACAGGATGAAAAAAACAGGAATTTGGAGTTCATGCAAAGCTGTAAGTTCACAGGATGCACAGTAAAAGCTCTGTCGATACCTTGTGCTCTGGATGGTGCCTGTATGGAATATAAATCACTTTTTCAATGTAATCTGCTTTTATTGCTGCTATGATTTAAAATAGAATGTATTTGTTAAATGGAAATGAAATAAAAGATTTTCTAGTATTCCACCAGTGTGAAACAACCATAGCTGCTTTTTTTTCCCCCCCTCACCCTTCTGGTATCTATTGCATTGCAGGATCACAGTTTTGTACTTGTAGGATTTGTTAGGAACACAATTATCCTGCTATGTTGTATAAAGCACAGTTATAAAGTTACATAGCTTCGTGGGTAGCATGAGATAACAATCACGAATAATAAAGATAGAGGGATAAAGCTGTGACAGCACAAGAGTATTGTGTTTTAATCAAAGCATCTTTTGTTGCTGATGTTTTATTGAATTATTCTAATTGTTTTACTATGGGCTTTTGAAATAGATATGATGTAGAAAAAGAACAGTAACCCATCCTTTAAACCTTCAACAGCCTTGAAATCCTCCTCCTCTATGAGGACTTGATAGGTAAGGGACAACAGGCACTGGATGCTTGTGCCATTTTCTTTCACCAGTTGCCTGTTTCAGAAGGATGGTGTTAATGAACGCTGGTGATGCTCAGCGGTGTTCACCAGTCAAACACAGTGTTAGGACAGTTTGCTCTGCAAAATTCCTGACCACCGTCTGTGTGTAGGTAGGGAGGTGCTGGCACAGAAGTGAGGCTGCCTGCAGTGCCAGGCACCTGGGCCTTTTCTGGCAGAACCGCTTGTGGTGCTGTGCTGCTGCTGGAGTATTCTGCATTGTTTATCCTGTAAATGTTGTGGTCCTCATTCCATTTTTTTTTTTAATTGTGTAATGCTTATTTTTCCTTCTTACTTGAGTAAGAAAACTTAAAATCACTTTTGTGTGCTTCTGACATGAGACTTTGAGTGAAAACAGACTGTGGTCACTTACTTCAAACCCAAATACAATTCCGAGCAATATTTCAACATTTTTGAAATGTTTCTGTCGGAAAACAGACTGAATTGCGTGTAACAGCCTGGATCTAGGCTTCTTCCAAGACTGCTTGTGCTTTCACAGAGGCTCAGTTGAGATTTTTTCCTGAATTTTGCTCATCCTTTCCTGACCAGATGGCAGAGCCTAGGCTAGAAAGCATAGGAATTGCTCAGCCACACGCCTGCTGTACGGAAGCCCTGAAGGATCACGGGAGCATCTCAGTGGGCCTTGCCTGGAGGTCAGGGCCAGCTCAGCCTCCAGGGACCAGCACAGTAGGGGTGCAGGAGAAACCCTGAAGGCTCCTGTGTTGGGTCTGTCTGAGCTGGAGTCACCTTTTCCCTGCAGCAGCCCACACAGTGCTGTACTCTGCACTCGTAGCTGGAACAGCACTGATATCACTCCAGTGTTGTGTCTATTGCTGCGTAGTGCTGGCACAGCATCAGGACTCCTTCCAAGCCCCCAAGAGCCAGCAGGTTGGGAGTGGGCAAGTGATGGGGAGGGGACATTGCCAGGGCAGCTGACCTAAACCAACCAAAGGGATATTCCATAACACCTGATGTCACACTCAGCAATAAAAGGGGAGGCTCTCGTGGGGGAGGGGGCTGTTCCTCCTGAACAACCACTACGCGTTTGAGGCCCTGCTTCCCAGGACGTGGCCGAACACCGCTCGCTGATGGGAAGTAGAGAATAATTTTTTCTCTCTCTGTGCTTCCGCGCGGACTGATTGCTTCTTTTGTCTCTGTTTTTTCCTCCCCCTTCCCTTTCCTTTTAATTAAACCTTTCTTATCTCAAACCTCGAGTTCTCTGTGTTGTATTTTCTCCCCCTTCCTCTTTGAGGAGAGGGGGGAGTGAGAGAGCGGTTGTGGTGGAGCTTGGCTGCCCACCTGAGTAAAACCACCACAGCTCCCCCAGGGCTTTGCTGGGGAGATGAAGCCCCTTCTGCAGCATGGTGAGCTGCAGGCAGGCAGGGAGGCTGAATGCTAGCCTTGTGCCCGGGAGAACCACCATTTCTGGGCAGTTTGCAGGCCCAGCCAACCTCAGCTGGACATACAGCTCTGTACACATGCCGTGGTGAGTTTCATGCAGAGCCTCCAATACTGGTGTCAGTCCTCAGGGCCTTGGGGCTCTGCTTTGAGCCTCCTGGGCTGCCCTCGGCTTCATGAACTGCCTCTGCCCTCTTTTGCTGGCTGCCTCTGCATTTATTTAAAAACTATGGCAACAACAGCTGCAAATTAAGAAAATAAAAGCCTCCCACCCTCTTCTTCTTCCTGCCATCCTCTGGATGCTGCAGCTGTCTCCCCTCACACCCCCGTTTCCCATCTCTCTGTGTGGGGTGTCAAACAGGCCTCTCCTTGCAGTGAGGTGACCCCATCAGGAGCACGGTGTACAATGGGAGGAAAAATGGCCTTGCTTTCTCTTGCTTTCAGTTGAAGTGTACAGTGCCAAAAAAAAAGCCTAGAAAAGCACGTGAAGGGGAAAAAAAAAAAAAGTTATGTCCATTTTACATCCTGTTGACACTTTTCTGAAAGAAAATGGGAGAAACAGTTCTGTAAATAAGCTAACGCATCCTATCTTATCTATACTGAAAACATGTTTTTAAGTTCTGTACTTTAGCTTTTACTGGGCATTTTATGGAGCAACTGAATGAGGAGTATCCTGATGTCAACCTACGCTGCCACATTTTGAGTCCACAGGATCCTGGGTATTCCCCGAAGTACAAATTTGCCATAGCCATAACATTGTTTCTGAGACTTTGCAAGCAGAAAGCCCATTGACATAGAGACCCGTAGCCCAAATATTTGAACTGGAAAATCAGCCACTGAGAAGAGAGGTTGAGAAGTTGTTTCATTTTAACTGTACAAATATTGCTCTCTCTGGAGCACAAGCATTTGTACCTGTTTCATCTATGAAAAAGGTATTGGGATGAGGAATTTCAAAGGAAGGTATTCCTCTAAAGTCTGTCAAGTACTAAAAACTATGGGTACTCTTTCATTTGTATTTCTAATTCTATTCTAGTATGGTTATTCAGACATCTACCTAAAGTTTATGGTTTGATTATTCCTCCATACATAGCACGTTTGTCCTTGTTTTTTGGAAGCATTTTTAATATTAATAGGTTACTCCTTAGGTCATAGCTTTTATAGTTTTAGCATAAGCCTTTAATCTCACTTTAATGATTTTTGGTTGTAACTTATTCTCATAATTATTACTAATAAATCTACCACATAGCAAAGTACAGTACGTCCTGTAGTATCAGAATTCTTTATCTTATTTGTTTATATCTAATTAGCAGAAAAAATACTGCCCATCTCTTCTTATTTCCAGCAAAAGGACCTTCCTAGACACTGTAATAGCTTTGTGTCTTCCTAGACACGCAGAGGAAGAGTGATGTAGAAGAGGAGCAGTCACATTTGGCTACCAACATCTTGGTCAGGGAAACTGCGTCACTTGTGAGGGAAAGCATTGCTGTTTTTTTTGCTGTCATTGCCTGGGGTTAAGTTACAATAAGGATTATACTAAAACAGAATAGGTTTCAAAAATTGGGTTTTATCACCCCCTATAAAATCAGTAATATAATTTGACTCTCTGGGGTTTGTACAATGTGTACTTATGCCTTAATAACAGAAGACATCTGCTGAACTAATTTGCTCAGCAATTTAGAGAGTTGCGTAGACTGTGAACTGATGGATATTCAGTTAGCTCAGAGCCATTTGAATTTCCTACATTTTATGCATTCTAGCAAAATTACTTGTTCCTTGGCTATTTTGCTATCCTGTATTTTCACAGAAAAATAAATGTGTTAAAACTTACTAACTCTTCTTTGTTCCCATCTCTTGTGACTTCCCTTCTACTTTCAGGAGGCTACTTCCAATGCATTTCTGTTAGTGGTAAGAAGAAAATTTGCTGGCTGTGCCTCTGCCATCTCCACTGTCCTTTGGTCCCTCAGTGAAAATGCTCTGGCAAATGAGCCCATTGGTTCCTTTCCCTAAGAGGCAGAGTCAGTCCTCATCTTAGTTCCTGTATTCTCCACTCTGAGTTTCTGGCCTTCCCTTGTCCCAAGCCTGCAGCTCCGAACAGGTGGCCCCTTAACTGAGAGAGCATTGCTAGCAAGCTTAAGGCGAAAACAACACTTACAGTGTTCGGTAACTCATCCTTGCCAAGTACAAGGTAGGGGAGGTGCAGTACCGCCGCTTTTCAACTTCCTCCCAGCTGGGTTATAAAACATCATTATTTTTTCTCCAGTGCTCTCTGCTGCACCCTTTTAGAAGTGCATGTATGTTTCTGGCTTTAACCTCTAACTGTAAAGTCCCAGAGGGTTTTTGACTGATGCCTGACTGTGCTGTTGTAAGCACGCTGATGCTGGCTGTGTTTCAGCTGGTAGCATGATTTAATAAAAAAGCAGCACCGACTCTGAGTTGAGGGCTCAGTACTGATTTATGGCTAGGCTGCAGAGCAGGACACAAAGTTTTGGGAACATATTTGACTTCCCCATGTGTCTCTGATAGAAAATTACCAGGGAAGTTTCTTACCAGTAATTCTCAAATCTCCATATCTGCAAAATCTTAATGACTTGGCAATAACGGGCTTCTCTGCTCACTGAAGAGTTTTCTTCAGTTTAGAATGTACAGATATGAAGTTCCTTTCCATTCTGAAGTGCTTCTATTTTTTTTTTTAATTTTTCTTACTGTATTTTTGAGGGAGATTCAGCATTTCATACTTGCATCCATCAGTAGAAAACACTGTACAAGATCCGAGGCACCAGACCTTCAGAGCAACTGTGTGCATCATGATGAGGGAAATCATAATGAACATTAGGCAAATGTTACATCAGTAGTTGCCAGGTGAAAACCACTGATGCAACTAGCATGAAGGCCATGAGTGCAACACTTCTATTGATAAGGTTGACACTAACATCAGTGTGTGCACTGCAAATTGGTTAGATATTGTCTGCTTAAATTACCTTTAAATTACTTTATCTTGTAATCTGAAGGCTCTATAGTTGCTCGTTTCCTTCCCCCACCTCTTAAAATTCTGTCTTTGCTCCCAAGAAACCAGGGCCGTTTTCATTAGTTTGTAATCCCAGCTAGGTGTGTGCAGTGGTGTCCAGTGTGCTCTGTACCAGCGGGGAGGAGGAATGACCCTTCTGAGGAAGGTAAAACCAGATGCTGAGCCACCCCCTCACTGTGGAGTTCCAGCCCACATGGCTGCTGTTAGCAAATGTTGAGGACAAGGAGGTGCCACAAAGCTGTTCCAACCTTATTTCTCCCAGGCAGGTTTTATTACGACACACTGTAGGTGATATTTCAAGCTTTATTTTTTTTTCCACAAGTGATGACATGGCTGTCATATTTAGAGGTTTATTGTTAATTATCACCAATTCATTAAGGGATTAGTAACTGTTCTGCGGGCACATGCTGAGCACAACCACATTGCTGCTCTCTCCACATGAGCTGACCAGAGGAGCCGTGTTCTGCTCTCAGACTTCATCTGTGGTCAGTGCTGGGTAAGACTTCATTCCTGGATAAGGAGTCCCTTCAGTCTTGTTTCTTAATGAGCTGTTATTGCTGGCCAATAGAATATCTGTTCAAACCATCAGTTCTGACTTCGCTCCTTACTCTCTTGCTTCAAAGCATTCCTACCTCACACAGACAAAAGGTGAGGAAACAAGAGTATGGAAAATATTGGGTTTGGTTTTAACTATGGCGTAGCACTACAGGCTGCACAGGAGCTTCTGTAGTTCCCCCAAATATTACTTGGTTCACAGAAGACGAAGATACAACTGCTTGATTTGCAAAGCAGTGTCAGGGCTGTTCACAGAATTTCAATGTGCTGAGAAGTGGAGTCCTTGGCAGGTGGCATCTCCTTTATCTCCTTTCTGCTGCTGAGGTATTAAAAATATTCAGGGGGGTGGTGCCAAAATAACCATTTTCTGCCAGGTGGAAAATAAATCTAAAACTGCTCCTTTAGCATAAAAAAATGAAATAGGTAGTTGACAGGGGCAGAATACAGCTGTTCTTGACCTCCATCAGCAAGAGCTTAGTTAGAGGCTGAATACTGCTGTGAAAGTCAGTCTTGCAGCATCTGTAGGTCACAGAGAGGATGTGCACGGCAGCACTGGAGAACGAATGTCACATTTTCATTACATATTTGCTCAGAACAGAGCTCTTTCGCAGGAAATACATTAGCCCTATTTCTTTGCCTGATGTCCTGCTAATGGAAGAGAGCGAGTGACAAGGGAAGTTCATGGGTTGATTTAGGAGGAAAGACTTTTTAAAATCACACAGCTTTTTAAAATGCTACTCATTATAATAAAAGCACAGCTTTTTAAAATGCTACTCATGATAGTAAAAGCATAGTTTATTCCCATGCATGTGCATGTAAGAGATGATATTCAGCATCTGCTGATATGAACTGACATGTTGACTCTGCTGTTCTGTGCCCTTGCAGCAGCTTAACAGGTATTTTTCCCACAAACAGCTTAAAAGCCACACAGGCAAATCCCAGCATAGCATTGTGAGGCTTCACGCAGGTGTGAAGCAAATAACCTAAATGAGATGCAAGCTATGGTTTGAATGGGAAGTTAAGAACAAAATGTCCATCCAAATACTGTAATAAATGCTCCGCAGAAATAGATACCGCTAGTGCCTCTGCTGTACAATCCTGCCTATATTTCAAACCACATTGATTCTGTTCACCGGTAATTCATTCTTATTTAGAAATAAATTAAAATGTTTTATAATGTTATATATGTCATGGTATTGAAGCATTGAGGCAGATAGACTTAAATTCATTGCAGTCACTGAATGAGGATGTGGTAAGGTAGGTGATCACTGTGGAAAAAAAGCAATAAAGGATGTAAGGGAAATGTTAACTTCTGCTTCGCGGTCTCATTTTCTCTGCTACAAACATTGCTTACTGTCCAGAGATCCCAGGTGTGTGGGCCTTCCTTCCTGAGATTGAATCGAAAATCTATTGTTTGAAAAGTTATTATCAACCAAATCTTTGAAAACTGAGATTTTTTGAACAATGCATGCTGCCAGATGCACTTTTAATTAACTGTGCTCCTAGTTACAGCTTAATTACATTTTTGGACATTTATTCTTTTTGGAAAATAGCTTTTTAATGGAAAATCATATTCCTTGGCCTCTGAGGAGCAGATTTGTTGTTGGAAGAGTGAGCTG
Organism: Aythya ferina; assembly: GCF_964211825.1. Taxonomy (NCBI): domain Eukaryota; kingdom Metazoa; phylum Chordata; class Aves; order Anseriformes; family Anatidae; genus Aythya; species Aythya ferina. The sequence goes on from NC_140298.1 coordinate 26,905,807, forward strand.
GATTGGTTACACTTTGAAAATAGGTCAGTGGCTAATAGAGTTTGTATAAGGACTAAAAAGCACTTTATCAGCGCTCATTAGGCATTGTGGTTATAAGGTCTCACTGTTAAAACAAACTTGAGGGTTTCAAGCAATAACAGGCTACTCCACGGATCTAAACCATTGCATATTCATAACATAAAACAAAGTTTGATTAAAACAACAGTTACGAGAGTTGCCAGGGGCCAAAATGTGCAGTCATCTGGATATGATCCAGTTTTGTTCATTATAAGGGGACAAATCCAGTTTCTCTTCCTGCTGTGCACAATTAATATATTGTTAGTCTTCAGCGTCTTATAGTAATCAATTGGCATTTAACATGCCATCAATGCAGATCGTGGCATAACAAAACGCAATGAGAGATTTTCACGCAGATAAGGACAATCATATACATAGCGATCAGTCTGAATATCGTCAGTGATTTAAAATGAGCTATGTGTTGAGTGTTTATCATAAAAGCTTCTTAGCAGTCATACACATTTACACAGTGTGTTCTGCTTAGCACAGCATGGAGCTGACAAGGCTGTTGGGTTTTTGTACTTTCTTTTTGTTAACACTCTACCAGGCAACAACCACGGTTCAATTTAGAAAAGAAAGAAAGGGCATCAACTAGTATGCTTCGACGTAGAGTTACATTTACATAAAATGATCTCCTCTGTGATGCATTCTGATGAGTGAAAATTGATGTATGTTACAGGCAAGTGTGTATTTTGGAGGGATGCATGCTGAGCTCATGAAGCTGCCACAGCATGACAGGCTGCACGGGTGAACTGCTCTTGGAGGTGAGCAGCAAGGGAGCAGGTATGCATGGCCTGGGTGGAAAGAGCAGGAGGGCCTCTGAATGTTATCAGTGTCAGCTGAGCATTTGCAATTAGCTCTTCAAGATTAGTCTTGCAGAGGTTGTGAAATACGCACACTAAACCCGTGGCTTCAGTGCAGGTTGCTTGCTAGAAAAAGGCTTACCCTTAGTGAAATGGCGGCACAGATTTTGATAGAGAAACCTTGCAAACTACTTCTGTCAATAATGATTGTGTCATTCGAAGCAACTTTTCTAATTAATGAAATCAATTGCTAATTCATGTTCCATCTGGATGCTTACATGGCTGCATAAGACAGTGAAGAAATTACCCTTTTCTAGAAGTGTTTTTTCAGAGGCAGCAGCAAGGCATAGGCATGCTGTAAAAGTGGCTCCAAGTGAAACCAAGCTTCAGATCTTTGACCCCAGACTTGGAGACTATCTTTTTGCATTTCTCTGCCCTTAAAACTGGAGCATGCTGCCTGTCCTGTTGGAGGGGCTGGTACCAGCCCCTACTCCAGCCATGGGGCTGACTGCATGGTGCCAGTGTGCAGGGAGTGTGCTCTTCCCCCGTGGCTGCGTGCACCCAGAGCTGCAACCAGGTGCTGTGCGGCTATTGGGGAAGATGCAAGTAGACCCTCGCTGTGCCATCTATGTGCTGGCTGGCAGCAGGCCATGACTGGCTACAGCGACCAGATTTGTAATTGCTGGCATTTTGGACGTTTGGGGGTTTAGTTCCCTTTTTTTCTTAAAAACAAAAAAAAACAACAACAAAACACCTGCGTAAAATATTATTATTGTTGTAAAACTAAGTAAGTTACTGCAGTGAAGTAGTCTCAGAGTTTAGTAACTTTAATGTTTAGTAGCATCTTTAGAAAGCTTCTGTACTGAGAATACTACCTTATTTGTTCATGCGCATCCAAATAATGGTGCTCATCCTTGTAAGGATGAGTATCCTTTCTTTCATATTCTTATGGTATATGAAATCATGAAAGTCCTTTTACGCTATTTAATTTTATGACAGTCAGAATAACAGAGGAATGCCGAAACTTCCATCATTTCAGTTTTGTAAATGTCTTCTTGAAGGATAAAGGCAGTCAGCAGACTGTATAAACACCATTTTTAGCTTTAAGTTGGTCACTAAAGCATCCATAAGAGCAGCTTGTTCATCTAGCCCTGCAAATCTTCCCACCTGCATGACAAAGGCCTCAATAATATGATTAAATGATGCTTAGGGGCCTCTGTTAAAATGTTTTAGTGACTTTGCACTTCATAGCAGTGAGTTAGCTCTGTCATATTTGAGATGCAGGGACTGATCACATGAACATTACTACCGCATCGAAGTACAGCCATGCGCTTACGACAAGTCACAATGGTGTAATTATTAAAGAAGGTGCAATTATTCAGGAAGATAATGGGACTGTCGTTGTCTGGCTGGACCCTGTTCGTTTTGCAGTCTGCTTTCTGTGTCCTACAGCTCCTCACATTGTGAAAACGTGAAGTTTGTGAAAACGGGGGGGGAAGATGCTGCTCTAGTGGAGAGCAGAGCAAAAAAGACTTTTGGAGTTGTTGCATGAATGCTTTATCGTTTAAAGGAAAGAAAAGAGAAAGAGGACAGATGTCTCCTTGCAGTGCTTTTTAAAAAAAAAAAATAAATTATTTTTGTTGTTGTTTGTTTTGGTACTTTAATCACCTGATGTCTAATCCTGTCCAAGAAGGTTGCATTTAAGGGGAACATCTGATTACCCCATTGCTCACCTCTTTGTATTGGCAAGGCCAGGCTGGTGCCCTTTCACAAGTTCAGAGTTGGAAACGGTGAAAAGAAAGACCCCGACTGACTGTGTCAAATGTTCCACGTTTTATTTGAATTTAATTGCCTTTACTTAGCTGTAAAACTTAGAGCTTTCTTCTGTGTAGTACGTTGGCATGTTATAACAAAGCTGTGAACTTGCAACACTGTGTTAAAATACCCTTGTACACATAGAAATGCTGTCTTTGGAGGTGCAATATTTCTCAAAACAAGGGCATGAGCGTGTTTGGGTAGACACAGAGCCAGGCTAAGCCTTTCCTCTATGCCTGCCTGCCCACACACTACCTCTTCCTCACACCAGCGCTGCTGGTTTTGTAGCCAGTGAGGCTACAAAATGGGTGGGGAGGCAGGTCTTGCTCAGGGAATAAAACATTCCCCAATTCCCAGTCCCTTGTGCTGAAAAGACAGCGGGGACACAAGAAGCATGAGCTCTGTAAGTAGCCTGGTGAAGGATCTGCTTAAAGTTGTAGAGAGTCTGTAGAAAGCCCGGCCGTGGTTGAAGATACGGAGTTTTATCCTTTGAAAGAGCCTTAGAAAATGAATGCAGGAAAGTATTTATTTAGAAGAATATGCACATCAACAATGATTGGATGGGACTGTAATGTCTTCCTAAGCGTTCTTGTTTTGATTTTCACAGAAGTCTCCATGGTGATAAAATATTCTCATGTTAATGTCAATTAAAAATTTATTTCCATTTTAAAATAAATCTGGGTAAGAAGACTTGGTTGTAGTAAATCTGTGTGGTGACATTTTCTACCCATTCAATTTTCAAAATTTTCTGTATGGCTTGGAAGAGCCTGTAATTCCAAGTTTCTAAACAGGTTTCAAGAGAAGAAAAGCAGCCCAGAAGGGTGAAGTGTTTGGAGGGGTCATGCAGCTGCCCTCCAGCTATTAACAGAGTTTAGTTGTAGGGGGCAAAAGGAAGATGTAGTTGATGCAGACGAAAACAATCTGTGGAAAATAGTCAGAAAATTACACTCATTTTACTTAAGCTTTTCCCTTTAAAGGTGAAAAGAAAATCAATTTGATAGTTTTAAAGATCTGCACAGTTCCATGGAAAACATAAAACCCCACTTGAAAGAGTTTTTGAAATCTCATTCTGTATCTGATTAAAAGTGTATTTTGGACCCCCTGTTTTCAAAATGTTCTGTGAAAGACCAACCACAGTGTTCTGATCACACACTCACTTTAGCCTTGACTTTATTTTAACCTCAGTTTTGAAATAAAATACAATTGAAATAAAAAGCCTCTTTGGAGAGAAAATCCTGAAATCTGAAAATAATTAAATGGGATGCTTCAAAACGTGAAACCTTTCATGTGTTTTTGACTGTGAGTGAAAAAAATCCCAAATTTGTCAAATTTCTGGGTCACTGTTTCTGCTGCACCTCCTTCAGTGCAGCATGGAAGAAGGGTTCTTTAAAGGTATTTTTCAAGCCACTCTACTAAGGATTTTTTTTTGGAAAAGTGGGATTATGTCGGCATCACATGTTATTCATTGAACCCCATCAGCTATATCTCAGCTGTACAGCCACTTGGCTTAGAGCCCACCTCTCCAGCTTTACAGCACATCAGCTGGACTGAAAAATACAGCTCCAGATCAGATCCTCCAATGAGCTTCACATTGCTCTGGCATTCATGTGTAGTGAAACAGAATTGGGATGAATACAATGTTGCTGTTGATAGAATATGAGTGCTCCTTGCTTGGTGTGTGCTCCTTACCCAAGTTCAGCAGCATGCTGAATGTTAGGCGAAGTGTGGGCATCATCAGTCTCCTGTCAGCACGTGTGCCAGCCCCAGTCAGGCAACTAAGCCGCTGCTCTGCTCTTCCCTACACTTAGTTAATTTGTGTGTGTGCAGTTTGTGCTTTGGCGCAGTTCGGCAATGCAAATTCCTGCTTAAAAACACAAAAAGGAAAATAAAGTAGTTAGCTCTCGCAACCATTGATTTGAGTAAAAATGCATAAAACCATTATCATAAAACAACAATGAATAAATAATCTGAATCTTGAAAAGTCTGAAAGCTGAAAAACCTTCAAAAGTACTGTGGATGAAATATCTGAGCAAAAAATGTTGCAATGATGTCAAGAGAAGCTACTAAGCTACTGCTGGATCATGATGGTGTGCAGCAGACTTTTTCTGTCTTTAAAAGTATGTTTTAAAAAGCAGTGAAATGGATAATTTTATTTTAAATAAGGAACACTGTTTTCACTATTTCATTGTTATGATTTTGTGGTTTTTTTTTTTTTTTTTTTAGATCTTGGTTGTTATGGCAAAATCTTTCAGCAGTGCGTGGTATGATGGGCTACAGGTTGGATGATCTACAGTCATCTGAAACATGATAAATACTTCTCTTCCTTGTCCATGGTGAGTTTTGTTCCAGTATTACATACACCTATTAAATACTTGACATTTACTTCAGAAAAGCTGCACTGGGTGGCACTCACATTGCTTTCACATGGACTAGCCTAGCATTGTTTATTTACAGTATGCATAGAAAGCAGAGCGTTAACTGTTTGAGGATATTTTAAAAAGCTGAACTTTAAAAAAAGAGCCGTACAAAAATGTTTCACTTTTTAGATGATTTTGGAGCTGTGCAAACATCCTTATACGCACCTTGAAATGCTCTCTCTCCCTTCAGCTTGAAAGCGTCTTTATCTCAATGTGTAGTATTTTAGGTCAAATTAGATTCAAGCTGAATTGAATGCTCTTTTTTACTATCAGGCATATCACAATGTATTCTATGTATTAAAAATAAACGAACAAACAAAAAAAAAAACACAACACAACAACACCAAAAACCTTCTCTGTAGCTATGTTACAAATATAGTTCAAAACACAAAAAATAAGTTGGAGAACATATTTTCTCCAGGAGTTTTCAGTTTTATTTTTGAACTGTCTGTATTTTGTGCTTACAATTACTCTGCTTGTAGTATTTATGAGCAATGTTAAGTATTGTATAAACAACAATATTAAAAGCAAGGCTCCTCATAGTATAACTGAACTATCCCTTCTGATTTACACAGTGTCCAGACATGCAATAATGAGATCCAAGGCACTAGTTGTTCATTTGGCTAAACACAAGTTCAACATTGACAAACCAAATTTGGATATCAAAATGTTCCACTGACTGCTCTTTAATACACCAGAAATAGCAGCCCAGTCTCCTGCCCAAGTATCAGGTTAAGCATTTGAGGTTAAAGTTCTATCTGTCTCCCTCTTCTCCCTTTTGAGGGTTTTGACTAGGCTCTTACTGCAAAGTTTGTTTGAGATTGGTACTGAATTTTCAGGAATAGCTGAATAACTTTTCTTAAAATCTGTAAAAGTTTCTTACCCTAAGTCTGTGGCTAGGGTTGAAGTTAAAAGAAAAGATCTGACACTGCCTGCATGAAATGTATCCCTCCTTTTCTACTCCTGTTCTAGATTTCAGAGTCCTTAAAAGTATGCAGAAGTAGGGAGAAAAGCAGAGATGCAAGCTGTGAGAACAGAAGAGGGAAATTAATGGCATTAGTCAAAGCCATTCTTATGATATGCTTAAGTACTGTAATGAAGTGACACAGAGGCAATACAGTTTCCAGAGATGTGTTTACACTTGATAATGGAAAGACATGTTTAAATATCCTGTATAAATGGATAGGGATATTTGCCAACGAAACTGGTTACTGTTATTTTTGGTGGAAGTAAGTTATTTACACAGTGAAATGGCCAGATACATAGCACGCCTTTTTCATCCTTTGGAAGGCATCTTCCGCCTGCCTCTCTTACAGTTTCAGCTGGCTTTGCATTTCAAATGACATGTCTCCCAGGTACTAACCATACCACTCTGACACCGGAGAACCAGATAAATAGAAAGGAAAACATCACCTCACTTGTTCCTACCGGCAAATTATTGGGGGGGGGAGGAAAAGCGGATACTGTTTGATGGGTTATCTAGCACCTGTTGATTCTGAGAAGCAGTTCCCCGGGTATTCATCAAGTTCTGCATTGTTCCCTAACCAGGCTTTTTATTTGTCGAATTAGCTGATTTGCTTCAAAGACTTGACCTTTTCGTTTCTCCTTTTACTTATCAGCAATGTGCCATGCATTTCTGAGTCTGTTTTTGCATCCTGAATGTGCACTGATTCATGATGAAATAAGGGCTTTGTGATAGGTCTGCTGGAAGGACTAAGTTCTTTAAACAGAGAAAAGGATGTCTGTCCTGTATGTGCAAACAGGATTTGGTCTCCTTTTCCAGAGGTCTGCCACACCACATTATATTGCAACTGCTCTCTGTGTCCACCAACATGAGAACAGAATACAGTCTACAGTGTTTCCTTCATGACCAAACAACCAAAAAAAATAAAATAGTGATGCAGTCTTAAGTTCCTGCTTACATTCTTGCTTAAGAAATGTCATTTTACGATTTTTAAAAAAAAAGGGGGGGGGGGGGACACAAACAAAAAATCCCTGCTGCTTGCTTTGGCAGTCTGTTCATCAAGATCACTTCTCTTTGCAGTCATACCCTTCAAGCAAAGAGAGGATGTGTGCGAAGGGTGTCTTGGTCTCCCTCTCACTGTCACGCCCACTAAAGTAGGTTCTCAAAAGCCCAGAAACTTAGCCCAGAGATTCCCTCTAACCAGGTTAAATCTAAGGTAAGCATCAGAAAGTAAACTGAACATCGCCACACGTGACATGAATCCTAGAGGATTTTGTACCACTACTAACTAGAGTAGCTTGAGGAATGTTATTCTGAGATTAAGTAGTCCTTATTTGTTGAATTCAAACCCTACAGGAGAAGAAGGAATATTCAAATTAATAGACATTTAATAGACATTTAGAATCTGTAAAATAACAAAGATAATAATAGTAGTTCCAGTTTGCTCCAGAATCTCATACTCCAGTAGCTAGATCAGGTAAACCTACTGCAGAAAAATACATTAAGCTGATGAAGTCAGGCTTTTAGAGGAGGTGGTGAGATAACAAAAAGTTACTTGAAAATGAAATGGAAAGACTTATAAGTACTGGACATACAAAATTATGCATCAGCATCTAGTTATTGACTGTCCACTATAACTTCATTTTGCATTAGATGAGCTGATAACAATTTTGGCTTTTTTTTTTTTTGTGGCTGAAAAGTACAATTAGCTCTTCTGAGATTAAAAACTAACAAAAAAAATCAAACAATCTCAACTGCCTCCTGTATATTGAGAAGTTTCACATGGTATTTTAATATTTAAAGGTTTTTTTTAATACTGAATATGTGAAGTCAGCACAGGAGGACAAAAAAGCTGTGAAGAACAGATGTCAGGTGCTGTTTAGGAGACATTTGTGATAATTAAAAAGAGAATATATAAAACATTAAAGGTCAGGACATCTACAAACAAGATAAGTAGATCAGACCATATGTTAAGTTGTAAGAATTACCAGGGAATTTTAAGTACATAGTCTCACCAACTTACTTGGAAGGCGCTCTGAAAATAAGCATAGGAAACTCAATAAAAAAAACTGTGTTAGATACCCCGAAGTCCAAAGACCTATAAGCTGTATTTTGGAGTGTTAAATAACATAGACAACAACTCGTAGGGACATCAGCAACTGCTCAGTGGTGTTACAGTTCTATTACCAGACTTAAAAACTACCTCCCCAAAAACAAACAAACAAAACAAAACAAACAAAAAAAAAGAAACAAAACAAACAAACAAACAACAACAACAACAACAACAAAACACAAAATACCAAATACTAAACTGGCAACAACAAAATATGGAAAAGGCCTAGCCCTGGATCTTGATTTCAGATGCAGTTCTCAGCTCAAAACAATTTATGGCAAGAAGCATATTAAAACCTCCTATACCAACACTAAGTAATTGAAAGCTTGGGTTTTGGATATTTCTGCTTCTGAACTCTAGTTTCAGCATCTCTGTGCTGATAGCTCTTTGCAGTTCAAAGTGTTGTAACTGAAGTAACGTGTTCCGTTTCAACTGCAAATCATTAATAGTAAGTATTAAAAACAATCATTTTTTGTTATTTCCATTGCTTTCTTCTTGTGGAAATGCAGTGTTCTGTAGACTGATTTTGGTTGGGGCATTACTCCATCAGTGCTCACAAAGATGTATTCACTGAATCTGGATCTGTCCTCTCTGCCAGACCAAACTTCTAGCTGGGCTTTATGAATGCTTCATGGGCTTCGTTTGGATGCCAGAATAAATGACTTAACTGGTACATGGAAGGAATCAAAATGAAGCATGCATTATTTATTGTAGTAATTACAATCTTACTGAGATACAACCTGAACTGAGATGCCTGCAGCTAATAAACAGAAACAAATGAATAATTGTTAGCATTGACTTGAAAATTTCTGGTTCTGGTGAATATGAACTAGGTTTTTAATGTTGTGCCAATACGTTCAAATAAAGTTAGGATTCCCCTTTATCCTTTTCCTTTCATTTTCCCACACTCTTGTGTACTTCATTACCAAGCTGATACTGTGATCCAGAAGGACTGCCCTATAAAGAGTCTTCTGCCAAAGCAGCTTCAAAAACCACAGAGAAACTAACCTCAAAGTTAGTTATTGGTTAAGGCAGTTCAGTAACCTGGCGATCTGCTGTCTACTAAGGGTTTTCTATTGGTAAGGAATCTCAACTAATGATTCTCTGTCAGTGTGTCCTGACTGATACGCTAGCCAGTGGAGCAGTGCATCATCTTATTTCCTCTTAAATAGGGTCCCAGTCTTAGGAATATGATAAGATTTGGCTTTAAATTTAATGTTGCAACAAATTGCTATATCTGCGTGGAAATAGTGAAATATATTCAATTTCTCTAGGTTTGCATCTGTGTTTAGTTCTCTTCTGAATTAATGCTAGGTAAGTAGCTCCATGCGATTTTTGCATTAAAAAAAAAAGAAAAAAAAGTAAATGAGTGAAGCTGCTTGGAAAGAGAAGAGGCAGCATGGTAATGCTACTGTTGTGTTTAAATTCTATAATGTTTAACTGCACCAGGCTCTTAAAGTGCTTATTTTAAAGTTCCAGCAAACTTGCATGAAAACATATCCAGTGAATTAATAAATATTTTTTAGCCTTTCTACCGTGCTATAAAGGATATTTTAAGAGAGAGAAAATGGCTGCCATTGCATTATTATTCTACAAAAGACCAAGGTCTTGCCAATTTTATTGGGGTAAAAAAGGCATATGTAAAAACTAGCAAAATGATTGTTTTTGTCCTTAGAATGATATTCTAGATTTTCCCCTTAAACAGTGATATAAGAATATTCTACATGTACTGCACAGCTGTTTTTTAATTTTATATATATTTTTATTTATTTTTCTGCTTTGAAGGTAAAGTTTCCAGTGGAAAACCAAGACACAGTACAGAACTATCCAGCCCCCATTGTCAGTTTTCTAGGGAAGGATCCTGGAAAGCTGGAAGTGTTTTAGATGGCGTATGACCTAGGAGAGCAGTATCCATGGGGAACTGCCTTTGGTGCCTTAGCATGGGTTCCTCCCATCCAAGTTAAACCATGCCAAGCTGCAGTGAAGTAGTGCAACAAACTCAGATCTTTTGGAAGGGAGAGATGGCTTTACTTTAATCTCAGATCAAGTTGACTTTACCCATTTGTGTCCTCACACTAGCACGCTCACAATGCTAGAAGGTGTGTCCACATGATCTGACTAGCATCACTTTTGTGTAGGCTTGGATTTTTCTTGATTAGTGCTGACAAACGAGTTTTGGGGAAGGTCTTTTATATGACAGGACCCAGTGGTCACTATATTTTAATCATTTGCCTCAGACTTACTTACTTCAACCTCTGAATTTAAGGCTTCTGTGCTTGTGTTGCCATTTCTCAGGACAGCTGGGCTGGCAGGAGGGGGCACTTGGTGTCACCAAGCGTGGTATCTCCCTTACTGCATGCTTACACTTCTGGCCCACAGCAGCCTGTTCTAGAGCATAACTAATTTCATCTTTGGGAGTTTATGGGGTATTCAATATTTTGGGGTAGTATACCTAGGGCATATACCTTGGGACAGTTTTGGATACCTAGCTTGAGAATAAGTGCTAAGTGTTTACCATGAAAATTTAGAACCTTTAAGTTTCCCAGGATTAAGTACTCAAATATGTATATAGAAAATGGAATTATGTTTCTTCTTAACAGAACCTGGGAATCTGCATAGTCTGGTGGGCATTTTCATTGCACTGGAGTCAGACAGTGCTTCCTGCATCCCTGAGAAGCCCAAGATTGGTAACTTCCAGAGATCCTCACAGAAAGGTTTCAATAAGGACTTCTAGGGAGGGAAGACAAACAAACAAAGGCCAAAGAAGGTTTACTGCTTAGAGCAATGATCTTTTTTTTTTTTTTTTGTTCTTTTGTAGTTGGAAGGCAAAGTTCCTTTCTGCTTATTGTTTGGAGGTTTATATTACATAAATATGTGTGTTGGAACTAGAATTTTATATGAGCATAATTCTGAAATAAACAAGTTAACATTGAGATGTTTAAAAGCTGTGTGGCCTCAACTTTGGGAGAAGAAAGTTGTCCTTTGGATAAATAAGGGAGATAAATAAATAAATTAAAAAGCCTGACAGCAAAAATATATTTCAGGCCATCTAAATAATTGGAATACTCATGAGTAATTAGAGACAGCAGTTGGCTGTCAGGCCCATGGGCAGTCTCCGCCCACCCCAGGTGTGAACATCACCCACCTAGGTGGCTCTGCCCTTTCTATAGGCAGATTCCCATCTCCTCCGCTCCCATCCCCTCTTCCACTTGGCTTTTTCTATGCCACAGACCCCCTCCCTGGTCACTTCTTGAGGAATGTCATCAGGTTTCTGTTGGCTCCAACCTCGGGTGAGTAAGTCTGGCTGGAGGCTCTTCTGCCAGCCACAGCAGCGCTCCAGCGCTCCCCTGACTTAGAAGGTGCAAATAGGCAGCAGACACTGGCACCGAGCAGGTCACTGATGGAGCTGCTGAGCAACACAAGCCACCCTAATTTACCTCTGTAAAGAGATATGGGTTTGTTTTTCACTTTCACTCTATTTCTATTAATATTTGTAACATATTGATGTTACCCTGTACCCAACATACTGTGTTACCCAACAGCAGGGAACTATTATAAGGTCCTGTGCCAGAATTAAACATATAATCATTTTGAGACTCAACCAAAAAGTAGCTTTGCAAAGCACAATTTAGAAAAAAAAAAAATCAGGTAAGAATCACAACAAAAAAAAAATCAGGTAAGAATAATTGCAGCTGTGTGACTTCCCACTGATCAGATGCATATATTTCCTATATCTCCTCTCACTTTAATTATGCTCTTTTAGCTGGCATTAGCAATAGTAGAAATAGGGAAAAGAGAAAACACTGGTTGAAAAGACACAGCTTTTGAAAAGCAATTTACATATTTCAGCTAAGAGAAACAAAATCTAAGGCTTTGAAAGGACTAATGAAGTGCTTGAGAAGGGGAGGAATGAGTTTCATAAGTTTAATTCATGCTGTTGTGGCAGGCATCCACAGTTCAATTCTACATTAATTGCTTTTAGATGAGCTCTGCATTAAATCTGAATAAATTTATTTAGAGATTTATATGATTTTTTTTTAAACTGTTGTCAATAAGAGCATGTAGATATTGTCAACCTATTACCTTGAACAGAAATATCTCATTGAGATCAGAACTGCTGCTAGAAAACTAGATCAGTACAGATTTTTAAAAGTAAAACAGTCATACTTTCTGATAGAATAACTACTGTTCATAGGTAATTTTCCCTTTTACAGACTCCCTGGTTACACTGAAATGTTACTGGATACCCTTCTTTGTCAGAAAATTAACGTAGTAGAAGTAAAGCAGCATAAAATCTTCAAAACCTTAAGGACCTTGTCTTTTGTGGATTTGCTTTTGATAAAAGCAACTTAATCTTTAATATTCTTTTCTGTTAAAGTTTAACTTCTGATTTTCATAAAACTATGTAACACTTCTCTTTATCAGCTTTCCTCTCATTTTATTTCCCTTTATATTATACTGTTTTCTACAGCTTTATGTAATCATGTCTTACGAATGCATTTTCTGTGCATTAAGTGCATTTTAGGGTGGTTTGCAGCAGCTCATTTGGGCTAAATTTTTTGTGGGTAAGCCATTCTTTTGGAGAATTTTAATTTTTGTTCTAAATTATTTGCTGAAATGCTGCTGTGAATAGAATTGATAAAAGTAGTTCTTTGTCATGATGACATATTAAGGAAATAATAATTTAGATACATCAGGATACTGGTTTTGAATAATGGGCACCACTGGCTTAGTGAGACATGATATTTATTCTAAGCATTCTTATATGCTATTAATGTTAATTTGCTGGATGTCATTAACTGATGTCTTTTTTTGGGGAATACACATATATAGATGTGCACTCATAAACAAAAGAAAATAATAAATTATCCAGAAACACTTCAAAAAAGGAGTGGTTCAGGGGAAAAGAAATGATCATCCTCTTTGTGAGAGATGAGCAAACCTGGAAAGTAATTTCTCTCCTTTAAAATAAAACCTGCACCATTTTTTAAATGGCATGCTTTATCTGTGTTCTGAATCCATTACTGTGCATCTCTGATTACGCAGATCTTGACAATAAGAGTTGTATTCATCTGGTGTCTCTCAATTGTCAATAGAGAGAGGCAGGCGACTCCAAGAGGCAGTTCTTCTCTTATATCTGTCTTAGATACTTATCTTAGAAGAGGATATATTACCCTCTGGAGCTGACTGTGTATGCAATATTGTTATTTCCTATTTTAAAAACAGGCCAAGATAAGCATGAAGAGCTCCATGCTTCCTATAGTTCTCTTTATTTTGTTGGAGCTATGGCAATTGCGGCTCTTGAGCTACTGCGCTTGTTCAAATGGCTCTGCATTTTAAGTGCACAAAGGCTCTCTGTGAACGGTAGAATCTTTCTGGCTGGGAGATACAATACTTTAACCACTGTTATTATGTGGCACAATAAAAATGAAAGTCTTCAATTATACCAGCACTTAAACCAAATCAGTGTTGTTCTTCAGATCTTTTGTTTGCCTGATGGTTTGACATTCATAGCAATAACAGGCTTGCAGTGCTGTATTCTACCTGCTTCCCTTCCATATATAAACATAACGTTAAATTTATTAAAAATAGGAGGTTGCAAAAAATAGTGTCTGGAGAAGCAAGACTTTTAGAACCATCTCCTGCTTTTTCTATTTGTTAAGGAAAAATGCAATGTGTATCAATAATATTCATTTAATTAGCTTGTACAATATAATTTCTCTATTTTTTTCTGGTTTGCACAAACTTGCGCTGCTCATCGTCTTTCATGTTAACTATGCTAGCTGAACTCCTTAAAAAAAAAAAAAAAAACAAACAAAAAAACCACCTTTGCCTCTGTTAGGCATCTTTTGCACAGCCAACTTAAACAGGAACAACTGTAAAAATAAAATGGTGCTTCAGTGTAGTGCCACATTAGTCTTGTCTATGTTTATTCGTTGTGGTAGCTTTTTAGCTTTTTTCCAAATATTTGTTAATTCTAGTATCTTCACTCTCCCTCTGGTGAGAGCAATACTAATTTTAATGTGTTCATTCATCTAGTTTTCCATGGATTAGACATTCTTCATTTCCTCTCCTACGTAAAATGAATGTAGTGGTGCTCTGTTAAGTAGTCAGTGTTTCACGACAGCGATGTGGATGTTTTAGTGGTATAGAAATTATTTCCCATTGGAGAATATATAGCTTTTTTCAGGACCTACGGTCTGAGTTTCATCGCCAGCCAAGTGAAGTTAATGGGTTGACTCTGCATTATGCAGGACCTTCTTGTATAGTGCTAATTAATCAGTGCCATGCATTAAAGCTGAAACCTTTTGGATGAGAAGTAACAGCAAGACTTCAACCATTTGTACTAATAAAAGAGAAAGTGCCATTTGGGGTTACCCTGACCAGATTTCAGCTTGTATTACATCCTGCATAATAACCTTCTTACTACATTTCAGTGCCATAGTCTGCTGGTCTTTAATTCTTTCTCTAAGCTATATTGTGGTTTGGCACAGCTGAGCCCCTCCTGTGTTGCCTCCTTCAGGTGGCTTCACTTCAAAAGCCTGGAAAAGATCATTCCACGTAGAAACAGGTAGCACTGCAGTAACATAGGAGAGGTGTTTAAAGTTTGGTCTGCTTTTGCTGCCCGAAAGATTGTTGATATTTTGGCTTTGCTACATGAGTGGTAGGAGAGAACATTTTCCGTTTAAGAAAAGCATGAAATTGCCAAGTTTGACAGTCTATAAAACAGCTATCAAAGAGCAGTTGAAGACTTTCAAAAGAAGATTTGTGGGTGTGATTATGCTCGGGGGAGAGGGAAAAGAAATGAGGGATCTGCTGCAAAGAGGCAAATCCCGTGAGGACTGAGGCATCAGACAAGCTTTCCAACAAGAGCCTGGAGCATTATTGTGTGCAGCAGGTGATGCCAATGAGTCTGAAAAGCTCAGATTAAATGAATGCAGGTGTTGGTGTTAGAAAATCATGTCTCAAAAGAATAGTGCTAGTTACCGTCAAGGGATTGTTCTTGCCAAAAGAAGTTTGGAGGTAATTTAAATTGCAGCGCAACTTGACTTTGTGTTAGCTCCAAGCAAGGTCATAAAAATAGTCATGCATATGATTTAGTTCTGCACGTGAGTCAGCTCTGGAGCAGGAATACTCTTAGATTTCTTTTGTTTGGAAAATTTACATGCTTGAGACATTTCAAGCCCAGGCTCACCATTTTGTTAAAGTTCTAGTACAAATTTTTGAAACCAGGAGGAGAAAATATTCAAAATAGATTTATAACAATCAGTTTCATGACAATCTTGTCGTTTTTCTGTAATGGGCACAATAAGGAAGAACAGCTCTTGAAAATAAAACAATAGATATAAACATGCAGTGTAGGTTGAGGGCACTATAAAATCTTTTTTTTTTTTTCAGTATTTTTCCAGTACATTAACATTTTGTGTAAGTAGAAGGATTATTCTTAAAAAAAAAAAAAAAAAAAAGTGTTCTTGCAGCATTTAGGAATTTTAGTCCATTGCATTTGGGTGTAATCAAGTTGGTGCACAAAAAGGACAAACAGAGAAGCTTTTACAATTTTTAAAAGGATATGGCCTTAGAAGGGAGGGGGATTTCATTTCTGTGTTTAGAAGGGGCCGTGGTAAAGCCACATGGAGTGGCATCATTTGGTGGTCCCAGCCTTTGGTGGGCTTCCTTAGAGAAAGGTGAAGCTTCTGACTCTGATGCTACCCAGTGGAGGGCTGCATGCATCTGCTGCTGTTACATACATCTATAGTCATGAGCCATTTATAAGATACAGGCTAATTCAGCTGTACCTGGAGACTTGTGGTTATTTCAGAGGACAAATAGTCCTGTCATATTATCATCACTTTGCTGAGCAGTATGAGACTGCTAACATTTACTCTCTTTGGTTAATTCAAAGAAAGCTATAAACTTTGCTTGTGAACTGTTTTGAACAGCTGCTTTTAAAACACATTTCTGTGAGCCATATCAATGTTGACAGAACTTCTGATTATGTTTGACTTTTATTTTTGCTCTCAGTATTTTATGTACTTGAATTAATGATTATAAGGTGTCCTATTACTGATAAGATCCTAACTATATGAAGGACAGAAGTAAAGCTCTTTCACTTTTCTCCTGCTTCCCCTCTCGCTTTCCTTAGATATGTCATGTAGGAGAAGAAAGCCAAAGCAAGGCACAAGTATCCATGTGCAAAAAAAAGTCATAATCTGTTTATGCTGGTGCTGAGAATGCTTTATCTTGTTTTAAGTATGTTGATACAGTGCATTCAAAAATCTTCCTGTGCTCAGTCTGTAATTATTATTGCAATAATCTAATTCAAGCATGATGGACTATATAGTTAGAGTATTTTTGTCAAAAATTAATCCTTAAGGTTTTGGTTTCCTGTTGGTGAGAGGTGAAAAATCAATCTAGAAATGTTTTAATGGCTGCGGGACTGGCCACCCCACCCAGGAGCACACGGAGCCACCAGGCTTGAGAAAGAGCCATTCTTCACTGAAGCTGCTCCCCTTTCTCTCCCCACCCATCTCTGAAGCCCAAACAGTGCAGATGTTGCTGACTTCCAGATGTATTTTCCCACTTCCACCAGTTTTTTCTAGCTAGGAGATTGCAGGATGTTTTTGAAAACAGCATTTTTTGCAAGTTTCCCAAAATCTTTAATGTTTTCTAATATCCCAAAATTAAGATTAAATTCTGTTAATCTTTTTTTTTTTTTCCCCACAGTAATTAAATCCATAGGTCTTTTCCAAGAAATTCATTTAAAATTTATGTTGTTTTTCCCAAAGGGAGTTTTCTGCTATGCTAAATAAATAAAAATAAATAAACTAAATAAAAATAAATAAAGCTCTTTGATCACCTTTCCTCCCCCTTTAATATGGGCAGTGTTTCCAGCGTAACCTGTGTTCTGTGCCTATAGCTGGTACAGTGTGGGTCTTCATGTGCCACCCAGTCTGTCAGGGGAATTGTGCTAAGTATAAGAATTGAGAGCCTCAAATTTCCTTGACTGTGGCTGATTCATGCTCCCAAATCAGTGAACATCTGTTGGCTGTATCCTACTGCATTTCTGCAGAGGCGGTGCTGCCCTTGACCATGCTGAGAGGAGGGTGCTTGCTCTGCCCTGGTGCAAACTTGTTAGGAAAAGCCTGTCATTGCTTTGGAGGGCCTGGGGTTGGAGGGAAATGGGAGGTACAGGCTTTGGGAAAGGAAAAGATAATAAACAAGGCTGGCCATCTTGAGACAGTAACTGTATTGTCAAAGCGAACACTGAGGTTTCAGAGAGAAATCTCTTGGCAGTGTCATAAATTATAACTTTTGTATTTGCTGCTGTGCAGATGTGAAATTGTGCAGTTAAGAAAATTATGCACAGGTTAGAGAAACAGACTTTTCCAGTAGGGTGCTTCACTTAGATGATACCTGCAGAAAGTTTGTCAGAGCTCTTTTGCACTCTTAAAGTACTCCAAATCCACGGGATCTGGGGAGAGCACGTATCTCATAGTGTACCGTAACGAGTGATAAACTAGCATTATGTCTGTGTTTTCGGTGTAGTTGTGGGCCTTGTTGTCTACTTATGGAGTATATGGTTAAGTTAAAATTCATAATCTGGCAAAAGAATAGGTTTAAAGTGAGATGCTGGGCAAAAAACAGCAAGAGAGTTTAGGAGACAGCTTATGTGCTCTTGCACATATTTAAGGCAAAAAGAAAATCGAGCTGAAATCGGGAATAATGGAGGGGTATGGGTAGATGCGCATTGTGAAAAGGGTGAAAAATATAAGTAGTTTGAAATGAAATATCCTTTGTGTGGAAGTCAGAAAGTTTCTACTGTCCAAGGCTTTTTGCTGCTTGTTTCTTAGGATGGGAGTGCTCCCACCCTGAAATCTCTCCCTCAGAAAGCAGCTCAAGCGTCTTCTGTCACTGTAGCGGTTTCTTTATGAGGGAAAGGGCAACGTGAAAATAATTTACTAGCAGCGCTTGGGAACTGTAGCCATCTATTCCCTGACTGAATGCAGATGACAGTAAGTGGCATGTTAGGGTACAAGTTGAATTAGCAGCATTAATTAGCTGTCTGAGCTCTGTTTATTGTTTTTCCTTCTGTGAATCTTTTCCAGACACATTTTGTGGGTCACACATGAAATATTATTAAAGCAACTGCCTACTGTGTGTGTGTGTGTTTTTATTTATCTCCATTCTATAATTCTTCGAATCCAGTACGATCTGGGAAAATTACCCTTTTCAGAAGGGTAAGGAGGACAGTTATTAACCTTAGTGGGTTGTTTTGGACTGACTTTGTGAGGTAAAAGTGAGTTTGAAAATGAAGTGTTCTTGCACTGCTTGTGGAAGGGAAGCAGTGGGTAGGGGGAGGTACAGTGAAACATGCCTGTCCTGAAAGGAAGGGTGTCGGTTTCACCATGCATTGCCTGTGATGCATTATCTTTCCCATGTCCTTCCGTGCTTTTTTTTTTTTTTCTTCTAAGTTGTCTGGATAAGCTGTCTGATAATGCACCTGCCTAAAAAGCATCCCAGGCTGCAGCGGCAGCTTCAACCGTGTTACACAGCAGGGGCAGTGGGATGGGGCATGGTGCCTCGAAAGCATGGTTTGTAGCACAGTTTTCCATGGGGGAGTGCCTGGGCTATGTCTCCCAGGCTCTGGCAGGGGTAGTGCAAAGGGGATGTTGTTCGGACTTGGTGCTGCTTTGGTGCCACTCCTGTCCCACGGTTTGCCAACAAATACTTCCCATGTCTCTTGCTCCTCAGCTCATGGAGAGCCCTCACCCACTTCAAGAATTATTGAAGGAGTGCTTGTGCAGTAAGTTCTGATTGAACTTGGGTTTCCTATTTGTATTTCATAATTTGGGGAAATGATGATTCAACTGACCTTCAAAGGAGGTTGACACTGGACTGCAATAAGAATATAATTTTTTTTTATTATTATTATTTTCTTCAAATTGACCTGTACAGCCATCTCTTCAATACTTTGTTACTTCTGTAGGAGGGCATGAATCAGCTGTGATGACTTGGTGAAGTTTGTGCATTATCTGTACCTATGCTTTTATGTGGGCATTTTCAGTCACTATAGCACTTGTTCTTGCTGGTGAAAGAGCCTGTAGGATGTGGTTTTCCCCCCATTTACTGATGGACTTACTTACATATTCAGAAGTGCTTATTGCTTTGTTTGCTGTCACCAGTTGCTTTTCAATCTTGTTTGGCTTTAATTGTGTCACAAAATTTAATTTGTTGGATTTTTGCTGGCCTTCACTATCCTTGAAAGAAAACAATGAAGACCAGCCATCATTAAACCGAAGAATAATTTTCATGCAGGACCAAATGCTATAAACTATGTATTAAATGTAGGCCCAGAGTTGGAAGGAGGCTCTTAGTGATGAGGGCAGTTGGATTCTGCAGCACCTTTGAAATAGAAATGGGGAATTTGATAAATATATTAATAGATCATGTGGCCCTTTGATACTGAGCAGCTGGGTATCTAAAGCTCACCTTGCAAGCTCCATACATATGAAAGCAGCGGCTCACAGAAGCAGGTGGTAGCTTGGAGAAGGGTGATTGCTTCAGTAATTTATGGAGTGATAAGACGTAGTGGCACAGCAATATAACAGGACAGATTCATTATCAGTTAGGTCTTACCAGTTCTAAAGAACAGCCTTGCTTACTTGTGTGGGATCCCTCTTAAACAAGCAAATGCAGAACTTCCTAGCAGCAGCTGGTTTATGGAGCAAGTGCTAGCATCTGGAGAAGCAGAGCAGAGAGTTTGGTACTTTGATCTGAATCTTTTGCTACAAGCGGTCAGTGCTCAGCAATCTGTTAACTGTGTGATAACTGATAAAAATAACCAGCAAAAAAAGGTGTTATAAAGAACATTACTGCAGCACTGTGAAAGGATTGAGATCATCCTTCTGACAGCGTGCATCACAACTGCTGAAGTGTCCGGGAGTGCTTCAGCACCTGAAAGAGACGTTAAAAGAGTCTCTTGTGTACAATGAACAAATCTAGGTGTTAGAAAGTAGCAATTCTACCGTCCCTTTTCTTACAGCTTTCAAGCAGTCTTGCATCTGACTAAAATCCTCCATGGTTTTGACAGGTCCCCCCCTCCTGCTCATGCCTTCCTGTTCTAGTGGAGGTAGCTCCCCTTCTCCTCAGCTAATCCTGCACTTCATCATGAAGCTGCAAGCACTGCCTGGTGAAGTTGTTCTCATTATTTCTTGACTGTGCCCTGTGTTTTAAGTCCTTTCTCATCTCTTCCTCCCATTTATTTTCTTAGACTCTGGAACATTTACGACTCCTTAACCTGAAGTTGCTGGTCTCCCACTGAAGGTTTGTCAGCTTTCTGAATGCTAGCCACTCCTGCAGCCGTGGCAAAAGATAATTCCTCAGTAGCTTGTGTCTGCCAGTTGAACCACGGAGGCAGTTCGTTAGTTCACTCATTAGCTTTTCTCTCAAAATTAGAAGGCGCAGACATGACTCCCTTTGCTTCATCTTGTTATTTCTGATATCTGGAGGCTGTGACTGTGGCTTGGCCTCCAGTGAGGCCACTTAGCAGCCACTCGCCCTCCCCATCATCCCTGCCCTGTCTCCTCTCAGCTGCAGTGCTTCCAGCCCCCCTGTGAAGCCCCATGAGGTCTGTGTGACCGACGGCACATGGCCCTTTCCTTAAGGAAGCTGAGCCCTGAACCACATTTCTCAAGAACTGTTTGCCACCAGACCTCATAAAATAAATGTGGATTTGGCTGGTGGAAAAAGGGAGATTTTGTGTGTGCTAGCATTCATTGAAACAAATGAAAGCTTTTCTAATTAGACTTTCTAAATTTTTAATTAATTTTTCATGTTTTATTACTTTTTTTTTTAAATACTAATTCATTTTTTATGATGGTGTTAAAGAAGCTGTGGCTTTCAGCTACAGTGGTGAAAGCATTACAGATTCATGCACTGCAAAATTGAGAATGGTATGTTTTTGGAAGTCTGTTAGCTTACAGCTCCTATTGCCTGAAGTTTTAAAACACCATTGATACAATGCTTTGCTAAGATATGCTAGCACTGCTTCACAGAGCAGTGACATTTTGTGTTATAAAATATTTCTTGAAGCAAGGGGGTTACTTATTATCTTGTCCCTGTAGGCTGATAACCAGCGCAGAGGTTGTCACTTGAGGTGTAGATTACTGTATGTAACAAAAAAAAATTGAATTGTTTCAGATGCATTTGAGCAACAGATGTATTTATGATCTTGAAATTAAAAGCAGATTTGTTTTCAAATAAAAATGGTACATCATGGTACATTCTCATTTCAGGATATCTGATCATATCAGTAGGATGCAACACTAGTTTATTTTTTTCGTATCTGAAAAGTAAATTAATATTTATGCACACAAGTAAAAGTGGTCTTGATATTTTTTTAATCCTATCCTGGAAGCACAGAGTCTATAAAAATATTCTCTACTCAGCAAATGCAACTTTTTTTTTGTCTGCAGCTTGACACAATGTAATTTTAGTGCTGAGATGTTAATAACATTTTCAGGGGAATAATTCATACAGTTCTATTGCTTATGTCAGTGTCAAAAAGAAAAGAAATTTGCCAGACCTGAGGAACTGTTAAAAGGCAGAGTGAGCTTGTACAACACGTGGAAGGGCACACATCCTCCATGGTGCAGAAGGCTGTCCACTGGACAGCTAAAGGCATCCTTCAGATTTCAGCTTCTGCCTTTCTTTCTGGTTTTGGAGGCAATGGATGATATTCCTGAACTTTCCATTTTCTCATGCTTAATCCACTTAGTAGCATACCTGAGCCATGAGCAGGCTGTGAGAGCTCTCTGACCCTATTAATGTGCTGTAGAACAAGTTGTCTACTAGGATCTATTTACCTGATCCAGTGAAATGATTGTATTAATGTTTTAAATTGCACTTTGCACTTGTTTTTAATGTAGCTTCATGTTTTCAGGGCATAATCTGGCTCTTCCCACACTGTGACTCTCCGAATTTCAGCAGAACTGCTGGCATGTTTCAAATGAGCCGTGTGCTAAGTGCTCTGGTGGACGGGGGCCAGAGCACTCCCCACAGCACAGGGCTGTGCCCTGCCTGCTGCTGCATGAACGTATAGCCACATATAGCCACCTATAGCCTGGGATAAGCTGGGATTCATGCCATAGGAAGCCCAATGGTGCTGCGAGGGTTCAGAAGGCACATTACCCTGCAGGGAGTGGCTCAGGCTCACAGCAAATACAAGCGTGAAGGAAGCAGCACCCACAGCCTCCTGCTTTTGAAGCTGTCATCAAACAAGAGAGGTGCCTTGCTGCAGCTAGGGAAGGGCTCAGCTGATTAATTGGCTCATTGCTGAGCTCAAGCGGGCTCCTGCTCGCCTCTCCTCAGACACTGTTGCAGATGGCATTAACTCAGCCTCCTTTCCCACTATAAGGGCTGGGAATGCCTTTACTTGGACATTGGATAAATGGATAAAAGAAATTATCTATGCATAGGCTCTGTTACCATTGTTACTGTTTGAGAGGAAGCAGCAGGAGGCAGGCAGGAGATCTCTGTTTTGTCTCTGAATCCCATTAGACCACAGAGATGCTCCAGAGCCCTTATCAATAAAGCACTATGTGTGTCTTCTCTGTGGGTAGAAGGGACATGGAGTATCACATAGTTCAGGCAAGTATTTTGGCAAGTATTTGTTTGTAGCTAAGTCTTTAACCTGATTTTATGCAGATTCTAATTTTGTCACTTTTTTTTTTTGGTGGATTTATTTGATAATCGATTTTTTAAATGAGTTTCATTTGAACAAACTTTTAGGTTGTTTTTATTTTTTGTTGTATAAGACAAGACAAGGAAGGTAAAAGGTGTGGTGTTAATTAGTGTAACACTAAACTTACTTTATTAACTACTGAATTCAAGGTGACTGATTCTGTTCCTGGGAGGCATCTCTTGGCTTGGTGACAGAAGATGAAATTGCGGATGTGGGACAAAAATAAAAGAGCGTAAGGAACACTGGCAAAGCTTAGAAATAGAAAAGCCTAATTATATTAAAAAAAAAAAAAAAAAAAAAGCTGGAAGTGGGGCAGACATGGGGTTGGGAGTTGCAGCATGCAACATGGTAGAGGACCACAATAGTTGGAAGGAAGAAATGATGGGAGGAGAAGTTGAGCTTGGGTATGTGAATCATACAGTAGCTTAGCTGGAAAAAAGGCAGCAAATTAAACTTGCATAAAATCTAGTATTGTGCAATCGGCACATGCTTGCTTTATTTCATGTAAAGGCAGCATGGTATAGTACATAGAAACTGGTGTTATTGGAAGTTTTCTGCAGGATGGAGTAAGAACAGATTTTATACAAATATTAAAAAAAAAAAAAAAGTTACAGATCTTAGCTAGTAAGATTCCTGCTTTTTAAGGTTAATTTTAGTACTCTAACTGTGCAGCATGACCCATATCTTCACAAACCAAAATCTTTGGGTACATAAACATACTCAAGTATCTGGGTCCATATGCTTAATTTGCTTGAGCAGAAGCAGCTTACTTTAGAAAAGTAGAGGTTAGTACATACATTGTGTCTGTATGCATGCTGAAGCCACAGCTGAACACTGAGTTGAGGGGGGGTACCACACCCCACCTCACCCCAAATTGAAATAAATTGTGAAATCATACAGTCTCAACTGCAGTGATGGAGGGATACAAATAATATTGAAAATATTCTAGCAATGCAATGTGGTTGCAATAGTTTCTTGTTTAAGACTCACATCTCAATTTTGTTTCTGTGCAGAGGGCTTGTTTTCCCCCTTTTGCAGTTCCCCTTTACTCCTCAAACTCCTTGTCATACAGTCAGACATTTTGGTGTCGTGAGCTTAGCTGGGATGCTGGAGCTGGTGGATTGTCCTGCTGGGCAATACTGCTTCATGCAAGCTGGTGTGAAGTGACTCAACTCTGTTCATTCCCTACCTATTGCAATTGTTCGTTTAAAAGCAAGTTTAATTACATGTTTCTAGTCAAAACATATGCTGACATCTGCTAAGTGCAAAGTGCTTAGGGCGAGTGAAAATAAACAGCATACAGTTGTTCTCTTCAGATATTCTAGGTAGTGAAATAACAGCAGTTAAGCCATTTTAACGCTTTTTTGTGTCTTCTGCAACATTTTGTATTTGCCAATCATACCTATTTCTTCACTGTAATACTAAAGCCCATTACTTGCCTTTTTCTCCCTTTGTTCTTTTTTTTTTTTTTTTTTTTTTTTAGCAGAGATCAAACCTCTTTCTCTCCACAACTCTTTATTTTTTATGTTTCACTGAATTCAAGGAAAAAATGCCAGGAACATGAAGTCTGGTGATCCATTGAAGAAACCTTTCTTATTTTACAGCTCCTGTAAAAATAGAAGATGAAGAAAAATGGTCCAAAACCTAACACAGGACAAAGGTCCAAAAAAGTATTTATTGGACATATGCTTCTTGATGGGTATATGTGACTTCTGTGCTTGCCAGAATCTACAGGTTAGAAGGTAACAGAGAAACATTCCTGCATCTAAGGAGATCTTTCTGTATGCTATTCAGAAAATATTTAAATAGTCCTTAAACAAGAAAAAGTTATACTTAACACTCAGAGTTGGCTTAGAAGTATATAGAGAACAAGAGCTAATACTGTTATGCTGAGACCCTTGAACTTTTCAAGAAGAAAAAGAAGCAAAGGCAAGAAGGATCTCTGGAGGTTTCTGGTTCAATCTCTTCTCAACCAATGCTAACTTCATAGCTTGGCTGGGTTGTGCCCCATGGCCAGGTCGCTCATGTTTTGAAGACCTCCAAGGGCATGGCTTCTTCTGCCTCTGCGGGTTGTGGCATTGCCTCTGCTCAGCCTCCCAGTCCCAGCTGGAGCTGCTGGCTTTGCACCCCTGGCAGACAGGACATGTGCTTTGTGCTGGTCGAGAGCTCCATGAAGTCTGCAAGGTGGAGATGACAGAGCTTTCTAGCAGAGCTACAAGGACCTTGGAGAGAAGAGAACAAAGATGATCCTTTAAGATTTGAAAAACAAATCAGTAGTTGGAATAAGCATGTTTCTTCAATTTCTGATAGCAAGTATTGTTGCTTTGATTAAAATCTATAAGGAGTACACTGCTGCCGTGCTAGAAAGCAAGGCTAGTGTTTTTCAAAGCAGAAACTATGAAGTTTCATCTTCTTTAATTACGGTGCAAATGAAGGGCATGCTAAACAGTAAAATCTTTGCAGACTACCCTAGGTTGTGCTAAATAGTGTCTTTCAAGTTTGCAATAAAATATGATGACACAGAGTATAGCTGTCTTTGTTGGTATCATGTCTCTGCTAAATGGCCTCGCAGTGCTGATGGTCAAAATTGCTGTGTGTCACAAGGGAGTGTAATTCACTGTAGTGCTAAAATACATTTGTTTTCAGGAGAAAATGTTTTTTTTTTTTTTTTATTAAAGTCCATACTTAAAAATCTTGCTGAAACACTGAAACATCAGATAATTCAGAATAGAGCACTACAGTAGTATTTTTACATAATGTAAGGAAATAGGCTTTTCCATCTTGTATTGATGTTTATGATTTGAAAAGTTAATATTACCATTAACGGATATGTTGTTTAGAAAGAGTAAGCTGATGTTTGTGGTATAAGTAATCCTACAAAAGACTGATTAGGAGGATTGTCAATTGCCTTCTTTTTATGGAGTGCAATGACAGGCTTTGGATGTGTTTTCCACTGAGCTCCCTCAGAAGGAGCTCAGCAACCACAGAATAACAATGTCAGAAAGCAGTTTGCCTTTCCACTCGATTAGCTTCTGTAGCTTTTGTCTCTTTCCTGAATTTGCTTTTAAACCCTGCTAAATCCTTCCATTGCTCTGTGCATGCCTCAGCCCCTCTGTCGGATCAGAGGGGATGACACTTATGAAACGTCTTGCTGAATCACTGGTGTCACCTCTGGCTGTGGGATAGCAATGTGCTGAGCGTGGGCAGGACAGGCTGGTCTGTTGGCATGTGGGGGCTGGCCCAGGGGCCAGGGGACATCTTGTCCTGGTGGCCGCCACGCAAAGCCTCTAGTCACATGTGGCCACCTAAAGGCATGCTCATAGCCAGGGTCCCCCTCTGCCTGACCTGGAAAGGTAGCTCAAAGGCTGCTTATGCCTCTGGGTGCTGAAGGAAGGATGTTTATTTCACTCATCCTAGTTGATTGCATCATGAACCCTTTCCTTCCTTTGGCAGATTTAGGTGCCTATTCTGAAATGGTAGGACCAAGGTGTTCCTTTGATAGCCATCCATCCAGGAGCATTAGTAGAATGCAGCTGTAGTAGCCTGACTTTGTAATTAAAGTTACAGAAATTTGTAAGGGGCGGGGGGGGGAGGGTTTCTGTTGCTCTCTATCTTGAGCAGATTGAGCAGGAGTCTGTGTGTGTCCAGCAACGGCTGTAAGCATGCTTCTTTGTCCATATGGTGGTTCCAGGTGATCTACTTGTTTCCAGAAGGAGAAGGCATGCAGGTATATGACAGAACAGAGAAGAGATAAATCTTGTTTAAGATTTGAAGTGATAACAAAGGTATGATTATGAGGAAATACCTTAATGAGGATTGCGAGTCTGACTAAATGCAAATCTCTAACACAGATGTTTCTAACACCAGTGAGAGTCAAACATCTAGAATTAAACTATTGTGTCTGTTGCTAACCAACTTAGCTATAATAGTTCACAAAGTGCCGTTAGCCCAGTTTGTCACTTTCTGCTGCAAAACAGTAAGTGTTGGTGGTGGGTTGAATGCTTATAAGGCCTTCTAATGGCATGCTATCTTTAATAAGAAACGTGCAGTCTGCATCTGGGATCAGGATAATAAATTGCCTGTGACTAAGCAGAATGGAAACTTTCAGACTTGCTTAAGATCAAAGAATTCAAAGCTTCCAACTCTGCATGATAGTCACCTTCGTTGATTACAGACGTATGTACACATTCACGTTACCTAGAGCTGAGTTCATACATCACACTTAAATGAGGTGCTGAGCAGGAACCTGGGTATCCAGCACAAAAATGTCCTAATTTCCTTGGTGAAGGATAACTCAGAAGAGGAGAGCTGGCGTGGCCGTCACCTGGAAGGAGGCATGGCAGGACTCCAGCCTCGCGGCTCAACTTCCTGTTTGTGTTGAGCAATGCAGAAAGTGGCGGCTCTGGTCTCTTACAACTGGGAGAGATGTAGCAGAGGTGCTACACAGGAGACACTTGAGACCTGTTAAGTAATTACAGCAGGACTCCTGCCCTCCCTTCTGGGAAAGGGGAAGTGTCTGCATGCTTACGTGTAAGTGAAGAGGAATGGAAGGAATATTCAGCTGAGTGAGACTCCTACAGATGAAAAGACCCTGTCCATACGTACTTATTTGCATATTTAACAACCCCTTGTAAAAATTTGTTCTCAAAATAAAAGTCCAAAGAACTTAATAGCCAATTTCTACTACAGTGTAAGGGCAACTGCGAGGGAAAAGCAAAATCACTGACCCAAGACAGTGAGGAAACCTGGAAACAAACCCTGGTTTAAATTCTGGCCTTCTCCCCTGAGAAGCACCTGCTTCCCTGCTCCAAGGCTCCTGGGTATTGTTTGGCTCCGGAGCAGCCCTACCCAGCTTCTGGGTGTGATGTGCTGACAGTGTCCAGAAGCGGGCAAGAGAGACAAACAAGGCCAGGCTCAGGGGGAAGCCTGGGGCCAGCTCTTTAAATCCCCATAGCAGAAAACAGTAGCTCCATGGCTGTCACACCTCCCAGAAGTTGGGCTGATGGGAACAAATGGTGTTCTCTCTCATCCTTTTCTCATTCCTCACCTCTGCTGCAGTCCTATTCATCAGTCAGAGGTAGCCTTGAAACCATGCACTTAAAAATCAAAAGCAAAATTTGTCTTTTAACTCCTGTTCAGTCTCCCTGCTCCAGCTTCCTTTTTTTTTTTTTCTATGTGAAAAAAAGAAAGTAAATATTCTTTCCATGCTGCTTTTTCCTTTGCTTTTTGTGTTTGAGTGTGTGTGTTAGTTCACGCCTCGCCCTGATCTTCTGCAGGCTCCCTCTGGAATCCCAGAGATGAAGAAGCGTGTGCCAGGCAGCCAGGCGCCATCTCTCTCCTTTCAGAAACAACTTCCTTTGCACAGGGGCAGTGGCTTTTCTTCTGCAGCTGGAGCGTTGACTAACACCCTTTCCTTCTCGAGGCCCAGCACTTCCCTGTCATTGAGGCCAGTGACTGATTTCTGGTGTCCTTTCTATCAATCCAGGCACCTTGCTTGTGGTGCAGTGCCGCCTGGGCACTTCTCTGCAGGCAGTGACATCCAGGCTGGCTTTCAGGTGGATGCCACCCCTGTCTTTCCTTTTCTTCTCCTGATATGTACAGAGCTGTGCCAAAGAGCATGGATATTTTTATTATAAGTGTAGGAGCACATATCAGTAGAAGAGAACTAGAATAGTCTTCATGACCATTTATTCACACAGGCAGGAACATAGTTCCTGGATTTTTCTTGAAATGATGTCTGAATTAGACAGTTTTTCAAATCAAAATTTAATTTTGTTTTCCCTTTAAAGCACTAGCTATGGTATTATCATTGAGGTTTTTTTTTTTTTTTTTTTTTGTTACATTGTAGGCAGTTAAGCACTCTTGACTTTGTTTCCCATCATACCATATTTTAGTGGGGTTTATTCAGTTCTTACTAATCACATACATGGTTTGATTTGCCAGTGTAACAAGCTTTGAAAGTAGTATTCAAAAAATAATTAGTAAGATTTTCCCTTACAATTGTTCATCTTGTCCCTGTTGATAAATGTTATATAATGCAGCGTCTGCAGTGACAGGGGACACCAGTCAGTGACTCAGGAGGTACTTTCTGATTCTACAAAGTTAATGACTGAAACTCAATAATATTTTCTCTGTTGTGCTGATAATATGTTCCAAGAGTCTTTGAAGGAAAAGAAATGCGTGATGACTTGTCATGTGGCAAAGCTAATCTCAGCAGTACCTAAGCATGCTGGCCTTTCCTCTGAAATTGGTCCCCATCCTCCTAGGCGTGACTGTCATGACAAATAATTCACCAATTTGTTCTCTGTAGGCAACAACAACGAATTACAGCATTGAACTGTTCAAAGTATTAAAACTCCAAGTCCTGAAACGAGTACACGGATGAGTCAATAAAATGCTGGATCATATTAATAATTTATTGTAAGGATAATTATACAGGAAATAAATGGGACAGAGAAGGCCATCAACTGCTAGCGTCATTTCTGAACATTGTGAAATTGTATTGTATGTCTGTCTGATTGTGGCACTTAATGCTGTTTAAGAAACATTGGCCTGTAACTCTGCAAAACACCTTAGAGAACTATTAGCACAGCCCATAAAATAGTGAGAGACTGGTTACTTTCTAAAGGTTTGAACATCAGGGAGAAATAGTGAAGCCTTAAAATTTTTAGTTGGGCTGAACAGTATATTTCTAATTAAAAAAAATATAAAAATAAAACATTCAGTATTAACAGTCAGCCTTATCAATATCCTGCATACTTTTTCTCATGTCTGGGTATGACTTTCAGAGGATCAGAACAGTGAGCATAGAATAAATTCTCTTCTGGAAAGTGGGACAGACTTTATCCTTCTTCCACAGGTCCAGGTTTCTTTCTGGCATCTTTCTGCAGACTGAAAAACAATGAATAAAAGGTGTTATGGTACTTGTAACATATCTGTTTGCATTCTAAGTGATTATAAGAATCATTCATAGATTGAAACCAGGAGGGAACATTGGAATCATATGGATTCTCAGGCTGAAGCAATATCCTCATTTCAGCTGAAGCAGAGGTACTTTCCCCACTGCCACCCCCTACTGGAAAACATTTAAAACAATATAAAATAGGTAGGTGGTAAAACTATATGACTTTCAATGAAGTATCTTATCGGCCAATTCATTTGAAGACAAAACACCTTGCACATTATATCTATGCTAAATGGTATCACCGAGCCTACAGCGGCTCCAGTGGGTTGGTTTTTGTTGGTTTCGGTAAACGTAAACCAACATCCCCTTAATCTTTATATTGAGCCAAACAGCTTGGTCTGACTGTGGAGTGTGAGATGGGATGGCTGACGGTCTAGTTAACTACTTAATTTTAGATACTTGCTCTCTTTGGATTGGCTTTAGAATATTTTGAGAATATTTTTTTAGAGAAATTAGTCAAAGTACTAAAATTAAGCTTATGTTGCAAATCACTCTCTCTTATGTCAGTCTGAAAAAACAGATGGGTTAGGATCACTCACTTCCCTCTTTCATTACATTTCTTGTTTCCCTGTTCTTCATGTTGTATTTGCAATCAGTCACTGGAGGCAATGTGCCCTCATCCCTTCCAGCCTCACTCAAGCCCCGACACTGAACTCATGTTTTTTGTTGCATGGAACTGAACTTGTTACAACGACAGGAGGTAGCGGGCTCTCCAGGGACCTTTCTTGTACCAGATCTCACTGGAGACCTAGTAATGAATTAGTGGGGCAGCTTTCTGTTCTGCAGGCAGAGGAGAGCAAGGATGCGTGACCGATCACCTTTGTCTGCCCCCACCTACCCTTGTTCTCTGTAGGCTTGCTTGCCTTATCCTGCAGGGCAGGGTTTGTACCTAGATTTCCTCTCTTCTGGGACGAAGGTTTTCCATCTTACTCATAGTTTCCCTTATACGATAGGAGAAATTCTGTTAAGTTCCTTGGGCTTCTCTTTTGAAAATTAATGCTTATGGAGTGTTGTTAAATATACGGGGTAGTTTAAATCAAAGCTTTGTTACTTGATTGCATGTCACCCCTAGCCTTTTAATAGGTAGTTTAAACCATTTTCATTTCTTAGTTTTCTTTTATGTGAAGAAAGTTTGTGTCTCCCTGAAGAGATTAGGGAGTTAGGGTTATTGCCTCAAACTTTTAATTTTGGCTTAAAGGAGAACTTCATCCAAAGCAGAGATATGTTAATGCAATAAGCAGACTTTTGACATACGAGGCACAATAGATGTTTAAAATGCAATTAAGATTGTTTACCGTTGTAAAGAGAAGCTGTGTGCAGCCATAGAAGTATGTGTGTATGGGGGGGAATCCTTTGCATTTTTTATAATATACCTAGACCCGAGCTCTTTACGTGCATTTTATAAGAAATAATTGAATTACCACCATGTAGAGCACTAAAAGCGTCCCCTCAGACATTCAATAAAGCATGCTCTTTGAAGAAAGAGAATCAAAGCAGCTGGTTTGAAGCCTAGTGGCCTCTGTACTCATGGAAATATGCGCTGACCTGTGCTTTAGGGCATGGGTGGCATGGCCACCTCCAGCAGGTCAGCATGGCCAGGGGGGAATCCTTCTCCTCTCAAAACTTCCAAAACCCAAACTTTTCTCTTGGATGGGCTTTTCCTCTCTGCCAGCGCTCATGGTGGAGAGCTTTGTTTGTGTGTGCACGGTGCGACCCCAGTCACAGCTGGGGCCTTCTTACCGAAAAAAGGCTCCTTTAGCCCTTGAAATGAGGTATTTTCAAAGAAGCACTCACTCTGAGGAGACTTTATGGGGGCTGCTTTGTGCCTGCGGGCAAAGCCAGCAGCAGCTCACTGAAATGCGAGCAAGGGCTGCTGGGGGAGCAGCTGCTGGGCCACGCATGATGGGGAGCCTCAGGCTTCAGGGGCTGGGGCCATTTTGTGAAGCAGCCTGTCACCACTGGCCCCACCACTCGCGGATGTCGTGTCGGCATAGCCCCTGATTGCTCCCAGGAGGAGGATGCACTCAGTCCCCAGGAGACGAGGCACATTTATGATTTTTTTTGTGTTTTTTTTTTTTTTTTTTTCTCTCTCATGGAAGCTGAAAAGTGTGTGTGAAGCATTTCCTATAAAATGCTGCTGGATGGAAACATAAGCACATCACACGGGACAAGCTTTGAAGAGATGAGAGCTTTCCTAATGTGCTCGGTAGTCAGGGTTAGTTTGAGGGAGTGACAGTGCCCTTTGATGTCCTGGGCTCCAAATATTTAAAGACAGCATGCCGGAAGAGGAACAGCAGGCAGGTAATGTGCTCCTTCCTCTTGAAACCATGAGCTGTGAAAAGAAAATCTCAAAACTGTAGGATTTACGAAAGGGAAACATTCATGCCTCAGGAGAGATATTATCAGTCCTGAGAAGCTGAAAATCAGGTAATTCTGTAGTTTAACTTGTGTTTTGATATGTGTATCATTTTATCTTTTGTGCTAATTCACTTGAGCACATGTGGGTTTTGGGTTGCTGGGAAGGTTTTAATTAGAAATGTGCTGAACAGATTAGCAGTAGTTGGAAATATTTGACAACTATGCTTTTGCAGTGGTTTCTGAAGGAGGCGAGGTGTTTACTGTAGCAGCCTGTCTCCATCTTCCCTTCCCTTTACAACCGGTGTGTTGATGTTGAAAGGCTTGTGGCAGGTGACATTTCAGCTCAGGTTGTGTGTACTTCACCACAGCATGCTGCAGTCCTTAGGAAAGGTTTCAGTAGATAATTTTGTAGTAGACAATTGAGAATGGCTTGTGTTGGACACAGGTGGTAATTTCATCTCAGGTCCTCCTGGTCCTCACTGTACTGCCTGGAAAGGGCAGGAGCCTTACGGTTACTGCCTTGATACCAAAACTGTGGTTATTTTCAAATGATCTATTTCCTTAATGATATCATAGCTCGGTTTGATCACTTTAGCTGATCGGAGGAAGAACTCCAGCTAAAGCACGGTATGATGGGTGAAGTGATGGATACTTCTTTCCTCTCCTTTCTTTAAAAAGCCCTCTTTTGTTTCATGCTGTGACTGGTAATCCTTTCTCGCTTCAGGAAAGGTGATCTGCTATTTTTATTTTATTTTTTTTTCTTTCTCTGTAAGAGGGTGAGGAAAGGGCTTAAAATATTTCAGAAGTGCCAACAGATTTTCCAGGTCTCTGAGTCTGGCAATGCAGAAATACACATTCCTGGTTAAATGTTCTTTTGAACAGTGGGAGCATAAGGCATACAAGGCACAGAGGTCCCATTAAACTACCAAAATGAGTTTTACTAGGGCTTTGGTAGTGTTTGTGCTACCCTTATTGGAAAGAAGGCAGTTTCATCTTAGATCACTCACCAGTAGCTCCAAGAAAGCAATATAGGGTGACAGTGGATATTAAAAATAATCTCCTTCTCTTCTCTGTTTAAGAGAGTCTTATTTCAGTGGAGTTGTACAAGCATAATTCTGGGGTAGTGAAGTGGAGAATCTGTCCCAAGAGCTTTGGTTGTTCTGGAAAAATCTCTTTTTATTCATGTTATTACCAAAAAAAAAAAAAAAAAAAAAAAAAAAAAACAAACAAAAACAAAGGTAGAATACTACCTTAGCATCAACACAGTGAAAGTGCTAGCCAGAGGTTGTACTGGCTCACTTCAGGGCTTCTGTCTAGCACACCACATTTCTGTTTGTCATGCGAAAGACCAAATCTCCGTATGCAGAGGCAGTGTGTTGGTGTACGGAGGGTTTCCTTGCAGCCTGCCCCACTGTTTCCTGCTCTGAGAGGCCATGTGGATCTGTGGGGGTGCAGGAGGTGGAGGGCTCCCCCCTGCCTGCTCAGCATCTTGGGGGGCAGTCCAGAGGGAGGCAGGCACAAAAGGATGCAGCACACCTTGCTGGGTGCTAGCTGTGATCGTCGGGCTGCAGGCTATGCTGAGGTGCCTTCCTCTTGGATTGACTTGTAATTTCATTTGGGGAGCATCTGAGCAAGAACCCTGCTCTGATCCAGCGCCGCCTTCATTCATTGTAATGGTGCCCATGAGATGTAGCTGAGTCACCAGGTCAGGTTATTTTTTCTAACATGCATCTGTGTTTTATTTGATTATAAAGTCCAGATCCTCCTGCTTTCTGTTACAGGCTTTTTATCTTACTCTGGTTGTGTCAAAAACAATTTGTAATTCTGTGATGTAGACGTGAAATTAGTTTTAATATGTTATGTGTTTCCAAGGGTGACTGACATTTAATATTTTGTTCCTAGGGTCTCATTAGTACTGTGTGCCTATAATCTATTGTATGGGTGTAATGCCAGAGGGCAAGTGAGCTATTGAACAGCATCCATCTGTCCACTTAGGAAATGGAAAGAGGGAAAAACAGAATGGACAAGGGAAAAAATAGATTCATAAATGTCAGCATTTCTGTATTTGTAGTTTAGAAGAGCCAAATACAATACTGTAGGTGTTCTGTGAGCTTCAATGATCTGGGCCCTCTGTGACCCGTAAGGTGCTATTTACCAGTAACTCGTACACACCAAGCAATGGGAAAATCATGGTAAAACTTGGAGAGGCAGAATTCCTTTTCAAAAATGAGAGCAATGTCTACACTGTGACAGTAGTTTCTTTGTGCCTCAGCCTCGGTATTCGGGGTAGGGTGCTATAATCTAGTAGCAAACCCCTCCCTTATCCATGCTTTAGTCAAAACGTGTAGCTGCATGCCACTTATGGACATCAGTTGACTTTATTTTTGCTGTCCTGTGATTGACAGCTTGTAAGGACCTGTGTAGTGTTGTATACTCAGTGTCAACTGAAGTTATAGAAGAAAGGTTGTTTTTTCTTTAGGTTTTACTGTGGCCACTGAAATACCTGTACACTCTGTGTCTAGACTTTAATAAGCTTGGTGGAAGGGTGGTAAGAAAAAAAACCAAACCCAAGTCAAGGCAAAAGGACAGCACACAGGAGAAGAAACAAGAGGTAGAAGTGTTCAGGAGAAAAAGGAACACAGTGGGTTTAATGGTGCAGTGTGGCACAAAGGGACATTAGCTGGAAGTAGCATAACTATATACATAATTTTATACATAATACATGTAATATCTACACATTATTTCACTGATGTATTTTGAAAAGATTTGCTTTTCAATGTGGTGACTTGAGATTGTTAGGAGATTTTTCCATAGAAGGCAAGTTGTTTTGCATTAGTCATATCTTTATTAAAAATATATCATATTTGGTCATCTTTTTTCTGTTTCAAAATAAGATATTCTGTTTCAAAAATATTCTCTTTACTAAATATAAGGATTCAGTGGATTAGAAACAATGTTTCATTCTCTCGACATGAATATTCAAAATATTTCTAGATTGTCCCTTTTTATTAATTGTGGTTTCTGATAATTTAGTCTGAGCATAGATGTGTGTATACATGTGTTTGTGTGTGTGTGTGAAATATTGGCGATTATCTAGGTGCAAAAAACATCCTTTATGGATTAAGTCATACAAGTATACTGTCTTGAATTACACACCAGTGGTTGTTTTTGTAGTATATTCACATGAGTTGTAATGTTGCTTTGGTTTACGTGAAAAGTTCATCTGAAGTTCTGTGATGAAACACCCAGTTAACCCCAATTACAGTAATTGCATGGCATTTCTGGTAGAAATACTGTTATGTGATCTTGGCTACTTTAGCACTTCACTGAAAGGATAAATTGGCTAAATTACAAATCTAAAAGAAGCATCTCAGAAGTAGAATGATACGGTGCTACATGTAAGACATGCCACTACTGATTATTGTTAGAATCCTGAGGCTTCTATGTGTTTTTTTGTTGTTGTTGTTGTTTTTGTTTTGTTTTGTTTTGCTTTTCACACAGTCTTATATCCCATTAACTTACTGAGATAGGAGGATGGATAGAGGAAATAGGAGTGAGATTGAGAATTTCAGAACACAAAAAGTCATATTCATCTGTTACATGTCTTCTAAAACTTCTGTCAAGCTAACCTGAAACAATATATTTATGTAGGATATTTTAAGTATCTACAGTATCTTCATTAGTCGTTAGAATTTTTTACAAGAAATGCTGGCTGACAGAGAAGTGTTTCATTTTCAGCTTTGTTTCCTAAATGTCAAAAGAGATTTTTTTTTAATATAGGGAAAACATGGAAAACTGTGTTACCAGAAAAAAAAACAAAAACACTTCAGTCTTCGCTTTTTAGCCAAGGGATAACGAGAAGTTGTCTGTAAAACTAGTGTAAATACTGAAGGAAAAAAAAAGAACAAAGCAATGAAGTGATTCTGAGTTACTAGAAACCTCTGAAAAAAGAAGGTAAAGAGAGTGATGGCATTGTAAAGCAAAGTATTTCAAGCATTTTTGTAGGGAAGAATCCTTGAGATGGAGATTCTTGGAGATTTCAGAATATTCACTCTTACACTGTGACATACGTCATGTCAACTGACTTTGTGCATTTGATTTTCTTTGTTTTAAACAAACAAAAGTGTTTTTGTTTGTTTGTTTGTTTGTTTTCCCTTCTACCCTTTCATTAGATTCCTTTATAAAATCCATTTAGCTCTGAGTGTTGTTCTTCATCCCACTCTGGGTAGGGTTAAGGTGTCTGTTGTGGTTATGCAAGACTGGGATAAGGGAAGAAGGAAGCAGACTGCACTGTCAGATTGCAGAGTTGCTTATGCCAGGGGAAGGACACGCAGGCTATTACCATCCAGAACAACTGCGCTTATCTAGACTTTCTACCATGCTTTTGAAGTTGGGTCTGGTACTTATAGTATCTGTCATCGGTGAGCCTGTGAATTTCAACAGTCCACATGACCTGCTATAATACATTTTCTCATCTAGAGGAATGTTGTTCAGCACTGCAGAGGGTACATATGTTTTCCTTATATTCAGTCTTACTGTGAGTTCTTGCTCTTATTATGTACAGTTGTGTCCTCTTTATAGAAAACTTTTCGGGTGATTTTTGTTCTTTTATCACACTGTGAATTCACATAGAGCTTGTACTTAAAGAGACTGTAAAATTATATTAAAACTCATATCTAGATAGCTATACATTTAGATATTCTAATGAAAATATATTTGGTTAAACAGTAAATGATTAGTAATATTATATGGAATATTTAGCCTCGGCATCTTTTATATTTTTATAGTAATTAACCAGCAGTAGTGAAACAGTATTTGTATCCATATAAATATTAAATTGATTTTTTTTTGACAATTTTTGGGAAGCAGTAGAAACTGCAAGAATTTGCCATAAATACACGTATCTTCCTATTAACTTTCTACAATATGCTTTTAATTTCTAATATATTTGTATTATATGTATATATTGTATACATACATATAGTATATATGTATATTATATGTATATATTATAGTATGAAGTGTTTTTGTATTAGGAGATTATTACAAAGAGAGAGAATGAACAACTAAAAGCATGTATCCTGTTAGTCTGGAACAAGTCAGTAGTACTCTGTTATGTGCCTTCCAAAAAATAGTAAAAAAAAATAAATAAATAAAAAAAAAAAAGACTGATGCTTTTCTTCCTTTTCTCATCTTAAAGAATAGGCTAGACTTTTTGACTAATCTGCTAATTATTTGTTATATCCCACCTGGCTCCTCTCTTTCCTCATATAAGAAAATTGTATCAAGCTAGAAAACTTAGTATTGTATTAGAATTATCTTTCTATATGAGAAGTAGCATCACTGTTTATCATGACCCAGGTAACTGTCAAGCTGGCGTGGTTGTGTACAGGGGTTGGCTGTCCATGTACTTAATACCTCCCATTTGTGTTGATGCCATAAGAAAATAGCAAACAAAACAACAACAACAACAACAACAAAAAGTTGCAATTCTTGATATTCAGGAGTTAAAAAATTCCTTTCCTAATTTATGGGCAGTAAAGTTGTTTTATCAGAAAGTTTATTTCTGAAGACAAGAAATGTCGATGTTGGCATCAGCATGTTTTCCTTATGGATTTTAGACTCGGTGAGAATGGGAGTTATAAATTATTCTCCCTTCTCAGACCCTTTTGAAAAAGACCTGTGAAAGGACAAGAGGCTGAGAAGGAGGGGTCTGTCTCCAAAGCTTGTTTCCCATGCAGAGTAACTAAATGTGTCGGACAGGCCATCAGTTACAAGACAGTGAGCTTCAGCTTTTATGCTTATGACCCCCTTCTGCGCCTGAGCTGATTTTAATAGTTTGGTCACTTATCTCTAGACTTCCTGGCCTGCAGCAAGGCTGCTTGCAGCATTTTAGCCTATCATACCAATTACATCACTGGAGAATTCAGATAAGCTTGTCAAGCTTGTCTGCCTGATTGAAGCAGAAGACAAGGACGGGAAAGAGGAAAACGTGAACAGGAAAAAGAAAAAAAAAAAAAAAAGTGATAACAATCTGAAATCTGTATCTGGCATATTCAACCTGCTTGCCCCTACTCACCGTGTTTAGCAGTGACACCCTGACAGGGTACCAGGTTGTTCTTATTGTTGCCTTCTTTTGGACTGCAGAGATGAAGTCTTTGCTATTGTGAGTTCTGGGAATGTTGCCTCTTCAAAAACTGTATGGCTGCTGGTTTGATATCATCATCTTCAAGAGAAAAATCAAGCAGCACTATACTTGAATCAAAATTAATTTGTAGGGATGAAACACTTAAGTCTGTCTTTTTGTTGTTATTGTTTTTTTTTCCTTCTCCAATAATTTTAGGCCATCAGTATTCTGGCTTCTAAATTCAGTGTTTAGCAACCAATGTCACCATGGCAAAGTGAACGTATACTAAAATTCTCCCTATTTTTAAAAATCTGTCTGGGATAAGAGGCTTTAACAAAGCATAGACAAGGTACGTCAGTTTTTCTCATGCGCTTACCAAAGGTCAAAGAATGCACGCTATTTGGTCAAAGAATGTACTCTAAAGCAAAGGCATAACTTCAGTCTTTTAGCTTAGAATATTTTTTCTATTTTTTTTCTTCATGTTTTGGAAATAAAGACTTTGAACTCACATGTGCTATGTTGCCAAAAATGAAACCCATGTTTCAGTTGAACTGTCATCAGTTGAAGTGGATATCAATAGTCTCATTGTTCTTCAAGTAGCTTTTACTGGGTGAGTTTCTACAAATATAAATGATATTCTTATATTCACATAACAGCAAGCATTTTGACTTTGTAATTCAACAGGGTCAAGAGCAAATACTAAATGTCTCAAACTATATTACCATACGTGTCTAATGTGGCTGTATCTACAGACATCTTGTTTACATTTTCCTTAACACAAGAATAATCCTAGGAGGATGGTGGTTGACGGAAATCAACTGTGCCCTTTCTGGGACTGTTGGAACTGTTTCTTTTGAAGAAAATCTCCTGATTTGCGGTTTTATTTATGTTGCTAAGCCATCCAGGAACATGCAAAGTAGATACCTATGGTGAAACTAAACTGGAAGGGAAATGCAGCATAGAAGCCAAAACTATAAGAAAAGGACTTTAGAGACTCTGTGTATTTCTTGCACTTTAATTCACTGTAACCTCTATCTCAAAATGCTTCCCTTTTGACTTTGAATCTCTCCTCAGAGCAGTGAAATGAAAAACACTTGTTATGGGTCTGCAGTCTTTAATTTCAGCCTTGAAGATAGCCCAGAATGTTTTCAGTATTTCTAGTTGATGATCAACAAGTGAAATATTGAGATGAAATAAAATAAAAGCACATGCACAAAACAAAACAAACAAACAAAACCCTTTGTTATCAATCTAGGTTTATTTACCTAGTCTTATTTAATGTGCTCTACTTGCTAAAAAAAAAAAATGTTTTGTGCTAATGCAACAGAGAGGAGAATGAGTTTTTCTTTGTCTCCAGTTCTTCTACTCTTAGTTGAATGACTTTCAAAATTGATTTTGATATGCAAAACAAAAGGGCTCTTATGTTACTGTTTTTGACTGATGGATTCATTTCATTTTAGTATTAAGAATGTCCCATTATGAAGCCTTTTGTTTCAGGAATATTCTACAGCTAATTTTGAAAATCCTTATGATTCCCAATCTTTATTTCTGGGGCTTCATAGCAGTGTTGTCTGGAAACTAACAACAAAAAAAGACATTTTGAAATTTTAAATACTCTCTTTCTTTTTTTCTTTTACCCATTGTCTTTGGTTTGAAATTTTGGATTTATTCCATCTGGAAACCAATTATGGAAACAATTGTTTCAAGCTTCATTGTAAAAGAAAGAAATAAATTAAAAAAAAAAAAAAAAGTAATCAGTCTTGAAACAGCTATATCTATTTGGAGACAAAACCTCTTATCTAAGTTTTTGATATACGTGGGATTAAAGACTATAAAACCTCTCATCAGCATTTTGATATATATAGGATTAGAAATATAGGTTGCCATGCTCTGTGGCCTGTTTATCAGCATTTGTTGAAGATGCATTGCTGGGATGCAACTCCATACTCTGGGCTGATTTTCAGGCTGCAAATTTAAAATGCAAAAAAGTAAATCCTACAGTATTTAAATATATTAAATGTAAATTGTACGATTTGACAATGCAGGAGAAATTCAGCAAATCATTTCTATGATTGCATTTAAATCAGAAAAAATGCTATGTAGTTGGAAGGGAAATTTAAGATAATGGAAGGATCTATGTTGAAACTATGATATCTTTATTTTCTCTCTTATATGTAGCATACTAAAGAGTATGAGATCACTTGGTGCTTTTTACTTGTCTAAGTCTAGGTTAGGATTGCGTGTATCTCACCACTGAGGACTGACTGGAGCATGTGTCCATGTAAAATGCTGTCTCGGGGCTCCTTGTTTCCCTTGCAGACCAAGGGCAACATTCTTTATCCTGTATATTTATAGAATAACTGTAAGCAGGGGCAGGCAGAATGAATGTGCTTCTGCTCATCAGTTCTGACCTTTCTTGAATTTTAAGGTTGCTGAAATTTCACCAAAAAAACCTTTTTAGGAACTAATTAGATTTCCGAAGGTGACACTGAGATACGATTATGCTAAATGATTGTGTTACCAAATCCTCCTCAATTTACGTTGAAAACCTTTTAATATTTTTGTTTGTGTCTCTGTAGTCAGTGCAGGAAGGTTCTGTAGTGTTGTATCAATAGCTGTGCATTCAGGGGGCTTCCTTGGATTTCAGGCTGGCATGACATTAGCCAGAGCCAGTTTTAGTCTTGAAAAGGACCCAGGCAGGATTCCAAACTCTTCCTTTTGAACTCTTGAAATCATGTAAACTCACTCACTCCATGGAGTTGATAAGAATTTCTATGCTTTCTGACTTCTGAAAGAAGATTTAGTTGTATTCAGGAGTATTAACATGTCATATGGAGGGGTGAGGTGTCAGTATACAATGCATACTGCAGAGCGTTTTGTGTTAACTCATCCTAGTCAGCAGTGGGTGTGACAGTGAAGTGTTAGTAATGTAAATGATATAAAAAGTAAACTGTATTGACTCATGACATTCTTATTTGGCACTGGCGTGGCAGCAGACATGGGGCTGGTTGCACATCTTGGGGCTCCCCATCCGCGAACTGTTCCCCAGCCCCTCTGCACTCCCTTGGCTACCACAGGGGCTGATGCTGGCTCTGCTAGGGGTTGGACTGAGCATGAAACATGGGCTAGCCAACTGGTGTCAGAGCATGCTTTCTGGCACACAGTAGTAAACTAAAGCAAGTAAAAATAGAAGAGAAGAAGGGACAAAGTACATGTAAGTCATTCTGTAAGGGCAGATCTGCTGTTGTTCTCAAGTACTCTATTTCAGAAAAGCAATGCTGATATTAAAGATGACAAGTGGTGACATCTGATTTACACCTAACTTTTGTGTTAGATTTACAGCCTGTGTGTATATATCAAATGAAATATAAAATATATGACTTCTCTGCTCAAGTTCATCTAAAGTTCAGGAAGATAGAAAGAGCTGTCATTTCAAAGGGATGCTTCTTCAGACCAGGAGTATGCCCAGAGCACAGTGCAACCCTCTGTCAGAAGGATAATTCCACATCTATTTTCTGTGTTTCTGAAGTAGTTTCAGATATCCAGTTTACTTTTACAACTGTTCTCCAAACTTACAGCTCTTCTTGTCTGGTCTATTTCTCCTCTTGCATAACCAAAACAGAGCCCTGGGGGGACAGAGAGGGACTGGTGACAACTCAGGGTAATTGAAGTTTTGGGAACTTCCTCGAGGAGTCTGGGGAAGGACATCAACAACAGAGCAGTGTCAAGGTGGGAAGTGACATTTTTGAGTCTTGCTTGCTCTTAGAGCTTGACGTTTTTCTCATTTCTAACAAAATGGAAAATAAGTTCTGGGGAGCACTGTGGATGTCAGTGATACGGGATAATTCTCCTTGGCTGAGTTTTCTTTCAGCAGAGATTTCTGTTGGGGAATTCTTCAGTTCCTGGCGTGTTCTCTCATCCATAGGAATTTGCACATTGTCAGAGACATGTAACCTTGCAGCACAGTTACCCATGAAGAAATATTAGAGCGGCATTAAGAGCTTGAAATTTAACTACATGGGAAGGCAGAGATAACTGTGAAAAATAGAGTTAGTAATATCTTTACATATACAGGAATGTCTTAATGAGGTGTTTTCAAACTCAGCTTTCAGGTTTTCTTAGATATGAGAATTCCTTTGTCAGACAGTCTTTAAGGAGTTATTCGTTGTCACCTCTTGGTCAGAGCACACTATACCCACGTCCTTCTGTCAGCTACTTAGACCTTTGCAAATAGAAACTGGAAACTATGTGATATGCTTTCTTTTTTGTTTTGTTTTCTTACCTTTGAGAGAATTTGTCTCCCATTATCCAGTCTGTTGGCACAGCCAGTATATATAACCATTCCATTGAAGTTTTTTTTTTTTTTTTTAAGGAAAAGGAGTTCAGTTACTTCCTATCCCCCAAATTTTTATCTAAATGATATAAAAATGCAACTTACATTTTAGTAACATAGCTGAATTGAAAGATTTTTGCTAAGCATAGCTGACACATAAATGTTTAATGGACTACATTTTACCTGGTTCATCAGAAATGTGTGTCCTGCTCCAACAAAAGGCTCGCGGAAGTAGTGTCCTTCTCCAACAAAATGCTACCAAGATGCAGTCATATGACTAAATATTATTCTCTATTTACTCTACTGTAATTAGTCCTGAGTCCTTTAATTTCTTGTTTTGAAACTACATTTTGGTGTGCAGACTTGCCAAGGCAGAAGTTGCCACTGATTTAGAATGCCCAGATTTCATTTATTTGAAATGCAATGTAATTGTTAATAATGGCTTTTTGCATTTGAGGAACTTAGCAGATTGTTTTTAGTGATCCATTCTAATTTACTGAATTTGCAATTTAATATGCCTCATTTGGCAATACCCAAAATAAGCCAATAAAATTAATTGAAACCTTGTTAGAGCTTCACGTATGCTCTTTAAAATGCACAGGAAATGAGAAAAAAAATAGTTTTCTCATTATAAAAAATTACTATGATCTGGTATCCTTCTTACATCATTATAAAGTTCACCATTATTTGTGAATTATGTCCATAACATATTTCGCAGTTTTAGCAAAGAAGGGCTCAGATACTCATTGAAATGCAACAATAATTAGTGAAGCATTAAATGTTATTTAGGTTTTTAGATAACATATACTTCAGCTGAAGAAGGGGAACTTACTAAACAAGTTGCAATATTTCATAACTTTTACACGTTATGAAAACAATGCATTTTAAATGCATTCTATTCCTCAGGTAACGCATGCTATTCACTATGCTCTTCTGATACTGCATTATTAAGTACTTGTATGTAGTACAACTTGATAGATTCAAATGACTTTAGCAACTGTGCTGCTAAGGAAAATATTACATAAACAATAGGGCTTATGTTTTTAAAAGCTTAATCCAAAGGCATATATGAGATTTGTTGGAACACTGAGGGGACATACTTAAGTACTTTCCATCCATACTTATGCACAAGAGCAGCCAAGAGCCAGTTCAGCTCTTAGACCAAGCCTCTGATGTGCTCTGATTTATTCTGTCTGATGTAACAGTTCCACTATTTTCAAGCCCAAAGACTAAAATATGAACC
Source organism: Aythya ferina (assembly GCF_964211825.1). NCBI lineage: Eukaryota > Metazoa > Chordata > Aves > Anseriformes > Anatidae > Aythya > Aythya ferina. The sequence continues at coordinate 26,949,744 of NC_140298.1, forward strand.
AGAAATTTCATAACCAGCCATTAATAGAAATCTTGGGAGATTTCTGCTAAAGGAAGAAGAAAAAAAGGTCTATATTATAACTGCTATAGGAGCTTTGTTATATTTCATTCTTTTTAAAATGATGAAGTGGTCACAAAGAAAATGGCCATGGAATTTCAGGTGATATAAAAATTTTAATGTATTTTTTGATGTGATTCCCATCATTTCTGTAATATTTTTCCATTTGCAAATGATGCATGCAGTCCAATCTCATGGCGGTAAAACCTTTTAACACAACGATCTATCATAAATCTTGGCATGCATAGTAACGTGTAGAATAATTCTGTTAGGTTAGTTTTAAATAGAGTAGGTGGTTTTGTCCCCTCTGGGCTGTCAGACTTATTATCTATTTGAATGAAACTCAAAGAAAAGCCTTTATAAGTCTTCCCAAAAACTTTTTTTTTTTTTTAATTGTGCACATATAAATGCCATTCAATGTTTGAATTGGCTGTGAGAAATCAACAGGGCAAGACTGGCATTCAGCATCCACTAAAGGTTTCTCAAGTGCTCAACCCAATACAAGAAAAAAAAACAGATTCACTAAATTTTCAGAATTAATATTCATTATAGTCTTCAGATACTAACATATTAAATTTCTAAATTACATTGTATCAAAGGCAGTGCTTCACACTTTAGCCCAAAAAATCATTTTGCATTATGGCAGAGGAGTAAAGTTAGGCTGGTGTGATTAAAAGAGGCTTCTTCCTTCTGGTTTGAAATGAATTGTTGGATTTCATTTGATTCATCCAGAAATCATTGTATATGGATTATTTTTGCATTATAAAACTTGCCCATCATGCTTCTCAGAATTCTTTTGGTCAAGCCCACATATGTCAGGTGTTGGGAATCCCATTAAGTTATGTATGTATATTTCAGCTAACACGTAAATCTTTTCCAACTGATGTTTCTTTTAACTCAACCTGGGATTTAGGATTTTTAATTGGATTATTTTCTGCATTGAATCGTAGACAGTAATTAGGCAATTGCTAGTTCCTTACCAGCTAACAATTCCCATCTTCCACTGATATCAACATCAGTTGAACAACATGATCAACAATGTGATCAACATCAGCTGTTAACAGTAGTTAATAACTGTACCAGTAAGTAACTTTACAATAAACAGGATAGTTCTGAGCAAGGAGGTACTGCACTGTTTCCCAATCCTGCGGTCTCCATTTCTGCAGAGACGGATGGTGAGCTTTAAGAACTCTGAATAATTCATTTGTCTCCAGTAACAATGTGTGAAGGCGAGGATACTCCGCGGTTTCAGCAGCAGCAGCGAAATCTTCAAAGCAGTATTAATCTTAGGTTTCACAATACCCATATCCAGCTATGCTGAAGTCTGGTATTCTCTGCCTTCCTATCCTGTCACAAGTTTCTGTTACCACAAGAACTGTTTGTGCAGCTGTGCTGTGAAGCAGATTGGGAAATTGATTCACCTTTTTTTTTTTTTTTTTTTTTTTCTTGAGAGATACATGGAAAAAGAAAGAAAAGAAAACTGCCATCTTTTGAAACAGCTGCAGCCCCGGGGTCCAGGCCATAGCAGGATCCTGTCATGTGGGTAGTTCAGAATTATTGTAGAGTCATGAAGGTTGAGATCATCTGGTCCAACTGTCCCCCTTTCCCAATATCACCCACTAAACCATGTCCCTAAGCACCACGTTCAACCTTTCCTTAAACAACCCAAATGTTCAGAGAGGGAGCAGATAATAATGTCTTCACCTGTTGTTACTGCTGGTATTTTATGTCATAAACTGGAGTTCAGATTTTTCCGTATGCATCTGGAGAGATTGCTTGCTGGTTTTTGCCATTTGACAAAAACAAAAGAGTTAAGGCACCACTCTGAAGTATTTTGCAGCTGGCTCTAAAATAGTATATGTGAAGTTACAGTGCAGTTAAATGCTGCAAGTATGTTACTCCTCGCCTGAATCTGTAACTATAACCTTGGGAGTAACTCTTCTGTTGCCATTTGATAGTAAGGCTGCTGTTAACTCAATCCAACCTAAAACTGGCTTCAGATTTGGAGTAGTAGAAGTGGAAATGAATTATGTCCTTTGAAACTTTGTAGTGCTCATAAAAATGTTAATATCTTAGGTACCAGTAATGATCAGTTTTGTTATTGTTGTTTTGTTTGTTTTTTATAAACAGAAAAGATTTTTAAAATCAAATGCAAATTCTTCAGTTCTTAAATAGGGACATTCTATCTTCACCATCTCAAGCAGTAGTTCCACTGGTCATTAATAATTGATCTGTGCCCTACAGGATCACCCAGAAACAGATATGATATGCATTAAGATTAAGCAAATCATGGTTTGTTTTTGTAGAATAATCATCCCTTGTGATAGAGAGTTTCTACCACCTTTTTCTGTCTGTACATCACAGTACACAGGAACAATACAGCAGACATGTAGGAGCGAGGATAAACATACAGAAGTGCCAGCATGCAGTTAAACACATTAGCCTAAGACATTCTAGTCCAGAAACAAGTATTCCACAATTTGTGGAAGCGGTTGCTTAGCAAAAGTCAACACCAAACAAGTAGCTCTGAGGGAGACGTGCAAGAGTTCTGTATGAAATGTGAAAGCAAGAAAATTAGTTAATGGCCGTTGCAGTGGAGTAAAGTCTGGGTGCTAAGTCAAGCTGTGTCAGCGTGACATATTTCTCAGGTTCATTTCAACACTTGGACTGATCTATCCGGTGTTTGCCTATTGATCCCACTTTGAAAAGCAAGTAGCAGTCATGTTTGTTTTATTTTCCCTGCAAACTTAAATTGAATATGTTTTTCTGTGGACAAAATGCAGGAGCTGTTGCTTGTAGTCATGTTTTCCATTCTGCAGAATTGGAATAAGAGACCAAATGCTGCTCTCCACCAGAATCTGTAACAAAGCAAGCCTTTTACTTTTTGCAGAATCTGGGAAAAGGCAAGGTTGTATTTTCCTAACATACTCTTTGACATGCGTGCAGGGATTTAACGCAAGCTAATCAGGCATAAGAAAAGTAAATCTTTTTCCCCTAAAATGTTCATAATTGCAACTCTTAAAAGGACACCCTTTTTTGAACCCCACACTGGAATACATTAAACTGGAATACATTACATACATTAAACTGCTGTGAAAGCAGTTCATCTGGAGACTTTAAAAAATAAATGCTTTGTCCAAAGTTGAACAAAAGTATTTAAAATAGATTGAAAAGTTGATGCTAGGAATTAAAAATCAATCATTTTCATCAAAATCAGTCATAGCGATATGCAACTGATATTGTCAAGTGATCAATAACACCATATCAATTTTCAGTCAAAATCAGTCATATCACTGGTAACTTCTGGTTAAGTGCTTGAATCTGATTTAAATGCAAAAAATTATCTGATATCAGAAGTGTACTTGTTGATCTCTGAATTTTTTACTTATACTTCATAGGAGTTTTAAGTATCTTATTCATTTTGAAATTTCAGAGTTTGGGTTTTCATTTTCTTCCAAAACTATAATTGGCAGATATATATATGAACAATGTGGATTTTTGCACAGGTTTTGACCTTTGTGTTTACACTAGATATAGTTGGGTTTGTTCGTTTTGCGCTTTTTTTTTTTTTTTTTTTTTCTGCAGATTTATTTGCAGGGAATAGGAAAAAATGCACAAGAGTGCTGATGAGAGTACTGACACTAATCTCGATCAGATGCTGAGAGGTGTTTAGGGACACTGTTGGAAAATTTATCCTGGCTTAACTCTGTTGATGAGTTTTATTTTACAGTAATTAAAACGCAGAACAGATTGCATTTAAGCTACCTGAAGTAATCATCGTCTAACAAGACCTCTTTATGCTGATCAGAGCACGTATATCTTAAGTAAAATATGGTAAAAAATGGATGTAGGTTGTCAGTTACTCTCTAGCCTTTCGTCTGCTTGATAGTTGCCAAAACCCAGCCATTTGATTAATGGTGTAAAGCTCCTCACTGTAATTTGCATATCTCTGTGGAAGTAGTGCTAAAGTTGCACAAACCACAAACAATTATGGTTTTAATCTTCTGTTTACAGGGAAAAAAATCTGTATCTTGACTGTTAATAGTGTTGCCATGTTCCTCCCCACCCCCCCAAAAAAAAAAAAAAAAGTAATAGGTAGAAAACTGAGCAGCTTTAATGTATTATTGCAGTTTTGTGTATGGCCTGGTGCCTTAACTAGCCTGTGGCTGTTAGCAGTTACTAAAGGTTTTGCCTTCTCTGTAAGAGCTGTTCCTGTCAGAAGGCATGCTCTTCAGGAAGGAATGCAAGAAAAAAAAATACACTTCCCTTTGTTTATCTTCTATTCTCCTACCTCTTTAGTAGTGTCAGGCTTCTATCTTACCTTCTCTGAATGTGTTCTTTTTGTGAGCTCATTAAATTGCATTAGCTTAAATTTCCCAGAATTGCCCAACTCAGAATAATTCAGAATAATGAAGTAGGCTGCACAAAATCATGAAACTGGATTTGAAAATGAGAAAACTGAAAGTGGGTTGTCATGTTTTCTTTTTGTGTGTTGGATTGGTGTTTGTCTACAGCTGTGAGGCTTAGATTTATTTTGCTTTAATGTTTGTGGATACAAAAAGAAATACTTTCTTAAGGGCATAACTGCATAAATCTGTAGCTAAAATAAGAGGAGAAATGTCAGAAGACTCTTAAATGTTGTCAGGTAGATGGTTGGTTGGTTCAGAGCTTTCTACTGTTTTCTGATTCTTCAACACAGTTTTTCAGACTCATCTGATTTTTATAATTTCCTTTGGAAAGAAATCTACCCAGGCATTTTAATGATACCTTATAATCCTTTCTGGTCATTGGGGTGTTTTGCACTTGCTGAACAGCCTTTCCTTGCCAAGATTTACTAATTCCTAGTAATTCAATTTTTCTGTGAATTAAACAAAACAAAACAAACTTACAAAGTGAAGTATCTTGTTAACATTTATCATTTTATCATCCAAGGAAGCAGAGATATTCCCTTCAACCCTGATTATAACCTATTATCTTCATAATTAATTTTCCAATTAAGACTGGAAAACAAAACAAAACAAAACAAAAAAACAAAAACAAACAAACAAAAACAAAACAAACAAACAACAAAAAAAAAAAAAACAAAAAACAAAAAACAAGAACTTAAACTTGTGGATTTTCTTTGTTTTCTTTCATTTTATTTTTTTTTTCCCCAACAGGCATATGAAAGCTAATAGCTTATATAGCTTTCTATTGAAGTGTTATAAAATATTTTTCAGTGGCAATAAAGAAAAGAAACAGGGAATGTCAAAGTAGTATGTAGGGAAGGATATAAAAATGGAGAGGGAGATAGTGTGGTGGTGGTGGTGGTTTTTTTTAGAGGCTGAAGGACTCTAGAAGGACCCAGGGAAAGGAAAGGAAGGGAAGGGAAGATGGAGAGAAAGGAGAGAAGGAAAGAAGGAATAAAAGAGAAAAAAATAGATGGAGAATCTGCAAGCTAGAGGAGGAAAAAGGCAGAAGATACAAAGAGAATGAGAGGGGGAATATGAGAGAGGAAAAAAATAGCCCAAGAAAAAACAAGTTGAAAGATTGAATTGTGGTGAGAGAAATGGAATGGAAAGTAAGGCAAAGGGGGAAAGAAGAATGAAAGAAAACAGACTTCCTAATTTCATTTATATTATATATTATAAGCTACTTTCTTTCCTTTGCAAATATAGCATGAAATTTGATATAGTGGGGTTCAAACTGCTTTCTTCTTGAAGCATTCTTTGAATATTATATCTTACTCAATTATGGGAGGGGAAAGGGAGGATTGTTGCAAATAGGTCTCCCCATGAGGATCCACATCACAAATCCAGAAATCAGCTGAGACTCACTTGCTCAGGTTTTGCTGTAAAACAGAAAGAAGACAGAGCTTTACAAAGTTGCAGAGAGAAAATGTTGGATCTGATATCAAAACAGATTTTGTAACAAAGGCTTAAGCAAATTCATAGAACAAGGTGTGTGTGGGGGGGTTTTGTTTGTGCTGGGTACTTTTGAGAGTAGCAGCCGTGTTTTGTCATCTGTGACTTCCACATTCATTCTGACTCACGTGCTGTGTTGACTCTTGTACAACAATTAGAGAACAATTTTTCCCTCCAATACCTCTTAAAATATTTCTTTAGCTGCAGGACCACTTCAATTGCCTCATTAAAAAACATTGCCTTTTTCCATTTCCTTCCCTTGTTTTATGATTTCTTGTCCTGCTAAAGAAAAACAAACAATAACCCTCAAAATTGCATTTAAAAATCTGTCATAAAGGAAAGTGGTCTACGTTTCAGACTGCTATAACTCATTAGCCTGACTAGTCAAAGTATCCTTTCAGTTTATCTTGCAAAAGCTGGAATAAGATTTGATAAATATATAGAGGCAGTCTTTAAGCTGCAAGAGTTTAATGACTATCTCAGGGATGCTTGGATCAGGAAAGATTCCAACGCAGTCATCACCCTTGGTAGGAAAATGCTTTGTAAAGAATCACGTAGGCTACTTTTTACTAGATTAAGTGTAAAGTTGTAAAACTGCTTTGGATCCAAAAACTTTATTGTTTGAAGGCAAAACTTTCACAGGGAAAGTTGTCTGACTGTTATAGAAATGATGAGTACAATATTGATGGGAGTGCTGGTTCAAAGGTCAGAGCATGGGTCAGAGCATGACTGTCTCTTCTTTTGAGTCCAGGTATATCTCTAATGAGACCAATTACCAAAGGCAAGGTGTGCTCAGGCTGCTTTCCTTTCTGCCCGAAAGGAGTTTCTCCATTCATCTCCTCAAGTTTTTGAGGTAACAACACTCCTTCTGCCTGTATCTACTGGAGCTAATACACATTGGGTGAGGGATAAAAGTATCTAAGAGGATACTTCTCTAGTGATGCTCCTAGGGTAGCAAATGCACTGTGTTTAGCTTATCTTCCCTTCCTGATGGTATTCAGAGCAATTACAGAGTAACAATTAAAGCATTATGGAGATTACAGCTAGAACAGTGTTAAGATACACACTTTCTGTTGAAACAGTGACAGAAACTACCGAACAATCTCTTATCGATGTTTAATTTGGTTTAATTTGTCCAGATTAGAAATTTGGAAAGGAAAAACACAAAACAAAAAATTCCATACAGGATTTGCTCATTACTTTATGGGCTATTTTCTTACTCTAACCTTTTGGTTTTTATAATAGATACTCCTCTCAGGAACATGAGCAAATGAAGTTCTTGTATAGTTAATGAATTTAAAGTAATTTTATGCTAACCTGGTCATTTCGGATCTATGAGCTGTAGAGAAGTAGCTCCCTAGAAACAGATATTTTTATTAGGTTTCATTAAATCTTAGGAAAGTTCAAGGAAAAAAAAAAAAGTTGGGGGCAGTGTAGTTAAAGAGGTGTCTCTTAAAATATCCATACCTTTATGGGTATTATTTCTTATAGCTGAATAATAAACCGTCTTGAGTTTTCAAAATATTTTGTTGGTCTGTCAGTTTGACTATCCATTTAAGTTTATTACCTGCTTGTAAAACATGTAGGAGATTTTCTGAACAGTCCATATGTGTATCTGCAGGCACAAGTGAAAGAAAACAAAAATCTTGTGGCAACAAGCAAGTTACGTTAAAGTTACTGTAAAACTATTTAATTAAGGGAAAGATTAAATAATACAAATAAATAAACCTCTGCTTTCCTTGCTAAAATGTTTAGGTTTTGTTAGCAAGCATTACTACTGTCCATCATTAGTTACCTGTTAATATTTATTTCTTACTTCAAATGGTCTTGTAAATCATTTGATCGGGATACAGCTCTGCAGGGACTGCCATCTATTCTGTCACATCAGAGAGCTCCTGCACTCTTTTTGCTTCTTGGATGACAATCACAGGACGAAAATGGCAAGTTCCTGCAAGATATTTTCTAACATCTGGTTCTTTACGAGTTCCTCAAGCAGTTGGGCTAAAATGCAGGGAGAACTTTAGAGCTACTCGCATAATGAGGTGGCTTCCTGCTGTCTTAAATGCAGTGTTCAAGTGTCCCTCGGGTGTGATTTGCACATTGCATCTTGCTACTGAGTCCAAAGCTGTAGGCACCCTGAAGAGAATGTTTTCCTATCCGTACAAGCAAAGCACATTATTTTGTCAGAGTTTCAGCTTCAGGTAAATGTGATGCTTAATATTTAGGATTGCAAAAAGTGTACCAGCCTAGGATGTTAACAATGCTAACAGGAAACTCAAAAATATATTTTTTGATTTATTTTTTTTTGTTTTTTGCCAAATACCTGACTTCTGGTTTTTGTCAATGATTGTCTTAGTTAAGATTATTGTGATAACTATTTGCTGGAAAACAAACAATCAAAAGATAAAGTTTGATGAATTTTTTGTATCACATTAAAATCCATTGAAAAAAATATGAGGATGACCATAAAAACACATCCCACTTGAACAAGTACTTCTTAACATACTTCCTCCCCCCCCGCAAGTTTTCTGCATATGTCAATACCTGATTATAGCTAAAACTCTTAAAAATATATATATATATATATCAATTTGAATAAGCATGCAAAACTGGAATATTTTTGATGGGGTTCTACATAAAGAAATAACCTGGAATGATAAGACTACATCTGGCTAGACTCTTATCAGTTCCTTCAGCAATAAAACAAACTTCAAGTAATCTTTAAAATGTTAGATTTAACAGTACGTTGATTTAAACAAAAACAATGCCTTCTTGTAAAGAGGAACCGTTGTTTCTTATTGATGTGAGAATGACAAAATAGAGAAGTTACAAGTAATGAATTAGGAGAAACTAGATCGTGTTCTGTCTTTTTCTTTCCCCCTGCTGAAATGTTAGTATTTGAAGATACGCCAACCTGAGGTAAGAATTTGGTGTTTTCTCATTTCTGTGCTAGTAAAATGACTTCCATATAGTAGCAAATAAGGTTTTTCATTAGAAAAATTCTTATAAGATTTCAGTTAGAATTGTTTCTCATCAGGTGGAAAGACAATTCTCCGGCATCATTTGAGGTATAAGCAATTCGTAATCAGAGTCTCAGGTCTGTAATTTTGCTATATTACCACAGCTCTTTTGTAATTGTGGAATTACAAAATCTCAAGTAATTGTGAAATTACTTAACAGTGACCAGAAGGCTGAGTCCTTTTTTACTTTTTTCTTCATAATTTCCAAGGTTAGGATGGAGAGCAGGTGGCACATTTCTGTTCTTTTGCGGACCTTAAAGAAACTGATCTTTACAATTGTTGTCCTTTGCCCAGGAACAGGCATGATTAATTTTAGTTTTTAAACCATTTTTATTTGTTTTTTTTTTTTTGTTTGAGCAATGAAATGATTTCAGAAACATCAGTATTCCTAGCATTCCCCTCTGACTTCATTTGAAAACTTGGACAAATTATTGTATTACTTCTTTGTGCCTGTTTTCAGTCTGCAAAAAAGATAATATTATGGGTCTTGCTCCTATCTGTATTATATTACTTTAGTGAGTACTTTAGGAGTATTTTTTTTAAACACCATCTTTTTCTATAGTTCTTTTGCCGTATAACTGATAAGTATGTTGTAGAGTTTAAATTTCCTTTTTTTTTTTTTTCTTTTTACTTGATCAGTATCTATATTTTACTCTTAATATTATATATTTTCTAAAAGGTTTTTTGGATCTTTTTATCTTTTGACTTAAATTCTTACAGATACAGAGTTCCAAAGTAGCTGATCTTCTGATCCTGAGGTAGGAAAATTAAAGTTAGTAGATACAATTAATCTGGACTCAGTTCCTTGCCAGGAGAAAAATGTAATTTCCTTTGGTGAATGAGCTACAGCCTAACATATCCTTCTGATATGACTTAGGAGCACAGTGTTCTGGAATGTGCCACCCCAGGGCATGCATTTAGCAGTCTTCCCATGTTATAGGATTTTCTTCAAGTAGGTTGGAGAATGTATAATTCTCATTTTTGGGGAAAAAAAAAAAAAAAAAAAAAAAAAAAGTGTGTGACTGGATATTTAGCTTTAAGGCTTTATAGTGGGTGGAACACCTGCGGTTCCTCTGTTACCCTGGGACTAATCCTGACTCACTGGCCAGGGGAACAGCTGAACAGCTGTGCTGTACTTAATGGGCTTGTACTGCAGCTTGTGGGGTGCTTGGTGAAGGAGCTGTATTTCCATAAAGCCTCCAAACTCCTTCCAATAGTATAATTCAAACTCAGGATCACCCTAAACTCTTTGCTGCTGGCAATATTTTTTTGTTTGTTTGTTTGCTTCCCCTAAAAGTTTTAGCATTTGTACTCCATCTTAGATGCTACGCGTAACTTAACTGCAAAATTACACCATATTTTAAGAAACAAGAATCTTCAATCTTCGTCTTGAGTGAGCTACATTCAAAAATGAAGGAAAGCAACTTTTTTCCATGTACCTCTTCCCTCTGAGGTGAGCTTTGGGTTGAGTAGTTGAGTTGGAGCAGCTTTAGTTAATAACTGGGATTTCTGGCAGGTGAGGATACAAGCAATAACCTATCACTCTAGAGCAAAAGAGTACGTTGATGAAGAGCTGTTTTTTCTGGTAACCTCACAGTAAAGTTAAAGGCTTTTTAAGTTAAAGGCTTTTGGGGTTGGTCTGTTCTCCCACGTGCCTGGTGACAGGACGAGGGGGAATGGGCTAGAGTTGCGCCAGGGGAGTTTTAGGTTGGATATTAGGAAGAACTTCTTTACTGAAAGGGTTGTTAGACATTGGAACAGGCTGCCCAGGGAAGTGGTGGAGTCACCATCCCTGGAAGTCTTTAAAAGACGTTTAGATGTAGAGCTTAGGGATATGGTTTAGTGGGGACTGTTAGTGTTAGGTCAGAGGTTGGACTCGATGATCTTGAGATTTCTTTCAACCTAGAAATTCTGTGATTCTGTGATTAATGATCTCAGTGTAGAATTTACCAAATCTGACCTATCATTTAGTAAGTAGATACAGTTGCACCTTTACAAGGACTAGGAACAAACTGTGAAAGATTTATTCAGAATGGGAGCTTCCATTCACCTGCCAGAGTGTACCTTGGTACTTGCTTCTTCATTAGAGTATAGAATCCTCAGGTATAAAATCTAAAAGAAAAGGTCTTGTCTAAAATAAACCACCACAGATTCATTGCAGATTGATTTATTGGAGAGAGCACTGTGAGTTTACCGAGTCATTTGACAATATACAATTGTGAAAAGGTAGGCTTATTTTAATTAAAAGCAATTTTGAAAGACACATTGGTATAAAATTCTGTTCTCTGTAGCAGAGCAAATCTCTTTGTTAACACCACTTTGAAATGCATCTCAATTAAATTTGCAAGAGCCACTCTCTCTACCTGAAATAACATGATTCCACCTGGACGAAGGCTTATCCTCCTGGGAGTTTGCATCCCTAGACCCTTATTCTGCCCATAGTGTACTACACCCATTGTGTATCCCCTTACTCTACTTTCTTTTCTTTTAAAAACACAGTGGGATTCTTTTAAATAGATGACATTATCTCATCTAATGCATCTATAATATTTTTTGAGGCATCAACACTGAATTTTTGTAATTTCACACCACTTTTTGGATTTACAGACTTATTAAAATGTTCCCAGTTGTTCCTTTTGTTCATTGGGCTGAGAAAGCTGTTTTTATATTCTGTAACCATACATGTATGGGCTTGGAAATTTCACTTGCTGGAAGATACATAGTAGGGAAGAAAGTTTGCTGATCGAATTTAACTGCTGAAAGGTTAGGAAGACTGAAAGCTTTCAGAATCACTATCTATTAAAATATAACGAGCCTCTTGTTTGAAATGATATTCCCATTAAATCAGCTTCATTATAAATATACTAAACGGAATATAAGAAATCAGAAACAGCTTTATTAGTGCTTTGCCAGCTGTCTTCCAGAATAGGACCAATATTGGGCAATTAGGAATACTTGCTTCTTTATCTTTTTTTTTTCACTTCATGGGGGTTGAATTTGAATTTTTTTTCATTGACTTAATATATATCAAGATTATGACTTGATTATTAAACCATAAAAAAGCACATACAATTTATTTTTTTTTTAATAGATGAATAACTATATGAAAAAGATAACAATCCGAGTTGAAGCAGCTTGTCTTTTGTCTGTAAGCAGCATTTTTACTTGGCTGGCAGCACTCTTTAAAAAACAGAAAGGCAAGAATTATTGCCTTAGTGCCTGTGGGAGCTGAACTGTGCTGTACCAAGATTTACAGAGGAGGAAAAGATGTCTGCAGGGCCTCTAAGACCCCTGTGCTTATGGACAGGTGGCATGGATGGTGCTGAATGGGTGGTATTATAGCTTTGTGTTCTTACAATAGGATGGTCAATGCAAGCAATGCAAGGACAGACACTTTCCTATGGATGAGATCAAGGGATGATTACTTTTGGAACAAGGAAGGAATTTGGAGCAGATGTGCAGAGCTACACTTTCCTAACCACACTGCTTCAGGGTTCAGTTTGACAGCATACTGTCCTTAGTAGTTTTGCTGGCAAAGCCAAAGTTTACTTATGAATCATGAAACTATTTCCCCAATTAGCATATGTTTATAAAGATTGGGAGGGGTATTATAGAAAACCATAAAATTCCTATATGTGACATCAAAATTGTTTTGCCATTGCACATCCGTAATGCTTAGATTTTCTTTCAGAAATATCAAGCTAAAAATAGTGAGACACATCAGGTAGAAATACAGAAATTATGGAGTTAGCTGTGCTGCTCTGGCAGGCTTTATGTAAGCATTAGAAGTTGAGTTTAGCAGTCAACAGGTTTCAGACCATTTTCAGATGACTGTGAAGAGGGTGGCATTTTCTGGCTTGGAAATTCTTCAGATCTTGACCATAACACTGCTCAATGGAAGGAAAAGGCAGGATTTTATTCTGTCTCTTGACATAGTTTTGGGTGCAATCCAGCTTGCCTAAAGTTTATCTGTCAAGATGTTGAATGTTTAATCTAAGTTAGCTGTTGGGCTTTTTCCTGTGGTTATGGAGGCTGCTGCAAGGGCTGATTCACCTAAGACTAAAATAAATAGTTGTTATGTAGTAGCAGTAACTTTGTAAAGGGCATTTCTGAGGTCTCAGGGAAATTGAGCCATAGGGAAAATGCTGAAGGAAAAGATGTACTTGTTTTTAAGAACTGATGTAGTTATCCTTTGTGTAGCACTGGAGGGGTGTCATTCTTCCTGAAGTGAGTTCACTCATAAGTTACCCTTATTGGCCCATTTTCTGCCAGAAGAGAAAACAAAACAAAATAAACAAAATAATAATAATAAAATAAAAAGAAAAACACGAGAAGTTCTGTTGGGTATTCTGCACTGACATTTCATTATACTAATGCAAGACTTATTTGGGCTCAGCTTTTGGGGTTTTAACTCCAGCTTTGACATTATGTTTTGTATTGCATTTAGAAAATAGCTGCACTTCATGTCTCATTTTCTGTAATGTCAGCAAGATACATAATTTCTGTAATATCACTTGTAATAAATCAGGACTCGCTCATCTTGTGAACTTGTGAAGATGATCACAGAATTTTTCTATGTTAAGTCTTTATTAAGTAATTTAAATCTTATCCCAGTGACAACCCTTGGTTGGGCTGCTTGTATGCTAATATTGTGTTGCCTTCCACAGGCAGCAACCATCACAAGGCAGTGCTGCTAAAGATCTTAATTGTCTCAATACATCTTGGTGTGCTTTAAGGCTGCTAAATTAATTATGCAATTTAATACTGTTATTAAGTCTGGAATTGCATTGCTTCAGCAGAAACATAAAGCTAATGTGATTGTGTGCCATAGGGATGGAAGCACCTGTGTTTTTAAAGGCTTGTTCTCCAATACTGCAATTTTTTAGTAAATGTCTAGTTCAGAAGGTTGACAAAACATTTTGCTCATGTGCTTCTGGGGGCCACTGAAGATGTTACATGTAACTTACAGTGAAAGGTCGAAAGGCACAATTACAAGATGTCTTCGGAAGAGAATATAAGAAACGAAAGCCATTGCCAATAGGTTGAGCACCTATAGAAGCAAAAAATATGTTAATAAATCATAGTTGTAGGTAATGTATTATATCCCACATTCCAGGGAAAGGCATTAATAAACAAAATTAAAACCAATAATCCTTGCCAATCTGTCCTGGAGATTTTGCTTCTTAACTTTAAATTTGGCTATCGGCTTAAAGACATTTTTTATTCTTTTTGTACAAAGCTTAAAAGCTAGGTACTTGAAAATTATAGTATTGCTGCCAGCATTGTTCACATCACTTTGAGATTGGCCTAATATGGCTAAGCTTTCATCAAAGAGGAAGATGGGCTCTCAGGATACTTTCACCTCTGCCTATAAAGGGAAAGAGAGCAGTTGTGAATCCTCTCCCACTTTCTGAGGAATCCTATTTTTCTTGAATACTTAAAAATCTAAATCACCTCCACTTACACCATCTACCAAACAAAACAAACAATCAAAAACAAACAAATCATTTCCTTTGCTTCCCAAAGCATCACTGTGAAAAGTGCACGCACAGGAGAAACAGAATCATTATGCTTTAAGGCACATCACTTTTACTGTGAGTGTTGCATATGAATGTATAGAAAAAATATTACCAATCTTTGATTTGAATTGAAATCAAGAAAGAAATGCATATACCCAAAAAGTATCATTATCCAAGCTAGAAAATGCTGATGGGGTTACTATCAGTTCTCAAAGGAAATGTGTACTTTTACATTTTGTCTGGATGACAGCACTTCCATTACTATAATGACATGTAAAATCATGGAATAGTGAAGCAGTACTGCAACACAGGACTGATTGTAGCAAATCAACCAGAAGTGCCTGTTCTTATGATATTGCTGGTAGAGGTCAAAGCCTACATCCAGTGCACGTGGCTTCTGGTCCTACCCTATTAGGTTCTCTTCCATAGTTATTGTGTGTATAGATCTCATCGGAGCTTAATCTCATATATCAGCAACTGAATTTGTGTACTTCTGGAGTTACTTACAGTATTTTACGGTATTATTTCAACTGAGTAAACGTATATCACAACAAATTTTACTTCCCTCAGCAGTAATCAGTTACTCGCTTTTTCACAGAATCACAGAATTGTCTAGGTTGGAAGAGACCTCAAGATCATCGAGTCCAACCTCTGACCTAACACTAAGAAGTCCTCCACTAAACCATATCGCTAAGTGTAACATCTAAACGTCTTTTAAAGACCTCCAGGGATGGTGACTCCACCACTTCCCTGGGCAGCCTGTTCCAATGTCTAACAACCCTTTCGGTAAAGAAGTTCTTCCTAATATCCAACCTAAAACTCCCCTGGCGCAACTTAAGCCCATTCCCCCTTGTCCTGTCACCAGGCACATGGGAGAATATACCAACCCCCACCTCTCTACAGCCTCCATTAATGTACTTATAAAGAGCAATAAGGTCGCCCCTGAGCCTCTTCTTCTCCAGGCTGAACAAACCCAGCCGCTCCTCATAAGACTTATTCTCTAGACCCCTCACCAGCTTTGTTGCCCTTCTCTGAACTCTTTTGAGCACCTCAATGTCCTTCTCGTAGTGAGGGGCCCAAAACTGAACACAGTACTCGAGGTGCTTCCTCACCAGAGCCGAGTACAGGGGGACAATCACTTCCCTAGCACTGCTGGCCACAGTGCTTCTTATACAAGCCAGGATGCCGTTGGCCTTCTTGGCCGCCTGAGTACACTGCTGGCTCATATTCAGCCAACTATCCACCAATACTCCCAGGTCCTTCTCCGCCAGGCAGCTTTCCAACCACTCATCTCCCAGTCTGTAGCTCTGCTTGGGGTTATTGCGCCCCAGGTGCAGGACCCGGCACTTGGCCTTGTTGAACTTCATGCAGTTGACCTCAGCCCATTGGTGCAGCCTATCCAGATCCTCCTGCAGAGCCTTCCTACCCTTGAGCAGATCGACACACACACCTAACTTGGTGTCATCTGCAAACTTACTGAGGGTGCACTCGATCCCCTCATCCAGATCATTGATAAAGATATTAAAGAGGACCGGCCCCAGTATCAAACCCTGAGGAACACCACTAGTGACCGGCCTCCAACTGTATTTGACTCCATTCATCACAACTCTTTGGGCCCAGCTATCCAGCTAGTTTCTAACCCAACGAAGCATACGCCAGTCCAAGCCAAGAGCAGCCAGTTTCTTGAGGAGAATGCTGTGGGAAACGGTGTCAAAAGCCTTGTTGAAGTCAAGGTAGACCACATCCACAGCCTTTCCCTCATCCACCAAGCGCATCACTTTGTCATAGAAGGAGGTCAGGTTCATCAAGCAGGACCTTCCTTTCATAAACCCATGCTGACTGGGCCTGATCACCTGCTTGCCCTGTAAGTGCCGCTTCATGACACTCAGGATAATCTACTCCATGAGTTTCCCTGGCACGGAGGTCAAACTGACAGGCCTATAGTTTCCCCACTATAGGTCTATAGTTTTTGCATCATTCAGAACTAACAAAAAAATCCCATGCAAAACCAAACCTGTATTACCTGAGCAAAAGAATTAAAACACGATAGGAAGACCATTGGCTTATTTCCCTTAGTCTGTCTGTCTAGTCTTAGCATAGTATTGGCATTGGGATGACATAGTATACTTCGTAATTTTGCGAATGTGGTTTGTTGATTAAATTGTGAGTTTGATGATGAAACATAGCACCACACAAGGGTTTGAAATTAGTGTTGTTGTCATTGTAAAATGTCAGTATATCTTATAAAATGTCAGTATATCATTTTATATGTTATAAAATGTCAGTATATCTTAAGTCAGTGTATTCAATATATAGAACCCCATTCAGCTGGTACATTATACAGGGCTGGTATGTGTGTACAGCTATGTTTTCTTTCTGACTGGCTTAATTTAAATTTTGATTTATTTTTTTTTTTACTCTTGGTTTTCCAAAAATGAAGAAAGAATCCTAACTTATCAGTTTAAATAAATATAATTCTTACTGACAATACTATTTTCAGATTGTCAGAGATGAACGCTGCTACTTCTTTACAACTAAAAGCAAAGCAAGGCAGTGTTCTTCCTGGAGAGCAAACTATGAGTAGATGATACGTGCCCCCTAGAGGTCCACAGATATCAAAACATTCCTTGTTTTACCTCCACCATCACACTTGCATACATGGTGAAGCCTAGACATCTCTAGTGCAAAAGGATATTGTCAGCAGAGAGTTCATATTTTTGTTTCTGTATCTACCACACAGTATGCTGTCCTTGAGCCTGACAGCCACGTCATGTCCGTATTCTGCTACAGTTTTTTTTTTTTCAAGCGTGTCTCATTCATTTGCCTGTGCATTTCAGAAGCAGAGCAAGCTGTTAACTTACTTAATTTACACACCTGCATTAACTCTAATTGTTACTTATGTTGGCTGCATTATCCACTAGTGATTTTGCAGCTGTCATTTTCTGAAAGGCACTTTGTAAAATATAGTGGAGATAGGTAGGTATTATTATTATTATTATTGTTAATTTTGTAAGATGACTGGTTATTTTAAATGGCAGTTCTTAATTTAACTCTGGGGGGACAGTATTTATTTTTAGGAAGTTTTGGTAATCAATAACTCTTTACATTTTTCTTCCTACATACCATTTCTTTCTTTTTGTCTTCCTCCTCCCCTCTTCTTCCTTCATTTATGTATACATTCAAACATATTTCAAGATGTTAATAGGGGAAATAAATTGCTGAGCTGTTTTTTCCAAAAATGATTTTCTGGATGCTAATTGAATCCCAAATTAAACATAGAACTTTAGCTTCAGTTGCACAGAAAGCCACGCTACAAGTGATTTGCAACAGAGAGGCTGGCAGGTTTTCAGACAGCTGTAAAGGTGTGTTATAGTACTAAGGCACACTGATGATCTGCCCCAGCCAGGGCCAGGAGCGTATCCTTGCAATGAGTGCTTCTCTCTGTTTGTGCTCATCAGCCCAGCTGTCTGCGTAGTTTTTCACAGTAACACAGAAAGATCAGTAGTAGCAGTAAGCTGCATTTTTAGCCATGAGAAATTTCAGTTAAAAGTCAAAATCAGCAGCTTCATCTATGCTGTTGTTCATTATGTTAGATGTTGCTGTAATCTGTAGCAGGTATGTAGCTGTCTGTGTTCTGTCCTAGTGCTTATGTACAGGTAGGCATTACACAGAGAGCTGTCGGTCTCCATGTAGCGCGCCAAGACCCTAAACCAGCAACCTGTACCTTTAGATGCTGGCATCAAAGAGCTGCAGCTGTCAAATCAAACAAAGAGCTTTTCTTGGATATCAGGAGCATAACGATAAACCTTGTTTGTGTTAAACACCAATTAATTGTGTGTTTTATACCAAATGGAGCCATAGCACGTGGGAGCAAATTTTGAGCCTCAGCCACCCAAAGAGCAACCATCCTGGGCTGCAGCTAGTGGGGGCTCTGTCCAGTCCACAGCAGCTCCTCACTGCCAACCTGTCCTCCTCATACTCCAGCACGGGCTCTCCATAGGACATGGTTCATCAAGAAATGTCCACCTGCTCTGGACAGTACTGCCGTCCAGGGTTTTGCCCTTTCTTAATTACATTTCCTCAGGGGCACCGCCATCTTGTCTCACAGAGGTCCTGCAGCCCCCTGCCAGCACCCTGACACCGACATCAGGTGCAGAAGTAAATTCAAGATACATTAGCTGCTTTTTTAGCCCCCCAGATGGATTTAGTGAATCTGAAAGAGGTTTAATTCGAGCAGATGCACTTACAGCTGGTGTGTCTATGGCTCTTCAGTGTGGAAGGAGTTGGACATTTAATGTTTCACAATCTATTTTTTTGTTTGTTTTATGTGTTTGAATATAAAGGCTGCATTGCAGCCAGCGTCTGG
Source organism: Aythya ferina (assembly GCF_964211825.1). Classification (NCBI taxonomy): domain Eukaryota; kingdom Metazoa; phylum Chordata; class Aves; order Anseriformes; family Anatidae; genus Aythya; species Aythya ferina. The sequence goes on from NC_140298.1 coordinate 26,968,609, forward strand.
GTTCACTTAGAGGATTATTTAAGGTTTACATACACATACCATTAACTGTCTTTTGATGTTTAAGAGTGAATTTTGATAGGTAAGCATGGGAAGTGATTACACCTCTTGCCAACAGCTAATCTCTTTTCTGTGCTTATAAACAGTTTCTTTAACCCAATCACTTCTCATCAGAAGTTTCATTATATATATGTATACATTATATATATACATGTATACATGTAGTGGGGCCTAATCTGAATCAAAATAGCAGGATAGATGAGAATATTTATAGACTAATGCGTGGATGAAAGGGACTTATAAAATAGTTCTCATGGGCATCAATTTATGATTGCATAAAGTGAGCGCTGAGGTTGGGACTCACCAAACCAGATTTAGATGTGCTGTGTAATGGGTGGAGGATGTTAGGTACTCCCAGAGCTTACTTCATCTCATTCTAAGGCCAACAACTAAAATACAGAAGCTCTGTTGAAGGGTCCTTTGATGGGCCAGTTTTCTTGCATTAACTGCACAGAGGTTGTTCAGCTCAGAGGTGGATGCCTGTAACTGTAAAGGTAAGTGGAACCACATCCTAAAGTATTAATGCTCCTGTGTACAAACTGCTGTTTCCTGGTTTGACCTGTTTAGCTGTGATTATCTGGTAGTGCATATGAAATTATTCATTAAATTTAAGAAAAGTTTGTTTTTTTTTAAAAATCTTTGTTTTCTTAAAAAAAAAAACAAAAACAAAGGTGCTAGAAGTCAGTCATCAGTAAGCACCCAAAGGAATCAAAGTCTAAGAGTTTCTAAACACTTCTCAGATTTTAAAAAGCTTTCACAATTATGTCAGCTACATAGAAAATTCAAGTAACAAAGAACAGTTAAACTGAAGTACTTTCCTTAGTAGTATTGTTTCCTGCTGTTTTTTTTTTGTGTGTGTGTATTTTTTTTTTTTTTTTTTTTGTTTTTCCCTAACTGCTTGTTCAGCTATTTATTTTCAGACACTGTAGTGCACTTGCTAGATGTTTGTATGTGAAGTAAAATGGATTGAACGCTTTCAGGCTGAGCAGATCTAACAATAACTGCAAAATAGCTATTCAAATTTGCCAATAAAATGCTGAACTCACTATTCTGCAGTAAAATGAATGTGATATCTCTAGACAATCCTTTTTGAGCTATGAGGCTACCAAATTAAAATTATACCTGAAATGTCTGGATTTTGTTTAACTTCTAAAAACCTCGAAATGAAACAAAACTTTTTGACGTAATTATTCAGCAACAGAAACACATTTGACTGAGTCAGTGCTATGAATTAACATCTTTTCAGTGAGAAAGTTGTCTACATTTGGGAAAGTGGTCTAAATTTGGTACACTAATCATCAGTTTTTTCTCTCAGTTAAACTAGATTAAAGGAGCATAAAATTATTGTTTTCAGTCATCCTCAAAAAATAAAAAGTTGAGCAAGTTGAATGGACTGTTGTGTGACATTAAATTCTCCTCTTATTTTGACCTTATGGGATTTTTGCCACAACCTCAGAAATACAGAAGTTGGTTTGGTTAAGTGGGCTGACTTAGATGAAATGTGTACAATATAGGAAGAGCTTATCTTCATAATTAGTGTTTAGAACAGATACAAGACGTTAATTTGTCTTTCAAGTCAAAGTTGGTAGAAAGAGTCCATGACACCTTCTTCCCACCAATTTATCAGATATTGTAGAGCTGCACTTCCTTCATGTAACCTTTCAAAGCAATTCAACATGACATATAGTATTAACATTTATTGGGCTAGGGCTAGACAGAGATGGTCCTTTTATTTTGAAATTCAAACAAGAAGACCATTGGTAGTCACTGAGATCCCTGAACATATCAAGTGATTCATCATTTTATAGATCAATTGCAAACATGGAGACAAAATTAATAATCTTGTACATCTTTTAAAGTCCATTTTGGCAGGTCTAGTCTCCAAAATTCAAGCAATGAGTTCAGATCAAAGACATTGTCAAAATTTTTGAACAAATTATGAACATTTCTGAAAATTTCTCTCTAGCATATTGTCAGATATATGTAAACAGTTTTATTTCACTTTTGATCTCTGAAGTTATGTTTTCTTTTTTTTTAATGCAGTTTAATGACTTTCCCATATTATCTTCTGAATTTATGACCCATGTTTACTATATTGAGAGTGGGGGTCATTATTGTGTTATCTAATTAGAAAGCTGTGTGTTTCTGTAGTACCTCAAGTTTCACAAATCCTTACAGATTTCAGGCATGTACTGTCTGGGAGTCAAGTAGGTAGCTTGCACTTGAAAACAGGTTTTATTTGTTAAGTAGACAGTGCAAGAAAATTATCTTTTTGTAAATGGATTTTTTTTTCCTGGAGGTAAAAGAGAAATTCTAAAAATGTGGAAAAAAAAAAAATTTATATGTTCCCAACAGGAAATTCTGTCCTGAACTAGGTGTAGCATCTTTTTCTCCCATATCAGTACAGAGGTATTTTTCAAGCTTATAAACATTGCAGTTGCAATCTCTCACCATACAGCTTTAATCTTGTCCAGACTGATTCTAACCTATTTCTAATTAGATCCAGTGGAAGAAGTGCCAGGCAGAGATACCTCTTTCAGTTTGAAGACTTTTCTATACCTTCAGCTCAAGACTCTAGAAGATTTTCTGCCTTTTAAAGTCCACTGAAAACAAAAGCTGCAGGGTAGCTGTTGTATTATGCCTTTTGCTGATTTTGTAAAGTCATCAGTATTATATCCATAAAACTACTGAAGTGCCTTGTACCTGTTTAGATATACCCATAGACAGCTGTAGGCATTTTTGAGTATGATAAATGTGATGTGTAGCAGTGTTTTTTTCTTAATAGATTATTTAGGCAATAAAATGCAAATATGTAACTAAATCTCTCAGAGTTTTGAGACCTTCATTTCTTTTCCTCACAGCAAGACTAAAATTGCCCAAAGTTCAGTAAATAAAATAATAAATAAATAAATAAAGACCCAGGAGATCTCCTTTATTTGTTGATAAACTCATGTGAAATTCATACCTTATTATGTACAGGTTTTACCAGTCTGTGAAATTTGTTTCTGGCAGTGAGAAACCTGCTTCGTGATACTCTTCTATATAAACATAGGAATTCAATTTCACACTGCAGAGTCAATGTATGTCAACTCATTTTATCAAGTAAACAAAGCAGAAATTACTGTATCCATAGTTCTACTTCCCACAGTAGTTCTTTACTTAAAAGTCTTACTGACACTTGTCTCTAGTGAGATTTGATCAAAATTAAATTAAAAACAAAAGACCTCACACAGGTGCGCTTTGTGTTTTAGATCAGGTTTCTCATGAATATGGGAAATGAATCCTAAAAGTCATAAAATGCAATCTTCAGTTCTGGAGCTGGAATACAGAAGGCTGCCTGTCCAGATAGCAACATCTTTTAAGGCATTATAATCACAGATGTATTACTAATAGCAGAAAGCTCAAATGCTTCTCCATAATGTGCACCCATGCTTGCACCCTAACTCAGGTTCATCAGCCATGCTGCCTCTCAAATCATGTCTAAGGACTGGTCTGGCAGTTTATGGCAGAAATCAAGGACCAAAGCCTAGAAGCATCCCTCAAATTGAATTTTCTAGCACATTGTTGTCAGAGTGGCTACTGTTGGCTTTGATAGGTCCAGGATTCATGCTGAAAACTGGGTTTGGATTTATGGGGGGTTGTTTTTATTTTCTTTTGGACAAGTCTTCCAGAAAGGTTAACAGAGGACCAATGAACTGTACCAGCATAGAAGAATGGTTCAAACAAAAAGTGGCATCACTCACTTCCAGATGTAAAATACAGATCAGCCATCTTCCCTGATTTTATCTTGAGTGTTTTGAACCAAGGTAGAAAGATGTGTGGGAATAAATCTTTTACATGGTTGCTTCAAATGAACTTTGATGTTCTTCAAAAGCTGAATGGTCAACTAGTCTTGATCGTTTTTCATAGTGAGTAGAGTTGTTACTTATATTGCTGGATTTGCAAACAGTACAAGCTTTTTTGAGGAATCTTAGTCTACTGTAAATTGGGGCAGTGAACTCCAAAGCCCTTTTTCGCTATCTGCATGGTTAGAGGAGTAAAACTGGATTCTGGGTAGCAATAGCAAAAAATTAAAATGTAGTCAAAAATGACTGGGAAGAAATTTCTTTATTCAGAATAACTTCAGAAGTTAATTTAATAATGAAATAGTTTATTGCTAATTAAAAACATAATAATTTAATGAGAAGGAAAGTATTAAGCATTATTAAAATTTGAGTTATAATTGTTAGAAACCATCATTCCTCAGCTAACCTAGGAGGCTTCCATTTTAAATTGTTTTTCAGTCTTAAAAGTGATCTAAAAGTGACTTAAAACTGGCTTTGGTCATAAAGCAGGTTGTTTTATTTTGTTTTGGTTTTGCAGTCATAGTGTGAATAAAAAATATTTCTCATCCTTTATATTTCATCTATATAAATTGGTTGATTTTTTTTTTTTTCTTTAAGTGTTGAATTTTTATTGTTGATTCTTGGGTAAGGGCATGTAAGAGTTTCACTGGGGACCTTCAGACCTTGGTAACAAGCAAATGCTATGGAAGCTGTAGTTTTAACTGATGAGAAGCTTGCTGTGACATGGAGACACTGCTGGATCACTGGAGTGGACTGAAACCAGAACTTGTGTTCTTAAAGGCGTGGAATTACCCTTCCTGGGCTAAAATGTCAAGTCCTTCTACCAAACCCCTGGCAAAATCATTATGATGCTTATCCATAACTTTGCAGAGGCAAAGCCCTTTCCAGGAAGGAGGTAGTCAAAGGAAGAGTGTGAGCTCCCCGGCTTCTCCTTGCCTGTGTCTGAGTGTTTTGCTTTCTTTGCTCAGTGACCTTAGGTACAGACGTGTTTCCTTGTGCTGCACTTCCTTTGCCTGGTCTGCTGGGAGTAGTGGCACGAACAGAGCATTTGAGTAGCCGCTTGAAGATAAACTCCTGGTTGTTTCAGGAGGCGGATCTGGAATTACCTTCCATCAGCCAAATGTTGACCTGGACGAAGAGGGTATCAAAGCATGCTCTTGCAGAGGGGTTTGCCATGCTGATGTGTCCAGGCTCCTTCCAGTTAAGGATTCCATGGCACCGTTTGTAAGACAGTTAATGCATATTCCTTCTTTCCTGGCTGCATTTCATCGGGTCTGCTTCTTTTCCATTCGTTGCTGCAAATACAGCATCTGTTGTTTTCATGTGGCATAAGGGCGTGTGCAGATTCGATTCCCTCCTGATGCATTTCACTGCTGGCCTGTGTGGAGTTAGCAGAGGGAACGGCTCTCCTCCAGAGAGTGTTGTACTAGAGGAGGGAGATACCTTTGTAACTAGTGGTATATCAGAGCTGTGGTAAAGGGCTGTTTTGGTGTGCAACAGTGTACGTGGGTAGCCAGTTGCTGTCTCCTTCCCTTCTGAAGATGAATTGGAGTGTCATCCCAGCCTTGTTTGCTCATAGCCTGTCTCGTTCTTGCTCTTTTTGGTTCTGTTGTTGTTATTTACCGAAAAACTAAGCATCCAGTAGAGCCAGTGCACTCTCTCTGGTCTGCTGCCTCCTTTTTGTAACACCTGGGAGTGAAACCTCTTGGCACGCTGATAAAGGCTGAAACACTGAGAGAGCACATGGAGCATCTGTTGATTCAGAATCACTCTTCTGTGTTTAAGTTATTCAAAGGGGCTTAGAAGCCTCAGGCTGCAATGGCATGTAATAAATGGGATAATAACGGCACATGGTTCCACTTGGCATTAATTAGAACTAATGAAATGGAACATAGTAGTCAGTGGCTAATCCTCCTACACTTCTGACTCCAGGAATTTACAACCTTTGCAGAGGAAAATGTGTTGCATAGGTTTTAATTATTGTTGTTCTTGCTTCCTCTATGTGTCAACTTTTAAGAGCAGCAGTATGTTAAATGAAGCTGAAACTATAATATATTGGATGTATTAGGGGGTTCTTTTTCTTCCTTTTTCTTTTTTTTTTTTTTTTTTCCATTTTTATTTTTTTGGAGTGAAAATTAGTATTCCAAACCAGCTTTTTAAATTGCTTAGTTCAAAAGACAGCATTTGGGGAAGAAAAAGGAGAGTTGAGTTCTGATTTCTACCCTTGCATTGAGCTGCTCCCAGGGTCTGAGCGGGCTCAGCAGTCCCTATCCCTGTGCATCCAGAGGTGCCAGCTTCCAAGAACAAGCCAGATAGGCTCCCTTGCTGACTCAGCTGCAGACTTTGTATTATCTTAAGCAAATGGTTTTCCACAATTTGGTCACTGGGTTTGAAAAATCATTTGAAATCATTGAGACTGTACGTAGCCCCTGGGGGTAGGTGGGAGCAACCCAAATGCTTCTCAGTGCCATCGTATTACCAGTGTTCCAGATCTGTGCAGTACATGGAGACTTGAGTTGTTCTTACAATTTTCAGCTTAGGGTTTTGTTGTTGTTGTTGTTGTTCCTTTTTAAGAAAAAAAAGGCTTGTTTTCTCTTGATCCAGAGGTTACTTTGGGCTTACATGTCTGTGTCTCTGCAATCTGTTCTAATAGTTTCTCCTCTCTCTTTTGTTGTGTTCACAGCCTACATGCTGACATACTACCAGTTTTGTTTCCAAAAGAGGAGTTCACAGAGCTACACAGTGCCTGATCCAAGCAGCTGCGTTGATGTTCTTTACTGGACCATGTAGGTAAAATTCAAAAATATATTTATTCACAGTATGCCTTTCCAAGTATTGAGTATATCAGGAAACAGTTGATTTTTGGTAACAGTGCTCACTTTGGTAAGTCAGGTTCTTTTGGAATTTATTGACTACAAAATCATTGAATAAGGCCCTCCAACTTTGTGATGTGTTTTATTCTGAACAGACATGCAGCTGTAGACCATCATACGGAAGTGTTTAGGCTACTTGCCACATCTACTTTCAGATGCTGTGAACGCTAGGAACACTTTGATGCCTGTCATTCTGTAGGTATACCTGAGCTAACTTAACAGTAGGAATAGTAACATTAGTGGCTGCAGTGGTTCAAATTTTGGCTTAGGCACAAAACCCAGCAGAAAAATTGAATAAATTCTCCAGAAGTTGGCAAACCTTGAGCTTCTTGTTATTACAACTGCATAATTAGCAGAATAAGAACTGGACTGAGCAGGTTTACATGAATGAAACTCTGTGCCTGTTTTAAGTGTACAACAGTATCATGGTTTGGGTAAGTGAAAGAAAGATAATTTCAGGTTATTCCTGCTATCTTGAGCTTCTGCACAAACCATCATGTCTTCTGTGATTTTCAGACAAAACAGAAAATGTAGCCCATATTTCACCTCCAGGACAATTACCTGCAGAATAATTCAGTCTTGCTGTAGTAAAGATGATAATCCAACAAGGAAAATGCAATTTCCAGAAAACTCTGTTTTCCCTTCCGGTTTTAGTATGGTAGTTGAGTTTATTTTCAGCAAGTCATTTCTCCCTGTGAAAGGAAATCTAGGCAAAGAACTAAATTGTTCCAGATAAATTGCTAGCATTCATTATCACTTGTCTGCTTTCTCCCTTGTATGTTACACTGTTTTATGACTCAGTTGTAGTGGCATTTAAAATGATTTACATGAATTGAGGATTGGTATGCTACAGCATTAGCATTGTATTTGGTGTTTCTTTCACATTTCTTACATGGTTTTGTAAAACTTCCACCCTGATTTGTATTTCTGATTTTGTGGAAATGAACCATAAACATGGGTAAGTAGCAGTGCCTTAGATGATCTGTATTTACACATATAGCCACACTCCTTACACAGAAGACTGCTCTCCTCACATACTTGCTTTAGGGACTGTGGCACTGACAGTTTATTGTGATTGTTTCTGGAGTGTGTTGGGACTTCAGTCACTCAGTTCTATCTGTATTGAGAAATCTTCTAACCAAGACATCTTAGAAAAGGATTTGCATAGCATGCTAGCTGGATCTTTATAGCAACAAGTTGTTCAGATGACTCCTGAAGCAAGGCTTATCCTGCTTTCATATTGTGAAATTAGGACATAACATCTTGCATGCTGTTACACAGCTCGCCATATTCGGTTACAGTTGTTTTTACCTTTCATGTTGTGTTGGCCATATTCCAGCTTTACTTAGAAGTTTTTTCATGTGTTATGTATCTGGTAAAGATTTTCAGTTTTTTTTTTTTTTTCAGGTTCTGTGAATAAAATACTGAAAACACATACATTTCATGTATGAGATTCATGTTCCTTGGTGTGAGTATCCAAAATCTTCCTCAGCTTGTAACTAAGGGGCAGGGAAGCAATCCCAGAACACATTCGTTATGCTGGATACTGAGTCTGAGGAGAATGTTTTCTCTGTAGGTTTCAGAAGCACAACTATCATCTAACAGGAATTTTTAAATTGATTCTGAAATTCAGAATATCCCAAAGGAACTAGAATTCAACTGTGTTCAGTTTCAGCCTAAAAAGAAAGTAACAAAGAAAATGCTTGGATTCATATAATTCATTTCTACAAAATTTGTTACAGGCCACATCTCTCTCCTTTTGTAAGGTTGTTTTTATGACTTAGACTGTAATATGATGGTGTGGAAACACTGAGCATAAAGTAATGAGTTAAAACACCAAACCATATACTCCAGTCTAGAAAAAAAATATTAGTATAGGTTTCAGAAAGCCAGAAATGACTGTCTTTTTGTTGTTGTTGTTGTTTATTTGTTTTTCTGATACTAAATTAACAATAACAAAGCCACTCATATAAATATATGTGATGGATTGTGTTCTGTTTACACTGTTGTGCTACCTCTTAAGGGATTATATGTATGAAGAAATAATACAATAATGTGCTTTACCACCCACAAAGGGGCATTGCATTAAACAGAATTTGTCAGCTCATCTGAACACATTACATTAGTTAAGAGGAGCAGCATCATTTTGCTTAGCAAAGGTACATTAGCTCTGCTGTTTGAGCTGTCAGAATCAAAAAATCTTTCCTGAACGCAATGGTAGTGGTCACTATGACAAGCATTTGTCATTTAACACAAGTGCTCCAGTAGCTTTTAGCAAAGTATAGATGTCTGCAAAGTTTGTAGTAAAGATCAGCTTTCTAATATGAAGTGCAAAGCCCAAGACACTTGAGGTAACTTTCGAGTCTGTTCTAGATAATGGCTGATCTAAAAGGAGATAGACGAAATGTCTTTTCTTAGAAAGTTTGTACAGCAACATATCCATGTTGGTTATTTTTTAAAATAGTGTTAAAATTCATTCATATTTATTTTGCTTGTTTTGCATTAATAAACATGATACAAATTCTTTCTGCACATTTAAATATCTTCTTTAAACTCTATTAAATCAACAAAATCTACTCCTTTGAAGGGAGTTTGTGCATTAATGCAGTCAAACTCTAGAGCATCAATGTTTGGCATGGAAATACTTGCTGTTCTTCATTATCCCATGAAACATCATTCAAACTCTAAACCCAAACCTAATGAGAACTTGTATTTTTATTTAATTATTCATTTAGTTTTAGAATTAGTAGTAGGTTAGAGGAAAAGATCAGGCTTGACAAAAAAAGAATAACCAATTCAAACCGTATGTAGTTTGTGAATACAGTTGTCATGAGTTCATAACATAAGCTGCCAGATCTTACATTGCTTACTTAATTTGTTCCTGTTTAAACAACCCCCCTTTGAAGTGATTTGGCTTGACATTATTTCAGGGAAGCATCACAGTTTAGACCATTGTATATTTATGGCTAGTGTGTTAGTTAATGATTCGTCCATGAGGTGTTAGGTGCTATTATGGTTTAAAAAAGTGATTAATGGCTGAAATCAATTTTATACAGGTAAAAATAGGCTTTTTTTCACAGCTATTTTTTTTTACAGCTTTTTGGCTGTAGTTATTTAACTGAGTCCAAGCAGTGGCTATTGATGGTGAGGGGAGCACATAGATTGGGGTTCAGTTTGTGCATTCATATTCACTTACTTACTCATAAATGAAATACTTGAATTACTTGTAGTAAAAAAGGTAACACAAATCATTTGTAACATGAATCTTGAGAGAAAGTGTATACTTTATCCTAGAAAGCAATTTGTTACTTAAATGAAGGATGGAAACATTTACGTATTTAAATTTCAGTATATAAAATATAATTGTTTTCAGATATAATTCCCGCTAGAGTATAGTGTAAACAATTATTTCATTACATGCATTAAAAATGGAAGTGGACTGGTTATGTCTGAATTCCATTGCTTCTAAAACCCCTAACTTTCGCCAGTGAAGATCTTTCTTTTTTTTTTTTTTTTTTTTTTTTGAGGGGAGACTATTAGTTTTTGGAATTGCAGAATTCTATTTCTTCTGGCATTGAAAAAAAACCTTGGGTTTTCTTGTCACGTACTTCACCAGACTGATCATGTTTAACTTGCGAGGAGTGACTAGTTTGCAGCTGTAGGTGGTATGTGAGATACAGACCTCAGGAAGAGCATGATTTCCATAACCACTTCAAAGGAAATACATTATAAATAAAATACATTTCTCTGGGGGCTTACAGAGCCATTCTGTTTATAATTTAAATTACATTAAGCTAAGTAAAATAGTACAGTAAAACCCTCAAGGGAATTAAGTTTGAACATTACATTACTTCCATTAATTGGAAGTATTTTACTCTCTCTCTAATAGTTTATTTTTCATTGAATATATATATAATTAAAAGTGTTGTCATTATAACAGTACTCATTCTTTCCTATTCTGTGTTCCAAGCACTTCTGTTCAGTTTATTCCAATAGTTTTGTTTGCCTACCATTCTTCATTTCTCACTGCTTTATTTCTGGTGACAATCCCTCCAAGCATCAGTGTACAACAGAAGATGACCGTTGCCATTTGGCTGATGTTCTGCTTAAGCAAACTCATACTGAAACTGAGACTCCTGACCAGCCTGAAGTTCTGCATTATGCCTGGGGAGCGTAAGGCTTTCTTTTGTTAGAGTATTTTAGAGTCTGCTCTTCCAAACCGCACAGCTTGCTTCTTCCAGGTTATTTGCAGAGGTAACTGTTACGTGGGGGCTGTAGGATGTGAGAATCCACTCGTCTCCCTGCTTTATAAATTTTACTTTTTACTTATAAAACTCAGAGAAAGAGAGAAGATTCTGTACAAAAGGACGTACGTGCATATGTGTGTGTGTGCATTTTGCATATCTGTAGATATAATGTCATACACATTTGTGTATGCGTCTGTGTGCAGAAATCGTATGATTTGGTATACATACAGTTTCCTTTCTTTTCTTGCTAGAAATTTATGCCTACTCAGTTTCATATGGAATCCTAATATCATATTCTACTTTAAACCATTTGAAGATAATATGACTTCCAGAAGAGGGTGACAGGATTTGCACTAGGAAAATTTTGGAATACCTTAGAGAGATACCTAATTCTTAGAGTGATTTATTCTTCTTTCCTTTTTCACCCTATAGCAAGAGACCATCCAGCTTGAACTAAATCAGGTTATCATTCTGAACAGCAAGGAAGGCAGTAAATCTGTAGTGCCAGGCTCCTCTAATATTTGCAGCTTTTCAATATGGTTATCTGTAGAAATGATCTAAGCACATATAAGCTTACAGAAGCTGAAGCAGCTTGTATAAGCGGGGCAGTCCCATATGGGATACTTACTCCCATTTTAGAGTCAGCTTTAAAACAGCTGCTAACTTCAAATTAATTCTCATGTAAAGTTTAAAGCAATCTCTTTGCTTCGTATCAATTAATCTCAAGTGATTCTTTTTTTTTTCCCTCATGGGAAAATAAATCTTTATAGCTAAATAGTAACAATATTGAAAAATAAAAAAGAAAGAAGCCGTGCACAAATTTTCCCCTAATTTACGAAATGTTTGCATTTTAAAGACCACAATCAGAGGGCAATAATATTTAAGGTAATGCTGGATTTAATAAACACTTTATTTACTTGAGAGTTTCATGTTAAACTAAGCAAACCTTGGAGGGGGAGAAGGTGGTACAATATATAAAAGCTTAAACGTGTTTTCTATTGACTCAGAACCATAAAGTGTTATGAAACATATAAGAAGACTTACTTGCAAAAATCTAAAGAAATTACTACTTCAGGCAATTGATTTGGAAAGGAAAATCATTTAGTTCCAAAATGTCCAAAAGTTCTAGTGCACTTTTTTTCTCTCTTCTGTGCATAAGATAACAACTTGCCTGGTCTGTTTTTCTTGTTACACTGTTCCTAACAATCATCTTGCCACTAATTTGTACCTTTCATGTTGTCTCTCTTGATTCTATAGTGCTGTCTTGATATCTGTTTTTATTTTATTTTCACCACCGTGGTGAGTAAAAGAAATATTACAATACTAAAATCAGGTGTATTTCAAGATACGTTAAATTACTTAAACATAGAAAAATGTTTTTAGCACACAGAAGTAAATGTTTTACAGCATCACACTGTATTACAGTAACTATAATAAAACATACTGCATTGATACAGATGTAAGCCATCTCTTTCTTGTTTTCTTATTTAGCCTATGCATTTTCTGGGGAATTTATTGTGACTGATGTGTTGGTGGCTGCTATCAAAATACAAATAATAAAAGATATAATAGTGGAGGTCTTGGTTCAGCTGCAGTAGGTAAGCGATGTTGCTTTGAATCCGAGAATGTAGGAAGAAAGGAAATGGTCTAAACACAGAAGCTGCATTTGTACTTTTTTTTTCTGGGATTTTTCTGCCTTTTTCATTTTAGACTTCAGATGAATAAGCGATTAAAAACACAGCTTTATCTTCAGTTCTTGGGCACAGTGTATCACTTGTGCATGAAAGCTGGAGGGTTTGCAGTCAGCTCTAGCAAGATGGTCACTGCTGATTTGCCCGGTGCTGGGCGAATTACAAAGGTTATGCTTTCATGACAGTGCATGACTTCTGAGAAATGCCTGCATTTTATTGCGATGCTATTGCAGAGACGATTCTACCAAGTAAATTGCCAAGGGCTGATGCCTTAAGGTACAGCGACTCTTCGAACCCCACAGCCTCAAAGTCGGCCCTGGTATTGACATAGATGTAACTTAATGCAGCAGTTTGTGTGTGAGGAAAAAAGGAATCCTTGGTGCTCAAAGCATTTTAAAATCTCTGCTTCTTTGGTGAGGATTTGAAGTGTCTTTGTCTGAAGCTTGTTGTTTCAGGACAGATTCAGCAGGTTTGCAGAATATGTGGATACCCTGTATGAGTTAGGGTCACCTTCATTGCAGTCTGGAATTAAAGTGTTGGGGAGTTCTTAAAGCTTATTGTGGGCATTAATAGAGAAGAAGAAATTAATAGTGTGCCTGCAGGTTTTTCTATGCAAGATACTTCATCCTTTATGAGTATTGCTATTTTATACTATTAACAGAGGGACTGCACTGACAGACTGAGGAATGGAGCTGTAAAATAAATGATTCTCTATGATTCTTCAATTTCAAACTTCTCTCAAATTAATTAAAGGATTAATTTAATTAGTTAAAAGGATTGCTGTCGTTGCTTTGATTTTCTTAAAGTGAAATGAAAAGTATTTTGAACAGCAACACGACAGCAGTTTATAGATCTCTGGTTGGAAAGTAAACCAGAGATGAAAAAAACTCATCAATAAATTTGTAGATATTACTGATCAAAAACCTGAAGAAATAGCCCAGAAAACAAACAAACAAACAAACAAACAAACCCACCATCTTTTATGGAATCTTTGTGATTAATGAGTTGTTCATGGCCAATTTGTTTAAAAGCAAATTTTGTTGTTGATTTAAAAATCACACACACGGAAAAAAATATATATATAAATAATAATAATAAAAAAAAACACACAGCAAGTAGAGGTTAACAAACTGTTGCTTGAACAAGCTTTAGCTTAAGCAGCATTTTGCTTTGCTATGCCAAAGATCGGTGCTGGCCCCTGATATGTTCAGAAGCTCAGACGTGTGGAGAGAGCATGGCATTTTTTGGTGTCGGCTCGTTGGGGCAGGTTGATGGGGGTGAGGAGGCAGCATTAACAGCAGTCTGGGGTCAGCTCATTTCCCCAGGATCCGGTGTGACTGTGGTTTTGAACAGCTGGAGGCTCCATTGGTCTGAAAAGCACATATTGGGCTGCTCATCAGCTGGCATTTCCCTGCTTGGCTGACTTGCAGCAGAAGGCTTGAGAGGCAATGTTTTGACATGTAGTTTGTTAGTGACATTATATTATGTGGATACTTTGTCTGTCTTCAGAAGTTCTGAGTCTTCAGGATATGTAACTCTGAATATTTTTTAAAATATTTCTTCCCTTCTGAAACTTTAGTGGATATTGCATGGTTAATAAAAATAAGTTTAGTTAAAGCAAGTGTCATCATGAACTTGAACACATGAAATTGTAGTCTGTGAAAACAGCATGCAAAAAGGAAAACCAAGATGCTGTGTAAACATATCTAAATAAATGTTAGTGAAATAGAAATCTGTAAAATTATGCTGAAAAAAATGACTTTTCAGGTATCTTTTGAAGCGTGGGTATTATGTGTTTTATGCCAAGGTATTACCTTCTCTAAATGATTATTATTGTCCATTATCTTTATGCATCTGTCTTTTTGGGACTATTTGGATTATATGCCTAAAACCCAGCTGACATTAAGAAAGATTTAAACTATTGACAAATCCTTTTTCTTATTATTATTCTTATTATCTAGGGGAAACTCAGAAACCTCAGGACTACCAATCTATACAACCCCTTTTCTTTCTAGCCTTAAAATTTTATATTTTGAGGTTCTGTTAGCAATTTTGTGGCTATCTGTAATGGCTGAAGACAACTGGGACAGTTCTTCCTGAAGACAATTTGGAACAAACTGTCCCAAATGTCTACAAAGAGTATAAAGGGTTATATCATCAGATGACATTGTATGCTTAAAGTAGATCCACAGTCCACACACATGCCACCCTGACTATTTGTCATATGTATCAGCAGTTTGAGCTCTACAAATTCAAGCTCAAACTCAGTAGTTACATTGTTATTAGTTTGCTCAGAACATTTTCCAGTACAGATAAAGATTTGTTGGAAAGGGTCAATAATTAGTGGGGTATTTGCTTAGGTTTCTTCCTCTTTTTTTAAAAAAATAGTGTTAAATTGTAATAGTTCCAATGAGGCTTTTTAGCTATGGCAATTTAAAGAAAAGAGCAAAGCTTGAAAAACTGTCTGTATTTGTCTGGGCTCTGATTTCTGGTGATGCTGCCTGTGGAGTAGTACAATACTTACAGCAGTGTCTGTCATTTATGCTAAAGTTGAAAATCGAGGGAATAAAGCTTCAAAACCTCCAAGACAAAGAAGGTGGAGAGCTGCCTTGAAAAAGAGAAATATCCTCAGGGGAAAAAAAATAAAGTTGCTAGGACTTATTTTTAAGAAAATAAATGAAAAAGAGAAAAGATATTATATTTAACAACACTTAAAGAAGATAGGACTTCATGTTTTAAAAGTCCTGTGGAGGACTATATGTTATTAAAGAAGATAGGACTTCATCTTTTAAAAGTCCTGTGGAGGACTATATGTTAAGCTACAGAGAATTTAATCTGCCTCTGAAAGATGAAAGGATGAGGTGAGCCTACCAGAATTCAAGCCTGTGCTTCCAAGGGAGTCTAGGTTTTTCTACCTTAGTGATTACATCTCAAAGCTATTTTCTGTGGCTATAAATCCCTCTACATTATTGCTTTAAAGAATTGTGTACAAACTGACTGTATCTCTGTGGGGTAGTGAGGAGTATCCATTATTTCAGCACGGGAACCAAGAGGATTGTAAGTCAGGTATTGAAGAAAAATACAAACAATTTCTGGTTGGCTCCTTTAAGACCAGTCCTTTTTCATTCAGGATACTTGCAGCAGAAATACTCACACAGCTTTGAATTTCTAGTTCAGTTTTGAGTGTAAAGATCCCAAAATTTAGGATTATTTATTTCCAAAGTATTTGATTTAGAAAGTTCCCCGCAAGTTAAGACAAAAGCACCCTTTTCCTTGTCAGTAATATTTATGTATGTATGTATTTATTTGTTTCTACATTTTCCCTCATGACTACAAGTTTAAAATGAACGGAATTCTATTGTTCCACTTTTGTGGGGCTTACTAAGCAATGGTAATAGCAATTCAGAAGAACAGGTGACTGCCCTTTGTTTCCTGTTAACTCACTGGACAGAAAGACTGCAGTGTGTATTCAGACTTCTGTATAAGTTTTCTTGAAAACAATAGTGTATCCTATTTATATAAATTAAGACTTTTTTTTTAATTTGTGGTGAAATGTAATAACACACTTTCATTATAGTCAGTCTAAACATTGTCATCATAAACTGACTTTTAAAGTTAACCATGATTAGATACTTCACACATTTTTGCATCAAAAATTGTTCTTGAAAATTGATGCTTCATTTTTTTAACTGACTCAGAGGTTTTCACACTAACATAATATAAATAACTTAACCAGATAGTGACATGATGAATCTAGGAATGAATTGTTCCTGTGAGCTATCTAGATAAATCTATTTTCAGAAGAGTATCAGAAATTTTCCCACATAAAAGCAGATAGCATCATAATGTTTTGGCTTCAGTACTGCTCCTTTTTCATCTCTTTTCAGTGCTCTGGCTAATAGTTAACTATACATGTAGATTTTCATCCATTCAGTCATCATGTGATTGTTGTCATGGATGGAAAGAACGTGCCAAATAATAGCCAGATGTTTACTTTTCATTAATTAAATATAAATGTTTATATAAGAAAATAAAGGAGGGTACAAGTTGATTAATATCTTGTTTTTATAAGACAGATGTAATAGCAGTGTCTTCATGAAGCAGATTTGGGGGAGTGAAATTGGGTGCTGGGTTTCTGGAGATGTCTAAGGCAGATTAAACTTTCAACATGATGTTTTAGATAATTTTTAAAATAGAATGATGTTTCTGAGAGTTTCCTCTCCCAGAATAGCAAACTTAGAAGATGTCGGTAATGGCTGCGCACTAAGTAAGTGAGGAAGGGGCCAGGGAGGGGAATGATGTGATTTACTGGGTGCTCCCAAGGGCACCTGTGTACAGCGGCACTGCCCTAGGAGAGGATGGGGGAGATGCTACATCCTTCTCTTTGGAGGATGCAGAAAAAGTTATTTTTCTGAGTCGAAGCAGGGACAGTTTGACGAGCTTTGTGCCAGTGGAAGGAGCATGAACCTGAGATTTTTCTGCCCCATTTACAGGCAACTGAGTAGCAGCAGCAGTTATTGCCCTGGGAAAAGCTGTTCCTTCATTTCTCACCTTTGTGAAGATGTATGAAAACCAGGATGTTCTGGATAGTCCTCCTCATCTATTTTTCATCAGAAACAAACAAACACAATCAGTCCTTTTATTTGGGCCAACACATCCCTTAGAAAACCACGGACATCTGGCTGACAGAGACTGAATGGGTTTATACGTGTGTTTCAAAAAATGCAACAGACTGAATGAAGCAGAACATCTGTATGACACTGTTAATCTCAGAATAATACAGGTGACATTTATCTGCAACTTCTGATAATAATGGATAGGAAGCATGGATAAACTGTGGGAGATTGCTAGCTCAGATTAGATCTCAGCAGGCAAGGACATGAGAGCAGAGCTCTCTGAAGGCAAGCACGGCTCTGTCATCTGTGGGTGCCGGTATCAGGGCATCTTGTTGCTGTGCTTGGCCCTCCACAGAGGTACCTAACAAGTGAACTGGAGCAGATATGATCTAAGTTTCAGTATGATTTTAAAGTAGTTCAACTAGTTGCCATAGATGAGTATTTCAAGGAAGAAATGCTACAAAATCAACATGATGGAAATGTGATCTGTGCAAAGCATGACTCCTTACAACAGACTATTAAGTTAGCAGTGCAAGCTGGGAGGTAGTAAAAGGGGTAATGTTGCTGAAGCAAAAAAATTGCATAACATGAAATTACAGCTGTTTAATACCGATATCATTTCATTGTTCCATTTTACTAGCTGTAAAGTAAATTCTAGTTTAGTGAAAAAAAAATATCTTTAGAAACAAAATCTTTAGTTGTAATGCTATGCTCAGAGTCCTTCCTGATCTCTACAGTAAGGATCAATCATTCTAAATGTATAGTGCTTTTTAGTAAACTATTTCCTGCTATGAGTGCTGAAACAGGAAAACAGTAGAGCATATGGTGAAACTCTTAATCAGGGTTTATTTAGGGACTTTTCTAAATTTGTATCATAATACACACTCTTATCTAGTAATCAATAGTGTTTGCAAACACAAAGCACTTCTTGTTTTATGGTGGCAATGTTGATTGCTTGCCAGATGCCATTCTTAATAACTTTTAACTCTGTCCTTCCCATAGAGATATTGCAACATCTTTTGGATATTAGTTGATTGCTTATCACATATACAAAGAAACATTTCCAATATTGTTCTGTTTCCATACTTCTAAAGAAGGATAAGAAATTCTGTGGCAAGGTTGTGCTTGCTCTTTGTTTCTGTGGGAATCCATTTCTCAGTTTCTAGCTAATTTCTAGGAAGTCTTACTCTACTTCCCATGTAATCAGTATCCACAAAAAAATTTCTATTGTGCCAAAGAAGTAAAGTCGTATGTTTGTAAAAAGACCAAGTCCCTAGAGGACAACTTGAAATACCACTCCCAGATGGGTCAGCCTGAACAATACATTGCCAAAATATAATCATGTTTAGGGAACTGCCCATTAAGTGATACTTCCATTAGTTCTTAGGACATTTTTCTTGTTAAGCTGAAAATATCATGCAGTGTTCTTTTCTATTCCCTATTGCATGCCATGTAATGCTGAAGTCCCCACTTTTGTTCTGCATGAAATTTCCTCTGTAAATTGCTTTCCTTCAAAAAACAATGCTTCTGTCTGTCCACTCCTAGACAACTCAGGGGAATTTTTCAGATTGGAGGTAGTCAAAGAGCTTTAGGAAACTAATGAGCAAACATTAACTCTCACAGGGCTCATCTACTGCTCATGAACTTGCAGGAGGAGATACTGTGAATGAAGGACAAAATTGGTTGCTTTTTTGCATTGAGAGGCATCAGAAACCTCCACCCTACTCAAGATTTCTTAGATAGCAAAGCAAAATCTCTGACATATTACAAATGCTGCTGTAATCTTACTGCCATTCATGTACCCAACTATCAGGTTAAAATCTATTGGAGAAAGACTTCCTTTGAAAAGGTGGAGAAGAAATAAAATATTTGTCAAAGCAAAGAATTACGCAAGGGATATTTTAAATTTGTCAGTTTTATCTCCTGTTGCTGATTCTGTTGGAGCGAAGTCACCTGTTAAGTAAACAAAATGCTAACTCTGGTTTCCAATTCCCTAGAATGAAATAATATCCTAAAAAAGGATCTTCAAAAAAGTTGTATCAACATGATATCATAAAGATTCTTCTGAATCTTCAAAACATACTTGTTCAGTCTTCAGGCCAAAAGACTCTGTTGCTAGCTGTTAGTCTTCAAATTTTGGGGATTCAGATAGTCAAATAAAGCTTCTTCCACCTGTCATCTTTCATGCTTTATCACCTGTAGTTGAGGGTCTTTGAACTTGCTGTCAGTCCATTACTTTCTATTCATTGCTGCCTTATGATATCTCCAATTATACTTTTTTTTTTTCCTACAAGTGCTACCAAAGAAAAACTTACTGTAATGTATTTCAGAGATAGCTGAGGCTGCATAACTTTAAATACTAGGAATATTTTATGAAAGTTCAGAATCTTATTCAGCCTCAGCATGTATACAGAGGATATAAGGAGGAAATTAAATGATTTTAGTTAAATTTAGGCAGTGTAGTTAAGAATAAAGTTGGTGAGTGCATGGCACTATTGTCTGTATGTGAAAATAGGAACAACCTGGTTTCAATTAAATTTGCTTTGAGGAGGGAAGCCCAGGTACTGAAAGCACCAACAGGAGTAATGAAAGGTCAGTCAGTCTCAGAAAAAAAAGCAGTTGCTTTTTTCTCACTCACAGTGGGTGTAGGAGACAGTCTTTGGTTTATATCAGTCAAGAAGGTTTGATTTCATACCTCTGTATTCTCCATTAAAAGCTCCAGACCTTGTATTAGTAGATAGTTTTGTAAAGATAAGTCTGTGTATCCTATTTGTATTTTTGAAAATTATATTCTCTCTTCTGTCCTAGAGAAAAAAAGAAAAATATAGCAGCCATGAACTCTCAAATGTGTTGGGATGTGCAAGGAGGTTTTCCAGTAAGATCTACCTGGGTATGCGCTTGAGTTATTAAAGGTGGTCTCAGTACAGCAAATAACATTTCACTTCCTTTTCCCATGTTTCAGATTGAAAGAGTGAACACAGTGACATCTTCATATAAATGCTCAGAAAGCTCCAGAGAATGTAGAGTCACTTCTTTACCACATTTGTCGTATTGCTCTATTTCTGGTTAAGAAATGTGTTGCTAGATCTGTACAATGATTACATTGCATCCCATGTTATCTTTTGAGACAATCACTATAATTACCAGTCTACTCTACCCCTAGTCAAAAGTAATTTTGTAGACCCTTTGCAAGGGTTTGATATGGTATATTCCTGTTGCACCATTTGTGTATGAGCCATTCTCAGACTTCCCTTACAGACCAAGGATGTTGCACTTGCATAATGTAGCAAACCCTTCTAATCTGCCAGAAGTTTAGGATCAAGCTCTTCGGCTTCCCCAGAAATTTTCAGAGATGGGCTTAAGGTAAGCCTGTACTCTTATGCCTGTTCAAAACACCTCTCTGCCTGTTACACAAAGGAAAATCACTGGCTGCATTTCAAAGTTAAAACATATCTTAGCATTTCATTGGTTTGCTATTCCTGTTTCTACTTTTCTTATTCATCATTTTAATGTAGATATGCTAGATGGATTAATGTCTGCGCACTACAAATGAACACACTATCAAAAGGTATGTTTTTGTCTGGCTTGACGGACACTAGACTTTACGTCTGTGGACTTCTGTGAGGAATCTTATTGTCATGCTGCAACCCATGTTCTTGTTTTTATTTGCTCTGTTTTTCCATTCTGTAAGCTACAGAAATGACGGGGAAATACAGTAAATATGATCCATGCCATCTTATTCCCAAGTCAATGCCCTTTTTAAATTATTCTTTAGTGTAATATACAGTAACCTATTCTAACTTGAATATTCTTTGTGAGAAAAGGGAAAAAAAATGCAAATAATAGATGGGTTTAAAAAATAAAAGGGTGATTGGGAGAAAAATTTGCTTTTTTGTTTGTTTGTTTGTTTTTGTTTTCATTTATAGAGATAGCTGTATTTTTAAATGTCATTTTCATAATGTCCCTATCCCTGGGACTGTGAAGATTTTTTCCTCTGACTCTTTTTTCTGAGCAGAGCTATTTGAAAGCTGTTGTCAGGTTGTGTCATTGTGTGCTTGCAGAGAGATTTTAGGAGCAAGAGGACAGGTCCCAAAAGAAAACATCTATCTTCAACTAGAGCTAAGGCAAGTCACACCAGTGATTAGATTAGCTTGTTTACAGGTTAATTTCCTCCATAATTTTCAGTTGTTTTAGTTGAACATTTAAATTATAATGTTCATTGTTATAATTTAAATGACTTTCTGATCCATTATGATTATTTTTTTTCCTAAAAAAATATATTATGCCAACACCTAGACAAAGAAGCTGAGCCAACAAATGATCTGAAGGCAGACTGACTTCAGAGGAGTAGGGACAAAAGTGGGTAACTCTTCATTTTCTTCTGGCTTACCTTAAGCATGGTTTGAAAGATTCAAAGGTCAGATACTCCAGGCAGCACCACCTGTTCTAGACTGCAGAAATTAAGAAGACTCAATCATAAATTATATATTTGATCCAGGTTTTATTCCAGATCAAACCAGAACCCCAGACTTTAACACCCCCAGAGAGATTTAGATTCCTCATCATACATGGTCTCTGCTATATCTTCCCAATTGCTTTTTTGCCCTCTTATCAGTGTGTGAATGGCTGTGGTGAATGGAGTTAAATCCAGATGGAGGCCAGTCACTAGTGCTGTTCCCCAGGGCTCACTACTGCGGCCAGTTCTCTTCAGTATCTTTATCAAATGATTTGAATGAGCGGATTGAGGGCACCCTCAGTAAGTTTGCAGATGACAACAAGTTGGGCAGGAGTTGGGTAGGAAGGCTCTGCAGAGGGATCTGGATAGGCTGGACCAATTGTGCCAAGGCCAACTTTATGAAGTTCAAAACGGCCAAGTGCTGGGCCTTGCACTTGAGGCACAACAACCCCATACAGTGCTACAGGCTGTGGGGAGCGTGGCTGGAAAGCTGCCCAGCAGAAGGAGACCTGGGGGTATTAGTCAACAGCCAGCTGAATACAAGCCAGCAGTGTGCTCAAGTGGCCAAGAAGGCCAACAACATCTTGACTTGTATCAGGAATAGGGTGGCCAGCAGCACCAGGGAAGCGATTGTCCCCCTGTACTCGGCTCTGGTGAGGCCGCAGCTCAAGTACTGTGTTCAGTTTTGGACCCCTCACCACAAGAAGGACATCAAGGCCCTGGAGCATGTCCAAAGAAGGGCAACAAAGCTGGTGAAGGCTCTATAGAACATGCTGCTTATGAGGAGTGGCTGAGGGAAATGAGATTGTTTAGTCTAGAGAAAAGGAAGCTCAGGGGAGACCTTATCACGCTGTGCAATTACCTCAAAGGAGGTTGTTGCATTGTGGGGATCAGTCTCTGCTCCCAAGCAACAAGCAATAGGACAAGAGGAAACAGCCTCAAATTGCTCCAGGGAAGGTTTAGGATATTAGGAAAAAATTCTTCACAGAAAGGATGGTAGAGCATTGGAACAGGCTGCCCAGGGAAGTGATTGAGTCACCATCCCTGGAGGTATTAGAAAGACATGTAGATGTGGTGCTTAGGGACAGGGTTTAGTGGTAGCCTTGGCAGTGCTAGGTTAATGGTTGGACTTGACAATCTTAGAGGTCTTTTCCAACCTAAATGATTCAGTGATTCTGTGTACATTTCCATTTTCTCTTGGCCCTCAGCAGCATGACTAGCTTGGGTTCTCATTACTGTCTCTTGCTTCCTCAGGAATTAGCTACTTTAATACATGTGAGGGTCTGTACTGAAATATGTGAAGTGGGAAAAACTGTAGTAGGAAACAGGTCTCTGTGTGGCACAGCAAGTGGGACAGTTAGGATAAATGTATGAGTCTAAATATGTCCATGATTTTAAATGGCAGTGACCTATGTTATCAGAAAAAAAAATCTACTTCTCTGTTATATCCATTAGATGTCCTGGATTATTCCTTTGTTTTGCTGCCAGTCATTATGTAATGTTATTTGTCCTTCTACTTATCAGCGTAAGGTTAATATGTACCATATGTCTGTATTCCACTGCTTTTTTAAAAAAAAAAATTTTACTAATGAATGGCATTTCTAAATTTGCTGTTATAACCAGAAATGGGATAGAATGGAAAGAAATAACTGTAAATGAGACGGTATAACTACCTGTAGGTAGGAGGAGTAATTTATCATATATGGCAGTGGTTACAAAAAAGACTTTGTACACTGTAAGAGACATACAAGATTTGTTATAAAAAATGTTTGAGGTTATATTTGTCGCCACATTGATTTACTACTCTCAGTGGAAACTCACATAGTTCTCTCTCTTCTAGTTGCCACATCAAGTTCTAAGAGGACACTGCATTTTAAAAGTATAGACGTATCTGTCTTTGGTGGAGCTTAAACAGATTTGCAGTGTTTGCATTACTTTTCCTAATTTATTCTACTTAGCGCTTTTATGCCATTCACAGTTCTATTTCATGACAGAAATGGATCCTCAGGAGCATCTTGGATGGATTTTTTTTTTTTTAATAATTTGCATCTTTGATAGAGCAAAACATTGAAAAATAAACCATAAACTAGGTAGGAATTTGTTCACCATGGAAGCAGCTGTCTACAATTTGCTGCTTTAGTTAACAAGAGATTTCACCTTAATCTGATGCATTAGCCACTGATTATGGCTGTAACCATTTTAGTAGTATAGCCACAACTCTGTAGTGGTAGTATTTTGTTGTTCATATGCTGTATGTTTTGAAAACTCTTTTCAGGCATTTGCCAAATTCCAGAACACAGCTCAGTTTCCAAGGTTTCTCAGCAGGATTTCAGATCAAAGTATAATTGCTTTGGCTATGTCCATTGTGAGATTTTGGAGTAATTGTAGCTTGTATATGAAACTCAAAAGATATCTTAACCTCTAAAACTCTACAAAACTAAGGAGAAATCTAAATGACACCTTGCTACAAACTGAAATAGTTTCAGTTTACAGAGATCTAGCATTTTTCATCAACGTAAAAAATATTCAATGATGCTTAGTAGCCTATTATACCACTGCACATTGTTTTCCTTCTGAATAGTTATCATGCAGGTGACTGTAATTTCCTGCAGTAAAGTTTGTACTGCTGTTGTTATTATTAACTTATATAGGCAAAATATGGTTATAAAATTTTGTCTGGTTTGTTTGCTTAAATCCACACTTTAAGTAAAAATTAGAATAATCTTCTAATCTTCTATAAAATTTCTTAAGAGTAAACTAGGAATTTCTACCTGTAAATAAATTGTCAAAACTTGTTAGAAGTTGCTGTTGTCATTTTAATGCTGTTGCAGTGCAGTTTTGTCTCTGGACGTTTTTTTGACAGATCTTTCATTGTTTCAATAGAAGGAGAGTAACTTACCCATTCTACCACGTATGAACTTCTTATGAGGGACATAAAGTTCTGCAACACTGTGAGGTCTGAAAGTAGGACAGTGAGGGGCAGAATCTGCTGATACTGCAGGTAAATGAAGAACTATGAAGTGCCTAAAGGCAGCTTGCATTGTCAAGGGGCTATTGGTGCCCTTGGTACTTAGTCATGTTTTTAGCCTTGCTTGCTTGTAGATTTCATTGAATCAATACTTCCCTGCTTGCACTCTTTGTGTGAAGCACCTTGCAGGAGTGAAAGCCACCCAAGAGACCAATGTGAGAGCCTCAGTGGTAGCACTGAGAACAGCGATCTCCTTGGAGCTGCTGTCCTCTTAGTATGCAGTAACTGTTATTTTTAATAATTATAGTCAGCATTGTTCCTGCTTAGGTGATGATATGTTTAGGTCTCATCTTTAGAGATAAATTGGTTCTATTTTGCCAAGCATCTTAGTTGATAGCATTGACATTTAAAGTAAAAAGAACTAGGGCACTGATTAAAAATATATATGTATATGCATAGTTCATCTCAAAGATCAATTTAAAATTTGTGAGTTACTCATTTTCCCTTCTTAGCTTTCAATTAGCAAGGTGAAAAGAGTGTGGTGGAATCATGAAAAGGCCTGTAAAACAGCTGTTGCTCTGTTTTCAGAATAGGATGTGGAGTTTTTATCTACCAGACTATGATAAATTGGTAGCTGTATCTGCATTGTAATCATTCAAGACAATGTGCCTCATATAAACATCTCACAGCTGGGTTAGATTTACTGAGTATGGGACAATCAGAGAGTTCAGTTCAAGTTATTAGCCTACATATCTACTCCATACCTCAGACAAGCTATATAGCTAGTATGTTAACTACCGCTGAATTTTGTGTTACTGCAGCTGTCATTAGCCTCCAATATCATCAGCCTAGTCTCTTTGCTAATGTAACTATTACAGCTTCTAGAGTGTTAGTTGAACAGGGAATACCAAATGGACTGCTAGCGCTATTCTTGCATTGATTTCATGGGGCCTGTGCACTCACCGTTTCAACGAGTTTTCAGCCAAATGGAATCAGACAGCTATTGCTCAGCTTAAGCATTGGAACAGAAAACAATAATAAAATACTTTTTGCGTATCTTGGTTAATCTCAATATTCTGTAGATACACTTAAAGGTAGGTGTGAGATAAGCATACCTTAAGAGTCTTCAGTGTGATAATACACTGGGTTCCTTTTAATTTAGAGTAACGTGCTCTACAAGCAATACGGATATTGGCCATATTGGATTTTAAATTACGCCAAGTACTCTGCAGTGCCTTAATCCATGAAAATATTTGCAGGCTTCTCTTAGGCTTTCTTTGTCTCTAAAAAGTCCAGTCCAGGGAATATACAGCAAGTCCTGATGTTTGTCTTTCATATAATACATCTAAAATGTCAAAGCAATTTTGAACACAGCCAGAATACATTTTTAATTAGTCTGCAACCTCAAACTATAAAATTTGAACCACGATGGCATCTCTGAGACATCTCAGAGAATATGTCTGAGCTATTCCACTGGGAAGCTTACACCTAGGCCAAGTAGAAGATGGCTCTTCTGGAGTTCTCAAGCTTCAGAGGCTTGATTTTACCAGCTAATAAACTAAGCAGCAATGACAGAAACAGTGTGCCAGCTAACACAGCTCAGTATTACACTGTGCCAGGAAGTTGCTCTGTGTTGTTATGCACCTCCAGAGGCATTTATTTTCCTGCTTTTTGCTCTGTATGAGCTTGCTGGATGCTTTACTCTCTGTCTGCTCTGGGCTGCAGTTTGGTACACAGTTTACACAGTCGATATGTACAAGCCTTGCATCTTCACTACTCCTGCTCAGTTCCCTTTAAAAGAAGGTGTCTTTAAGTGATATATATGCAGTCAAATAAATGAATATTTCTATGTGAGCTCCCCTCCTAATTGTGTGCTGTGCTATTGTGAAGCAGAATTTAATAATAAACTGGGTGCTTCAACATAAGGTGGAATTTGTGTATGGCCCCTTTCAAATTAGAACAGCATCTATGTTTGATTTTGTTGGTCTTTCATGTTTTGTTTAGTTTTTGGAGGTTTGGGGTTATTTTTTAAATGTTCTTGAAAACACTTAACTCTTCGAGATCCATGTTTAGTATTTGTGTCATCAAGATGGCCTATTTGTCCACTGCTTCTGTTGATACAACAGCTGTTGATACCAAATAACCTTTCACTTTACAAATTCAGTTTCTGATGAACATATTTACCCCTTTCACTCTCATTAAATGGGAGTAAAACAGTTGTATATTTCTCCCTGGATGAAAATAAGTGGAAACTGTGGTCTTAAAACAAAATTGATACATAAAATAATCATCTCTCTACTGATCTTTCCTGCTCTCCCATCTCAAATTACAAATTAAAAATTCAATAACCAAGATGTATTTATATGACATTACAACATTTTTAAACTTAAGAAAACAAAAGCTAAACCACTGTTTTGCTGGACTTTGATGAATGATAAACTTGACCTTTGGGGTGTTTCTGTTGTGTTTTTTTTTGGGTGGTTGTCTGGTTTTGTTTGTTAGGACTTATTTAGTACTGATATTATGTAAACACATCTGCATTACGACATTATTTCATTTGTAACTGGAGATAAGCTGAAGCAGGAGGCAAAAAATACCTCTGGGATGAGAACTGTTACCGGGAAGACTCAGGCGTCTGTAGCAGGTGTCAGCAGGACACTGGGCATGAGCATGAGGTTCAAAATCATGCTCCTGCAGGGCAGGGCTGGTACATCGTGATGATGCTGATTCCCCACTTCTGCAAGAATCTGGCATGTTTCAGACCCTTAAATATTGCTCAGAATACCCTGCTGTGGATTAAAAACAGAAATACATAAAGTAAAAGTAGACTTTACAAACTTGTGTGGTCTGCCTGCAGAGCTCACAGTCAGAAAGTGTTTCAAGGTACAAAGGAAAGTTATATTTTTCCTGGATCTTGTATATTGCAGACAATATGTTGACACCACTTCATAATACAGTCAGTATCATTTACAGTAGGTTCTAATAATAAACCTTTTTTTTTTTTTTTTTAATCAGTGCAGTGCTTAAAATTGGTGTAACCACCTACATCTCTTACTTTTGTTTATGTTAATTAATTCTGTATTACTATTGCCTATCTTATTATTTAAAATAGAAAGAAAACAGAGAGGGCAAAACAATAACATTATAATCAACAACCATAAATTTCCTATTTCTATGGTCATACCTAGTACAGCAAATTCATTTCTCTTTCTGCCTGGAAAATTTAGGATATGATTAAAGTGAGTATATGCAATAAAAATACTAACCTATGGTAGATTTCTCAAGTAATACTTATTGTTATAAGAAGAGCTTACTGCAGTGACACTGAACAGGTATTGCTTTATATGGACAAAGATAAAGATAAAACTTAACTCATTGCATTATATGCTGTCCACAATAAGAAAGGTTTAAGAGTTCAGAATCTTAGGATTTATCAAATTATATTTAATGTATTCCAGATGCTACAATTAGTCTTCCCAAAGACCTGAAAGAGTTCCATATTTTCAAAATCCATCTATTGGTTTGCCTTCAGTTTCTGCTGAACCACTTTGGGTCCTTGTATATATTTTCTGTTTTGTATCTTTTAAGATAACTTATTCATGGGTTATTCAGAGTTAATTCCACCTTTTCATCAGTCACTAGGAGAAAAGCTGTGTAATTATCAGGACCAAATTATTGTCAGACCAACTATTTTATAATCAGTTGGTAGTTTTAAAGGGCATAATATACAAATAATGTTATATTTTGTACTACTGCACCAAATAAAATAAATCTAATATATGTATATAAAATATTTCCTCCCTCAAAGTGATTACAATTCAATAAAATTGCACCTCTGAAATCATGATTCCAGGGCAGGGTGTCAGAGAAAACCAAAGAATTGGGTCTGTGATATACTGCCTCTGTTAACAGGTTTGGGGTTCTTTCTTTGTCGTCATTTTATTTGATGTTTTTCCTTCTTTAAGGCATATTTTTGCACTAAGAAGCACCTAATCAAACAAACAACTGAATTATTTCTAAAGGTAGAGGTAAATTTCCCTTACACAGGACATACCACAGAGCACAGATGTATGCTGGTGTGGCATCTCTGTTCCTGTTAAATCTCATGCGCTGCAGTTGAGTGAACAAATGAAACTCTGGACTGAACGCAGACCTGGGCTTTCATAGAGGGCTGTTAGCATTATTGCTGCATAAATTCCAGAGGCAAACATCAGTTTACACTTGAATGCAGAGTAAAAGTGATGGTACCTACATTGCATGTGACTATGTCACTTGATTCAAAGTATTTATATGTTTCTGGGAAAGTGTTTTATTCTTCAGTCTCTTGGGTTTGGTTTGGAGCCTGACTTGTATATATAAAATCTGTGGGAAAATTTAAATCATCTTCATTTTCTATTTAAAAGAAGACTTAGAGCCAAAATAGTATTTCATCATCACTTTTTTTTTTCTTCCTTTTTTTTTGGTTGATGAATATCTGCAGAACTTATAACACTGCATGTTATGAGATTGCTAATACTAAATAGTAAAGATTATAAAAAAAGATTCTGCACTGACTGACTATTGTTTGGGTTTCCCAGCAGAAACCCTGGGATTATTTTTCTTCTTCATTTTGTGTCTCTGCCAAGGAAGTGATGCAAATCATCTTTTTGCCACTGAGAACTCAACGTTGCATGTGGTTGCTTTATCATCACAAGAAGTGTGCATGCGCGTGTGTATGGCTCCTGCCACATTGTGCCATTGGCCAGCAAAGCTTTTTGAGCTGTACATCAGTTTAGTCTTTGATGCATAATAAAAGCAGTACTACCTATGTTGGATGCATGTGACTGAGAACTGAGCTAGGTGTTTATCCTAGTTGGTTTTCCAGTTGTATTGAGGTTGGTGGAAAGAAGTTCAATCTTTCATGACCTCCCAGCTGTTCCAGAAAGAGCCTACTTAATGAAACACTTTATCATGATATTTGTTGTGTTCTGAATTTATTCCTTATACTTAGCAGAGAGATTGGTTCTTAAAAAAAGGGTAAATGTTATCTATTTATCCATCACCACTGTTTAGCACTGCTATGAGTAGTAATAAAGAACAACCATAGAACTGTTTCTGTATATACATCAGTGCTGGAATAACCTTAATTTTACTGTTGTACCTTAGCAGTTGTCATAAGGATTCAACTTGTCTCCATGTAGGCAAAATGGCTGATGACTTAGATGTATTGTAGTATATGATATTTATCTGCTAAATTTTATTTCTCAGAATGACAGAATATTTACTCTATTCTTGTTCATGTTATATTTCCACAAGTGTTGGCACTCAAATCCTTTGATCCTAAATCAAAAAGCTTTATTTTATTTTTGTGAAATACTGGTCATTATAACAACTCTCCCTCTCCCTCTCCCTCTCCCTTTTAATCCTGTGGCTACTTTTTCCTGATTCTAAGGTAATGCATTTAATATAATGTGATAAATAACCACCACCTCACCACTGCTGATTCCTGGGGCAGGCTATGAAAGTAATACCAGCTATCATTTTTTTTTCCCAATGCAATATTAATTTTATTTTTAATATTCATTGATAATTTTAATATTATAATGCAAACCTTTCCCCAGAAAATAGCCATCGCAAAATGTTTCAGCTCCAAAAGGGAAGCTGTTCAAAAGGTCAAAATAGGCACATCTCCATCCAGAAGCAGAAACCTCATGGCTTTTCAGGAAGGTGCAGGCGACAGAACTGGTTGCTTTATCTGATAATATACATACTTCTGGCAAAACAAAACTCGAAGTTTTGATGAATCCCTCTGCTGTTTATCCAGAAGTTTTGCTTGCTCTCCAGGAGGCACAAATGGGCACGGCTGGAATTGTTTGCGGGAGGTCATGATTTCAGTCTTCTGAGAAATCTCAATGTCCAAATCCCCAATATTGATTGGAGATTTCTGTGCTTTCCTCTGATCTATAGGCATTGATGGAAGTGTTTCTTCGCATCTTTTTTTTATGGACTGTATTTTCATGAAATTCACTAATTCAGTACTGAATATTCAGTAAATTTAAGAAGCTGGGGGTGGGGGGTGGGGGCGGATGGCAAATGGGGTAGTTTTCACACTGAGAACTGTAGTGTCCATTTGGGAGATTTCTCACATGAGGGAGAGTGGGAGAGTTTGGGAACTTATGCCAATCCTATAATAATTTGAATTAGATTTGCACAAAATTAGACATTTACCTTTTTTTTTTTTCAAAGCAGAACTCTGGAAGTTTTAAATTTCAGAGTACTCATCTCATTTAGTATGGCACAGAAAAAAATAGTGTTACATTTCTTATGCTAAGTAGAAATAATAGGTGTAATGCTTTAAGTTCATGGCTTGTTCCTCCTGTTGTGCTTCTGGTCCTGTAATATTTGCCATTTCTCTACCACGTAGCTATCTGTACATGGTCCCTAGATTAGATCTGAAGTAAGCTGATCTTTATCAAGCCACACCAGGTAATTCCTACCACTTCATCTGACAATTTTAATACTGAACCGTGGCAGCTGACCTCAGTGGTTTGGGGATTGCTGTATCACTGGCATACCAAAAAACGTCTTTCAGAATTCCTTCAGCATGCACCTGTTCAGGGGAAGAGAGGGAAACACTTGCTGTCTGTATATTAAAAATGTAGTAAATGTTATATGCAATTACAGGATGAACAGCCACGTGGGCCTGTTGTGACATCATGTTGGTTTTGTGTAGAAAAATTGGCATTGCACTGTACATCTTAGATCCAGAAGGAAGCCTGTGACAGGTTCTTCCTGAAATCTGTTATATTACAGTAAAAGTAATATTTTAGTGGGGCAGAACTATGAATTCCCCATATGAAGATTTTTTTTCTGTGCAAGATGTTCAGCAGCAGCAGTGCTCAGTGTATTCTCAGTGCTTTTATTTCAGCTCAAAGACCAGCAGTTTCTCTTTGTGTGCTGAAACAAGGCAGTAAGTGGTTTTTTTTATTATCATATTTAGTATTGCATGAGAAGTAGATAATCCCCTATTCAAGGAGATAAGCCTGAAAGGGATTTCAGCTGATTGTCTTTAAAAAAAATAAGTAAGTAAATAAATAAATAAAAATAAAAATAAATATTTTCTCCACCTACTTTCTTTGTTGCTGTTGTTTTGTAGGAGGGGGGCATTCTTTCATTTGTATAGTTTATTGTATCTGTACAACAGGAGGATATATTTTCTTCATCATGGTAGATATTCTGGATGGCTGATCTTGCAGTTTGGTGTAAAATACAGCAAGAAAAATTATAAATTCTGATCAAGGCAAAGTCAATCCATTTATTTGTCATAGTTTTCTTCAAAACTACAATGGTTTTGTATTTTCTTTGTTTGACATATGCTACTTGCAAAATTCTAGAACTCTCCTTATTGCTGAGATTTTAAAATGTTGAACACCTTGAGTTTTTGCTGCTCTTCAGAGTACCAGAGGATCAGATTAATTTAAAAATACATGGAGTGAGCCGTTTAAATGAAATTACAGAAACGATTAAAGCCTTGGTAATGCACAAAACATTGTGATGTTGTCCAAGCGAAACTGAATGAGCCTGTCTACTGATGCTGGTGTGTAAACCTTTAAAATATTCATTGATATATTTCAAATGCATGCGTCTATATTCACACATGTAAACATAATATTTGATGAAACTCACAGTGGTATAACATAGTTTACATCTATATATGTATTTGTTATAAAAACGTGCGTATGTCCTTTGGAACTGTTTTTCTAAATAATAGGATATTATTATAAAATATAACTTTAGCTATATGAATTCTGATATTTTAGCTATTTTGTAAACCTAAATTCAAATCTTTACATTACTGAATTCATACAAGTAACCAAGCAGAGTAAAACTGTCATGGTTTACCTAAGAGAGGAAAAATGTGTTTGAAGTTTAAAAAAAAAAAAAAACAAAAAACTATTACCATTTTGCTGAGTACATTATACACCTGCTTTCCATAGAGCACAGTGGTGTATCAAGCAGAAGAAAGTGTCCATTAATAGAGCAGCAAACTGTTGTTTGGTGCTGTGGATGACAATTACTTTAAAAAAAGCACAAAAAGCACAAGATAAAACCTCAAACCTGTCTGAAAAGGAAACCCCTGGCATAGTTTTGGTACAGGTGGAGTCATTCCACTCATTTCAGCTGAACTCTGATTTGCAGCATCACACACAAACAGGCTTATCTATATGCATATTACAGTGAATTTTCATGGATATTTTAGCAGTAGGAAAAAACATCTAACTGTATTTTGTTTCACATCCATTCTTAGGATAACAACATTGACTAGCTACCACTGTTTAATTCAGAGCTTTTTGTTAAATGCCATACAGTAACGTAGTAAGTACAGTATTAAAGTCTGCACGGAGAGGTCCACCTGAACCAACATTTCAGCAAAGCCAAGTACAGTTCAAGCACAGCAATAAAGCTTCTTCAGTGGCATTTGATATGACTATTAACCATTCTCATCCTGTGAAAAAATAACATCCTCTGTAGGAAGCATCATTTCATAAACAAAACCAGATTGTAAAAAACTACTCTGACACAAATGTATAGGCATTGCATCATCCAGGATATTTACAGAGACAATCCTTTCTGGTCAAAGACTGAGGTAGTCAGGTAATCAGATGGCTTCTGCATTAGACACCTGCTTATCACATGCCTTTCCAAATACTTAAATTAAGAATAGGTTTCAAAACCTGGCATATAATTTGCATAAATGATTGTTCTTGTGATGTTCCCCCATCAGGAAAAAAGGCACTAGATTCTATAGGACTGAGAACACTTTCTTTTCCAGCTTGTAGTTTCCCATCAGCTCTGTAGTCTGGGAAATGCCGAACATGTTGTGAGTACTTTGGAGTGTTCAGAATAGCCCTTGTATTTCATTCTGAAGCCATTAGAGCTTTTAGTTCTTGGACTTTTCTCAGTAGCCTTCTCAAAGGGTAGTCTGGAGAATGAGAAGTTTTCTTTTACTTGAGAGTTGTTTGCTATGCAGTTGAGCAAGGTAGCTGGTGCTGAAGTTTCCAGCTCATTACCCCGGAACATATCAGTGATCATCCTAAGTGCCTGATGGTCTTGGTAACAACTGCTGACAGGCTTTGGGTCTGTTCTAAAAGTTTTATTTCAGCATAAATATTCGTAGGTACTTGCTTTTTGAAAATACATCTTCACTTTTCCATGTTATGAAGGTATGCTACGTTAAGCTGTTGTAAAGATTTTCAGACACCAAATTTTCCTTTCATTTACCTGTGTTACTGCATAGACGGAAATCTCTGGTGAATGCAGACTAAAACAGGCCTTAACAGCAGAAGAATTACAAGGAACGATGCATAGTGCCATTTGTGCCAGTATAATTTTGTTAGATGAGTAATACTGAGGAGAGATAAAGCCAAATTCACATTGAGCCAGAAATACTAATACTTAAGGGAATTGTTCTATGCACTGCATATCAAAAGAATAAATGATTTTGCATATGAAGAGCACTGCACAATTTTAGTTTTTAGAACTCCCACTTATCTGAGTAGTGTTTTTCCAATCATCCAACAGAAAGACTTAATGTTTCAAGTACTGGTATCAGAGAGAAGATGAATAAAGATAGTTCTACAAGGTATTTCATTTGAGGAAGGTAAAAAGGAAGCAATAATACTGGTTTGTTTGTTTTCCTCATTAGATGTATGCCAATGAAATTGCATTACTGGAATAATCTGTTTTAAAAACAAAGCATTAAGTGCAATTCCTTTACCACCCTATCCACCAGGAGATTGATCTGTTTTTGTCCTCCACAAATTGAGCGAGATACCTGCTGTCAGGATTAAATCAGCTGAATGGTAGGCGAGTCCAACCACTCTGCTCCGAAAACAGCACCCACCCTCCACCTGGATGCATATGCTCATGCAATAAGCTGGTCAGGAAATGCAAATTTTAATCAATCCTCCCTCCCTTCCCCCCAAATGATTTATGGTGTGCATTCTTTAATATTAAAAAGAATGGTAATGGTGAAGCACAACTCAGAGGCTCTTTATCATATTGCTTTTGATTTATAATATTACCATCCAAAATTATGGCCTTAGGATTTCTTGCAAAGATCTGATCCTTTTCAGCAAAAGAATTTGTAGTTGTGCCAATAGCCTGCCCACCCTGTTCACCAGAACCTCTAGATGTTTCTATGTCTGAGCCAAGATTTCAAAGGAAGATGAAACAGGGAAGGAATAGAATTGCTGTCTCTGTAGAATATGGCTAAAAAGGGTCTTCCAGATCATATAATGCTATTAAAATACATAGAAAATAAAATTTCCTATTACTCCTGAGCTCTTGGGCTGTGGGCGTGGTGCAGTACCACAACATTGAGGTACTGCAGCTCCACTCGTTTGTTCTTATACTTGCAAGGAAGCCTGGGGTTGTGGAGTTTTACAGAAGCTGCTTTTACTAAATATCCCCCTGACTTGCACTAGAAAACAATTCCTCTTCAATGGTACTGAATTTTGCTCTGCACTGTTTTTCTCATCCCTCTCTGAAGTTTCTCTCACTGATTACTTCTCACAGCTTAATATTCCTGCTAATTAGGTGACAATTTAATAATTGATTTCTAGGTGTTTGCTAATTAAATAAAGTTAATCATGAATGTGCACTTGTAATTTTATCTGATTTCAAAGATTGTTATCGGAGCCCATGAAAACAGAGCAGGAAGGAATGATTCAATGTACGTGCATAATTTTCTTGAAAACCATGTATAAAAGCTTTTCAGATTTCTTGACACGCTGTAGATTTATCTACTTGTGCTAAAAATGCAGCCAGGAACTGAGCAGAGAGAAGCTCCTATTTAATCTAATGAAAATTCTACCTGTATTGCTAAAAGCTAAGGACTGGGGATCCTCAGACCTAAATTGCTTTCCAGGCTTTTTTCTGAGTGGCCTTGGCCAAATTTCCAGGAGTATCAAGCACTTTCAAGCTCTGACATAAGTGCAACAACACATCAGCAGTAGGGTAAAACTACCTTGTCTCCCATCAGTCTAATCCCAGCACATTCCCCATTAGTGGGTGAATAATCCAACGCTTGGTGAATCCTGTCCTACAACGGAAGTAAGAGACGACATTGAAGGATCAAAAAGCAATGTCACTATAAACCCTTGGCATAGGTCAGATCTGGGCTGTGCAAAATCTGTCAGCATCTGCCTTCGTGCTTAAATTTCTCTATATGTATTTATTCTTAATTCTCAGTTTATCTTGTAGGTGTAAACCATTGGAGAGTTTTAGTCAAATGTTATCTGATGAGAAGTCAGTGAACAGAACCAAGATGGATGTCTTTGTTGTCCATGTGCCATTGAATTTGAACTCTGTTTATGTGGGATCTAGACTGTCATATTTGCACCTAATTCTTATGTGTGTTATTCCTGATACAATTACAGGTGAGGCTTGATTAACACTTTCTTTATGGCTTTTAATCTCTCCCAGACTTTTGAATTCAGTTGAGAACAGGCATTAAATAGGTTTGGAAGTGGAAAATAAAAATCATCTTAGTGTAAAGAAATGTGGGTATTGCAGTTCCACTGTGGATGTGGCTGTGAACAGCAGTGAAGAGGTGGAGAGCTGTGAAGGGAAGGAGGGGTGAGCTCGTGAAAGTGCAGCTGGGGAGGTCACCTTGTTATCTCACAACCTGCATAAAATGGGAAGCCACTGCTTTAAGGAAAATAAACGGGTAAGGAAGTTCATTTTTACTTCTCGCTTCTAAAACAGTCTGGCAGCCAGTCAGACATGAGTGTAGCCTGGGAAGACGCTTGCATGCAACTGAGCAGCTGCAAATCAGTTTCTCGTGTGTAAAGAGGGCCTGAACTATATTTATCACCTTTGGTACACTCCCACCACCTTTGCTGCATGTCCTGTTTTCCTCACCCCTGACCGCATAGTGCCTAAGTGCCTTTCTTACCAGCCAGGAATAGTCGTGAAGTGTTGGTAAGAGGTGTTTCATTTGGAGCTGGAGTGTGCGAAAGTGCTTCAGAGAGCTCAGCTTTAGTGACGGCAGTGTGTTTTGCTGAGAAGTATTGTACAAGTTCATAGGCCTGTTTGCTTTCTAGAGTGTTTTTTTTGTTGGTTGTTGTTGTTCATTATAGCTCTTAGTAACCTATCACTAGGTTTGCTCATCTGTTTGCACAGCTTACATGCTCTGGTCCCAGCCCTGCCCTGACACTGCAGGACCACAGCCAGGAGCTCTTGCAGGACTGAAGTCAGGGTTAGTGATCGTCTCAGGCTTGCACTAGCTTTTGTGTTGTGGAGGTGCTTTGGCTTCATAGGTGAGTAACGGTATAGTTCATGGGATAGTAATGGTATATAGGCTGTATGTATAGAGCAAGTCAAAGGAGCAGGAGGGCAACTAGTGAGCGTAAGCCCACAAAATGGCCATGGGTAGCTGCAGCGCTGCCTGTAGCTAAACTGTTGTAAACTGCCTGACCTGCTACTCCAGCAGGTTTGTTCAGATGTCTACCTCCAGTAAATTTTCACAAAATACATCTAAACTATGGTTCAAAGAGCAGAGAGGACAGAGAGGTGAAGGATAGAAAGAGGTTTTCCAAATTAATTGGTGCTGCATTTCTGTGATGAGTTGCTCTGTGCCATATTGGTGATGCAAAACAGCCATAAAGCTGGTTTAACAACATGGTTTTGCTGGATTTACTGCTTCACTATAAGCAGTACAAAAACAACTGGAGCTTACTGATTAGTCAGTCTTGTTTATTTAATTGTGCTTTGCTTACTTGAACTTTACTGTCTACAGCAACATTATTAATGATTAAAACTTGAGAAACATTCATCTTTGTTCATAGAAGAAGCCAAAATAATTTGGGAAAAAGATGTTTTCCTTTGATCTTCATCAACTTTTTCAATTAAACTGCATTTGAATTTTAAATCTCCTGGGAGTCAGTCCTCATTATTTTTTTCTCAGGATTGTGTGTCTGTGTCATCTCCCCAGGGCTAAGAGTCACTTTACATGTTCTTTAAATATGAGACAATAAAGAACAAATGCATTCAACAAATAGGAAGAACATGCAGTAAAAGTAAAGTAATGGCAATGTGCAGTTATAATTACTTCATTATCCTCCTTTATATCTCTGCTTTGCCTCAGCTATCCTCTAGCATACTTTTTCATGCATACCTTGTGCTTAACTGTAACTTAAATACATATTGGGCTAGTTCTTCAGCAAACAGACTCTACTGATGACGGAGAAATTGGAGGTTAATAGTGTGTGTCTGTTGTGAGACCTGACAAATACTTTTTTTTAGTGTGTGTCTGTTGTGAGACTGACAAAAACTGTTTCCCATTGAGCTCAAAGATGGTTTTAGCCATTTAAATTGCAGGAATGAAATTTTAGTGTGATAAAAATTATCCGCTGGATTTCTTAGCAGCACCTTAGAAAGTGTAAACTTTCTCTTGGGCTGAAGAGTTTGGAGTTTGGCGTTTTATTTTTTTTTCCTTCCTTTTTTTTTTTTTGTTTTTTGTTTTTTTTTTTGTTTTTTGTTTTTTTGCATTTATTGCTCCACTGCTTCTTATAGTGACATGTGAGTGACAGGTAAATCTAGAATCTCTCTTTTTTATTGCATTTGATTAGAAGTTTGCTAAGGGAGTAGCTTTACAAGCTAGAAGTTGAAAAATAGGCTCTGCATTTTTGTGTTCAAATGGAAAGACTTTCTGCCACCTGACAGCTTAAGGATTTAATGTGTATTCATCTTGTCAACCAGCTCTAAAGGAAATACTTCTAAACACCTAAAACTGAAATGCAATGAAGTTGTATAAAATAGAATTTCTCTTATTAGGTCAAGTATTTTTCCCCTACAGGTGGCTTCACCATCCTGATGAAATTCAAGTAAGGGTCTATATTTTCCATTTCTCTCACAAGTTCCAGCCAGAGCCAGTCTCCCTTTATTGTAACAAAAGGTTCCACAGAGATTATCCTGTAGTGTTATGAATCATTTTTCCATCCACCAAAGAGAACTCAACATACATCTATCTCTCAAGGTCTGCCTGTAAAACATAGCTACTGGATAAAGGGGCTCTTGTATGGTGGATGCTTCACTCTAACCTATCATGCTCCACACTACATAGAATGATTGATACACAGTGTTCGCAGGGGAAGCAAAGTAGAAGTCACATAGATCAATAAAGCCATATATTCTCCATCAGAAATCACATCACACTGATTTTTTTTCAAAACTACTAAATAAAGTTATGCACTGTTTATTTACCTGCGGATTTTTCAAATGTGATTTTAAGTGAAATACGGCTTATTCACATTGAAAATATATTGAATTTAAGCAGAAATTTTGATTTCATGGCTTTTGATGTCTGTGGTTATCCACTTAGTTATTAAGAGCAAATTCTAATGGGAAATAAGCCCCTTATTACATTCTGACACTGAAAACAATAATTCTGTTCCTTCATTAAGCAGGTACCAATAAGTTCTATTTCCCATCTGAAATATTTTTCCTAAGTCATATTGTTGCAAACATCTGAAATAGATCCTGATTTATTTTAAACTTCTAGCAAATAAAGACATCTGAAGAAACTTACCTTGCCACTCTTTTTTTAATCATGTTCTACTTAGAATGCTATTAAATTTAGTGTTGAAGAACGTCATTATTATCCATTAGAAGAAAGGCACCATCTATGAATTTAGAAGAATTCATGCAAATTTTAGAATGTGTGTGTATATATAGCTATCTTGCAATTCCATGTCATCATCTGCAAAGGCAGTGGTAGTCATTTTGTAGTAGAGTATATCAGTATGTACTTATGGACACAAAAGCATTTCCATGTAGTACAAAAGGTCATCTCAGTTTAGTTTTCTTTATAAGCAACAGGATTCTCATTTGCTTAAAGAAAAGTAAGGATGCTTTATAGCTATCCAGAATGGTTTTTGCCATTTATTTATTTGAAGCCAGAGTGACACCTTTTTGCTTTTCTATTATCCCTTGGTGAACCTGCCCTGCCTTTGGATTCCCAGCATGAACTTTCTCCCTTGTGTGCATCCCCAGGGACAGCTGGGCTGCGGCTTTGCTCCAACAGTGCTACTCCTGCTCCCAGCTCTGCCCCCACAAGACCTCAGCTCGTGCCTTTCGGTGGCTGTCACCGGCATGTTTGGGGGAACGCTGTGTGCACACCAGCCAGTGAGTCTGCTGCACTACCACAGACATCTGGCAGGGAAAGACAGGTCTCATGACTCCTTCCAGGGCTGGCTTGGTGGAACCGGCTTTTAAACAAAGTGCTCTAGCCAGAGGACTGCTGACACAAAACCTTCCAGATTTGCTTTAGGGCCAGCTTTGACTGTGAGGTGGAGTTTTTAAGCACATTTGTTTGATAAGGTTGCAGTGAGTAGGTGCATTAAGTGCCTGCTCATTAACAGGTCCTGCTTCCTTTTACTTCAAATCAGCTGGCTTGCTCGGCAGACTCATGCTGGTGCGTGGCTACAGAGGCACCTGCCTCCTCCAGTGCTTTCACCTGGGCTGTCAAAACACGTTGCATTCTGGTGTGCACTCAGCAGCTCTTGGACACATGCTGAATTGGCACAAAGCTGTTCTGTTGTTTCCCTTCTCCGTGTGAGGTAAAGCACCCCGTGCTGCAAAGTCAAATCCAAGCTCCTTACTCATGAAGGGAGCTCTTCTGATCTGCTGAGGCACTACACAGAGCTCATTGGTTCTTACTGAGCAGAGATGCTAAGGGAGCAGCAGCTTGTTTCTTTTGTTTTTATTTTATTTGCAATTCCCCAGGAGCCTGCTACAAAACCTGATGAAAACCCTTGGAGACTCCAGGGGCTTAGGCTGAAATAAAATAGGCAGTATCTTGTTTTCAGTTCTGGGGGAACTAGTGCCAAAATATACCTTTCAAAAGGATAACTTGGAGTTGAAAAGTTGCCTTACTTCTCGTGTATGACCCTTTAAACTTTGTCTGTTACTATAAAGTGTGTACAGTTACTTAGGTAAATCTGAAGAGATTTTTTTTTTCTTTAATGTTTATTATAGGGCTTATACTGTAAAATGTAAAGAGGTTTAAGAGGTTTTGGTAGTTACTTCAGTCTGTGGCTCTGCACTGACAGATTCGTAATCATTTTATTTCTTACATGGAGTTGCAGTAGTAGCAGGTGTTACCAGACTTAAGGTCTCTAAAAGCACAGAAGCAGTAGTGAATATACATGCAGCTCCATACATTACATAAATAGAGTTGAAACAATCTTATAAAATGAATGTGTGCTATTTTCTGTGAAAATGTGCTTCCTTAAAAAAAAAAAAAATAATAAATCCTTGATATGAGTTTTATTGAAGAGTTCGAGTCCAAGAACAGTCTTTGAACACAGCTATAATTGCGTATGAATATTCTGATTATGAGGAAGGCAGTGGTAAATCATCTTCACAGAGAAAGAGTACAGATGTGTGATGAAGACTGTGGGTGGGTAATCAGGACTGTTGAAGCTGAAATACTCTGTTTTGCCATTGACTTTCTTTCTGACTTCCATCATTCTTTAGCACTTTTCTTGCTTCAATTCTTCCGAACAAGTTGATAACAGAAACAGCCAGCTTAGAGGTATACTTGATATTTGCAAAATGCTTTTAAGCTCTTAGCAGAAAAATGCAAAGATAAAACAAAATTAATTTATTAACTTGCTAATTATTATTTTTCTTAATTTTCTTGTGATTTTCTAAAATGAAAAGGAAAAAAAAACAATAGGTTCTTAGTGTAAAATTATTAAAAATAAAGACATTTGAATGGTCTTTGAATGCAGATGCTGACACAACAAAAAGTAATTGAGCTTTTTATTATTATTATTAAGTTCTGGAATCTTTCTTCTAATACCCCATTTTGATTATAATTAAACTAAAAGTCAGCTTAGTTCAATTATCCATTGCCTTCAACCAAGTGTTCAATAACATCTAATTCAGAACAGCAGAAATTTATTGGCTTTCAGCAAATTATTCAAAAAGGATAAATCCTCTGTAACTAAAGGAATTTTATTTTCAGTCTTTGGCAATAGCCTCTTTGCTTCCCTCAATTAATATGATTGGATGTATCTTTTTTTTTTTTTTCAGTAGTATATTTTCAGCTGGATTTTGCAGTTCTTTTAATTATTTATGAAGTTTCAAATGGAAATGCAGAACCTAGGTAGTGTTGAGAAGATTAAAAAAACATACATAATATCCACATTATACACATTACAATTACATAGAAGTCTGGTGGACCTTGAAATGCAGGTGGGAAATACATCTTTTTTTTTTTTTTTTTTCATTTTTTACTTAGGTATGATAGTCACTAGTTCATGAGAGGAATGACCAAACAGCACTAACTGCTGATTGTACCACTTGGTTGGGAATATTCTGACCCAAAAGACATGGGAAGGCAGCTGAGCCCTGCACTGTTAACACAGCTCTGTGGTGGTGACCCCAGTGCAGGACCTGAATTCCTGGCTCCAAGGAAGTTGAAGCTTTTGAAAATTGTTTTCTTCATTTCTTTCCATCTTCTTTTTATAATTTATAATTCTCTTTATAATTGCTAGATTGATACAATCAGTATTTCCTTGATAAATTTACTAAGACAGGTTTTTAGGTAATGCCACACAGATTAATTCAGGAGCTTCCAGTCCTGAAACTATTCTGTGTTAAAATAAGGAGCTTGTTTGGTGTTCATAAGAGTACAAGGTGGCATTTGTACCAGGTACTTTTCTTTGGTTTACATAGCCTGTGAGAGAAACATGCCTTATGTTTTGTTTTCTAGTGAAATTATTGTTTCTGATTAGCTACTGGGTGCTTTGTGTAGGTTAGCTCCTTTTAAATGCTTCTTGCCTGAATTTCACTTTTAGTGCCTTAAGTGAATTGTTTGTCCACTGATGTGTGACTTTATCTCGTGTTTTATCAAACACCCTGCAAAAACCTGATGAGGTAATTGCAGGTGAAGCAGTGCAAATACTCTCTGAAAATGTTGGCTGAATTTTTAAAAGCAATGCTTAAATGACAGTTTAGTCCTTAAGAGTAATTGAGTACTTAGGACAAGATCCACGGTATACTTCCTACACTGAAGTAATTTTAAAACATCCTCCTTAAATACCTGTGACATTTTGAAAAAGGAGTGTGTCTTCAGATCAAGTGTTACAGATAATAGCAGTTATGGTAAGCCATGCAATGTCATTTACAGCTCCTAAAGTAAAATACTCCAGATACCTTTGCCTGGGAGAGGAAGAAAAAAAAAATCATTAATCATATAGGAGCTCCGTTCTGATACAGACGTAAATTGCATTACAAGAGTGAAATAGATGTCAATTAACCACATTCACTGTATTTTTATGATGGATTGTTACTGACTGAATTGCACTGGAGTAGTAATAAAACATGAAAATGGTGAGATAGATTCCAAGCTCCTTTATTATGTGCTTCTTTGGTAAAAGCCATGTGGTTCAGCTGACATCTGTTTGGTACCATGGACTGCTGCTTTCCTTGTACCCAAAGATGTTTGTTGTTAATTAACGAAATAATGAAACTATTAGTATATTTATTTTATGTCAGTGATTTGAGATGAACATGTTTAATGATTTGAAATAAGCATAATGAAGGAGCTTCAGATTTTCTTTCAAAATTTAATACACAACTTTTTATGTGCAATATCACAAATGGATAATATTTAATACATTTTTAGTTATTGTTATCATAAGTGAGAATTGTTAACATCAAATGGTCCCAAGAAAGACTCTTTTCCTGCACCTTATTCCCACTTCAGTTCCTGTTTTTTTTCCTCACAAGCACATAAGTGTAGGTCACAAGTAGACACTGACTCTGAGTAAGGTTATGCTACTGGTGCATCTGTATGGCAGTCAAGCATAAGGTATGTTAGTCAGCTTCCGTATGATGTATACATACAGAATGCATGTATACACTTCTTTCAATATTTTGCTAAGATAAAAAATGCTGTTTCTATTAAAGCTCTGGATCTGGAAATGATGTTTGTAGGAAAATTTACATTTTCTTTTGTTTCACTGGTGTACACTTAGAGAGATTTCATTCTGCTGAGACTACTAAAGCACAACAAAATCACTGGTTTCCACGTTTAAAAAACTGTATTAAAAATGTTTTGAATTTTCTCCTACGGGACAATGTGAATGACTGACTGTTTTGAAGAACATTTTTTGGAAATAAGTTCCACATAAACTTATTTTGAGTGATTGAATTAACAACAAAAACAAATTTAGATTTCAGCAGAAAAATAGAAACCATGGAAACAACAAACAATCCTGGTACTGTCACCCTAATCATTCCAGACCAAAAAAAAAAAAA
Organism: Aythya ferina; assembly: GCF_964211825.1. Lineage (NCBI taxonomy): Eukaryota > Metazoa > Chordata > Aves > Anseriformes > Anatidae > Aythya > Aythya ferina. Next base: position 27,012,676 of record NC_140298.1, read on the forward strand.
AAAAAAGTGCTTTAAGGAGAACTTTTGAATTTCATGCTAACATAATGCATATCTAATTTCCCTCATTTTATGTGAAGAAAATCAGAGGAATTGATGTTATCTGTAAATCCAAATTTAAAACCAAATGTGTATAATGAATACAGACAAATTATTAGTTGGAGTAAATGTGCATCTCTCTAAAAAGGGTATGAATAAACCCAGCACACAACCTTTTATACATAGCCAATATTATGTTGAAACTATCCCCTGCAGTCTGTTACACAGCTAAATACATCACCAATTTGTCATTTCTCATATGTCAGGAGTTCATGGGTTTTAGCTCTATCAAATCAAACACAAAACTGTAGATACCTCCTAGCTTTTCTGGAATCTCGTGCAGAGGAATTGCTTGTCAGACTATCTAGTGAGACACCCTGATGATGTTCAGCATGTGTGAAAATGAGGGAAATTGAAGTGAGCAGTAGAGAAATGGCAGGTATAGCAACTGATCTCTGGTTTCAGTATAGATAAATGAGGAGCTGTTCAAGCAAACCTTCATAACCACACAATGTTTTCCTGATGCTGGGCAAAACTGCTAAGGAAATAGAAGTAAACACCTATATAGTCAAATGAAATTGCAGCTGTTCAGGAGCCTTCTTAACTCGCCTGAATTTGTGCTTCCAAATCCTAATTTTCACAAAGACAGAAGTAACGTAGGCAGGAAATTAAATGCATTTTAAGCACCTCTTGTTCTCTCTGATGTATTCTTCTTATCTCTGTAACAGATACAGACCATTACTAGCTGAAGCCTATACCTGTGACCCAGTTTTGCCACTTGCAGCAGAAAGCAGAGTGCTCCTTGAACCACCGACTAGATGTAAAGTTCAACAGCAAAGTAGCCACAGGTTGTGTGCCGAGTCCCTGCTGAAGCCTGGCTTAGGGGGTGCTCCTTCCAAGAGCTCACCGGTTAGGCAGAAAACGAGTATCTTCTAACCAGAAGATAAGTGCATGCTGCACATAGCATGCTTTTTCCACCATATAAAAAATATAAGGGATTATTGTAGGAGGAAGGAGATTTTATGTGATGTAACACCAGAGCGGAATATTAGACATATGGGAATGGAACACTATTATGGTAGGAGGAACTGGAGAGAGAAGAAGGAGGGAGAAAAGAGGCGATCATGCCTCTCTCTGCTGTCTTCGGAAAGCTTGTCCTGTGTCCTCAATCCTGAAGAGGATATTTGTGTAGTGGCAGTTCCTCCAGCCCTTCGCTGTTGATATAGTAAAGTTAAGCCTCTCTGAAGTATTGATTTTGAAGGTAAACATTACAGAAATATAATACCTGTAAGTGGTGACGTTGATAACCATTCATGTGTGGCCAGCCTGAGGCATTGCTTAAGCCTACACAAACATGCACCACAAGCACATTGGGATGTGCATATGTTCAGGACACCCTGGTAGTGTTCTCTGCATGCCCCCTTTTTGGGAGGTTTCCAAGAAAACAGGAACAGTGTCTCTCTGTTCAGGATTTAGGAACTTACTTTTTGGATTTCTGGAGGCTGAAATTGTGCCTAATACCCCATGCCCACAAGCAGCCAGTATGGGTTTATGAAAAGCAGGTCCTGCATGAGTAACCTCATCTCCTTCTATGACAAGGTCACCTGTTTAGTAGATTAGGAAAAGGCTGTGGATGTTGTTTAACCTGGATTTTAGTAAAGCATTTGACGTAATTTCCCACAGTATTCTCCTGGACAAACTGGCTGTTCATGACTTGGACAGATTTACAGCTGACTATGTGAAGAACTGGCTGGATGGCTGGGCTTAAAGAGTCCCAGTAAATGAAGTTCAATCCAGTTCGCAGCTGTCACCAGTGGTGCTCCTCAGGGCTCGGTGCTGGGGCCAGTTTTGTTTAACATTTTTATGATCTGGATGAGAGGATCGGGTGCACCCTCATTAAATTTGCAGATGATATCAAGCTGGGTAGGATTGTTGATCCACTGTAGGGTAGGAAGGCTCTGCAGAGGGATCTGGATAGGCCGGACCCATGGGCTGAGGCCAGTTGCATGACATTTGGCAAGGCTCAGTGCCAGGTCCTGCGCCTGGGTCATAACAACCCCATGCAGTGGTACAGGCCTGGGGAAGAGTAAATGGAAAGTTGCCCATTTGAAAAGGGTCTGGGGGTGCTTGTCAACAGCCAGCTGAACATGAGCCAGCAGTGTGCCCAGGTGGCCAAGACGGCCATCAGTATCCTGGCTTGTATCAGGAATAGCGTGGTCAGAAGGACTGGGGAAGTGATGGTCCCCCTGTACTTGGCACTGGTGAGGCTGCAGCTCGAGTACTGCATTCAGTTTTGGGACCCTCACTAAAAGAAGGGTGCTGACTTGCTTGAGTGTGTGCAGAGAAGAGCAACAAAGCCGGTGAAGGGTCTAGAAAACAAGCGTTAAGAGGAGTGACTGAGAGAACAGATTTTATTTAGTCTGGAAAACAGAAGGCTGAGGGGAGGCCTCATGGTGCTCTACGGCTGTCTGAAAGGAGGTTGCAGTGAGGAAGGGGTCAGTCTCTTCTCAGTTGACAAGTGATAGGACACAAAGAAAGGGTCTCAGTTTGCACGAGAGACTTAGGTTGGACATTAGGAAGCATTTCTTCATGGAGAGAGTGGTCAAGCACTGAAATGGGCTGCCCAGGGAAGTAGTGGAGGTTTTTGAGAGATGTATGGACATGACTCTAAGGGACATGGTTTAGTGACAGGATTCGTGTAAGTCATGTTGAGTGATCTTAAAGGTTGTTTCCAACCTAGATGATTCTGTGATTCCCAGAAAGATGCCTCTGGAGCATTCTTTAGAAATTAAACCGTCTTTCTTCACCTCTCTCTGGAGAGTTTAGTGATAGGGTTGCCCAGAGAGGAGAGCCTTTAACCATGTGTTTTCTCTTCACGTTCTTTGTATGGAGTGATCCTGTTTTCACTACAGGCATTTTCATTCTGAAATACTATGATCAGCAAGTTGATCACACTCTGAAAAGTATTATCACTTATTCACTGATTACGAATTATTCATAATTCATTACTTATTACTTAACCTTCAAAAGCAAGCAGCTCGCAGCTTACATGGCAATAGGACAATATGCAAGTGACTTATTTACAAAAGCTGTTAAGTAAAAAACATACAAGTTCCCCCAAATTTTGTTAGCTGCAAGAAAAGATTTCCCCTGTTTTCAGGCTCTCTGTTTTATACCTGATCAAGATGACAGCTTTTGCTGTCATTCCCCTGGAAGCCTTGAACTATTTACTCTGCTTCTGGCTCCTCCAATTTTTAGTTTCCCCAAGCTCCAAAAGAAAAAGAAAGAAAGTATTCACTCATCTCTCTGTCCTTTGCCTTAGTGGTTATGTCATGGACTAGAGTAGTTCCTGTGTGGCTGTCAGACTGGTATTTATTATTTGCTTGGGTGCTCCTAAGTAACTTCCTTTCTTTACTTTCTGCATCTGAAAACCTATAGGATTTAATTCCATAGCAATTTGCTGTGATTGTAAACAAATGAAGGTCAGCACCATAGAAAAAATACAGAAGAAAATACATAGTATGTATTCGTAACCATGCAGTGTTTCCTTGTTCAGCTAGGCATTGTAGTCTGCCTGAGGAGAAATTAAATTTGAATGTCCACAAAGGTATTGTTAACAAAATAAATAAACACTCCAGCAATCTAGATAAGAGGAATGTCTTCTACCAAAACAGTCAAGTGAACGGCAGCAAGAGAAGACTCCTCATCTCCAGCAGTAGTTTGCTGATGTTGTTAAATAGCTGTGTGCCAGTCATGTTGGAAAAATCTGTTTTAAAGAAGATTTTAAAAGATCAAAAGATCAATAAATGGGGGAACTGAAATGGAATGTCAGGGGAAAGCTGAGAAGCAAGGAGATTGCTGCAAGTAGCTGGGGTGCTCTTTGTCAGTCTCAAAGAGGAAAAAAATCAAACTTTTCTCAGCTGTGAGAGAAGTTAAACAGATGTATGTCTATATCATTTTGTTTGTTTGTACATTCCTCATTTAACCTACAGAGATTGTTAAATTTCACCAAGTTATTCTTGTATTGATCTGAAACACTTTAAATTAAGGATCAAGTGCCTATCTAAATGATGCATAAGACATCAAGTGATAAAGCATCTGTTGCTTCTTTCAGTGGTTTTCCTAGTGTATGACTATACTCTGTGACAATGTGTGCCTTTTTGCTTGTTTCCAGACACATTTCAGCTTCAGGCCACTAATTCCTGTGCTCTTATTTGACAGAAGTAGCACATATGCACTAAATAAATCATGGGGCAGTTTTCTTTTAAGGGAAGTAGATTAAATCGTTTGGTGAGGAAAAAAAAAAAAAAAAAAGCTTTCTATTCTGCAGCTACCCTTAATCGTCAATTTCTCTTACAACTTTTCTACCAGAATTGGATGCATTTGTTTATTGTAAGTTCCCCCAAATTTAATTGCATAGATAAAATTGCTTCCTTGCTATACATGTATATATATACCCTTGCTTGTATGATTCATTAGTCTTATTACACCTTTATGGAAGAATTGTTCTGGGAGCATCTGTTAGTCCACTTGAACCACACGTCTTCATGTTCACTGCTTTCCAGGGTAAGTACCAGCCCGATAAATAAAGACCACCTTTAAAATAATTTGTCATGCACATCCTGAAACTACAACACTCTGGACTGAACACTCCCCCTGAGGAGTTCGGAGTTCCGCAGACATCTGAGATTTTCTCTTGGGTCAGAGATTTCCCTTTCTGCAGCTGCGTACTCCAGGAAACTGTGTCATTGTGCCCATTTCTGTTACTTTGCATGCAATCTACCATATTCTCTTTTAACTTCTCTACTGTAAAACTCATCTGCTGACTTAGAGTGTCAGCAGACACTCTAAAAAAAAAAAAAAAAAAGCACCACTACTGACAACATTTTTGTTAATTTTGCATTGTCATTTGTAGGTGATTGCTAAGAAAATGTTACATGCAGCCTGATTTTCACTGCCTCCTAGCTCTGTGCTTAAGGCAAAGAAAATATGTCATTACATTTTTGAACAGCAAAGCTGTATTGTGACTGACAATTAACCTAATTCTTTGAGATACAGTGGTATCAGTAAAGTAATGTCTGTTCAAGAGAGAAGTTCACTTTATTTTGATTGCAGAGCTGATTTGGTTAAATCAAAGAGTGATGGCTGCTATCATTTTTAAGGCATGTGTCATATCTATTTTACTTTTGAGTTCCATGGTCCAAAATTTCAGATAACTAATTTTCTGTGGTATGGTCATATCTGAAGATAACGATGTAGAAGCATGAACACAAGGACAGATCACTGGGTCATCCACCTCAGATGCATCCAGCAGGATCTGTTCCCAAATGCCTCTTGCAGAGGAAGTTGCCAGGGTAACTCTGTGGGCAAATACTGGATCCAGAGGCTCCAGCCAGCCATTTTAGCAGCCTAGCTGTGGTCTTCCACTATTTCTGCAGTTTTGGCAGGCTTGTCCCTGCCCTCTGCTGAGTCTGCTCTCAATATCTACCACCACCCTTCTAAACGTTATTTCACATCTCTCCCAAGTACTCCTGTCCTGGTCATCTCTCCCACATTTTTTTTCTCTCTGTCTTGTCTCTTCCATTTGAGCTGTCCCTTTCTTATTCCCCTTTCTCCCTCCTTGTCCCTTCTCAGCCTCTTGTTCTCTCTTTCCACTGAAAAAATTATCATTTATTGTTATCATGTTGTTCACACTTTTTTTTTTTTTTTGGTACCACTTTCCTCTCCAGTGCCTGTATTGTTTATTTAGTCTATAAGCTCTTCAGGATAGATATAGTCTTATACTGTATATCTCTGGATACTGCATAATCCCACAAGGCTCGTCTTTTGTGTGGTTTTAGGCACTACTGTACTAAACATGATTAATAATACTAACAGCTATCATAATGTGCTGAGTTTATAACTATACTATAAAGGAAAATGACTTCTATACCCAGCTACTGCTTGTTATTTGTATTTTATCTACTCTAACTATAGATATATGTCTTCTTCTATAAAATAGTTTAATATCCTAAACTTTTCTAGACTGTACTTGTAACACTGATATATTTCATTGGTTTTTAAAGCCAGGAAAGTCCAGCTAGTCTGATCTCATTGATGTTTATCAGATTGCCTCTGAATCAAGTAGAATCACTTGACTGATCATAGGAATGTTATTTAATTATTAGTATTACCATAGTGCCCAGGAGCTTTTTTGCACAAGGTGCAATAAAAATACTAAATAAAGAAAGAAGAAATAAAAAGCTAAACTGTCCCACTTGCTTACAAGAGAGCACAGGGAAACAATGAAAAACTATGCACTATGCCCACACCAGATGCACAATACATTGTGCATCTATACATACATGTATAATACATTCTATACATTGTTTGGTTATTTTGTATGTCATTGTAACAGAGGAAAACTTCAAGGAGGGATTTGGATAGGCAGGGGCATTTTATTTTTTTTATATACTGCTCCAGGTGTTGAAGAGAATTCATTTTCCAGGGTGCCAGGCTGGCTCCAGAAACCTTAAAAAATTTAATGTTGTCTAGAAAAAAATGTTTCCCATTCCTTCCCAGAACTGTGGGTTCACACAGACCCAGTATCTAGAGCATCTTTATGCTCTAAATTACCCTGAAATTGGGTCTGGCATAAACCCAACCCAAAACTGAAACCCAACCCAAAACTGAAGGATCTAGTTTGGCTTGCTTTGAAGATGCTTCAGCAGCTGCATTTACAATTTGTTGTGGGGGGGGAAAAAAAAAAAAAAAAAAAGCAAGATCCATGCATTAATATTTTCACTGACATTTTAACTGTTTTACCCATGTTTCTGTACCTCTGTGAATGTGACAGAACTGAATGGGTTTTGGTGACCTATTTTTACATGCTCTGTTAACAATTCTTGTTGTGTCTGTTCCCAACATGAATATTCCTCTCATCATGGTAGTCTCAGTCATTCATCATTCATTAGTTGCACTTCTGGTCTTTTGTTGTTGTGAAAGTAACACAGTTGTGGTTTTCTGGGGCAAGCCTTTACAGAATTTATATGTTACTTTAATCTCCTTTTAGAAGACTAGCAAAAAGTTTGAGCTTAATGTTGCCATAATGAAATCACTGAAATGAATATTTACCAAAATCCTATCTTTAGACCATTGCATAACAAAGCAAAAGATAGGCAGTACCTTACAAGTGTTTGCTAGTATTAAAAACTCCAAAAGCTTGAGAAAAGTCTGTGCAGAATACTATATATACAGGTGTATATAATGTTTACACTATCCATACAATACTACTCAGAATACTAGTACTAAGGATTGTTTATGGGGTTGATTAGGTCCCATTAAAATCATATCTTCTCAAAGAGAAATACTGATTCTAATCTAAAAGGAGATTTCTCTACAACAGCAATGTAATTTCAACAGAAGCTTGAGAATTACTGAAATAAAAATCTGGTTTTCCTTCTGATTATCAGCTGGCCAACCAGACTGGTTGCAAAACCATTAGTGCTGCACAGCTGTGAAACACCGGTGTGCTTGTCCAAACTTAACTTAAAATCTAGACTATTGAAGTTCTTGTGTAAATGATAAAAACAAGACTACATGGTGGTTTTCAGACTGACAACACAAAGTGCAGAGTATGCAGGTAATTACTGATGAACGCCTGGCACACTAGCTGAAATAGATTATATTTGAATAATTAACTAGTAAAGAAACAAGCCCATGCAGTCCTTATACTTTTGTAAACCTGTTGTAAACTCTCGTTTCTTTCCAAATTCCTTTTCATTCCCAAATACTTATTTTTTGCTATTTAGTAGGGTTCTCATCTTTGAAATGAATTGATACTTTAAAACTTATAGTTCATAACTTCTCTGTTATTATTGAATTATTTATTCTATTCTATTCTATTCTATTCTATTCTATTCTATTCTATTATTTATTTATTAAAATAATAGGGAAAGAAGTTACAGTTTTGTTCCAAAACTACATGAAAGCAATGTTATTCATAAAATGTCATTTTTAAGTCCCTTGGTCTGACCTGGGGACTTCAGTTGTCATCTATGGCTAATACGTTTCAGCAGATAAATGTAGGCAGCCAAATGAATAATAGGTATACCCAAGTTACTGGCATCATGATTCTTCCAACACACCTTCAGTCAGGAATTGGAGTTCCCAGAGTTATCCGGTGTCAAAGTTAGGCCATCTTGTCTTGTCTAGTGGACATCCTATGGAGAGGAGAGAGGTGCTTCAGGAATGGGTGGTTCATCCAGCAGTGAGTGGTGCTTGAGGCAGGGGAGGTGAATAATTCTCCAGATGAAGTTTTTTTCTGTGAGGCATTTGCTTCTGAGGCTGAAGGCCAGATATTAGCAATGTCACTGGTTTCCGGTTAATGAATATATATATATGTTCTAGTCTAGTTGTATTTGCTTAAATACATTCTGTCCACAATTTCAGCTAGGAAGAATTATCTTGCCACTCTGAAGCTATGGTGTTGGTGTTGCATTGTGCAGTTAAACTACCATAACATTATTTATTAACTTCTGGGGATTTAGCTGTTTTCTTCCGGTTTGCAAAGCTGAAGAGCCTGGTTCTAATTTCAGAGGTAAGGTACCTGAAATGTAGATGCAAAGACTTTCTCCAAATAATGCAGGTGGTTACTGTCTAATAAAAAGCAACCTGTGGATCTTCAGTCTTGGTCTGGTGCTTTAATCATTGGGGAAACAATATGCTTTATAATGTTAATTAGCTTAAACCCCTCATCCTGTAAGTATGTAAATATTTCCCATGCTTAACTTTCAGAAGTTTACAGCTTCACAACCTGTTGTTGTACACAGTAGATTTAAATGTTGCGAATATTTGAAGTATTCTTTTATTGGTTTTGACAATGCTGATTACCATTATTAACTGCCAAGACATATTAAGGATAAAAATCAGGTTCTGTTCTAACCTCTGAAATAGAAGCAGTGTGAAACACCTGTGAAAAGATACAAACATTGCTGCTGTGGATTACTTTAACAGCAGGGAATAATGTCCATATTGTCCTGAAAATAAACCCCGAGAATGTCAAAAAATAAGTAATACTGGGAGAAGACCAGGGAAATAGATAGTTTTATTGAATCCTTTAATCAAGGTGGCCAGCACTTTGTTCTCAGAAGTGTGGTGGGACTGAGATGGAGAAAACCCTCAGAGTTGTTTTCCATTACATGAATTCAGGAAAAATTGTTTGCTATCTTATGGAAATGTTCAAAAAATGAAAAATGTTGTGAGCTGTAATGTGAGACGTTCACATCCTCTCATTCCTGCCTTTTGCTATCATTAAAGTCTCTTTGAGTCTAACACTTGCAAAGTTATCTTCAATCACACCAAATGTCAGCTGTGGGAGAAGGAGATTATGGAGAGTCACAGACGCAGCTGCAGTGCTCATGGAGCTTAACTGATCACACCCATGACGAAGGCATTGTTTCTTGTAGCATTTGCTGGATTAGAATTGTTTAGGCCATCATTGATAATGCTAATTGTCATGTAGAGATAACGAGATCTCTGATTATTCAGTAGTTTTGGGGTGACATTCATTGTTAAAGAAAGGATAAAATGAACATGAAAGAGTTCATAAGCACTGTACAATTACCTTAAGAAAGCCAGAGTGGTCAGGATAGGCATCCTTCCCCTTATGTAAAAAACGTCCTTTGGCAGCTCAGCTTTTATAATGCATAGACCATCATATTCTTTTATAGTTGACGTGCTTGATACTACATTTTGTGTGTTTTCTCAAGAGAGTAAAAGTACCTTTCTGCCAGATGGCCATATTAGCAGGTCAGTTTTGAACTAAATATGCCTTCCTTTAATGAAAGTGTCATAGCTGTCTCGCTGATTAGACCACTGATCCATTATTTGATAGCCTTTTTTTGCTGCAGCTGTTTTATACTCTGTAGGAAGACAATATTCTCTTACCCCAGTAGTTGTGTCATAAAAATATGTCTCTGGCACATTACTAACTTCCACCTGTCCAGGTACACTGATAGTAAGGGCTCCTGAAAAAAGATTTGCTGGTAATGCTCTTGTGACCCTTTGACTAACTGTGTAAGGAATTGCTTTAGGAGTCTCTTTTGCTTCTCTCAGCAGCAGTATTGTGGTTACAAAAAGTGTTCTGAACGTCTGCAAGTGTTAGCAGAAAGGCATTTCAGCAAAATGAAAAAAATGTATTCTGTTCAAAGCCATAACTTGTCTGTGCACTTTCTGAAGGGTGACTGATTTGCCTTTATTGATGGAAGAGGAATGCAAAATCACACCTAGACTGCAAAATTAAAGTGAAATATTGACATGCTGGAAGAAATCACTGCCACCAACGCTTAAGAACTTGCATTCTATTTAGCTTGGTTTAGACCTGGAAACCATTCTCCCTGGTAGACATTAAGCAGTGTTTCAGTATGCCATGCTATCTGAAATGACAGCTCAATTAACATTTACTTTCTAATGTGTGTTTTCTGAAAGACCTTTAGGACCAAATTCTGTCCCACACACGGTTTCTGATTTAAGGGATCATTAGAATTTTCCTGAACACCTCCTTCTTCTGTTATTCTCTTTGCTGGGAAAAGGTTAAGAGGCATTTGTTGGCTCCTTGAGGCAGATGACTCATAACGTCTGGATATAAGAGGGGGAAGTGACTGCCTGAAAAGATAGAATCTAGGGTGTGGGCTCAGAAGTCCCAAAGTAGTAGTCGTAGCAACAGCCTCAATAAAATGAAACAGCATCAATAGAAGTTTCAAGCTGAAGTTTATCTTATTTTTTTTTGTTGTTAATAAAGCCAAATCCCTAAAAGGGACTGGAATAGGATTTTATGTAATGTGTGGACTCTTTGGAGAGCAAGTGACTAAGGCATCTATTCACGGGAGCACCAAAGATGTATGCCAGGTAGCAGAGCAAGAACTGAACACTGAACTACATTATTCAACCAGTAAACTTGCATAACCTGGCTTATACCTTTCTCTTAAATGTTTTGTTTATAAATTGCACAAACGCTTTATTGAAATTTCTTTTTTATTCTGTATTAACTAATACCTGTGTTCTCTGCCTTGGCCACACTGAAGCAGGTACTTAGCACGTAGCATGCATAGAAACAGAAACAGACCTTTTGTATATTTTCTGTGTGGGCTATGAAAGAAATTAATTCAAAGTGAACACACAAGAAAAATAAGAGAAAAGTAAACTGAAATCATTTAGCTGAGTTTTTCCTCTGCCATTCTGATTTCCCACATGGAAAAATGTCTTCATGTATATCATAAAAATAATCTCTTATATGATTATCTCCATACCTCTACTAAATTCAATTTACCCTTCTTTAAAGGCATCTAGCTGCTGAGCAGATTTTTCTTTGTTTCTGAATTCAAATCGTCTCTTCTGTCTGCAGTCCACTTCAGTTGATTTTTTTTTGTGTGTGTTCCATCATAACACTTCTGATGAGATTCTGATTCTCATTATCTTCAGAGGACCAAGCCTAACAGTATGCCTCCTTTTATAAAGTTCATATGTTCCTGCAATCTCATTTTCTCAAGAGACGCTGGCTTCTGTTATGTTCAAATTATTATGTTTTCCTGACCACAGTTGAAATGCATGTCTGTGTTTAGGGACTGCCGTCTTTGCTATAGATGTATTTTTATTTTATTAACAACCTTGGAATCCATAGGAATTGCTTCTAATCCATTGTATTTTTAGTGCATTGCTTCAGATGGTTGCTTTGAAATTAAGGCACGTGTAAATCTTCTGCATAATATTCAGTGAAGTATAAATTGATGTTATAACCCAAGTATTAAAGGTTAAGTAGAGTGCAAGAAACTACAAGGGGGAGGACAAAGCTGTCACTGAGCTTACGTTGTGCAATTTTGGGGACAGAAGCAAAAGGAGATCGTTTTGCAAGCTCTTCCACTTTGTAGCAGTTCCTGCCCAAAAGAGTATGGATGCAGGATCTCTGGGCTCTGTATCAGTTTAAATGTTAGTGAGCAGATAACAATAGTGGATATGTAGCCAGAGTTTATTGTATTCTACTATTGCCTATTTGTCTCATCATTTACAGAATATTGAAATTGGAATTTATTCTAAAGAACTAGGAATTAAGATGTATTGAGTGAGAGAAAACATGGCTTGAATTCAGCTGAAGTTTACCAAAAGACTTATGGTACTTTCATTTGATATACACATCATCCCAGTTATTAGTCCTTCTGCTTTTATACCCCCTGTAAACTATTTGTTTCACTAAACACTCTAAGCCCATCTCCTCGGGTAACCATGCCCAGTCAATGTTCATTTATATCTGAATATGTCAATGGAGTTTCTGCAACCTGTTCTCACTTTTAATTCAATGAGATTTTACATTAAACCTTGCAATGTTGTAACTTGTGATGTCTTCAGAGTTTACATTCACAGCTTCAATCTGATACACTAACCCAACATTGCCATTCTTTAGTCCCTTTTTTTCAGAATTAATACCTTTTTCTTCTTCAAGAAATAACTCAAACTGCCCTCAGCTGAGTAGTTCTAATTACAAAATAAGAACTACATTTTATATAACCTTCTCTTTGCCCCAGAAATGATGGAAATTTACGCCTAAGCAATCAGTTCATTGCATAATTCTGGCGGCTAGCAAATGTGACGCCCATCTACAAGAAGGGCCGGAGAGCAGACCCGGGAAACTACAGGCCTGTCAGTTTGACCTCAGTGCCAGGGAAGCTCATGGAGCAGATCCTCCTGAGAGTCATCACGCAGCATTTGCAGGGCAAGCAGGCGATCAGGCCCAGTCAGCATGGGTTTATGAAAGGCAGGTCCTGCTTGACGAACCTGATCTCCCTCTATGACAAAGTGACGTGCTGGGTGGATGAGGGAAAGGCTGTGGATGTGGTCTACCTTGACTTCAGCAAGGCTTTTGACACCGTCTCCCACAGCATTCTCCTCAAGAAACTGGCTGCTCTTGGCTTGGACTGGCGCACACTTCGTTGGGTTAGAAACTAGCTGGATAGCCGGGCCCAAAGAGTCGTGGTGAATGGAGCCAAGTCCAGTTGGAGGCCAGTCACTAGTGGCGTCCCCCAGGGCTCGGTGCTGGGGCCAGTCCTCTTTAATATCTTCATCGATGATCTGGACGAGGGCATCGAGTGCACCCTCAGTAAGTTTGCAGATGACACCAAGTTAGGTGCGTGTGTCGATCTGCTTGAGGGTAGGAAAGCTCTGCAGGAGGATCTGGATAGGCTGCACCGATGGGCTGAGGTCAACTGCATGAAGTTCAACAAGGCCAAGTGCCGGGTCCTGCACCTGGGGTGCAATAACCCCAAGCAGAGCTATAGGCTGGGAGAGGAATGGTTGGAGAGCTGCCAGGCAGAGAAGGACCTGGGAGTGATGGTGGATAGTTGGCTGAATATGAGCCAGCAGTGTGCTCAGGTGGCCAAGAAGGCCAACGGCATCCTGGCTTGTATCAGGAACAGTGTGACCAGCAGGGCTAGGGAGGTGATCGTCCCCCTGTACTCAGCTCTGGTGAGGCCGCACCTCAAGTACTGTGTTCAGTTTTGGGCCCCTCGCTACAAGAAGGACATCGAGGTGCTTGAGCAGGTGCAGAGAAGGGCGACAAAGCTGGTGAGGGGCCTGGAGAACAAGTCCTACGAGGAGCGGCTGAGGGAGCTGGGTTTGTTCAGCCTGGAGAAGAGGAGGCTCAGGGGCGACCTTATCGCTCTCTATAGGTACCTCAAGGGAGGCTGTAGCGAGGTGGGGGTTGGTCTGTTCTCCCACATGCCTGGTGACAGGACGAGGGGGAATGGGCTTAAGTTGAGACAGGGGAGTTTTAGGTTAGATGTTAGGAAGAACTTCTTTACTGAAAGGGTTGTTAGGCATTGGAACAGGCTGCCCAGGGAAGTGGTGGAGTCACCATCCCTGGAAGTTTTCAAAAGACGTTTAGATGTAGAGCTTAGGGATATGGTTTAGTTGGGGGCCTTGTTAGTGTTAGGTCAGAGGTTGGACTCGATGATCTTGAGGTCTCTTCCAACCTAGAAATTCTGTGATTCTGTGATAATTCCCGCTTAATGTTCCCCTTGTAAGTATCACAAATCTGTGGCGAACAGGTGCAGTTGCTAAAAAGTCAGGCTCATACAAGTGATCTTTATTGAACACAGAATTGTTTTCTAACAGTTTCTGCATGCTTGAAAGTCCTAGGGTTGAAGTCAGAAGATGCCCATTAGTTCTGTAAAGACTGAACTTCCTAAGTTCCAGAGTCCTCTCTTAGTTGGGCTCCTTTCATTAATGTGAAACAAAGTAACGTAAGTTGTCTTTGATATATACTAGAATGGGAATGAAATCTATGATTCAGTATGCTCTTAAGTAGAGAATTGGATATTTCAATGCTATTTTTTGCTGTCATCTCTACATACTTAATGCTATGGTATTTCCATAGCATGTTAATGCCACGTGTAACTATGTAAACATGGGATATCTTTATTACATGCATTTACCACATTTTAGGTCCTCAGGTAAATCCTTTTTTGTCTTACCTCTGCCCTCTACACTGTATTCAGTTAAAAGCACAGGAAAAATACTCTAACCATTTCCTGCAACTGGGCTGGATAGGAGTTTCTTCCCTGGAAACAGTTAGTTCATTCCATGAAAAAATTGTTATGTCTGCTAAACTTTTTTGCCTCTAAACTTCCTTGTCCAATCCCTTGCCTCTTATGCACTATACTTTTCCTACACAAAGACTAACTACATACCGATCCTGTATATCTGGTACAAAACCTCCTGCCAGGGCATCTTTCTCTTGCTGTCCACGTTACATAGTACTGAGAAGAGATATTCAGCACCATGTATCTTCCATTTCGCTCCACTGTGAACATCCTGAGGACTTGCGGAGGTACATCCTCCCACAAAGAGTTATGTCTCTCTCTAATCACTGCCACAGCCCACTCAGCAGCTCGGCCATGCCTATACACCATTAATTACAACTCTACCATGCAGCTCGCATGGTTGGCTTGCTTGCAGATAATCTATCTGCATCAGTCTGCCTGATGTCTACTTGGGAGGGAAAGCTGAATGAACAGTAAGTTGTGAGTGCTAAAAGGTCAGGCAGCCTTCATCTTTGATGAATAACATATCACATTTTTTTCTTATGTATCCCAAATAAAGGATTTTGTAAGAGATAGTGAGCATATAGAGAACTGTAGTTGTCCTTCTGGTTTGCATTTGAGACAATAACAGTTGAGTAGCTGATAATGTCTGTAACCAGTAAACTTCTTAGCTCTTGGACAGGCAATAGTAATGGAATGGAAGTTCTAATCATTGGATTATTTTAATTGTGATATAGCAAACACATCCAGAAAGAAATAACAGATTAAAATGTGCTCCACATTATTAACTATCCATTAAACAGTGGCACAAGAACTTTCAACATCTAAGAGATGAAACAATACATGAAGTTGTCTATCTCCCCTTATTTCACTGTCTCCTTCAGGCTTCAACTCTGCCCACCACAACTATCATTTAACCCTGTTGGCAATGAACAAAGTTGCTTACTGATGCCTGTTGCCATTGCTTTGTGACTGTTTTTATCACAGATACCTCTGGAAGGACACATCTTTCCTTGGTTCCAGTGCTTGGTATGTGCTGACAAGTGGATAGCGTTAAGCTACTTGGACTCTCACATCATCTCACGTGCTCACATCTCCCACAGGTTCGGAGTCATTCTTAACAAGTCACTCCACTTTCTCTAGCAAATGATCTCTGTTCAGATACTTCATATTGAGATGAACTGTAGAGACTTTGCAGGTTCCTTTTAAAATTCAGGTCACCTAGGTCCAGAAAGAATTCAGACTATAGAGGGAAATCGTGGCCTTACACATTAACCTTATCCAGTCTTTGCACATATGAGAGGGGGAGAAAATGACTTTCATCTGCATGTTAATAGCACCACAGCTCTCTGGATCCTATAGGTATCTAGGCTTAGACGTAAAGAGAGGGTCAGAGAACTATTACCTCTGGAGCATTTATTTAGCAGTTTACTATTCTCTGAATATACTTGTCACTATTACAGAAAGTGTCAGTGGGATGCTTCGCAAAAACTGAGTGAGTTGAGTTTCCAGATGCTGAGAACATTCAGCATGTAAGAAGAGTCATGCTGTTATTTCCAGGTGTGCATGAAAGTAGGCATTAATATCTGCCAGCCATCAAGACAAGTGGTATGTATCTTCTAGGTGATTTATCTGTGAAAATACTGGGTGAAGTGACACCAAAATTTAGTGTCTTTGCTGTGCTTCTTTCCATCAGATGCCAAATTTCAATGTGTATTTTGGAGCAATTTGTAGTTGTAGGTAGAACTGATAAGTGTTTTTGTTTGTTTGTTTGTTTTAAATAAGGATTACAAATATTAATTGCAGTAGAGCTAGCGCTCCATATATTATTTTATAAGTTATGCTGAAAAAGTTACATGAGTTTTCCCTACCTGAGTTCTGTCACTGTGGTTCAGCATTGGGAAAATACCCATGGAAAAGCAGTGGTTCAGACGTAGGCGGGCACTGAGCTAACCCAAGTGAATTCTTGGAGATCTTAGGAGAGAGACTTGGCAGGCATAAGACTTTGAGGTGGGGCAGCTTTTACACCCATTAGAGCCAAGGGCTGTGTTGCATTACATTTCAGAGTGCGATTTTTGTGTGTGTGTTTGTTTTTTTTCCAACACAACCTATTTTAACTTGTTCGTTATAATGAAAGTAAACAGAATAAAACATTTATTATGTAAATGTTATAAATAATATTATTTATATAATAAGACATCAAAGAAGGAAACTTGCTGGCTAAAAGAATGTTGCTGAGTGAGACTGCATAGTCAGTCTTTAAGGAAAAACAAATACTGTCACAATAGTTTCCTGGAAAATATGAGCCTTTAAGTTGCTGCAGACAGTCATTCACTAAAGAAGTAGTGGAAAAGTGCATAATTATTGTTATCCAGGCCACAAATAATCTTTGGGGTCTGTGTATCCCTTTTTGTCCCATCATCTCAGCAGTCTGGCTATTGCTACCAAAGTGCTACTGTTGCTGACGAAGGAGTTTAAAACTACGCAGTGGAAATAGTCTGCTCTTGCCAGAGATGTGCTTGCACAGGTTTTCCTAATCAATTATCATTATGATGTTTCCTCAGTCGATAGGAACTGAACTCCTCTAAGAGCTCTAATGAGATTGGCTAAAGATGCAATGAAAATAACACCCAGAGGGACTGCAAGGGATAACAATTGCTGTTACACAAGGGACTATTTCTGCTTTTAAGCAACACAGGGATGAATCAATTCAGTGAAACGTGAAAAAAAAAAAACCCACAGCTTCAGGCTCACATCTAGTGCTTTTCCTGTCTGTGCACTACAGAAAAGTGTCATCCCAAGACACAGCCTTGCACAGTCATGTGCAGCCTGCAAGAGCATCCAAGTCCAGCATGCCAGGTGTTGTAGATTTACTGCAGCACAGCCTAAGCACACCAAAACTAGGGGCAGTGCACAAGAGCTGTCCTCACTTTGGTTATTTTAGTGAAACCTTATTCATTTGGTAAGCATACACAGCAGACTGTAGTTCAAAGTGCAGAAGTCGTCCTTCATGTCCTGTGAAGAAGTCCTTTTGACATGGAATGCAGAGGGGTTTAAGGCTGCAGGTAGTGCAATATCTGTTAAGAAGTCACTCCTTGCTTCTGCACTTAAATGGAGTTGAGGGCTACAGTCATTGAAATGTTCCAAGCAGTCTTGGCAACAGCAATAACATCAAAAAACAGTGCCTCACTGTTCCTTATTTGTGGTTGCCACAGGTTGTCTTGCTTCAATGCAATAACTTGGAATACTCTGGATGTTTTATGCCCCTCATGCACGTGAATCAGGACATGTACGCTCATGGAAAGAATGCGCTCGAGATTGCAGTTATGATTGTGCCACAACTCTGCATAGAGCTGTTAAAGTCAAACCTTTCTTAATGGCTGATTTTCCACTTGTGTGATGTCAGTGGTGTTGCTGTGAGTGCCTATTTTGGTAAACAGCACAGTAAGAGAGCTCCTGACTCCTCTCAAGGTTTTACAGTTCAATTCTGCACAGGATTCCGTGCTGAAGGGAAAGCAGCAAACAAGTCAAACAGGATGCAGACATGCTGAGGAGAGTACATGCAGTGTGCTCAGCGTGCTCATTTCTATCCATATTTCAGTAATATTTTCCTTACAGTGATTTAAAAGCAGATTAAAGTGGAATATCATAGTCTTGTCTCAGCCAACCAGGGCAGTTAGAGGGAGGCTGGAAGCACTGATTGGCAGGGGAAGCAACACTACCGTTATTTGCCATGGCTCACTTGAGGGGTTCTGCCAGAGCTGTGGGCACGGCCCCACAGCCCTTCTCCACCCATCGCTCACTATCACAATGCAAAGGTCGGGCAGAACAGTTCAGGAAAAAGGCAGTCCAAACATCACGAATGGTGCCATAGTCTTTGCTCTTGCTCTGTTTCTAATAGTGAGGCTTTCATTTTGTCCTAATATTTTCTGCATTCACAATTAGCATTTTTTCTTTCCTTCGCTCCCCATGGGACAATTACACGAGGAAACTTACTTGAATAAAAACAACAACAAAATATCTTTTGGAACCACACTGAGAATTAGGTGAAAATAATTTACACTGATTTGCATCTAAGAAAGGGGCATGACCCTGACATTAAGACTCCAACAAGGTAGAGTGGCCATCAGTGAAGTTTTATTTTAATTTTCCTGAAAAGTTAACTCTCCATACAGTAAAAATGATGAGGGATCTGTCCAAGAGGATCAAAAATACCATGTATAATGTCATAAAAATATTGTGTTTAAAAAATGCATTTTTTAGACCACACTTAAGTAGTCAAATGCAATGAGTTGCATTTTTATACAGTTCACCCTCAGGATCTCTGCTCAGTACATTGTAGACACAGACATTGATCTGAGCCCTCTACAGTCCACCCAGAACTTGTATTTCAGAGGACTTTGGACTGAGGCTGAATGGCTGAGGACTGGGACCATTACACTGTACCAATAGGATAAAATAGGATAAAAACATTCCAGTCAGGAACCGTTTTTGGCTACCTTAAGCTTATCACTTATGCTCCATTTGACAAAGGGGGTGGTGAGTCTTACTAGTTGGTTTACACATCAGTGAACCTTAATGACAGTGTCAGTTGTAGCTGTTGTGTTCCTGTGGGGATAGCTCCATGCACTCATTGCTTCATATACTCCATACACTCAGGCAAGCTGGCCATGACATGGACATCCCAAACAAAGGAGCTGAGGCCAAGGTGGGAACAGCACTGATTTGGGGGCCAAGTAAGAGGGCCATACATTGCACGAGATTTAGCCAAGTAAAATAATCACATACTAAAAGCTCAATTGTGGTTTTACAGAAAGTCACAAGGAAAGAGCAGTGCTGTTACTCTGCAAGCAGACAAAGAAATTGTGCTTGTATGAGCCATGCGAGGCATGTATGTGCAATAGGAAGAAGAATTATTTTGCTGGCCCGAAGTAATTTCACATCTCAGTCCTGCATGTTTCATGTAGCAGAGGCTAGAATCAGAGGCGTCATATGGACTGCACCTCGTTTTCCCCTAACAGAGCTCCTTGTTGGTAAAGTCCTTCTGAAGTAGGCCTTGGGTGGGTCAGTAGGATGTTTGGTGAGCTGAATCTGTGCATGAACCACTGTGAAGTATTAGCACTGACAAATACATGCACAGTAAGTATAGATACATTATTGTTAAGGCTGTTTCTTAACCTAAAGAATGATAACTTAAAGTAGGTAATAGCAGAAGCAGCATTGTGCACTGTGGTAGGCTTTCAAAATATAAGATGCTGTAAATCTGCCAACCACTTTACTGTAAAAAATACAGTGTGAACAATGGAGAGGAAAGCTTACTGAACGCCGATTCAACAACTAATGGCCTATTTTAAAGACGCAGTTCATACCTATACTTTCCCAGAGGAGACACAAAGTATCACTCAGGATACTTGAGATGTTTGAGTAGATATAACAAGCATTCACTGGTTGAGTTAAGACAACAAAAATGACAGAGCCAAGGATTCTTGCAATAATTTGAAGGGATTTTCTCTATTCTCTAATGTAAATGATATTCAGAACACATAACTACCTTTGTTCTGTTTTAGGATCCTCTTTGTATTGTTTTGGTTTTCCATATAGTATTTCCATGCCCTACGTTCAAAATATTTGTTGAAATTTAGCATCTATGTACAATTCTAGCTAGATTGATGGCTCGGTATTAAAAATGAGTTCCTTTCCTTTGAACTCAGACTGAGTTTAATTTGCATTCATTCCATGAATGTGTTGGCTTAGTGTGTAGTGAGGTAAAACAAGAAGGCTCAAAGCAAAGCTCTTTCTAAGAGAACCCTGGAGAGATGATAATATGCTAGGAAAGAAGAGGAAAGGATACAGAAAAAAAGCAATTTAAAGAACCAACGCCATTTTAAAGGAAAGCTCCCCCAGTCAACGGACTGGTTAATACTCCAGTAAGTGTGATAGGGAAATATACCCCTACAGAAAGTCTGTCTTGGCTATGTGGAAAACTGCTATGCCAGCATCGTGCTTCAGAGCCTTGCCTAACAGAGGGATATTGCAAAACTTCACCTCACAGTGGACAAGAACTAAAGATGTGTTTGGCCCTTTTGCAATTTTAAAGTGCTCTGTGATGAAAGACATGCTCATTTTTACTTCGGGTGAATAAACATATCAATGTCATGATTAATTCAATACAAAGTTTAGTTGGTCGCTTTTGTAATAGTGGGATGATGGTCATATTTTAGAAAACAGTAAAATTCACAGGAAATTGTTTTTCCCTGGAAATTATGAATGTTCAGGACTAGAAAAACAAGTGTAATATTACATTAATTGTTATGCATCTTAGGCAAATGAAGGTTAGTGAAATAAAAAATCTGTTACATTAGCAGAAGAATATATCAAACTTACAACATCTTTTTATTAATGAAAAACAATTACAATCCAATAATTAGATTTTTGGAGTGTGTTTGATATTTCCCAGTAAAAAACTACATTAATATTTCCTTAGAGAGATGAAGAAATGGGAACATCTCATTTAATCACAAAGCCACAGGAATTTGACCAATCAGAAATTGACCATTTCCTCATCATTTTAAAACCTTAGCCATAAGTTTAATGCATAAAGAATATTCTATTCTTAGAGAGCAAAATTTCATTAAAAGTATGCCTATAAAGTCAGTGAATTCCCGTATTTTATCTTTAAATATTTGTATCTTGCTCACATTTTTCCAGAGAAGACACAAGTTATGTAGCACATTTTATTTTTTTAATTTGCTATCTGGTCTGTTTTGCACATTCCAGATTTTCAGCAGTATATTAATTTACACTAGGAAAAAAAAAAAAAAAAGAATCATGTAGACAGAGGAGAGAGGAAGTGATTCATTGCCCTAGAAAAGGTCTGCTGTAAACAATGGTAGATTTTTTTTCTGTATTATTATAACAGCTTTGAAATGTGTCACATTATAGAATTACTTAATGATTGTTTTCATCTTTATCAGTACTAAGCTTTTAGTGTGCTTGACTTCAGTAAAACCTCTGATTATTGTTTTATGAAAAAAAAAAATTAAGCTGTACAGTCAAAAAATACCTAGAACATAGGTACACAGTCCAACAAAAACAACTTTTAAGAAAAGGAGACTTATCCTCTCTGTGAAATGCCCAGTTTGGTTTCATGGAGGAAGCTGTGAGGATGTGGAGTTTTTCGTATTGCTGAGGAGGTACTCCAAATGTGACAGCTGAGTAATGAGCAAGAATTGCAAATGGGAACTGCTCCTATTAACTTCAAAAGGAGTTTAGTAAAATTGAAGCTCATATTATTTTTATTACATATTTACAAAGAAAGTAGCTTACTGCCCGCAGCACACTGCTGTTCTAGCTATTAGTTTCACTTTTGTCATGTTTGAACTATCTTAAAAACATTTTTGCTACCCACAGCACCCTCTGAATGGAATGGGAAGCAGGACAGCATTCTTGTAACAGTGTTTTAATTCTTTTTTTGTTTTTAATTTAAATTTAAATTTAAAAAAAATGATTAAAAATGCAGTAAATTCATTTTTGTTTCCTCCATGCTGAGACTATGAGCTAGCATGTGGATGATGATGTGGAAGAGTCCTTCTGGAGAGCTGGCTATACAGCAGGAGCTGCTGCAGAAGGGGGCTGCGCATCTCCAGGGTGCTGAGACTGGAGCAGAAGACCATTTATAGCCAGCACATGTAAAAGGCTTTAGTGTAGGATTCCTTTTGGGGAAGTTAAGTGGGTTTGGGTATTAATATATGTATGAATTACGCGATCTGATTTCTTAATGTTGCCTTCGTGATCCAAAAGATGCATTCTAGTTCTGTGCCCCAACATAACGCTGCATCTTATCCAGAAATTATAACAACTTTAATGGGGAAATACTGTAGTTAGAAAGAGTAAATGTACTTTAAAAGCCCAAGTAAGAATCTTTATAGCCACTTCCTACCCCTTCACGTTTCCTTCTATGTCCTTTAGAGAGGTCACTGAAATTTAAGAGTGAAGGTTACATTCAGTATATTAGCAATTCTTAATTTCTCTCCTAATCTGTAGAAATCCCATATATCAAATCAAGAAGCTAATTGCTAATTAAAGACACGATTCCAATTACAATGAGTTTTTGTGGGGAAAGTGACTCAAAAATTGCATAATGAGACTCCACTATCTCTCAGGGGGTTCAGAACAAAAGTAGCTAGTCTATCAGGAAAAGATAAACTTCCTCCTGTGAAGTACAGCTCTGCAGAACAGGTCTGGGATATAAAAAAGAAGCTTTAAAGCTTGTACGTACATTTGTTTTTTGCAGAATGACACAGCAAGCAGCTCAGTTCCCCAGGTTACATCATGTCAACTTGAGCAGCAAGATAATGAGTCAGGTCTTTCCTGCCAGTCTCAATAATAAACCTCAGGGGTTTATTACCCTCATAGGTGCTTCTCTGTGAGCATGTGCAGAGCTGGATCAGGTAGCCTGTTGCCTCCACACCACTACAGGGTGCTTTGACCTTATATCACAGGGTCACTGTCAGATCAGGTCAGCACTGGTTATGTGGCCCTTCTCCAACAAGGCACGTCCCTCTATGCCTTAAGACAGCCATGGTTATAGAGATAAGAAAAAAACACTCATGCAACTAATGCATGATTTCTAGCTGTTTGGGCAGGATTCATTTTGAGATTAAGACATAGATTTAGGTGTCTGTATGTGGTTGTCTTAATGTGGGTGAAGCATCAGATCTTTTATTATGGTCAGTGGTGATCTTGTCAATATTGAGTCTAATGTAAGATTTGATTTAGCTGTTTTGTTTACATAGTCAGGTAAACCACCTGAGCTGTCACACAAAATGTATGCTCCCTTCAAATGAAGGTTTGATATTTTGCAAATTTGTATTTTCATGTATACAAGGAATATTCAAGTCCATATTAGACATCAATATTGCATTTTAGTTCCTGCCCTAAAGTTCAGGTTTGCAGGTGGCTTAGGATTCACAGGTACAGCTGGTTAGTGAGCCTACCAGGGGAGGTGCCCCGCTAGACCTTCTCTTCACAAACAGAGAAGGACTGGTGGAGGACGTGATCGTCGGGAGCTGTCTCGGGCAGAGTGACCACGCAATGGTGGAGTTCACTATTCTTGGCGAGGCCAGGAAGGGGACCAGTAAAACCGCTGTATTGGACTTTCAGAGGGCTGACTTTGAACTGCTCAGGACACTGGTTGGTGGAGTCCCTTGGGAGGCGGTTCTGAAGGGCAGAGGGGTCCAGGAAGGCTGGGCGATCTTCAAGAGGGAAGTCTTCATGGCGCAGGAACGGTCTGTACCCACGTGCCCAAAGACGAGCTGGCGGGGAAGAAGACCGGCCTGGCTCAACAGAGAATTGTGGCTTGATCTTAGGAGGAAAAAGAGGGTTTATAAGCTTTGGAAAAGTGGGCAGGCCACTAAGGAGGACTTTAAAGAAGTAGCGAGGCTGTGCAGGGACAAAATTAGGAAGGCCAAAGCTCATCTGGAGCTCAATCTGGCTACTGCCGTTAAAGATAACAAAAAATGTTTCTATAAATACATCAACACAAAAAGGAGGACTAAGGAGAATCTCCATCCTTTACTGGGTGCGGGGGGAAACTTAGTTACAAGAGATGAGGAAAAGGCGGAGGTGCTCAATGCCTTCTTTGCCTCAGTCTTTAGCGGCAATACCGGATGTTCTCTGGATACCCAGTACCCTGAGCTGGTGGAAGGGGATGGGGAACAGGATGTGGCCCTCATTATCCATGAAGAACTGGTTGGTGACCTGCTACGGCACTTAGATGTGCACAAGTCGATGGGGCCGGATGGGATCCACCCAAGGGTACTGAGGGAACTGGCAGAGGAGCTGGCCAAGCCACTGTCCATCATTTATCAGCAGTCCTGGCTATCGGGGGAGGTCCCAATCGACTGGCGGCTAGCAAACGTGACGCCCATCTACAAGAAGGGCCGGAGGGCAGACCCGGGAAACTACAGGCCTGTCAGTTTGACCTCAGTGCCAGGAAAGCTCATGGAGCAGATCCTCCTGAGAGTCATCATGCAGCACTTGAAGGGGAAGCAGGCGATCAGGCCCAGTCAGCATGGGTTTATGAAAGGCAGGTCATGCCTGACGAACCTGATCTCCTTCTATGACAGAGTGACGCGCTGGGTGGATGAGGGAAAGGCTGTGGATGTGGTCTACCTTGACTTCAGCAAGGCTTTTGACACTGTTTCCCACAGCATTCTCCTCAAGAAACTGGCTGCTCTTGGCTTGGACTGGCGCACGCTTCGTTGGGTTAGAAACTAGCTGGATAGCCGGGCCCAAAGAGTCGTGGTGAATGGAGCCAAGTCCAGTTGGAGGCCAGTCACTAGTGGCGTCCCCCAGGGCTCGGTGCTGGGGCCGGTCCTCTTTAATATCTTCATCGATGATCTGGACGAGGGCATCGAGTGCACCCTCAGTAAGTTCGCAGATGACACCAAGTTAGGTGCGTGTGTCGATCTGCTTGAGGGTAGGAAAGCTCTGCAGGAGGATCTGGATAGGCTGCACCGATGGGCTGAGGTCAACTGCATGAAGTTTAACAAGGCCAAGTGCCGGGTCCTGCACCTGGGGCGCAATAACCCCAAGCAGAGCTACAGACTGGGAGAGGAATGGTTGGAAAGCTGCCAGGCAGAGAAGGACCTGGGAGTGATGGTTGATAGTCGGCTGAATATGAGCCAGCAGTGTGCTCAGGTGGCCAAGAAGGCCAACGGCATCCTGGCTTGTATTAGGAACAGCGTGACCAGCAGGGCTAGGGAGGTGATCGTCCCCCTGTACTCAGCTCTGGTGAGGCCGCACCTCGGGTACTGTGTTCAGTTTTGGGCCCCTCGCTACAAGAAGGACATCGAGGTGCTTGAGCGGGTGCAGAGAAGGGCGACGAAGCTGGTGAGGGGCCTGGAGAACAAGTCCTACGAGGAGCAGCTGAGGGAGCTGGGCTTGTTCAGCCTGGAGAAGAGGAGGCTCAGGGGTGACCTTATCGCTCTTTTTAGGTACCTCAAGGGAGGCTGTAGCGAGGTGGGGGTTGGCCTGTTCTCCCACGTGCCTGGTGACAGGACGAGGGGGAATGGGTTTAAGTTGAGCCAGGGGAGTTTTAGGTTAGATGTTAGGAAGAACTTCTTCACTGAAAGGGTTGTGAGGCACTGGAACAGGCTGCCCAGGGAAGTGGTGGAGTCACCATCCCTGGAAGTCTTCAAAAGACGTTTAGATGTAGAGCTTAGGGATATGCTTTAGTGGAGGGCTGTTAGCGTTAGGTTGGAGGTTGGACTCGATGACCTTGAGGTCTCTTCCAACCTAGGAAATTCTGTGATTCTGTAATATGTACTCTGCTTACCTTCAGTAGTACTTTACGCAACACCCCTTATTGATATGTGCATGTAATTATCCAGACTTACTAATCTTCTCCTGTTTGTTTCAAAATAAGTTGTGCTTTCTCGTAGTCTTTATTGGTATTTTACATCACAAATAAACTTGCAGTAGGTTGGAGCTACTGGGAACATTTCACTCAGTAATGGCTACGTCCAGTGCATTTTACTTCATATTAGTATTGATTCCATTCTTCGCGCAAGGTTAGTAATATGAAATTAATTAGTTTTCCTGTCAGCACTCACTAATCCAGTTCTGGTATTGATGGATTTCTGTGTGTCTGCTCTATGACTTATTTGACTAATTTTTGCTATTAGGAATAGAAATACAGCATGTGTGGTGGGGGTGAATTGGCTGGATACTAGGCAGAGGTTAGCGAGTAGCTGGATATCTGTAGCAGAGTCCAGGTGGGAAGAAGGGAAGCAGGTGGGGCTCCTCCTTGAGTGGCTCTCACCTGAGGGCTTTTTCCCCTTTCCCCCTTAAGCTGCAGCTCCCCCCATTATCTGGTATGCAGACAGGTAGAAAATTAATCTCATTTCAAACAACGTTACCCTTTCCTTAAAGGCTATACAAGGTGAATTAAATTCTTTTGTTTATCACAGGGCCTAAAAAATAATATATGATTAGTGAAAATTAAAAATGGTTATTTTATTTGTTCTTGTTATTTACAAAATTAGGTTAGACACTGAGTGGTTTTAAGTACTTTTAGCACTGAACAACTTTGAAAATCCCACTTAAATTCCCTTTTTGTTTTGATGATTTGTACCTTGTCCCTCATTTCTTTCCACTCATGTTCTTTCCTCATACTCTTTATCATTCGCCACTTGGTTTCCTCTCCTGTTTCAGTTCTTTTTTTTGAATAGTCATTTCAGAATCATTTCTGTCTGATAAGGCAGTTCATATTTAAATATACTTAAACACTAAAAGTCTTCTGGTGATTGACTGCCCACCCAATGTCAACATCAGTTTAAATGCTGCTGAATGAAAGGCAGAAAAATGTGTTTCTGACGAATTCTGAGGACTTTGAAATATTTCATTTTAGATCAGAATTAACTCTAAATTCTTAAAAAAAAATCCAGTTAAAACTAAACTCTGCTTTAAAATGATTCAGCAAAATCATCTTGACTTTTTGATGGACTCTCTGATGTTTGGAAATACATAATGAAAGCATCAAAACCAGATATAATGCCACATTGAAGAGCACTGCATTTCCTTCAGGATATGTTATAAACCAGTATTTCGATACAGGTGTTTTTTTCTGTGGTATCCTTTGTCTCCTAAATTAAATGTGGTAAAATTGAAATGGATACATAATGATTTTTTTTTTCATTTATTTGACAGTTCATTTAGTAAGTTTTATAGATTTCTATTACAGAGAATTCAATACAATTTTTCGTTTGATGAAAATAGTTTCTGTGGCATTTTGGACTGTTCCTTTTGCTCTAAATTTTGGGACCTTCATATCTTCATTTACAGTGCCACGTGGCCGTATTTACTCTGTACACAACACACAGCTTTGATATTAGTCAGTTTATACCCAGGACCCTTACTTTTCTTGCTGTGCTTAACTAGATGTCAGTCTGTGTCTAAAACTAGTGAGGTTTTGTTTCACACACAGAGCACCTGAACTATACACAAGGTTTTGACAGAAAATCTGAAATTTTAGGAGGTGCAATGAGGGAACAAATGTTTTCATTTCCTCACGGGGGCGCTCTTACCAGGGACAGTTTTGGTTCTGTAAAATGTAAATTCATATGTTTATTTTATTGTGGTGTCTTTCAGAAGAGCTGTACTCTAAAGTACTCACTAAGTTTGATGACTGGAACAGGGAAATTTGAGTGTTGGGACTTGTCCTTGGCAATATCTTTTTTATACTCTATATAAAAGAGTGAAGGCTGTCACTCTTTATTAAAAACAGTGCTCAAGTATCATTGCCTGCTGAAGAATACCACAGTAAGAAGAGACACCAAGCCAGGAGGGCTGTTTGCATATGGGCAGCAACGGGGGAAATGCTTCACCCGTTGGGTTAAGAAGGGAGGAGGGTTCTCAATGTCAGGTTGGGATGCAGGAGCCGTCCCAGGGGCTAGCTGCAGTGGCACAGCTGTCAGGAACCACAGGATCAGAGGAAAATGCTTCCTGAAGCCTGCATACTCAAAGGCAACTCAGATGTTTCTCCTGTGCCCTTTCTGCTTCACACCTGTGGGGAGCTCAGCAAAGCAGGCAACATGTCAGCCCTGACATTAAAATGAGCTATGTGTGAGCAGCCAGAGGGGATGGATTTGATTCAAAACCAGCTACAGCATAATGTACTTTAGCCAGTATAAAATCTGGTAATGCTATACTTAGGCCCACAACTAAAGGAGAATTGAGGGTCTATTAACTTTGACTTTCTTGTCCAGCTTTCTTTTTGGCAGATTGCAGACAGCAGCTAGAACCATATATGGCCTTAGAAATAAAAATTAGGTCACAAATGGTCTTCTGTCCAAACCCTTTATTTTTGTACTTACGAAACTTTAAAATGCAACTAATAATCAGCTTATGATACATAATTGTATATATTATGGAGTTGCATAATGATATGTACATATTAATACATTTTGATCATTTTCTGCGTGTTCTTCATTGATGGTATATTGAAAGAGCCAATAGAATCCTTCTGATTTCTTTCTCAAGTCAATTTCTAAGTGTTAGGATCCTTGCCAATGTGTGTATGTTTTACTGACCTTTCCTTAATTGGCCTGGCATTTCCATTACATCATCTGAAAATTGCCATTAGTTTATTTGCTGAGTTGCCAACACTTGTATTATGTTTGCCACCTACAGAGAACTGCAGTATTACTTGCTGATAATATCACACGTTATTCTTGGCTGTACTTTAGCTGAAAGAGCAGAGGGGGGCTGTGTGTCTTTTCCCTAGCTT
The DNA here is from genome assembly GCF_964211825.1 of Aythya ferina. Taxonomy (NCBI): domain Eukaryota; kingdom Metazoa; phylum Chordata; class Aves; order Anseriformes; family Anatidae; genus Aythya; species Aythya ferina. Next base: position 27,041,572 of record NC_140298.1, read on the forward strand.
CACTGTTCTGTTTTTTTCTTGATAAAATCATTTCACTGGGATACAGTATCCCTTTCCATCCAGCAGTCCAGTTGGAAAGACTCATCTTTGAACTTAAAAGATTTTTCAGTTCAGAATACAGTAATAGCAACTCTGAATACCATACATGTAAACTGATAGATGCTGCACTGCATGAATAAAAAAAAAAAAATAATCTGAAACATTTTCACTGATTATTTTCATGATATTTGTGGATTTTAAAAATATCTCAAGCATTATGTTAGTTGAACTGTCACACGGTAAAGTAATGCAAAACTATTAAATAAGCGGTTGGCTGAAAACCTGTTTGCTGACTTGGAAAAAATGTATTTTTCAAAAATTAAAATTCTTCTTAAAATTGAAATTTCCATAACACCAGGAAAATGTTGAAGTCTAATTAAATATGATGGTAGAATAGAGCTTTTTGGGTGAAGATGACAGATCCATTCTCATTGTGACCATATTCAGATCGTTTTTCCTCAGCTGTATACACTTACATTTTTAAGAAATTTAGATATTACATTTATACGTGTGTTTTTTTTTTTTCCTCTTACTATATATATATTTGCTTTAAATTTCAAATTATTTGCTATCTATTTGCACTTCTGTTTTGTATCTGCATTTTGTGAAATGGTGGTGTACTAAATCATGTTTTATACCATCCAGAGTGGGTTTTTGCAAAGTTTCTGGAAGACTTTAGTAATCAAAACCACAGAAACTCAGGACTACTGACCTGTGGTATTTAGCTCCAATTTAAATATTTGTTTAAATAGAGTCACTGAAATACTTTCTGGCTTGCAGCTACCAAGTTGATAGTTTTTTTATTTTCTGTCCATGTCCATCAGGCATGCATAATGGGTGGAGAGTACTGATAATCATTGACTAAGGGCTTTCTAGCCTTTATCAAATCGTTTTGTAATACCAGTTCCACCACCTTACTCTTTCATTTACATATTCTTTTTTTTTTTTTTTTTCCTTTTTTTTCATTGGTACCTTCCAGTCAGGATCTTTCTTTTCATATGATACCCTTTCTAAAATTAAAGATACGAAGTCTATGTAAAATTTGAAATTAAAGGCATGATATGTATATTTACAATCAGGGAAGTTAATACATTATGCTTTTGTTGCAAGGATACAGCAATAATGTGGCATGTCAATTGCTCCTTTGGAAGAGATGATGCTAGTTGCCTAGTCCTTGAAATTGCCCTAAAAACATCCAAAAAGGTCACACTGGGTCACACTGAATGGGCCTCAAACACTTAAGGGCCTCAAACATATATATATATATATAAAAAAAAAAAAAAAAAAAGATATATGCATTGATATGGGAAAAACTGAAAGCTGACATTTCACTATGGAGCTGTTGGAGGCAAGCATGACTGAATGGAGATGGTTTTGAGCACAGATTATGTTTTTCTATTTCTGTATGACTTAGGACCTTTTTCTAGTTATGCACGTGGACCTATTTGCCCTACCTGGTTTACAAAATACGGAACGAAAGAAAGGTGCTTGTTCCAAATTTGGGAATTAACAGTGAAACAAATAAAAAAAAAGCAAAGCTGATGTGAGTTTGCAAAGATGTGATATGACTTATTTGTATGCCGACTTTGGATGTTACAGAAGTACTGGTGAGTCTACACCTAAAACTTGGCTCTGAATGGTTGGGTACTCCAAATGCTGGCAACACAGGTATTCAGCAGTTGTGGGATGTAAGAACAAAAAGGCAAAAGAATTAATTTAAATACTCCAAATGGATGTGGCTACATGTGGTGAGATAGTTGAAAAGGATTTGAATTTGACAGGGAAAGGAACTTTGGTAGCTATGAGATCTCTAAGCTGTTTAATAGTCCACTTACGCAAATATTAGGAACTTTATCAAAAAACTTTTAAATCAAAGTAAAAATATGTGTTAGAAGAACAATTTTATATAAACAGAGTAGACATTAGATGATTGTCAGGTAATTTTACATCCTCAATTAACTGCTAAGTAATCAGAATATAATTTTCCTTACGAGAGCTCCTGACCTGTGTCTAGAGGTGCTAAGACAGACCATTTAGTCCTGATGAGTGAAAATATAGGAGATTTAATTCCAAGTCATGAGAAGGGTCCAGAGCCCAGCTCTCCCTATGCTTGATGCAGCACAAAAACACTGTTCAAAAGCAAGCTGCACCACTGTTATCTTGGCACGCCTGATAAAACCTGATAAAACCGTGGTGTTTTAGGAAAGATACAGGCACTCATTTATCCATATAAATGCATTGTTGGGTCTTCATAACTGTCTGGATGTAACATCCAAGAAAGCTTTCATCTCAAAGAGGGCATTTACAGGTATTTTTAAGATTGGGCAAAAAGAGAGCTGACTCACTAATAACCTCTTGTTCACTGTCCAGACTTACAACATTTTAATTTTCTTGTGACTGTTATATTCAATCTTCACTTATTCTGATACAAGCTAATGGAGAGTTAGACTGTTTTCTTTTACTGAAAAAAGAAAAAAAAAAGGGATAAAGAGCAATATAGTCATTACAGGTGCCATTGTTCCTTAGAAGTAGACACTTAGTGCTAATATATTTAATATAGCACCTGAAGGAATACTCTTATAATGACTCTCTGTACTTGTTTTCATTGCCAAGGCAAGTTTTCCTAGTTCATGTTAAACAAGGGAGACAGCTTTTCCACTTGAGCAGATTTTTTATTTTTTTCTCTGTTCTTTGTACATAAACTTATACTGACAGCTCCACATTTGATCCATCACACTCAGTAACTGTTCTCAAGCTGCTAAGCATTTTTTTATATTTATGTCCCTCTGATTTTAAAATAAAGATTTTTAAAGACTTTGGGTTTACTAATGTTTTCAGATCACTTTTCAAAAAATCTCTGTACACTGAAATACAGTAGATCCAAAGCAAAGTATTATACTTGACTACTGTTTTCTTCCCTGAAGTTATGTCTGTACCTCAGCATAATACCAAGTAATACAAAAATAAAATGAGCCCTGCTATCATACATGAGTCCGATTTTAAATTACTGTGAAATATGAATTGATGCTAAATGCTGGCTAGGATAGGATAGGACAGGACAGGACAGGATAAGATAGTTCATTTGGAAGGGATGTCCAGAGATCATATAGTGCCCTATTAAATGAGGACATCATCCAAATACCTCTTGAAACACTGATATTATCATATATACTGATTATATATTATATATACTGATTATGCATTACAATATATACTTCTGTCACGATACATTTAACTCTGCAGTGATGATACAATAATGTTGGCATCACTTAGTGCCTATAGTTTCTCAAGGTACTTAGTCTGGCCTCAGTAATGAACAGGTAGGCCAGTCACTTGCAGTTAAGTACTAGGTTTGTTTTTCTTTTGTCTCTTCAATGGTTTTTCTTAGCATATTGGAAAACCTTTAAGGACAGAACGGAATTTGCAAGTACCCAGGGCAACTAAAAATTGTTTGGTGTTAGTGGAATTTCTAGTTTTGCTTTGTACATAGATATGGCGTAGGTATTAAACTGTATCTACACATATGTATATGTGTATGCAGTTTTGTGTCCTCCTCTTCCAAGCCTTTGAAACTTCTGCCCAATTCAGTTCAAGTTTGATAGAGAAAAGACCTCAAAAGTACGAAGCTCCTACAGGTTCATGAAAATTAGTGTCTGGATAAAAGAGAGACCAGCTAAACACCATAAAACACCAGCTATGTTGGTGTAGAGGGAAAATACTACCCTAAATTTTGATAACTTATTAAAAGCAAGAGAATCTCATCCAAAGACACAGATCAATCCCGTAAAAGCTTAATTCATTTCACTTGTTATATATATAAATATATATGTTTTCCTTATCCTGCTAATACAATATACTGCATGTTGTTCATTTGGGTAGGGTATAACTACAAAAAGAAGGGGGAGCAGAGTGAGAGGTTCCAGTCTCTTCTCCCTAGTCACCAGTGACAGGATGTGCAGGAATGGCACAAAGCTGTGTCAAGGGAGGTTTAGACTGGATGTTTGGAATAATTTCTTTACTATGAGGGTGGTCAAACACCAGAACAGGCTTCTTAGACAGGTGGCTAATGCCCTATGCCTATCAGTGTTCACGAGGCATTTGGATAATGCCCTCAATAATATGCCTTAACTTTTGCTGAGTCCTGAAGAAGTCAGGCAGTTGGACTCGATGATCTTTGAAGTTGGAAGGGACCTTCAAGAAAGACCTCTTACTCTATTCTATTCTATACTATTCTAAATATTCTATGCAAAATATTCTATAATATTCTATAATAGTCAGCCTAGGCATAACTAGAAAACAAATCCAAGGACCTTATTTTTTCTGAAATTATTTTCCATCCCAGAGTGTTGGTTGCACTTATTAAGTGTGAAATCCAGAAATTAGAAGAATTATAGAAATGATGTGATGCTTCAGTTTGTCTCAATTAAAGCACTGTCACTCAGGCTTTGGTCTCAGGCCTCCATCTTTGCTTAGTGTGGTATAGCTGCAATGTAGAGCAGTGGTGCAATAAGCCAATTTCCTTACCCTCAATGCAAGGGCCCTTATGTCCATTGGACATCTGTTATTAGTTCAGCTAAATCAGCTGGTCCTGATTTCCATTTATATTCTTTATAGGCCATCCATCCACATGTCTCTGCCACAATGCAGATGAAGGCTGGTGGTGAGGTCCCCTCTAAAGACAAATCTTCCACTGTCTGTATCCAGTCATTCCTAAAACAAAAATGTGGGCTCCAGAAGCAGGCAATTTTGCATCTCAATCCTAATCAAAACGTGCTTCTTTTATGGTCCAGCTTTCTCAATATAGTGTCACCTTTTTCTATCTCAAAAGCTCTTAGCTTATATAATTGAGGCATTAATTTGAGCATTTAAGTTCTGTTTGTTCTGATAAGTCCTATGCAAAAATGCAAAATGAAATTCAATATTTTGAATTAAAAATGAAATTGAAAGCCTAATGATTTACATTGAAGACTCAGCAGTAATTGGCAGAAGGGATTTTAGTATTGACAAACATGTAGAAAGCAAAAAGTACTCTGTTCCAGAAAGTCATTGAGAAGTCCTGTGTTAGTTTACCTTGCAGTGTTAAGTCAGTTAGAGACACAGGCAGCAGTAACTCTGACTTCTTCCAGGAGAGACTTCACCTGGAAAGGTTTCTTTTTGTTTACTTTACCTGGGCTTGAGAACAGGGATCATCAAATTGTACCTCAGAAACTCTTTCTGCCCCACTGGTGCTCCACTTCTTATGTAGTTCCAGTTATTTGGAGAGCAGGGGTGAGAGATGCACACTATCCACTGGCCAAGAGCAATTGAGGGCTGACAGGGCATGAGGTTCACCTGTAACACCTCATAGACTTCAGATCTCATCCTAACAATGTGTCCTACCCACCTCTTTCCTTCTTTTAGTATCCATTAGAAAGCCAAGCTCTCATGTGGTAACAGAGACAGCAACTAACACTTGGACTCACTTTTGAATATAGAGATCAAATGTCCTACCTATTCTGTCTTGTATTCCCAGAAGAATTTGTGGGCAAATGTTACTAGGTACTATGAGAAATTCTAGTATTAAGATTTTTGGCTTTCATACAAGAAGGACGTATAAATAAAAACTGGAATTTAATTATTTTATGGCCTGGAAGAAGTGTATTCTAATTGTAGCATAGACTTTCAGTAAGTAATAAAATATATAGAACATACAGAAATGAAGTATAGATACACCATAGCATGCATACATTATAACATATCATATGCATTATTTCATCTGAATGAGAGTTTGATTAAAATGAAATACTGTATGTTGGAAACAAATAGTTTTGGAATGTTTTCAATGATGTAATCAAAGAATTATGTTCCAGCAAAACATTGCAAGTCTGATACAACATTTTTTAATGAAAAAGACTTCCATTAATTATTTTTTTCTCTAACCAGCTCTGGCTATTAAGCCTTGTTACTTGTAGGGGTAACATTTGTTTCACATATTTCATATTGACTTCCAGGAGATCCAATACAGAGAGATAACTTCAATTAACGTGTGACGCCTCCACTGTGATCTGGATACTGTAATGTTTGTCTCTGCCTTGCGGGTATTGCACTTGAAAAAAAAAAAAAAAAGGTGTACTTGAAAAAAAAAAGGGGGGGGGGCAATGTAGAAGCTCTTTAGCTAATTCAGAAAGGACATGGTGGTAGAAAGTCCTCTGAAAAAGAGTAGCAATTTTTTCTCTTGTGTGCCAAACCCAAGCTTAGGTCACCAGGTGTATTTCTCATTTTTTTATTTTTTTTATTATGACAAGGGTAGGATTGGGGGGGGGGGATGTCCACAATAAAATTGTAATTTTACATATTGATTATTCAGATTCACTCATGAAATTATTTTGTGTGCAAGGTAACAGTATTACTGGCTTCATTTTGAAAGCAATTCTTTACTGTCTGTATTTTAATTTAATATTAGTTGATATGTGTTGAATTAGCAGAGGTAGGGTGAAGGTTAGGCTCACCCAACGGATTTTTAGCTATTTCCCTTGCCAATTTCTAGCAAAGACTAGCAGGCATTTTTGATACTTCACAGCAATGAAAATATTTTCCAGTTCTAATTTTCAGAAAGAAACGCTCTTTAAACAAGCCGCAGCATTTATAAAAGGGCTGTCCCAGGAGCTATTGATTATTCATCTAAAAAAAAGAGATGGCCTTTTCTCAACTCTTTTTCTTTACCATATTATAGTTTAGTGTCAGTATTTGCAACATTTTTTTGCATTTCTGTGATAACTGTCATGAAAAGATCTTGAAAAGCATCCCAGGCTGTTGCATTTCTCACTTTGTCTGTGAGCTTGTACACACACACCAAAATTTGCTCTGTGACTGGTATCCTGCCCTAATGTTGTGTGCCAGATGCTGCACTGAGAGGGAATGATAGACCTTATTCCTCCAGAGTGAAGCCACAGGTCTCTTCAGTCTTTTTGATTTTTCTGCAATTCTACTTTTGTTTAGGCTATGTCATCCCTGACTAGAAATTCTCCAATGTCTCAAATGGTTAAATGCCATTAAAAGGATTTACAGCTTTAAACAACACTCTTACCATGTGACTAGGAACTAATTCAGTTCCAAGCTACTGAGGTTTCAAAACATTTTTCAAGTGTGACATGGGAAGACTTTGAATATCATAAGACCTTTCTCATTTCCCAAGATGGTCCCATTTTACAAATGGTTAGATTCATCTTGTTTTACTTTGAGAGGAAAAGGTCCTAGCTGCAGCTTTATTTTAATGCAGTTTCACAGACCTTTTGTAAGGCTGAAATTCTGGAGATTAAGATGACTCTAAGGAAGGAAGGGTTCAGAACATAATTTACAATAGATATTTAATTTGTTGTCTCCCAAGGAAAATACTCAGCTAGCCAAGTGCCATAGGTAGTAGAAATATTCCCATATTTTGTGTTTCCATTATAACCTCTGTATGTTTCCGTGTGAATTCATACATGTTTAACCATGTTTTGCTTTAGAAGCTGCAGTACTGTACCTGCAGAATAGTATAAAAGGTATGGCTTATTGTCCTCTTCGTACTTCACAAGACAGATGTCTGCAGGAAAACCCCTAAGAGAAAGGTTAAGCACAGTATCATATTCCTGTCTGCTCTTTAACCTGTGCTGTTACAGAGTGTTGCTGCGTGCAGTTAAGCAGTTGCTGTTTTCCCCAGAAACAGAATGGAAATTGCTGAATGGAAATCAGTCACAATAACAGAGACCATGTTGAGGTAAGAGTGCATGGCTGCAGCGGCATCTGTGCTGTGCGTGGAAAGTGTTTGCCCATATGCTTACATGCTGTGGACATGACTGCATGTACAAGCATCACGAGACAAAAACTTGGCGAAATATCAGGTCATTTTCCTATTGTAATGACAGGACTTCCTGGGAACTAAAATCCTATTTATATTCTCCTACACTGTTATAGTATTTGTAAACACAACAGTAATTTTAAGGGCTGGTGCAGCTGGTTTTTTGCTATCAGCTCTAAAGCATTTCATGCATTTCTGAATCTTTAAAAGAGCACAACATTGCACAGATTCACGGCAGGCAGTTGACACTTCTTCACTCTGAAGAAGTTACGACTCTTTTAACTAAGAATATAAATCCAGTGTAATGCACATTGAGAGACTCAAGTGAAATGTACTGTGCAGAAAGGGTAACAACATATTAAATCAAGTCCAATTTTCCATCTGTCTTGGGATGTTTAATGGAGAGTGGATTTAAAGTACATTTCGACATTTTTAGTCTTATATTCAAATACTACTATAACTCCCTTTCAATTTGTTTTTATATCACTGTATTGTGCATCTGCTTTTGTTCATTCCTGTTTTGTGGAGGCAGGGGGGAGTGTGTTGTCTGTCACTATGTTTATGGGCAGAATTAATGCTCCTCAGCCTCCAGCCTGCCTCCACTCCTGGGAAGGTTTTACTCATAGGTCACCCCTGCTCCTGTTGTAGTCTGTGGTTCCTTCTCCTTGAACATTAGAGGCCAGAGCTGCACAAGGTACTCCAGACCATCTCTGCAGGTGAAAATTTGTTGCAGAGTAGTATAGCAGTAGTAGTTCTGTAGTATAAGTACAACCGTACTTCAGTTTTGAGTATGTTTGCTGTCTTTAATATCACATATTTCCTCAATCATGCCCTTGGTTTCTTGGCCCTTTTATTTCTACCTCAAATATTATATTTTGCCATTTGACTTTTTTTTTTTTCCATTCCCTGGCGCACAGTGTGCTTTTCTCAGCTTCCAGATGTCACATAGCTGCAGCGTGCTTTCATTTCCCTTTCTTCCCAGTCATACTGCACTTCAGCAACTCTGCCAATAACGGTGTCTTCAGGCAAAATGTCACCCTGTACAACATCAAACTGCAACTCTTCAGTCTAGTTTTTCCTGAAGAAAAAGTTTTACAGGTGTAAAATTCTGGTTTGCATGTCATCTTATAGAAGAAAATGAATGAACTAGTAATTAACAATGTTTAAGGTAGACTTACAAAGAGAACAGCTATGTTCTTTTTAAATTAAAAAAAAAAAAAAAAGAAAATCTAGAAATCCAATGCTATCAACAGGAGAGTGAATAATAGACCCTTTATAGTCAACTATCCATACACCATGTGATGGTAGAGAAAGGACAGCCAAGCTCTCTGGAAGTAGGAATGTGCCGGGGAAGGAGAAGGGGAATGTGCCAGGGAAGGGAAGGGGAAGTGGAAGGGGAAGGGCCCAAATACATAACTCCCATCGTATTTTAAAGGTGACTGTATAACCATCAGCAAACAGTTTAATCTATGAGTTCCTTCTTTTCCTAACTGGGAGCTTTAGCACTTCTCCATCTCACAAAACACTGCAACTGGAAGAGGTTCAGAAGCCATGGTCATAGACCCCATGTAAATGTGTAGGAAAGAGAGATTGCTGTCTGAAAATATATTTTATTGAAGTGCTAGAGAAATATGTTGATTCTAGGCCCTGAAATAAAGATACATAAATTTACCTGGCTTCCTAATTCTAGTAATCAAATACTAAACTCATAAACTTTCTCTGAAGTTCTCTGGTGGTTTAATGCTTTGGATATCTAGCATTTCATTCTTGGCTTTCTCCATAGGGTCTTTGAAAAGGATGAAGTGGCTTTCCCTATATATTTACTGTTACTCTTCAGGAATCATTTGGATGGTTACAGATTAGTCAGCTAGATCACTGTCATGTTTCCTAATTTAGATCCTAACAGGCCTAAATTGTAAAATTCTAAAAATAATTGTTCAATTAAACTTGTCACCTACATGGGGTGAGAGAAGATGTTATCAAATACCTATAGTTCTTAGAGAAGTCAGCTGTGTTTTAAGGTATTTTTAAAGCAGGCTGTAAGTTTGACTGACTGATAAATGTTGTTGTTCCATTTTGTCCAGCTGAGCAGCTGTTAAAGCTAAATGAAAAATGTGACTTCATCACAAGACTGGCCTATGACTCAGCAAGTATGTCCATGCAGAGGAATAAGGGTGCATCGTTTACATTATGTTACATTTATCGTCCCTAGTCAGAAAAACAGAGGATGTCTTCCAGGGCTATCTGGGGCGTTAGATCTGCTTCCACCGTGCTAGATACATGCTGCCCTGTGCTGCTTCTTGCCCCTGCCTCAGAGAAACCACAGGTGATGCTGTAACGATGGGATTTTCCTGTCAGCTCATGCGACAGCTCCTCTGTGCCTTGCAGGAGACTAAAAATAAAGCTGAGATTCAACCCCGGATTGTAGAATTCGTTAATAAATAAGAACATAAAAAATAAATGAGCAGTCATAAAGGCACATATGTATGGAATGCAAACTAGTGGCTTTGTAGCACAGTCTGTATTTCTTTTGTCTATTGACAGAATCAATGTAGCATAAGGAAATTCACATTTTTCTCTCTCTGAGTGGTTGTGACACTTCTTGTTGCAAATGTGCTTATAAAAGAATCGTTATTTAGTGTTAGTGTCAACACAACCAGCCTGTCAGCATCTCTGGAATGCCCCTAAACCCCTTAGAAATAAGGCTTAAAATCATTCAAACTTGATCTGTTTTTTCCAAGTGAAGCATGGAGCAATCAGACTTGTATAAATCAGACTTATATAGTCCCAGACAACAACTATTCCACTAATAATACAGTCATATGTAAGAAATAATGCTGTATTTATCAAACCTGTCTGTAAACTTTAATTTTAAAAAGACCCCTCAAATTTTCTGTTTGCATGTTTTCCAAAGAAGTGAAAATATTGTCAACCACTATAGAGGCAATTTATAACATCTCCCAAAATCAGAAGAGGAGTTTTTCAGTGCGTGCTGCTTCTTGAGCAGGTGCAGAACACAGCCAGCATTCTGCTCAGGGATGGAGTCAGCCGAGGGATTTCTTCTAACAATAAGGTTTTATGTTGAACTAAATTTTTCAGAGGGAATTTCATTCTGCTCTGTTAATATTTTGAATTTAAAATCAAATACGGAAATTTTAATTTATAAACTAATATATTTCACAATTCATTGAGTTTTTACAAATGTTTATAAGATATAGAGCTCTTCTTAAATGTTGGCTGTCTCACAGTTTTCTTTACCTTAATTCTGGAAATAGTACTTACAGCACTGTTTTTTAACTATCAGAAGCTGGGCAGCAGTCAGAAGCTGTGGAAATCTAGTTTCTGAATGCCTTCCAGCTTTTGCCACCTAGAATCACAGTAATAACAAAGAACAAGAATTTAAAAAAAAAAAAAAAAAAGATTTTATTCACACACACAAAAGAATTAGAATCATTACAAGAAGAATCTATTAAAGTCAACTTTGAAGAAAATTCATAGACTCAAACTCCTACACAGTTTCTTTTAAACTACTCTAATTCTAGAATTTTAAACAATTTCCTTTCGACATCAGTCCAAGCTGCTGTTAGGACTAGATAATTGCTTAATGCAATGGTCTTTATTTGAGGAATTGCAATTACCGCAGAGAAGTCCATGGCAGAAGTTCTGGCAGATTTGTGCTGAAATAAAATCCCTTCAAGGGTCTGGAGAGAGCACACACAGGAGAGGCAGCTGCAGTGTCCTTTGCAAAGATGATCTTTTCTTCTCCATCTGTTCCACTCCCAGCCAACTCCACTTGGCCAGGTCCCTATCCTCACTGGGCGTTGAGCACAGATGGCAACCTGTGGATTTTCTCCAAATTAGCTGGAGCTAGGGTGCTCAGATTTCCTGGGACAGGATATATTTTTCCACATATTTTTGAGTCTTTCATGTTTTTTCCTACCTTTTCTTTTAACTGAAAGATGTGGAAGCTTCCACATGAAGCTGTTAATAATTCAATGGCTTCAGAATTTTATTTTCCCCTTTTTGACTGAACACTTTTCCCCTGCTTTAATGCTAGAAACAGTCTTGTACTGGAGATATCTGAGAGTGATGCTGATAATGCACTAGAGAATAAGAAATTCCTGCCACTAGTGTTTTCAGGTGACATCCAAAAGAAAACTCAGTAAAAATTGTACAATCCTCCCCTTGTAGTTCATAACACTTTATTTACTAATACAAATCATCCCAGAGGATGTACAGCCTGTGCAGTAACCAGCGGTGAACCGAGCTGACCAGAGCAGCTGGAAAGCCTTCAGGTCCCTCTCAGACAGCCTGGTTGCAGGCAGCTGGGGCTGGCGCTGGGGCTGGGGCTGTATGTGGAGTGCTGAGAAAATGCCTTCTCTCTCTGCATGGGAACATGGGGTCAGCTGGGCCCACTTTGGTATCTGGATAGCCAGGCTTTTATTAGGAGTTTTGCTCAAACAGTTCCTACTGTTTGGTTGGATTCTAAATCTAAGCAATGTTCCTTTCTCTGCAGCCCCAGCAGCACAGTTTGTGTTTGCTCTCATCTCAGTGCAGGAGGGTGGGCTTCCACGTAAGTTCAGCTGTGCATGTTGGAAAACCCCTGCTAACATTCGTGCCTGCCGTAGGGTAAGGCCCTGGAGGTTCTGTATGGAGGTAAAAGAACTGATGTGTCTTCAGGGAAATTTTTCGGCGCATGTAGAGAGGAATGGAGGAAGGAGAAACGAGACCAATATGTAAAGTGCCATGAAGAATTTCATCATATAGACAATGACAGTTTTATAGCCTTTTGGAAAACCAGAAAATGGATTTCTTGCAAAATCAATAAGCCTCCTAGAGGATGGTTCCAGGAGGATAGAGCAGCACATATCAAAGTAATCAAAAAGCTGAAATAGAGGACTATTTAAGCTACTGGATACATGGGAACATCCTGTTAAAAATCAAATGATCTCAGCTGAGTTTTCTATATTACTCTACTTTATGAATCTATCCTATTTAATTTTCATCATTTGAGAGGCTGACCATTTCAGATGGGAAATGTGAGGCGAAAAAAAAGATTTCTGTAATGCTTACTCATCACTATTTTGAAAAAATGTTTTAATTAGATAGGTGAATAGGCAATTAATAAAGCCCTGAGTAACCTGAGTACCAATCAAAGTGGTTTCTTGGAGGATTTTCTTAGCTTGTCCTATGGTTAATTTGTCATCTTTGATTCTTGTGTTATCAGAATTTATAATCAGAATATCCTTAATAAGGAAGACTTGGAATATATTTGGTTGCAGAATGGTGTTTCGCATGCAGTGAGCTGTAACCCCTCCTGAGGATCACAAAGGCTTTGAGAGTGACAGAAAAGCTTTAGGAATAGCTTAAGAAATACTTTCTTCTAAGACACCTCAGGCTTTTTACAGGAGGAATGCAGACAAATGAACCAAAAAAAAAAAAAAAGAGTCGGCTTTTCAAAAAGTTAGAGAAACACGAGAAACACTTCTACAGATTGTACTGTATTTTAAGATTGTTCCCTGAGGTTTGTTTGAAAACAAACAAACAAAAAAAAATCCAAGCAAATAGATTGTGATTCAGTAGCTCTGTGATTAACATGTAGGCCTGTGTTTTGAAGAGAAATGTATCCCAGCACACTTCTGACCTGGTAATCCCATAGCTTCTGATGTCCAGGGGCTGCATGTTCCAGCAGCCCCTGCTTCTGCCTGCAGCGGTGTTAGTGGTCAGTTAGACGGGGGTGAAGATTTGTTCCAATATGCTTTCTGAAGTACTTTCTTATTGTTCTGATATTTTCTCATTGTTTTGATATACTTTCAGAGGTTTATGATTACATGAGGAGTGAATCATTTTCTCACTGTCATTATTATAAGGAAAATTATAGCAGTGGGCATGTTTAGATGGATAATGCCCATATGAAAACATGGAGTGAATGTGGTAGGAAGAATGAGCAGATAGAAGCCCTCCAAAGAGCTGAGTACATGCCTTAGAGGAGCTGGTACGGAGAAACAGCTGGAAGAAGAGAAGAATAATAAGCCTTAGGCTTCTCTTTCCCTACCAAACATTTAGTAATATACCTAAATGGTTGCAGCTGGTGCTTAGTGACCGAATATCAAGGACATCTCAGCTGCAGATCATGTGAGATGCATGCAGGTGAGGGGGTAGAGGAGCTTGTTCTGGAGCTGTAAACTGAGGGTGGGCTGGCAGCCAGCTATCTGACAGCGAGCTTCCTCCCCCATGCAGGACATGTCCTTGTGTCAGGGCAACTTCCTGCAGCCTCAGCACGCAGCCTGTGCTCTGCAGTCCCACGCCAGGCCCCTGTTCACATAGTGAACATCCATGCCTGCACAACAGCGGTATACCTCGTGTTTTCATGCAGGCTCAGCCCAGTATACCTGGGTAGCTACATTTACTGGCTGCTACAAGAAGCAGACAAGTTTATCAAATTTGGCCCAGGCAGTAATTCTGGAAGAGAAAAAAATTAAAAAGCTTTTTTCCAGGTTTTATCGTAAATCTAATAGATCAAAACAGGGGGAAAAAAAAAAAAAAAAAAAAAAAAAAAAAAGTTGCATCTCTTCCAGCTCTGGGAGTTGCAGTGAGACTTAAGCAACTTTTTTAAGCACCACAAGATGCCAGTCAGCATTTGACAACATTTCAGACCCACTTCTGTGCCTCTCTGCTATTGATTTATTTTAGCTCTGACTGTGAAGACTTGTTCTTTCAAGTGCCTCGTGTCCCACATTGCCTCCTCAGAGTTCAGGAAATTAGCAACACATGGTCATCTCTGAGCAATGCCACAAGGCACAGCTTCATATGATTATGAATGAGACAGGAATTCTTGACTGGTTTTACCTTCATGTGTTGAAGTTTGACCCAACATTAATTACAGAGGTTTCAGTGTTCAACTTCAAGAAGGATTAAAATTTAAGTGTACCACTGAAGCTTTTAAAGCACTAACTTCCCAAACACACACACAAAAAATTGAGATGAGGTTGCAAGTGAGTGAATCAAACAGCCATGCTGTCATTAACTTAAACCCGAGGATAATAAGTGTGCAAAAGTTCCAAGACCAGGACAAATGTAAAAAGGCCAAACATGTTAAAATACAGATAATAGCAGCTAGATCTTCCAGGAACTTTTATTCTGCTAATTAATGACACAGTGCCAGAAGAGGAAAATGGTAATGGTCATGAAGGAATTTACCAAGTCTGTAAATATCCCAATAGCTTAATCATTAGTAGCATCCTTTATTATGATCTCAGGCAAAGTTTATATTTGATATTTTAAAAGTTAGCTTTTATTTTTTATTCTTATGTTTGTCATGCTTGCAATATTGAACAAAAAAGTATTGTTTACCTCAATAATGATACTACCTGGTATAATCCAAGAGAATGACCCTGGCTATATTTTATGGATAGCATTTGGCAAAAGTGTTTTTTAGTTTTTTGAATGATCTTTTTTTATATAACTTCAATACCTAGGAATACAAAGCAACAAAGCATGCACACCAGAGACTGAAATGAGTCCTTCTGAATGAAAACATGCCCACTGCTGTCCTACCTGTTATCTTAGGTGAGGCATCCTTACAAAGAGATGACTGTAGTCATCCAGGTTTGGGGTGATTATATGAGGGAAATCAATTTGCAAAGGGAAGAGCATCCAAAGCCTCCTTTTGCCTTTGGTATGTGGTGGGGCTCAGAGAATGGATCTGCTATGTCACTGCTCTGGAGGCACTGGGTACTCCCCAGACCAGTTTGTTGCTAGAGGCAGAGACTGTAAGAGACTGGCCCAGAAGCAAGTGGTGTTGAAGTGACACTGGGAGGTTGAATATGTCACATGGGATATTGTCTCAAGATTGATGTCAAACAGAGTTCGATACAGTATAAGATAAGCACCTATAGTGCAAACCTCACTGCAGAATCAAGAAATGATAAAAGAACATACAGGAATGTCCCAAAGTAAAATCTATCAGTTTGACTCATCTCTCTTCCTTGAATAACCCCTTTCTTACTAGGCTAATAGCTTTCAAATACACTTCATTCTGGTTCTCTTTCCTGCTTCCAGCCTTTCAGTTCTCATTTTCTCTAGGACACCTAGGACATAATCCTTCCAGATAACTGCCTGGCATTTTATTGTACTGACACTCATCCTTGTTTTCTGTTTGTTCAATCCCCTTTCTACTGTGTGTTTGCTTCTAATGTCACTTCTAAATTATGACTGTCCACCCTTCTGAGCAGCAGCTCTATCTTTATTTGTTACTGTGTGGCCATTTATTGAGATTTAACTGATACAAAGCTCCCACTAAAGGCAGAATGATAGTTGTCTGCATAAAATCACATTAATTCACATTCATAGAATCAGTGAAGTCTCAGATAAAAGGTCTGAATTTAAAGTAATTCACCTGTTCTTTGTCTCCTTTTGTAATGAACTTGCAATACAAATCACATTAAGTATGTTCTTTGATATCCTTTTATTTATTTCTAAACAAATACATTTTGAGAGGCAGTTTCCTCCTGCAGATGGATGTGTTTGCTTTACCATTTCCTGTTTATTTTCCCACATTTCTCTTCCTTGTAAATCTGAAGTTTACAGTTTGTGGTATGAGATGAGAATTCATATAATTCTTAAAAAACACAGTAAAAATAGCTGAAAGCCAAAATGTAGTGACAGCAGATCCCCTTAGAAAATCATTGATACTTTATGAAAGACCATTTCAAAATAGTCCTCATTATACATGACACAATGTTTTAAATTTTCCTGCTTTTTTTTTTTTTTCTGTGATGCCTGTGATAATAACATCTTTGGTTTTCAATACAACCCTAAGTTTGCTGTTCCAAACAAACAAAAAAAAATCACTAAACAAGTTTCTGAGAAGATAATAATGATAACATTAATAATGCAATATTTTGCACTAATATTCTGTTAACATATAAATCTGTTATTTTCAGTGGATCGGTTTATTGTTTTGAAATATGTAGCATTTCAGATGTATTTTAGCTGAGTACGGGTATGTGCCTTTTCTATAAAAATTCAGAGGCTCCTCAGAGCTTTTCATGGATGATGACAGAATCTAACCAGGTGTTATGTTCTGCGTGGTGAGTGATCCAACATTATTCTTCTGACTTTCACTGGAAGATAGGTGAGTAGGGTGCAATTATTTCAAAACAGGACAGTCGGTGAATCTGAATACTTCCCAGAGCTAGAAGGAAATAATTCTAGGAAGAGGCATTCAGTGGAAATTTTGTTGAAATGTTCAGTCAAAATTCATGTCTTATTTATATTTATCCTTTATTTAAATTAGCAATAAAAGAAAATGACAAGAGGGGAGTGAAATATGGCAGTATAATTTGTAGTGTAAGAAAACAAACATGATTTCACAGCAAAATAAGCAAAACACATTCTAATGAGCAAATTTGATTATGAAAATTGCCTGTTATGTACTGCTTACAAGTCTATCTGTCACATCAAAGGAATTTATGCACAATTTTAGCATTGATTTTTAAGGTAGAGGCTGATCTCTTTCACTCTATTTGGAAAATATTTTAGAACTTTTTTCATTTTCAGGTATTTTTAAGATGTTCTAAATTATAACCTTGTGTGTCATTAATTGTGTGATAGTTTCAGTAGTAAAAATACAATGTTTAATGCAACTTACGCTATGTTGAGCGCTGCCTACATAGGTTTACTGAGGTTTTACAAAGAAAAGCCATAGCAGGAGACTACTGTACAATGCAACCCACACAGGTTATACTTTCTGAATCTCTGTGGGTACAGTCACAAGAACTCCAAGTGTCTTCAGCTCTACACCATCCTTAACATGGTTTCTTAGCTGGCTACATCATTATTCTTCCTTTAAAAAACGTAATTTTCAGACATCAATTCATAAAACAAGTTCTTTACTTTCAAGGCCCCTCATCCCTGGGATTTCTGGCAGAAGACCCACTGACATCACACCTGGTGCAAGCAATCTGGTGTATGAGGGTTTCCAAATCATTCCCAAGATCTTATCTAAGATCATTTATAGATTGTATCCAAGATAACCTATAACAAGAATATTGACAGTGTACTCGAAAACCTGTTTCTATTTAGTCTTTCCTTATCTTTCTCTGTTTGCAGTCTCTATGTCATTTAATACATGGAACGGTGGGACTAATGTGTCTATTCCAACCCAGACAATTTAACTGTTTTCCTTTATGAAGTTCCCAGCTTATGAATAACTATAAGCTAGAAAACAAAATTTAGCCAACAGTGTGTGAATTGGAAGAGGAATGTATTGGAATAAAAATGAAACATACGATAAATCTAGGAGATCAGAATTTTGAGGTAATAGAGCATTGGGGCTCAAAAAGTTTCAATATTTGCTTGTATCATAGAATCACAGAATTTCTAGGTTGGAAGAGACCTCAAGATCGTCGAGTCCAACCTCTGACCTAACACTAACAAGTCCTCCACTAAACCATATCCCTAAGCTCTACATCTAAATGTCTTTTAAAGACTTCCTACCCTCGAGGAGATCGACACACACACCTAACTTGGTGTCATTTGCGAACTTACTCAATGCCCTCATCCAGATCATTGATGAAGATATTAAAGAGGACCGGCCCCAGCACCGAGCCCTGGGGAACGCCACTAGTGACCGGCCTCCAACTGGATTTGACTCCATTCACAATGTAGTTAGTACATGACATCTTTCAAGCTCTAGAGTCTGTCTACAGTTTCAATTTTTGTTTTACACGCAGAAGGATGTAAGTTGTTTGGCATACATTATTTGCTGTGAATAATGACTCCTTTATTTAAAGGGTTCTTTTGAGGTAAATAGAAACAAAACCAGCTGTAAGATAATTATAACCCAAAAGGAAACCATGCTGTACTGGGGTTCTAGGGTGCTAAATGAGTATAGAGAGGCTGGAAGGAGGTAGACTGGTGCTGCATGGCAGAAATACTGCAAAAGGAGCCCAGGGTATTCCCATGAGGTGTCCTGGGAACTCAGAAAAGGTACGTTCCCATTCTGCTGCTGCATAAAATACCAACTCCATCAGCCCTCTGCTGGCAGAGGAGCCTAATCCTGAGTAGCCCAGGGACACCAGTTGGCAGGTAAGGAAGCGATGTCTCTCAGAAGTCACTGGAGGAAGAACTGAGATCAGTGTGCTGTGGGTGGTCCAGCAACATGGAGTAACTCAAGAGTTTCTGAATCAACAGTTCTGATTTATGTGTTCATACATACAGGTGCATGAGTTTCAATATCTAGATTTGGAATTTTTGGAGCACAGCAGCAGCTCTGGTATGATATGTACATAAGCAGAGGTTTACATTTCTGTTTTTCTGAAGTGACTGCTGTGAATTTGTAGGACTGGCTTACATTGAACAGTAGGGTAATGATCAAGGTTAAGAAAAAAAAGAGCAAACTTAGGTAAATAGGAACGAAGTAGATGAATTAAACTGGAAAAGAAGCAGTAATTAATATGTGTTGGGAAAATGACTAAGGTGATCTACAGAGAGCAACAGTCTTGAAGAGGTATTGTAATTATGTAAAGTAGTCAGCAAATCCAGGAAATGCTCATGTGTTTTATCAAACTGGCTAATTTGCTCTGTCATTTTTCTTGACATGTTCTTCATCATACATGGTCAATACATACTTGCAATAATGCGCATTTCCTTCATTTGGTGAAGACGTTTTCCTGTGTATTTACAGCAACCTTTATAATCCACCTGCTCCATTGTCAAAAGACTGATGATAATTTAGAAATAATTACCAGCTTATACAAGAAACATTCATCCTCCTGTTCATTTTCTGGAAAAGATAAAAATCATGTTGAAGATTTTCATCCTCTTTTTGATTAGCACTGCCTGTTGCAGCAAGATTTTGTACAATCAGTTCAGTACAATCAATATGCAACTTTCATCCAAATGTCAGACTGAGAGATGTTTTAATGCCATTACTGTTAATCAGGAATCAGTATTTGTAGCATTGGTTTCTTGCAGGCTTTTCAATTCCTGGATACCTTGACTTCCACTATTAATTTAGTTATTTATTGTCAATTAAGCTTGTTATTATGTCTACGGTAAATTAAAATCACTATATATGGCTATCTTTTATCAAGTAAAAATGGAAAATAGATCAATATCCTCAGGCCATGAACAGGTGGAAAATAGGGCACATAAATGTAAATGTATTTTTATATGGGCAAATCGAGAAAGTATCTGTACTGAAAGAGATTTCCTGAAAACAACTCAAGCTTCAGATCTTTGAAGAGCTAGAAATCAGAATTACATGCTACACTCTGTGTAAAAAGGTTCATTATTAGTGTTCCAAGATCAAAAGCTCAGGAAAAAAAAAAAAAAAAAAAAAAGAAAAAAAAAAAAGGAAATGTCAAAATTAAGGTGACTTGTGCCTGCTGATATATAGCCTTGATCCATGACAACCTCACTGCAAAGAGTATCTCAGGGAGGGATGACAAGAATCTTTCCTTTGAAATTTTACATTGTTTTTTTACTTCCTGTGCTCTCATTCCCTTTCTTCCTCTGTAAGGCTCATCATCCAGTGTGCCTTCTCTCCATCGCTTCTTGTTCTGCTTTAATTTTTCAATTTGTTTGGAAAGAAAAGAAAAATTTACTGTCAGAATAAAGTTTAAAGAGCTGGAAGAGTAGTCAGATGGACTGGCTGCACTCCTGCAAGTACACGAGGCAGTCAACCAGGGTCAAGGTGTAATGCAGTCACTCCCAAACTGCAGTATCACGTCATTTTCCTTACAGTGCTCCAGCTGAACAGAGATCACAACTCACTCATCTTTCATATTCTCCTTCTCCTTGATCCTGTTTAAAAGGACAATTCAGAAAATAAGCATTATTTTTTTCTGGGAGTTTTGCAACAACTGCATGTGAAACACATGATCTAAGCATTGAAGCAACACCGGCACTGTGTGGATTTAAAGTTTTGTTTTGTTTTGTTTTAATCTGGCTCCTATTTAGGTATTTCTAAAACAGCTGAACTCTTTCCAAGCATAGTATTTTATTTTGATAGTGTGTCGACCATTAAAGCCTGGCAACATGCTTAAAACTGACATCGATGTGTCAGAGGGAGCAGATGCTAATTTAATTACAGAGGCACCAGATAGGTCCTGCACTATCACAAACTTTGGTTTTATTTCCTGTCGTGCACATGAAGGACTGCAGTGCTGCCGGGGTACTCTTAAACTTCCCAACCCCTTTGCCTGGAGGCCTGGGGGAGAGGAGGGCAAGAAAAGAAGTGAGGCAGTAGCAGAAGAGGTGCCCGCAAACCCATCGTCTCATCTCCTCCACACTGTGGGATACTTGGCCCACAGGCATGGGGCACCTGAACTCTGCTCTAGGGGCTGCCAACCCTGCCAGGGACATCACTGAGAAAAATTTTTCGGAAAAATCACTCAGTATAATTTTTCACAGAGCAACGGTCTTATGGACCAGCAAGTGAGCAGATCACACCAACATGGCCAGGCTCCCAGGAAGGCTTACTGGGGTGTTGGTTACTTTGGTATGGAGGTGGATACTGTGCTATATAGAGATCACTGATCCAAGGAAAATGTATTGCAGTTTTAGGTACCACAATATAAGAAGGATGTAAAAACTAAATGAAACATTAAAACTGAAAAATTAGAGAGTGTCCAAAGGAGGGCTGTGAAGATGGTGAAGGGTCTCGAGGGGAAGATGTTTGAGGAATGGCTGAGGTCCTTGTCTTGTCCTGCCCAGAGCAGAGCAGGCTGAGGGGAGGCCTCATGGCAGCCTGCAGCTTCCTCATGAGGGGAGCGGAGGGGCAGGCACCAAGCCTGCTGGAGTTCAAGAAGCATTTGGACAATGCTCTCAGACACATGGTCTAGTTTTTGGGTGGTCCTGTGTGGAGCCAAGAGGTGGGCTTGATGATCCTTCCAACTCAGAATATTCTATGGTTCTGTGATTCTGTGATTCTATTTACATGTCTGTTGGCGAGCGACAAACTAGCCTACAAGTGGGAATACGCAGACATTATATCAGGAGTCTGATAAATGAGGGCAAGGAGTCAGGGATCTTTGCAATAAATGACTCTCCAAGTCATCCACAGCATCATTTCAAATGTTTTGTTTTTTTTTTTTTTTTTTTTTTTTTTCCTGAAGCACAAAAAATATATTTGCACTAAAAAATGAGTGTCTCTTGTTTCCAGAACAATATTTGTACCAAACAATTCAATGGTAGTGCCAGAAGAAACTAGACTTCTATGTGTCATGCCAGAAAACATTTTGCAATTTAACAGCCATTAATATATATCAATACGACTTTTAAATATGTTGTCTTTTTTTTTTTTTCTTTTCCTTTTTTTGACCAGAAATGCTATTGCCTAGGGTCTGAATGAGATTAGTAATCTCTGTGTGACAGACTCTTTTGTGAAGCTATTTCGTTTAATGAAAGGCAATTACATAAAAGTCTGGGCTGTCACTCTCGATTTTGTACATGACCTTTATGGAAATAAGGAAAAAATATCATTTTTTCTATTTGTGATCCCCAGGAGAACTTGTGACTAGAAGTGAAAAAAAAACCTTCTTGAAATAAACCATAAGACCCTTCTTTATTTTAACAACACTCAGCCAAGTTTCTTTACAAACTTCAGTTACAGTTGCTATATTCTATCTTGTTTGCTTTGCCAACCTGTAGAAATAGCTGTCATACTTTATGAATGCTACGCTATGATAGAAGGTCTGTGTATCTATAAAAATATCCAGCATACACTTCCTATTTCTTTTTGCAATTGTCTCTCAGACAACTGCAATTCTCTCTGTTGTACCTTAATGAATTGCTGGTGAATAATACTGATAGTGGGAAAAAAAAGAAAAGAAAAAAAAAAAAATAAAAAAGCTAAAGATTTATTTTTATTTTCAGAATGACAGTAAAATCTAGTTTATACTTGGTGGTGCAGAAAAAGCTTGACATTGATGGAAATGAATTTGGAATTGCAGGAGCAATGTTTTGAACTATTCAAAATAAATCAGAGCTAGTGCAAGCTGCAAAACTCATAAGTGAGATACAAACAGGCACCTTATGACCCAATGTGAACATCAACCCAGGTCATGCTAGGCAGATTTACAATCTTTTAGCTGCATCTTCCAAAGCCCCATGAATATATCTACAGCTATATGTATACTCATATGTCCTTAGTTGTGATTATTCATGCTCGTCTTGAGAGTTCAAGGGCTGATCATCTTAGGAGGGTGATTATGCTTCTGCTCTCAGTACTTACCTTCTGAATGGTCCCTAGGCAGAACAGAAAATTAATGACAGCTCCTTTTCTTTTAAAAATTACATGTTTGCAGAGACTTATAGAAATATAATCCTCTAGATAATTTATTTAATTTCCTTTAGCTATTGCTGTTTTTTAAAGGACAAATTAAGGAAAAGAGAGATGAACGGACTATATTCTACCCTAGTTCACATCAGCATAAGTTTGGAGTTCTTCCCAACTTCCTAGTGAGGTTGCTTTAAGTTTACACTGATAGAAATGAGAAGATAAATTGATCTGCAGTATTTATAACAATTTCTAATTTCTAATTTAATTTCTAAAAGTTTTTAACAATTACTTTAAAAATCCAATGCTTTCCTCCACGTTACCCTGAAATTTAAAACACAATTCAAAGGAACTAATGTAAATGTTACAATAGTTGCTTCCACGCTTTCCTTGCAGGTGATTTAATCTCAGTTTAGAAATGAAATATGTTTTGTTTAATTTTGTTTTGCTAGTCTGGTTTTCAAATTGCAGTTTCCGCACATATTATTACAATTTCAGAGATTGGATACTAAGAAATACTGCCTCTCAGATTGCAGTGACCACCTTACAGCAAACTAAACAAAGGTTCTGTGAGTTTAATTTCTGAGTTTCTCTGAATGCATGCAGTCAGTTCAACTGAAAATAGTAAAAAAACATGAAATATTTCATTTTGGTGGGTTTTGACCATCAAGCACAAGTATGAGAGCTGATATATGCCATTTACGTTGGAACCACAGTGTTCATTGCATCGTTCTTAGAGGTTTAGAGAAGATAGAAACATCGTTTTTTCATATACATACAACTTGCTTCTTCCTTTAGGGAAAAAAAAAAATGTGTTTGAGAGAGTTATTTTCATAGTGGCAGTTGAAGTTAGGTGATGTGTTACAGGATCTGTTTGTATTTGCAAAGAAAGATTTGACATTTATCAACAATTAAGTAACTTCTGGATTATTTAGGGCTTCCTTCTAATAACCAGATGAAGACTAATGAAAGCAAAATTTGGGCCTCCTACTTCTGATTCGGAACAGGACATAAATGCAGTGGCAGTTAATAATTATAATCAAAGGAAAATGAAGCCAGCACATAAATATTAAAAAAGTTTGTCTGAAAGTTAGTTGCTTTTTTTTTTATGTTCTGTTGCTTTTATAGAGGCACAGGAATCTCTTAGGGAAGAGAAGAGGGAGGGAGGATGTGGGTGGCAAAAGGTGAAATATGTGTTTCTCACAAGGTTAAACAGATTAATCAGTTTTAATCATAGCTCAGGGGACTTGTCTTTCCACATCTGAAACTTGAACTCAGAAATGTGTAGCTATGCTTTTTCTGCACTTCAGACAAAAGCAGAGATGACAGGTTTGACTACCTTCCGTCATGGAGAAGCACCAGGAGGATTCAGGAAGGTTTTTTTTTCTTTGGCTAGAAATGTTAGGTCAGTTGTATGTTGCAGGCGCGGCTGTGCCTGGGGTTATTGCAGACATTAGTCATAGGGTGACCCTTGTCACTGTCAGAACACAGAAGGAAAGGGAGGTTTCTCACCACAACCTAGTTTACAGTTGGAGTATCTAATGTAACAGCACTACCACAATTGTTCCTTCTGTTTTGTATTTATTTTACAGCAATTTAGCTGTGTACATGTAAGATAATATTTCTCAGATCTTCGTTGCAAAATTTTGCAGAAATTTTATGTAAATAAATAAAATACTATGGAAGACCTCAGACCAGTCAAGTGAAATGAATTTGTGACTTTCCAAGTGAGTCTGACTGGATATGAAACAAACTAATCTTCTAGATTAAGAGGAAACCATAACTACATGAACTGCTATTCAGAGCTTGTTGTGGACACAGTTCTATAGTAATCTAAATTAATTATGACTCATAATTCATTTAAGTTACTACAGAAATTTATGCTCCTAACAATAGTGAAAAAAGTCATCTTTTTAGCTATCGTAATTCTGATTTCCCTTCTCTCCCCTTCCCTTCCCTTCATTTCCCTTATCAATCTTTATTATAGTAAGATCAAATATTTGAAAGCTAAGCAGGATTTGGTGATATTTTGTTTTATTTTTATCTTTTACAATATGAGAATTGTACATGGTTTGAATATAATTGGGAAATAATAAGAAACTACATTTGTATTATGTCACCTCCTACCTGTAACAGCCCCAATTGTGATCTCATCTGCACCTTTTAACCTTAGAAACTCAGTATGCTTTGCAGACATAAATAAGCTACTTACATAGAGTCTAAGATGAAGGGTCTTTATAAGACTAGAATGCATTATTGTAAGAGCCAACAATTTCTGGTACTTTTTAAAATTAACTGCATTTGCATTAACACATAGTTGTGCAATAATGGATGCGGAAGCATATCCTCCTTATCTTCTCAAATACCCTACATTTCACAACCTCCCCTTCTTTGCAGGTTGGGTGCCACCTGCACACCGCCTGTGGGAGCAGTTCCTGGTAGATCCCTAGTATAGTGCTTGGGATTTATGTCACAAGGCAGGGGAAAAATGAAGGCAGTCCATACCTTGTGGTTAAGATGCCGTCACTATAGAGTAAAATCCATAGGAAAAAGATCTCTGGATCCCTAGTGTACTGGGTCTGGCTGGAATGTTAACTTTCCCGGCAGCAGCCCATACAGTGCCGTACTCTGTACTTGTAGCTGGAACAGCAGTGTTATCACACCAGTGTTGTGTCTACTGCTGAGCAGCAGTGGCACAGCACTGGGCCTTTCTCTAACCCTCCTAGGGGGTGGGCAAAAAGTGAGGAGAGAAACATCACTAGGGCAGCTGACCTAAACCAATCAAAGGGATATTCCATACCATGTGGTGTCACACTCAGCAATAAAAGGTGGAAACAGGAAGAAGAGGGGAGGGGTGGGCTCTCATTGAGAAGACGTCGGTCCTCCTCTCGAACACTGGCTGCGTGCGTTGAGGCCTTGCTTCAAGGACATGGTCAATCATCGCTCATTTGTGGGAAGTAGAGAGTAATTTCTTTCCTCTGCACTTCCATATAGCTTTCATTTATTTTGTTTGTTTGTTTTCCTCCCTCTTTCCCCTTTCCCTTTTATTTCCCCTTAGTTAAATTGTTTAGTTCATGGTAGTCTTTATTTAATTATTATAATTATTTCCCTTTAATTAAATTATCCTTATCTCAACCCGTGAGTTGTTCTTTGCTTTACTTCTCCCCCTCCTCATCTAAAGGAGGGGGAGTGAGAGAGCGGTTGTGGGGTTTAGCTGCCCAGCACGGTAAAACCACCACACTAGCGAGATCAAATTAGTTTTAGGGGAGAAAGGCAGAGGAAGGAAGAAAATTCTGCCCTGAAGTCTTGCTCAACACATAAAAATTTAACTATCCTCTGGCCCTCCTCCCCAGGAGGGCTTCTTCATAACTTCATTTTCCTTGCACTACTGAAAAGTCTTTAATCCAGTTCTGTGTACAGCTCTCAACCAGAAAATCTAGCAAGCCAAGCTAAGTAACATGCTCCCATCAGTTATACAACCAAATAGCCGGAAAACAGATTATATGTTTGGATTCAAGTCCCTTTCAGGAAAACGTATACAAAAGCACTTCATACCAGGCCAAATCCATCTGGATCTCAAAAATGAAAAACTGCTAGTTTTATCTATTATAAAGAATACGGTTTATGGTGTCCTTTACAGAGGACCTATCAGTAGTAAGGCGGAGGATTGTGTCCATTATGGGAGTTTACTGAATATATTTAGCAACCACCTAACTCCTATTTCGTTGGTATAAGAAGAGACATTTCACGTGGTTTGCTTTCACTCAGAAATCTCTCTCATAGTTTATCAGATTTCTTCTTTTCCAGGAAAGTCCGTCAAAACCTGGTAAGATGTATGTATATCGAAATCTTACAGTTTTCATTTAATTCTGCCATGGAATTCTTCAATTCATCACTTCTTGTTCATTTGCCAGCTTTGGCAGAGAAGATGCCAATTACACCTGAAAGTGGCATATCTCTTGCGCTGTGTTCTGGCACTGGGGATGTGTATGTATGTATATGCTGTGGGCCAATATGAATCTGTGCCCAATATGCGTATCTGAGACTGGCTGGAGACTCTATGAATGGCCACAAGTTCTGCTGTTGATTAAAGCAGCATCTGTCTTCTTTAATTTCCACTGCTATTGGGTAGGCACAATGTAGAGCTGGGCCTGGATGCGAGGATGATTGCTGCGATATCAACACCATTCACAGATGGAAAATTACCACTTGCTCTATGCAGTGTGTTAAAATCTGTGCAGATGCCACATGCACTCAAAAACAAATCGAGTGTCTGTTGGACAGATGAATTTGTGTTATTCTGAGGTGCTGTGGACTTCTAAAATACAATATCCAGCCTGGGTTCACAAAAGAGACTATGCATAGGGAGGGCAATTAGGCCTCAAGAGAAAAACAGCTTTCTGTGGATGTTTTTAGCTGATATCCTTCATAGCTTTTCCACATAATAAATGGATTGTTGTATAATGAGGACGGCAGGACAAAACATGGAAAAAAATGTTTGTGAATGTTCAAAGCTGTAAAAGTCATACAACATATTCATGTGAGATGATAAGATGCTGTGAAGTAGACCCTACATCTTAGGTTGTGAGCTGTTTTCTAAAGCATTTTCTAAAGCATTTTCTAAATACTTTGTTATTCTAAAGACCTCTTCATGCATTTCTGATGCCTAGCTGTGAAGAGTTGCCCACTTAGAAATTCATAATAATGCTTCAGCAAAAAGTAGCATTTTGCTAAACGTAGTTTACCTTTCATTGCCAAGGAATCTAGTCATAGTTTGCAGAATAGTCATAGGGAACAGAGTTACCGGTTGTGAAGCATCAAAGGATTACAGCTTTTCTTTCTGAAGATCCAGTGAGGTAGCTGTACTTTGGGATGTATTGCAGATCAAGATCTTACGTATTGCATTTGAACTCAGAAGTAATCAACAGCTGCCCTTAGATAGAGGCCAATGTTCACACTGAGATTACATCACATTTCATCTCACTGAAAATGTCATCTACACGGTCTACTCGTTATAAATTTTTCCATTACAAGTTGGGTTACTGTGTGACAAAGTTAGTTGATAGCTTAAGAGAAATTCAGTCTTTTTTTTTTTTTTTTTTTTTTTAATATTGCTGTCTTTGAAAAGAAATTCTGTACACTAGCCTGCATAAAGTTTAACAGTTGACACTGTTGGTTGTGAATAAATACATTCCTTCTCCAGTGTTTCACAAAGAAAGATTAAGATAATATAAAATAAAATACAAACATAAAATAAAATAAATTCAGGTAGTCTGGTTTAACAGAAAAGGTTGAATATTTTCTTATAACTGTTTTCCACAAGCAAATTCCCCTGTTCTACCATCATCAGTATTTAGTATTTGCAATAGGGTCTTTCATTTTTTTTGTTTGTTTTGTTTTCCCAGTTTATGAATCATTTGCACTCGTAATTGTTTCCTGCAGGGACTTTGTATCTCAAACTTTCTTTTTAAAGGATATTTCCAATTAGGCTAGCAGCTTGTTTATACACTAGGATAGAAGAAGCCTGTCATTTTCAGTAGTATAAATCCATTTTTACTTGGTGAACAAAATGTGTAAAGGAAGACTAAGATGAAAGTGTTTAACAGAACTGACAATAAAAATCATCACAAATGAAAAATGTCTTTCTGCAGAGAACGGAATCTTTGTTAAGGATTTGGCTATAAATGTAAAGCCCTCAAAATGCAACCTCCAAAGTAGAAAGATATTTTTGTGATTTTTGGTTTGTATATACTGAGAAGAAATACAATGTGAAAACTACGAATGTTTTTTTTTTTTTTTTTATAAGTATTGTTTTACTATGAAGAACCACAGTTAAACAAACAATATAATGGCATACTTTAATGAGGGGAAACACAGATAGAAGTGTGAGAGTAACGAAACTTACATGACGCTGAAGATTTTTTGGATATGCTAACACAGGAAATAACTTGTTCACAGCATTTTTTTAAGGATTAAAATATTTCAAAAATGCGTCATTACAGCAGTTATCTATTTCTAGCATGTATATTTTTCATGTAGAAGACACAATAGAGACTTTACCGTGACACACAACACATTTCCTTCTTACTTTCCAAATTTAGCTCTGTAGTATTTATAAGCAAGTGCCTTATGAGCAATTAGAGATAATCTCTGTAAGTAGACTGTTTTCTTTGTTTTAATCAGTATGAACTCAGAAAAAAAAAATTGTCTTGCTGTAGCTCATAATATTTGTATTCAAATGCTTTTTACAACAGAAAAGCACAGTTGATCCAGTTCTCATTAATGCAGTAGTTTTACTAATACAGGTACATTTCAGTAGTTCCCTTCAATATTGCTTTTACTGTAGTTGTAAAGATGAGCTGTATGAAACAAGACTGATACATTGGGAGTTTCAATATTTCCTTGTAGTTACTTTTATTGATTATTCTTTACTTGATAGAAGCATTTCTCTCTTCACTGAATTTGTACAGTCATTTGAATAACTGTTCTAAAACAAAAAACGATTAAAAAAAAAAAACACACACACTTACGGAACTAGTAATTAAAATGTATTTGTTGTCTAAATCTTTGTCTTGACAAAATGAAGTGTAACCCAAGGTAAGAACACTTGCCCAGGATGTGTATGCTCCACATTTGACTGAACTGATGGAAAAGCAGAGTTTTCACCCATTCCCAACCTCCTGCCAACCAGACAGTGGATGTGTGCCCAAAAAGGCAAGAGCGAGATGAGCCACCCCCTGCAGTGGTGTGACTCTTCAGTTCACGCTCTTTCACTTCATCTGAGACAGATGAACAGCATCTCTGTCTTACTGAGCTAACATCTTCACCTCCCACTCTCCCTTGGTTATCAAGCTGTAGCAGAGACATGTTTTCAGTAAATTCCCACTTCCACCAGTCAAATAGTGTTTTGTTTTGTTTTTTTTTTTCTGATTCCTTTCCTGAGTTTTGGCACAGCAACTTCATTGTTCTGCCCCAGGTAAGAGAAAAGGACAAGCTTAGAATAAAAAACTGGGGGGAGCATGAGATTAAGAGTTCATTAAGCACAGATCTTCATCAGTAGACATAGTTGAAAATAATAGCACGTAAACAACCTTACTCCTGGTACGGAGGTCCTTCAGCTCTCATCATGGTCATTGTTGAGCTCTTATTTCAGAAGAGCTGCATGTTTCCACCTGGTCATCCCACTGCACAAGCTGCATCTGTAGCTTTCTAAGCAACATGAATTTTTATGCTGGATGGAGTCCAGGAGTGATAAGTCACCATTCATGGGAACAATTACTCAAATTACTGTTATTAGTACTTTCTGCATGAATGCAAGCAAACTATAAAGCAAACTAAAAACTGTACAGAAAAATAAAGGAAAAACAAAAGTACTTTTCAGTCATTGAACACTGACAAGATCCTGGAAGCACAAAGGGCGCAAAAAATGCAATTCATATGTCAAAAGAGGTTGTAAAACTTTTTATTTTTATTGTAGATGAGACATTCAAAAGACAAAACCTTAAAACCTATAATCACATTTTTATTGAGTTGCAGTTGTGAACATTGTGAAGTGAGCTTTTTCCATTTCAGTTGTTCCTGATACACATAACATTTGATCTGGAAAGGTAAATATGTTCTCTTACTCTTCAGTAGCACTGAACAACAGTATTTCATTCCTCTAGTACTGATTTCTTCCGTCATGAAATATTTAGAGGCCAAATAAACTTCTCTCAGATTAAATTAAAATCCTATACATTTTCACAGACTAGTAAAAGCTATAGACAATTAAAACTTGTGGGACACTCTAGCCCATCTCCTTGCTAATAGGAGTTTCTCTTTACAGTACTTTCCTTTCCATTGGCAGTTTAGTCTTCAGGATTTTAAGAATTTCCTTCAGATATTCAAACATGTCCTACAGGCTGGTAGTTCATAGTGACAGGAAATCTTCCCTCATCCTCATACAAAATTATGTACCCTTTTTACAACATTACATATAGTCCTCCCTTCCTTGAAGCTACACTGTGGGTTTTTTTGCTCACACTGTCAGCCTATGCATTATTCCTGAGACCCTTCTACTCAGTTCCTGGGAATAATTTCACTGAAGCCCATGTGAGTAATAATATCTTATGGATTCTAATAAGATTTCCAAAATTACTTGGTGTCCCTGAGTATATTGTTTTTCCTTCATTTGTCACTTCACTTAAACAGTAGTTTTTTTCTCACTCTCATAACGCAAGGACTCCTATTCCTCATACTTTTCTATTTTTCTTCTTTGATCTTAAGTCAGTTTGTATGTATCTCGTGCAGATCAGGTTCACTGGAACAAAACTTTCTATTGCACTGTGGTACTGTATTGAACTGTGATTTTTCAGCCTTCAGTCTTTTTCAGAAAAATATGAAGTACCACAGAAATGTGCATAAGGCTGTATGTCATGAGGTAAACTGAAATTTATTTATAATACTCAAAATCAGTTGCATAGATGAATTTTGCATAGACAGTTGCACAAGTCATTGCATAGGAAATTTTTCATATCAGCACCAATGGGTTTTTCAAAAGGTGCTCCTGGGAAGCAGTTCTGTAATGTGCAGGGACTAACTGTTGTTCCTGCATAAGCGTGGTAAAGGAGAGCAGCCAATGCAGTGTTCCTTGGGAATGATTTAACAACCATTTTCTTTCCATTATTTTAGCTTTTGCCCACAATTCCCTTGCAGTCTGGCCTTGAGGATTCTGGTTCATTAAAAATTGGGAAAAAAGAACCTTAATAAAAAAAAAAAAAAAAAAAGGAAAAAAAGAACCAGATTTTATGCATGTATTATGTTTGCATTTTATGTATAAAATATGCAAAACTACATGTTCAGATCCAAGAGTTTTCTAATTCAAATACTTAATATCTGGGTTTGTAGTCTGGCTAGTTGGGTATTTAGAAGATGATTATTTTCTCTGAAAAAAAAATAAGGAAGAAGTAGAAATATTTTTCATTTTCTGCAGGGGTCTTCTCTTGGCAAAAAATCAGTATGAATTTTTAAGGCAGATTTTACTACATGAGCCAATTTTATTTTTACTTGGGCTAGGTGTGTCCTTGAAATTTCTTAGCTGAGAATATTGAGACATCTCTAGCATAGCCAGAAATTAAATCAGAACTTAAAGAGATAGTGCATGACTTAATACTGTATTATATAGATGCAAAGCACTCTAAGTCATTGCAGCACAGGTTTAAAGGTGGGCCAAAATTAAATATTAGAATGTGAGAAGTTCACGCAGGAAAGGAGAGTTCGCATTTCACTTAGCTCTGGTTTCTTGCTGTTTACATGTAATTGCCATTGTTTGTTACAAGTACAATTTCCAGGCAAAGTTGAATCGTATGTATTACTGTGATAGAAATATAAGTTATATGTTGATCAAATGTTATCCTAGAATTTCATGGAATATCAGTAAACGTTTTTACTCTCAGAACAACCATTGCACTTACCTGTACATTGCAGTCTGAGAATTGTGTCTGTAAGCTTCCAAAGTATGACTGGTTTCTTTTTGTGTCAGGGAATCCTTTGTGCAAACCTGCATGGTTACAAAAAAAGATGAGAGGAGCTTTAGGGATTCTGTTGAAGAGCCCTTGGGGATCTCAGATGGAGATACAGGGGCAGAGGAAAGAGGAAGAGAGACATTGGCAGCAAACTAAGAGGAGTGTTCAAGTGAAGGGGGCAGGCCACCCTCAGCACTTCTGCTTTTGCTTGTTTTGTTTGTTTGTTTTCCACAACCATCCTTGGCAGTTGGCACTCTATAAAAGGAATGGGAAGCTTTTAGGTTTTGTATATAGCATTTCCATTACCATCTAGAAAATGCACATATCATGCTAAATCAGTTGCTGTGAAAGAAGATAGTGCAAAATATCCTACAGCCCAGCTCCTGAGTTTATTCAAAGTATATATGGGATTTGCAGGTTTTGCTTCGTGTTGTACAGCTGGTGCAATTAAATTATTTTCCTCAGGCAACTGCAAGCATATATGTGAAAGAGAAATTTGGGGATGTAAATTGCTTCTTCCTCAGCGTTGCTAAAATCATATATAAGATTAGCTTGTTACTAACCAGGTGCTCAAGGCAGGAAGGACTGAAACTACAAAAAACTGCTGCCTCCTTACTTGTGCAGAGATGTGGTTCCAGCTGCTGCTTACCCTTTGTCAGATGTGAGGGATATCAGTGCTGAGAGTGGTACCCATTCCTTGAAAAGTAACAACGTGAGAAATGCCAGTTATTTCCCAAAACCAAACACACTTCTTGTGCCTGGGGAGGGGGAGTACTCTGGAACTATTTCTCAGGGTGCAAGTAAGGAATCTCTCTGCAGCTGGTGTCCTCATGAGGGGGGAGGGCTAACTGCGTGGTATAGGAGAGCACTGGTATTGCTTTAAATTAGAGGAATTTAGAATTCTAATTTTAAAGCACATAAAACTAATACATGCTGTAGTAGAAACTTAATGGTATATATATTGCATTGCTTACATAATAGTTGTAGTTGGATGACTACATGTAGTTTGATGTCATTGATTACTTTTCCTAATTATTTCCCATTCCACTCATACATTATAAAAATGGCTGTCAAAAATGTATAAAAATCTGGTGTGTATAAATGGTGCAAGAAAATGATGCCAGACATAAAAAAATGTGATAACTTTCATGTTTTAGTTTTAGGAATATTCCATAATCATTCAAAAGACATTTAACAAGAGCTGTAAGTGTATGCATGTATGTATACACATACTGTCACATGCATGTCTTCACTCCTAACTGATACGCCTAGCCTCGAGTAACTTGTCCCTGACAATAAACCACCTTTAGCAGGAGTTAAAGATGTGTCCTGAGAAAAAAGAGGCTCTCTTCCCAGCAGTCCCCATAGATGTACATACACGTGGATGTGTAGGATTGGTACTAATACCACCCATAATTAATATATTAAACTTTTCTCTCTTGACTCCTGTTATGATGCACTTTTAACTTTCCCAAACCTAATTGTTTAATCAAGTAAGATTGCATGCATTTATTTGTATAAATGGTAAATGGACAATATATTGATCCCTGGCAAGGGTCAAGCTTGTGATCTGTTTTGTACATATCTACTGCCAAACAAGAAAAGGGAAAAAGGAAGTTTGGCAGAAGAATAAGTTTTACTGAGGAATGATGTCTTCTTTCATTGCTTAGGAAGAAGTTGGTATATGCTTAACCAAGTTTTTGTTAAAAAATGATGTACTGATAATGCATCAAATTATGTTTCACTAAGTCCATGAACTAAGGCAGTGGGTGTAGTGAGGGGTGTTAATACTAAATCTGACATTCCTGAAGATGTTCTTGCACTTTTTAAAATGTTAGCGTGTAAGATCAGGCCTCAAAATAAATTGCTAGATGTGTGCTTCATACTCAAATTTTCAAAGGTGTTTTGTAGTTTTATTCCTATTAATGTAAGCTTAGAAACCAAACTTAAAACAAAGAATTAATGAAAAAAGTGGTATGTGTCTACATAACTGACAAAACTGACTCTTCTCTGGCAAACTTCTATTGCCATTGGAACTGGACCCAAATCCTACATGAGTATGAGGCTGCCTGAATGGGGTGCTTTCCCTCTGGGTGATGGAAGCTGGCAAGAGTGCAGTCATGCTTCTCCTCCTTGCGCTGCTTCCTACGCATGAGAAGTCTCATGTCTCTTTGCCACTGGCATTTGCAGAGGTCCATGATATGTTCCAAAACTTCCTGGAGTTCATCCTTTGTGCAAAGATGTTCCAGTATCAGATCAAGTCCCCATTTCTGTGACTCATTGTCCACAAGGGATCAGCTTTGGGCTCTCTACCTGCCACCAGCAGAGATGGCTGGATGCCAGTGTAGTGTTGCCTTGCAGAAATGTGGCAATCTGCGGAAAATACTTCTTTCTGGTTATAAAACACAGCTCCAACACAATGATCTGCCAAGCTGGCAAGGTTGCTAAATATGGGTGAGCAGGAATTTCAAGGACCTGAGCAGTTGCCTACAGTAGGAAACATGTTCTGTCAAAAAAATAAATAAATCAATTAAAAATTGCCACAATATTTGTAGCATTATCTTTCTTCAAAAGGTTAGCCATGTTACTCCTTTCTTCATTGCAAAAGGTTATCCATGACTTCTATTGTGGTGCTTGTTAAAACTCTGCTGGATTTTAAAATAAGGTTTTAAATCATTATGAAAGTATTTTTGATGTTTGCTTGGAAAGAGTAGTTTGAAGTGTTTGTAGAAAATAAAAAAAAATAAAAAATGAAAGCAATTAAAAACTCGTTGAGAGATCAGGAAATGAAAAATTAATTACAGTCTTCCATGTTCACTGGAACAGGCTCTGCAGGGAAGTAGTCACTGCAGCAAGCCTGTCGGAGTTTAAGAAGCTTTTGGACTGTGCACTTAGTCACATGGTCTAAAATTTTGGGTAGACCTGTGTTGTGCCAGGTGTTGGACTCCATGATCCTTATGGGTCCCTTCCAACTTGGGATATTCTATGATTCTGTGATTCATGCACTTGTAAATAATTAGTGACAATTCAAAATAATCTTGCCAATTAAAAAAAAAAAAAAATCAACTCAGTTGATAGATTTGTTGATAGAACTGAGGTACAAAACAGTTAAAAGCCAGGATCTTAAAACAACACTTATGAGAGTCTATAGTTTGATGTTCACCTTGAGACATCTTTGGTCTTGATGTTCTGAAATTATAAGCACTTTTTGTATACAACAGACAATAGCTCAGGGTGAAAACCAGCCTTAAAACTTTGAAAATTATATCATGAGGAACTTTGTTGCGAAGTCATATAATCATTGTCAGAACTAGAGAAAAAGACAAACAAACAAACAACAACAACAACAACAACAAACAGTTTGACTGCTAGTGTAGAACCCCCAGAAACCTGGGGCTTTAGAAAAACTTCAGATCCAGATAGTTATCTAAGGTTAGAAAGCTTTAGTTTTAATTATAATCCAAGTGAGAATTATGTGAATGAATTTGATTTATAGTTGTAGGACTCTACTTGAATTCCATACACCACATGTTCACAGTTTCTAATAACATATGTTATAATCAGCATACCCTTATAACTGATTCCGACACTGGCCAGCATTGTTAACTCCTGTATATCATATCAGAGATTTGTTTAATATCTTTGAACCATTGATGTTTTAATTCCTTTGACAATGGTTCTTCTAATTTCTTCAGATGGATCAAAAATGAGTGCTGTTGAACCAATCCTTCAGTTTGGGCAGGTGTATTATTTAGAGGACCAAAAGACACCCAGTGTCCTTTCATAGTTCAGCTTGCTCTCCTGAGCCTCCTTCACAGCCCTTTAGGTCAGTACTGCAGTAGTGATTGATAGAAAAATGCCTGATGCTTGGTACAATGTCTTTCAAAAAAGTGACTGAGAGAAATTCTACTTTGAACATACTAATGAGACTGTGTCTGCACCTCAGCAGAATAGCAAATAACTTCACATCTATAAGCCTTATAAGCGGAGCTGATCAGAAAGCTTCTGGTACAGTTATTTCCACTGCTAAATATGTTTTTCATGA
Source organism: Aythya ferina (assembly GCF_964211825.1). Taxonomy (NCBI): domain Eukaryota; kingdom Metazoa; phylum Chordata; class Aves; order Anseriformes; family Anatidae; genus Aythya; species Aythya ferina. Next base: position 27,078,264 of record NC_140298.1, read on the forward strand.
AATAGAAGTGTTCCTTTGGAATATGGCAATTCTACTGAAATGTTAGATATGAGAAAGATGTCAAAATGCATTATGTACACTACTAATTAACTGATGACTATTTAAATATTTAAAACACTGTATGAAATTATCAAAGTAAAATGTTTTGACACTGCCTTATTTTTTCTGTGTTGTCAAAATGAAAGCCTTCTTGGATTCCAAAGCAAAACACACACACAAAAAAAAATAAGAATAAAATTTTAATTTGAACTATAGGCTTTTTATTCTAACCCCCAAAAAATAACAATTCTGAAAAAAAAAAAAAAAAAAAAAGGAGGAGGGGTTGGGAGGAGAAAGAGTCACATGCTCAGTTTTCTGTACTGAGCTGACACTACCATTCTATCAAATGATAGTTCTTCAAAGCTTTCTGTGCTCAAAGTCATGCTATTTCTACTTTTTTTTTTTTTTTTTTTTTTTTTTTTTTTTTTTTTAACGCTGATAAGTCCATATTTTGTTTTTGCAGTTTCGTGAAAGGTACTGGAAAACAACACCATAACTGGGAAAGTTGTTTGTCAGACTAATTTTAGAACTCTGGGTGCATTTTATCCTCACTTTGCCTGTAAGACACTCATTTATTATGGCCTCAGGGATACCTGGAAACCACACTTAACATTCACTGACATAGAAAATGACAACAGTCTTTAGTTGTAGTCAGTATTTTTTCCATGGGTTATACATCACCATTTTGAAGCTCTACCATCATCTGCAAAGTTATATGTAAATCAAATTGTAGGTGAAGCATCAAATAGCTGTGGTGCAAATCAACGATACTGATAGTCAGAGAGAAAACATTTTCCACTGAATGGCCAAGGTGGAGAAAGTGCTGGGGTCTGGAAGCAGCTGGGGTTCCTATAAGTTCAGGGGGTTTATTTCATTGGAGACATTAATTACATTGGAGGCCAATACCTTTCAGAAAACCTACTAAAATTGTGTGGGAGAGGTTTTTGAGGTGTTCGGGAGAACAATAGTTGACTTGGTATGATCTATTGAGTTCTTTGTTCAGTAGATCTTGTCTTGTCGTCCTGTGATCATGCAACAGCTAAGATGATTGGAGGACCCCCACCAAGATTCATGCAGTGGTGATGTAAGAACCAGCTGTATTTGGTTCCCCAGATCTGCATCCATTTGCTGTTTTGATGAAACTACTGTCAAATAGTCAGAAGAGGATGTGGCACTGAAGAATGGCTTCTTAGCATGCACATGTTGGCCAGCAGAGCCAGCCACTCACAGGAGCTGGTGCTGAAAGGGCAAAGCGATTGAAACGTAGTATGCGTTGTCAGGGCTAGTAAATGGTCACTGTTTGGTCATCAGGAAAAAGGAGTAACTTCTTCAGTTATTTTTTCAACAGATACCTTTTCCTCTAGTATTCTTTTCCAGCCTGTACTGAACTAGAGGAGAGGATCTGCAGGAGAGGTTAAGAAAATATAAAAACAAACCCCAAAAACTAGAGCAAGGTTAGTGCAGTAGACTGGTAGAAATATCATAGAATCATAGATGGTTTGTGTTGGAAGGGAACTTAAAGGTCTTCCAGTTCCACCCCCACCACCATGGACACTAGCCACCAAACCAGGTTGCCCAAAGCCCTTAATTACTTCCAGGGATGGGGCATCCATGACTTTTCTGACAACCTGTTCCAGTGCCTCACCACCCTCATAGTAAAGAATTTATTCCTCATGTCTAATATGCATCTACCCTCTTTAAGTTCAAAGCCATTACCCTTTGTCCTAGCACCATACTCCCTGACTAAGAGTTCCTCCCCAGCTTTCCTGTAGGTCCCCTTTAGGTACTGGAAGGCTGCTGTAAGGTCTCCCCGGAGCCTTCTCTTCTCCAGACTGAACAACCCCACCTCCCTCAGCCTGTCTTTGTAGGAGAGGTGCTCCAGCCCTTTGATCATCCTCATGGCCCTCCTCTGGACTCCAACAGGTCCCTGTCCTTCTTGTGCTGGGGGCCCCAGAGATAAACGCAGTGGTGCATATTCTCTACAAACATAGCAGTTTTAACTGAATTTAACAACATGAGTGTATGATGAATGTACTTAAATACTTTTCTGAATGAAGACCATATTTTAATTAGGACTACAAGTGTGAGGGTCACATCATGGGTGATCTCACCCACACTCCTATTTCCGCCAGACAATCCTCTTCAGAAATGGATTGTGCTTAACCTTGAAATTTTAAGGTTTTTATGGTTTTGTCCCCACAGCTCTGATCTGGATGGTGGTTTGGTTTGAATAACAATACAGTAGAACTGACCTATTGTCAATAACTGTTTTCTAAAATTGTTGCCAAAGGAAGACATATCAAAGTCTTGGAAGATATCTGTCAAACATGACTATGGGTATAAAAGTATGTGGGAATCCTGCATACAGTCGAAAACCTGTGGAAAACAACCATTGAGCAATATAACCATAAATTATTTTTTGACAATACTTGAAATATTCTTAGAGTGGCAGGTCTGTACAAGACAGCAAACACAACCTGTGTTATATATATGTATATGCATATATATACACACCTATATATCGCACAGTACAGCTGCACAACAAGCCTGCATGCAAACTTCTGCTTGCAAATGATTTATGCATTCTATATAAACAAGAGTGTAACTGTAAATTGTAAACTTGACAGACCAAGCAAGATCCTTGTGACCTGCAGAGGTTGTACGGACGGCAACAATGGTGCAACTCACTTTGTCCACAGGCCAGAGCAGAGGACATAGGTAGGGCTGGGCTGCGGAGCACTCAGCTGAATGTTTTCCAGTGCTCGGGATGGTTCACAGTTCCCTGCACTCAGGCTGGCTGTCATTCATCCATTCCCTGGCTGCTGCACATAGTTCAGAATTAAACCATTGCTATTTGTCCAGTGGTGAATTGCAACGTCGTCAGTTGTCCTCATCATTCCCTGGTTCCAGGAAAGCTAGTGGATATATATTACCAGTTCTTTTTCTTTCTTTCTTTCTTTCTTTTTTTTAAGAGGAAAAAAAAAAAAAAAAAAAAAAAAGGTAGTTTGTTATGTATATCCCTCGTTTACTTTATGTTGGCTTGCACAGAAGGGCAAATCTCACCCAAGCGTATAGAAAGTAACAACCCTGCAGATCATTTTTTCCTGCTGGGTGGCTAAAACATAGAATACATAGCAAACACTTGTGGTGCATTATATCTTGCATGCAGTTTTGATGCAGTTTATTAATTAATTTTTTTCAGAATCCATTTTGTAAGCTACAACTCTAAACTTCATAGGGAAAAAACAACAGATATACCATAAACAGTATAGGAAAACAAAACAAAACAAAACAAAACAAAAAACAACCATAGGCAGTATAAGCAAGCATATTTGGAAATGTTTGTTTCCTGTTGATTGGATTTTCAAAGACATAAATGTCATCCTTCATTTACTATAAGCCAGACTTAATACTGTTTTTGCAGGAAACAAACAAACAAAATATAATCCTTCTTTGCTAATTTACAAGTTATAACTTCTTTGCATTTGTGAGTTATAAGAATAAATCACAGTTAAGAATAATAGGCTTTTACATCCATTTTGCATGGATGGAAATGAATACACAAGCCAAAAGATAAAATGAGAGGGCAATGGAAATTTGCAGAAAAGTCATATTAACACAGATATGAGGAACTTCCCAAGTTTATGTGTATTTAGAAGGCAATAGGATGAAGATCTTATGGCAAATAAAAATTTGATTAAAAAAGAAAACAGTTTGTTACTTAAAAGGCTGAATCCAAATCTATTAAGAGCGTGATAGTGCACAGCAGCCTGGAGGTGGAGAACTCCAGTTCTCCAGCAGAAGTCATGAGGACAGAGAGACAAGGAAGCCTCTGGACACCCAGGACTGTCTGCACTCGGTGGAGTTTCTCATGGAAAAACTTTTCTAGGTTACATTTCAGGCATTATTAGTTAATAGGAGGCAGATAGAGATTTTGCAAAGTCCAATAAAATAGAGCTAATAAGTACCAATTCTTAATGCAGATGACGGCAACATTCATGTCACAGTCCTCAGTGATCTTAATTTCTCCACTAAGTTTACTTGCACTATTCATGTCTGTGCTACTGAACTGAGCACAGGGAATAGAATCAGGGTCCTATTGATTCTCGGACTGACTAGCAAGATTGCAATAGCATCACTGGGGAGCTGTGAAGGTACTGCTATTCCATTTGCATTTCTCAAATAAATTTTATCTAGATAGGCAAACTAAGGTTTGATATTTACCTGGCATTAAAAAATTAAAATTAAAATTAAAATTAAAATTAAAATTAAAATTAAATAGGTACTATCTATTTCCTATTAGCTTCTTCTGAAGGTGCAAATGTGTCTTAAGGAGTATTTCAGTTGGGATTTGGTTATTGCTATTAGAAAAATTGATTTTATACCTGTTAATAAAAATAAGAGACTGAAGTGCCTTCCAGAATGACTGCCATTAGAAACAGAGACCAATGTAACCTACAGACGTCTTCAACCTTGCAGCACTGCTTCTGTGTGTGTACACGCACATACATGAGACTCTGCCTTAGCATATACAGTGAAAGATGTTTGAGTAGGTCTTTTTTTGGCATGTGAACAGTTTTTAATAATTTCAGGGGAAGCACAGTGATTAGTTGATTTATTTGGAAATTTCTTCATATTTTAGATGAAAAGAAGTAGCTGCCTAATTCTAAAAGAGAGAAGAACCTCATTCCCGTCCAATTCTAATATGCACTTACTAAACCATAAAGTGATCTGAATTTGCTTGCATTTCACTTCTGTCAATTAAAGTTAAGTGGACATTATATTGAAAATTGCTTAATGGAAAAAATCTGCCTTTAAGTAACCTTCTAATAGGGAAATTATTTTTATAGATTCACCAGATTTGCAATGAAGACATTCCTATTTTATATCAATGCAGATTTTTTGTAATAACAGTTACAAGTGAAGATCATGATATAAATATTAATCAGACTGGGTGATGGTTGAGTACTTGATGCAGCCAAGAAGACGAATATATGCAGTAAAGGGAAATCCACACAGGTTCTCCAGTTACTGCTAAAATGAGGCATCCCAGAGGCCAACCCTGTGTGCGTGCTTATCACTTATCCCCATCTGGTTTTTTAGCAGTGCTGATTTTCTCTCTGCCAGTATCTTGAGATTATGTCTGGTGCTTGCTGCCTCTGACTAGAGGCAAGGCACTCTGAGAAGTGCAATCAGCAGAGATTCAGTCACCCAGACTCATGGCTTCCAGGTTTAATCTCCTGGTTTTCTGGTTGGCTTGATTTCTGCCAATAAGCTTCAATGAATGAATGAAGAACTCTATCAAATATCACTGATACTCTCAAGTGAACTCTGACCTGCAATGTTGTGAGGGCCATTGCTAGGAAGATAATGTGGCATTTTCTGCACAGCATCCCAAGCCAGCAGTGTACCTGGATGCATTGCAGCCAGCTGAAAGCACAGCGGAGTCTGAGTTTGGGAGCTTCTTTTTGCTTTACAGAGTAAGAGGAGTGAGAGCCTTTGAAACTGTATTAAATTACTTAATTGGGAAAAAAAATAATTAGAAGTTGCAAAGTGTATTGAAATAAACTCAATGTGAGATCTTGAACAATAGAATAACGGGTAATAACTCCAATTAAGTCAGTATTTCTTGTTTCCCAACTCTCACTTTTTTATAGGTAGAGCACATGTTTTGATTTTTAGTTCTCAGATTTTATTTTTTTTTATATTTAAAAAAGTAAAAACAAGGATTGGTGGGTATAGAGATTCTGGAGAAAAATTAATTCATCTAGGTCCTATACTTTGAAAATTATTTCAAATAGCAAAAAGCCATGTGGCTTATTACTCCTTGTGAATAAGGTCATGGGTATGGAACAGCAATGGGACAACAGAAACTTATTTCTGCTGACACTGCATTTCAGAAATTGTTTCCTATACTACACTGATGAACTTCTTCTTTATTTTTTCCCTTGTCTGATACAATTTATATCTACCTTGGCAGCAAGTCATTTCCTCCTATTAGTAAATGAGTGCTAGAGCGATAAAGGACAGATGAAAGGGCAGAAATGCACAAGTGCCATCAAATCCCTCAACTTTGCATTTTAATATTCTACAGCTGCAGATAAGGAATGTTTCCCTTGCAGTTGAAAGCACAGCCAGTGTGGGAGTATTAGTAGGTTTGCATGAATCCTAAAGGCTTGCAGTTTATTTGTATTCTCTAATGAACCAGAGCTTGGAGGATACCGACTGTATGGATACATTTTCAGCCGAAAACATTCTCAGTCAGGAATAAAGATAATGGAGAGGGATTGATGGGGAAGCAGAGACACTTGGAAAAGCAAGCTCAGATCAGAACAGGCCACAGTGACATTTATGTGCTCTTCTCCGTTTCAAAAGCTAAGGTAAATATTAATACATAGCAGAGTGACTGTCATTCAGAACTGTCCCTCGTGGATACATTTTGCCTCTTGAAAGTCTTGCCAGCTCTCTGGCAACAATTAATACCATTAAGTGTCAATACCTAGGTTAACATTACCTTCTTCAAGATTAGGCTTTGAATTTCCTATATGAATTCATAATTTATCTCTAGTCTCAGTAGAAACCTATCTAAACCAGGATGGATTTGATGACCAGGGATCAGATTTTTGGAAAAACAAACAAACAAACAAACAAACAAAAGAACCACTACAGATTCTGGATCCTAAATGCCTATTCAAAGTCAGTAGGTACTTTTCAGTGACGGATAGGTACCCCAGTGCTTTATTTTTCAGTAATGATTAAATTAGAAAATTTATTTTTGGCACACATTATTGAAAGTGACATGGAAACCCAGCACCATTTTGATAATGAATTCACAATAAGGCAAAAAATATAGAAAAGCCTGCTGTGTGCTATACTCATGATAGGGTGATTGAGTACAATCCTTCATACTCAGTGGTGTAGGTGCAAAGTAAATAATAAGTGTCCTCAGATGCCATTATACCTGAGCTAATGCACCTAAGATTTTCCCCCACTGTGTGCATTTCCAACCTGATATAATGGAGTTTGTCACTACTGGCTTTCCTATGCACAAGGTAGCTAGTTCTGACCTGATGTAGGCCAAACGTAATTTTAAATGATGAAATAATGCATATTTTAATGATGATAAATAATGTATATTACTGTTTTAAAACAGTTATATTGAGAGACCAGACAAATATTGATCCTTATCTCACCTCTCAGAATTGCTAATATTGGTTTGATAAAAAATTCTAAATGTATATTTCTCCCCAAAACATTGTTTTGGCTTTGCAGTCCTAAGGAGCAGAAGTCCATTTGGCATAAGTAGTTTGCCTCTGAAAAGAGACAGCAACCAATGATTATGGATTCAGTTTAGAGCAGGATGGGGATGCTGAGCTGCCTCATCTCTGATAACCCCTTAAACATTGCTTCCAGCTGTTTTACTGTTGCATCAGCATGTCATTGTTCAGCCCCTCTGGTAAGAGTATGTTTCAGTGACAAGGGTTCTGTATTTTTATTCACAGCTGTCGTTCAATTTACTGTTACAAATTCAAATTAGTCTTCTTGTGCCACAAGGGAAACAATTATCCTCCTGTTATTTGTGAACTTATCCTAATATGTCTTCTTTGAAAGCTCATACTATTGAAACAATTTGGACAGAGTTAATGTGGGAATATAACCAATACTGGAGAAAAGGCAAGCCTTTAAGGCGGAGGCAGGTGGACACCCAGTTTATACTTTTTTTTTTTTTTAATTTATTTTGCTTGGAGGTTCTTGTATTTTGTGCTCTTGAAAGTCTATTTATCATTTTTTAGAAAGAAATGTCAAGAGTTCTACAATGCTAAAAACTGCTTCCTTCCAGAGGGAGTGGGGGTACACTATGTTTTAACTGACCATTGATGGGATAGTTCTCATTGTCTGTAAAATCTTGAGAGATTTATGGTATAGAAAGCTTTGATGGATACATGAAGACTATATGTCGATCAGATGGCCATTCTGTTTCATACCTGTTTTCTGGGTGATAACCCAGGTACGTCTTCTGTGTGCTTGAAAACCAAGCAACTTTGAGCTTTGCTGTACTACCAAAGGATGCAAAATAGGGAATGTTTTGTGTGTTTTGTTTGTTTGTATGTTTGCAAACAATGCACTGAAGTGCACTCAGGACACAGGATCCATATAGCTACAAGTATTACCAAAAATATCCTACTCTGCTATCATTAGAAACACTGCGCATGAATATAAGAACTTATGCACATTCGTGCACGGTTCAGTCTCATCTGTCTAAGTCATATATGCTGGCAAGAATCATACAATGTAAGTATGTGTGACCTCATGAAGACCAAGGCCTTTCAACTGTTAACACCATACTCACATGGTCACTTTCATAGTAACGTGGTTATGTGGCTTGCACGTCACTTCTGTACTGAGCCATGAAAATGACTAATTGTCACTAACATATGAATGTCATTTAAAGCGAAAAGATAAAGAAGCCAGTCAGGATGTAGACTCCAGTCTCTTATCATGCTACAGCACAGATCTGCTAGAGAACAAACCACCACCAGTTTCCTTCCACCTACCATTTCCCCTCTATTTCATGCCTATGCAGATAAATCCAAGCAGTACATCTTCCTTGCATGCAGAGGTTTATTAAAATATCATGCACTCGCTCCCTTTCAGTGACCACAGCCTCCCAAGCAACTCTCAGCATGGCCAGCACCAGAGCGGATCGGTTCACCACCAGCGGCTTGTATCGCCAGAAGAATCATTGTATCAGATATGCCACTGCTTATCTGTGCCAGTCTTCTGCGATGGCAATTCACTGATGTGAAGATAGGCCTGGGAACAAGTTGCTTTCCTTTTTCTCGTCTGTCATTTTTAATGTCTTCTTGTTTTATTTAGTTTCCCCGCCCCGCTCTCTCTCTGAATTGCAGAGATCCCATGCAATGACTGTTTCAGGAGCTGGCATGGTGGATTTGCTCGGACACTTGTCCTGGTGGAGGTGTGTGCTGCTGCAGCTGAGTCACAGGAAGAAGGACTTGACCTAGAGGCGTGAGCATTTCTCTGTTGTCACCTGGCCTTGGGTCACCAAGCTGAGTACCTGGCTTTTTCCATTCCTCCTGATCTTTTGGGAAACCTGGTTCTCCTTTTAGTTCTGTTCTTCATGCTGCCGTACCAAGCATCTGCCACCAGATCTCAGTCTCAGCTGAAATGGTGTATATCTGAAGCAAATGGGTGAGGGAATTATTTGCTTATTTATTTATTTTATACAAGGTGTGGCTTTCCTGAAAGTCAGGGAGTCAGTGTGGCTTTTTCCTTCTCTTCATTGAGGTCATCACTGGCACTTGTTGTCACACATGAAAATGAGACGTTGATTTGTTTATTAGATATGCTGAAGCAATTCTGTGCACTCATCTCACTGTAAATATCTAGTATTATTAACATTACGTTTGTCTATCCTTTCCTACTCTTTGAACTTTGTGCAATGACAAGCTAAAATCTTGTTACTGTAGGATAGAGGCTTTTTTTTTTTTTTTTTTTTTTTTTTTCCCTGAGAAGTGCTTAGAAAATGTTAGTTTCACCTGCAAACTATTTAAGGATCCAGAATTTTATCCTGCTACTGACAGATCTATCTGGGAAAAGAAAGATTTGGAATTTGTAGCTGAAAATTACAATGCTCACATTCAAATGCTGAGGAATCAATGTGAGCATCATGAAAGCAGTAATAGTAATGTAGCACTCAGTAGAGCAAGTGCCAAAGGAAGATTTTATAGACTTACTCTCAGGCATGCAATTGTCACATGCCACATTCACTGCTATACATAGACTTTGGTAAAATGGGAAAAGGCTACTTAGTGACTCAGTATGTTTTGACATTTTAATCTTGATAAAAATAATTATTTGTTCATGATCATGCATTTTGTGTCAGATATATATGGGAAGGAAAGTTCAATGGTTTCAAATCTGCTCTGTGAACAAGCAGCTCTCAGCAATTCTTTTTCTTGGTCCATTTTGAATAATTCATCATCAAAGTTGCTTATTTCTCTAGAAGGGGGCAACAAGTCCCAGGTGTTCTTGACATCTTTACTCCAGTACACCTGGACTCCTCTCCTAACTATAGCTGTGGTTGCTAATAACCTTGCTTGCTTACAGAGCAAGCCATGAGGGCTAACATAGGAAGAGAGAAGACTAATGACAGAGAATTCCGGCTCTGTTCCAGAACAAGTGGAAATGTCCTTTTACCTCAAGTGATTTTGTTGCTATGTTTAGATACAAGAATCCATGTCCCAAGAGGGATAGTGGCCTGCATGCTCTCCCTGCTTTCCATGCTGACTTCAGGTTCCCATAAGGACTTACCAGATTGCATCTGTCATCTTTTTACCATGGTCTACCTGTTCAATTCACTCCTTTCTTTAATTCCTTTCATTCATTTTCATTCCTTTCTTTCATTCCTTCCACTGTATTTAAAAATCTGTGTTTGTCTCATTCAGTTTGTTTTATCCAGTTTCTTTTATCCAGTTTACTCTTGTTTGTACAGGGAAATTTCATGTAGGTCTTCAAGAGCTTTTAGCACACAAGCATTCACAAGCACATGCACCCATTACCCTGGCCCTGGGGTACAAACCCTAGACACACCTCATCCTCTTCAAAGGATGTCCCTTGGCCCACAAGGCAGGTTTTTAGGACAGTACATTGACACTACAATACAAGGTTCTCTGTGAACACAGGGAACCAGCTCACAGGTTCTGCAAACAGGGAATAATGAATTTAAGATCTCTCCAAGAGCTGTTGCTGAGGTCACTCATGAACAAGAGCCATACAATGGCCCTTCTACATTAAGCCTTTTGACCTGCAAGAAATATCAGTACCAAGAGGAGCAAGTGAGGTTTCCATTCCTCCTTTGCTCTGATGTCCACCAGCAGAAATCTGCAGTCTGTGTACTCATCTAGAGTCTGTCCACAGATTGCAGTAGGTACCTACCTAATTAAGATTTCTCAGTCCTAGGAGTTTTTACCCAAATGTATCACTGTAGTACTGCCAAGATTAAAAAAAGAAAAAAAAAAAGTAATAACAAACAAAATATCCTCCTGAATAGCAGACAAATAAGAAATTCTCATCATAAAAAAAAATAATAATAAATAAAATAAAAAATAATTAAACAAATTAGTCAGATAGGCCCACAACAATCTGGAAATACCAGCTTGTTGGCAAACTAAAGCATCAATATCGAGCAGCTGGATGATAAAAGGCAGATGAATGGAAGGAAATACTTAATACTCAATGAAGCTTTAATACTTCTTTTTATTAGTCAATGGGACTCAGTGAAACCACATGCAGCAATCATCCCTGTTCTAGGTTTAAACATTAAAATGCCTCTGACCTTTCAGGCTAGGAGAGAAATTGTCTAGGTGCAGATTTTCTTTTTACTGGCATTTCACTTCCTTCCTGAAAGTTGCATATTCCACCTGCCATCTCAGCAACCTTACCAAAGCTGGGAGAAATATCTTCTTTCTATGTAAGCTAGGAGTCCTGTTTTTCAGCATGGATTGTTGTTTTCTAATTATCCTAGACTTTAACGAGTTTGCAAAACACAGGTTCTTTAGGTTTGAAAGACCAAATACAGATAATCACTAGTCCAATTTAGCTTCTTATTTTAGAAGCAAAACTCTGTTACTTAGATAGCAACCTTTTCACCAAATATAATTACATCTCCATGCATCTTTCTATTTTCAATGTCAAAATGCATGAAACCTCAGAAACAGAAATGAGGAGAAAGTACAGTGTACCATGAGAATATTACCTAAATACCGAGTACAAAGCTTGTAGTGTAGTAGATGAGTACATCATTGCTAAATTTAAAAATGGTCTTTTTTAGTCGATAGAATGAATTTTAACAGTTTAGAAACATGTAGATGCAAACCTGCAAAGATAATATTTCAAGATCATTCATTTTGCAAAATTGCCTGTACAAAAGTTGAGGAATACTTGTGCACTACTAAGTTCAACTTTGCAGTATCCCTTTAAGGTAAGGTTTATCCTTTTAAAAATCTGTGTAAGTCACTCCTCCTGTATTGTGTAGAAACCCTATGACAGGAATGAACTTGAGTTCTGCATTTAACTTACCTTAATTATTAGTCCTTCCTTTCTCCTCCTCAGCTTTGTGCCTCCTTTACTACATACCTCCTACAACAATAAGGCAAGAAAGTCCTAAAGAAACCTGAGCTCTGCTGTGCAACTGTGATTAATTGCTGGGGCACATCCATTCTGCACACTGAGTAAAACCACAGCTTTTTGCATGCCTGTTCTTTATACTAAAACTGATTTTGCAAGACTAGTTCAAAGACTTTAATCTCTCAGTATATATATATAACGTAGGAAGAAAAGGCAGATATTAAACCAACAAATATATAGCGACCTAATGAAATTCTGGTAGGAGAGGGCTCTGCTACAAGGGTTACCATCAGACATTTATGTAGAGTAACTCAAGATACATTTCTCATTAGCATCTTCTCCCTCTCTGTCAGGACTATTTTCTTTGGGCATGTCTCCATTTATCTTGCTTTGTAACTGGAAAAAAAACAAACCACCAAAAAAACTGCACACAAACTGTAAAAAAGATTATAGCATTGATAACATTATTTAATTACTTGTCTGTTTATGAATAAGGAATAATTGTTTGCATTCATTGAAATCCACAGTGACTGCTACTGTTGGTTTCCCAGAGCCTAAAAATTCCTCACAGCGTGCATACACGGAGTTGGAGTTTGGAATAGGCCATTTATTAAATTACAGAATTCCACCAGGACTTTCAGATCTGTCTACTCTAGTGGAGAGAAAAAAAAAAAAAAAGTTAATAAATACAATACAAAATGAAGTTCTTGGTAATTTGGTCACTGCTTTGGTTCAGACCAATTGGATTATATGCTGTCCCTATAGGTGCTGATAGGTTGCTGACCTTATCAAGGAGTAGATATAATTTGATTAGTTATTATTTCCACATATAAGACATATAGGTTTGATGAGATGCCAGTTAAGATTTTGTTGTGAAGTGCTGACTTTTGCTTTTGAATAACTGTTGTGCCACCTAGTGGGTATTAAACTATACTTTCAAATAAATGGAAAGATGAACTTAACAAATACCAGTGAAAAATGAAACAAAGTCGGTATTTATGCAAATATTTGTACAGATTTCATTAGATAATAGATAGTAGATGTTTCTTAGCATTTTTTTCCTCTATCTGTAGTTTGTTGTTTATTTGTTTTGTTTTCTTTTCTTTTCTTTCAGCTTTTTAAGGAAACCATCTGTCCAATGTGGGAGTGTTGGTTTTGCTGTGGTAGATAGCAACAATATTTCAATCACCAAAGTGAATAACAATGAATTTCCCTTAATAAAGTGTTTCCTAGCATGGTTCAAGTCACTTTATTGGACCTAATATAAAATTGCCAAACCGTCCATCATCAAGTTATATTAGGTGGTGAGCATTTTTACCACCGGGGTGCAGTGCCATAGCTATAGTTTTTGAAAAGGCAAAAAATCAAAACTGTAGTTTGAGCTTTTATTTGTGTGTTTTCTTGTAGTTATTGTTTTTGTTTAGTTTGGTGTATTTATTTTCCCTCCTTGGAAAGTATTTCCAGAAAAAATATATATATTTTTCAGTTTCCTGGTTTCAAACCTTGTCATTGTTCTGTCATTTCATTTCCTTCTTTCAGACAAATGCAATTGAGAGGTGTGTGTCAGGTGCCTTCTTTAAAGCTTGGTGTCAAGCTCTCTATCTTCTTTGATCCTTATTATAAAAAAAAAAAAAATAAAAAAAAAAAGATAAATTGTTCTATTTTCCAGCTTTCTGTGATGGTATGTCGTGTCAGTGAGCAAACCATAAAAGCAAAAATTTATTTGTTTTTCTTACATTATCATTTGACTACATTGTTTTAAAACACTTTCCTTTAAGATAGCAGAGATCCTCTGATGAGGTCTGTTATTCTTTATAAATTTTTTAAACGCTGTGTAAATATTCTTATTCACATTCAATATGGATTTTAAATGCATAAAAGAATTACTAAAAGTAGGGTTGGATTACAAATGCATTACTGTTTTTACTTGTTTCATTTAACATGTGATTTGTAACAAGTTCTATCTTCTTGATATTAATTTGCTCAAACATGATTATTGTTTTAGAGAAGAATGGTGTTTAGTAAAAGAAGAAAAATTCACTCAGAAGTCTTGAATTTTTTTCTCTCTGTGTAGGCACATCTTTTTCCTTCCTTAATTCAAGGTATTCTAGCCTTTAACACCGTTTAGGAAAAATATATTAAGGGTAAGAATTCCTACTACTTTATCTCACGCAATTAACATTTTAGTACGTGATACTTAAATATATTGTTGGGAGAGTTACTGGGGAAAACATATATAGCCGTTCGTAAAGAGATAGCCAAGTAACCTATCTATACATCCTGCACAGTGAAATTTGAGATCATGACTTGGATTCAACATAACAGTAAGTAACAAAGTATTAAAATATACTACATTAAAACATATATATGTAATAAATTATTGAAATGAAATGGATAGGTTTTTACTCAGAGGAAAAATATGCACCCCTAATGCATAAACAAGATAACTGATTAGCTGGTTTTCTTCTTTAATCTCAATCTAATTTCATGTTTAAATTCAACATAGTATGCAACCCTTCAGCCAAACCTTCCTGTCCCCAGATACCTGCAATGCATAGCATTAAAGCCAGTAGGTTGTTCAAGTGAGTTAAACTCTCAGTATTTGATTATAATTCTGACTAGGTTTCAGACCATATGCCTATTTCCTCCAATATCAATTAGACAGATGGGGTGTAACTTTAATAAAACTCTCCGAAAGGGAAACTCACTGGAATTTAAATAATGTCCTCTCTTCATACGAATGCACCTTGTAGTTTTAGCCATTATAGCTGACAGTCAATATTTACTGTAATCTTAATTAAGCAAGATTTAATATGCTTTGGTTTTTAGTAAATCAAAAATTGTAGGCACATCCAAGCTCTGGCTTTTGAAGGTTTCACTTTCTTATGTAGGAGTTGTTCAGACAATAACCACAAAGTGCATGCGCTTTAGAATGAAAAGTGTCATTCCTTGAGCAAATCTGCTGCTATTATCCGTGGTAAACCAGACATTACATCTCAGCCATATCAGAACTGAGACTAGGAGCCCTAGTGAGTGAAATGGTTGCCCCTGAAATCATTTCAGAGGATTTCAAGATAGGGTTATTTTGAGACTAAAAGTCATGGAGTGAGCAAGTGTTAAGTCATTGAAGCTAGCAAACAAATAAATAACGAATAGCACAGATACACTTATCCAATAAATGTGGCTATCTGTTACAATCACTGTCCTCTTAACTATGCAGACCAGAATTTATGTTTGTTATATACAACATATACATATATATGTTATATACAACATATTTGGAAAAAAAAAAAAAGTAGGAGAATTATACAGTTCATGTAACAAATCCAGTTGTTTGGAAGTGGAAGTCCTAAATACAAGGAATCAGAAATACATATCTGGCATATATGTACGTGTACATATGTACATTTATGTACAATACATAAATGGCAACAGATGCAATGTATGAGATTTTTTTTCTTTTCTGGTCCTAGTTGTAAAACATGACTTATTCTTTCTTTTATAGCTCTGTAAATAATCAGATGTTTCCATTCTAATCAGTAGCCATTAAGACATATTCAAAGTTACATTTCTACTGTAATATAAAAGCCCTCAGTGAGATGTTCATGTTACATTAAGTAGGGTGTTGGGAAGACCACATATTGCATAAGCAAAAGCAGTGTAAGCAGCCAAGGCCCACAGTGACTGGGATACCACATCCCTGGGAATGTTTCCTCATAGAGAATGAGTCTAGCTTGCTCATTGCTAGGCTTCACACACTAACAGCAGCAACATAATAAGCAAATAATAAGTAAATCGAATTCAAGAATCACAAAAGTGATTTTAAAGCCGTGACTTATTAAATCTAGCTAATTTTAGTAGGACTAGGCAAAACATCTTTATGGATGGAAAATGGAAAAGATTGAGGTTGCAGTGTTTGTAACGATCACCTTAGAGTAATATGTTTGAATGAGCTTTATTTATATCAAGTTGACAGCTAATTTATGAAAGATTTAATTTTTCCATATAACAGTATTTGGAAAACCAACAAAAGTGTTTGTGTATGTATCTGCAGATGTATGTGTATATATATATAAACACACACATTAAAACTGCAGTTATATATACACACATACTCTTGTCACATTTTATATGTGATATATTTGTATATATATAGTCTTATGTACTTATTTACATATGCATAAAAGTGTAAGAGTATACCTGTTACTTGTCTGCATCAACTATGAATATGTAAGACAACTGGCCATGATATTTGGTAATGGGATCAGTTTCTATGGCTCTGTATTCTCATTTTTCAAAGATGTGAAACTCTATTGAGAATGAAATAACTTAATCATCAACATAGATAAGTCATTGTAAATCTGAGGTCCTGTTCTCTGGTAATTGCACTGTGCCTCCTGTTATCACTTGCACATTCTTAAGGAATCTTGTACCATGCACTACATTAGTTGCAATGATGTGACATCACAAATGTAAAATGATAAACAGCATTATAAATACTTGCATCTTCATTTTGTTTAGATTTTTAAAATTCTTGATTGTGTTTGTTGTTACTGTTTTTTAAGTTTGATTTGAAAAATAGTTATATGTAATCTTGGGAGTAATTTCAGGAAAACTTTGAAATGCATATGTATTTTTTATTTTAGCAAACTGTAGTTTTGGAACAAACCTTATGTGCTAGGTTAGATAACTGCATTAAGCATTCTAAAGGCTTGGCTTCTTTATTGTAGGAAACAGTTTTGTAACTCACTGCATGGAGTTTCCTTTGTTACTCATCAACTTGAATCACAGAACCACAAAATCATAGAACAGTTCAGGTTGGAAGGGACCTTAAAGACCATCTCGTTCCAACTCCCTGCTGTGAGCAGGGATGCCACCCACTAGATCAGGTTGCCCAGGGCCTTGTCCAACCTGGTCTTGAACACTTCCAGGGATGGGACATCCACAGCTTATCTGGGCAACTTGTGTCAGTGCCTCACCACCCTCCAAGAGAAAAATTTCCTCCTAACCTTTAATCTACATTTTCCCTCTTTCAATTTAAAACCATTCCCCCTTGTCCGATCATTATCTGCCCGAACAAAAAGTTGCTCTCCATCTTTGTTATAAGTCCCCTTTAAGTATTCAAAAGCTGAAGCTTAACTTAGGGTCCCTTTAATGCCTGAGAGATTTAAAAGGCCTAGTTACAGGTTGCAGGATTGCACTCGGCAGTAGAGAGCTCTGGGGTTGGTGGCAATAGGCACCTCCTCTTCTTCAGTTACTGGGCTACTAAGGGCTGCTCAGGCATTCGTTGAAACAGTGACTTAGACAAATTACTTTGCAGCCTGGTGATAGGAGAGCTGACCTGAGAAGCAAAGCTTTGGTTCCAGTATATGCTCAGCATCAGAAAGATGCAGATGAAATAAGGTTTTCCCAGATTTCCTCCTGATGACTCTTTCAAGGCATGGCATTTCTGAAAGGTTTTATTGGCTAATTTATGTTGAAACTACATCTCAGTGTCTACAATTAATCAGAATTCTCAGTTGTTCTGGTGGCCTTGGTGATAGATAATGCATTTACACATTAATTTTTGCAAGGTTATTTGTATCTTTTATGCGATAGCTCTTTTGGACTTCCAAGGCTAACACTTAAGTATTGAATATGTGAAGTGCTACTGAATTGTCAACTATTTTTATTATTACTTTGTTAATTCTACCATGGCTTCTAAGGGACACTGGTTTTTATTTTTTGCTCTTTAATGAAAGTTTCATCTCCTTTATCTCTTTGACAGCATCTTCTCCCTGGTCCTTTCTCATCTATGAGAAGATACTAGCTTGCCTTTGCTATGAAAAAGCAGTGTAACAATATCATCATCTAAACTTACCTTTCAGACTTCTCAGTCAATACTTGAATATGTTGCATGTTCCTTGTAACATTTTTAGAAGTGTTTGTGTGTGAAGGAGATGCTTTGTGGCCTTCATCTTCTGCTGTCTGTCCCTCAAGTCAGTAAAGGAAGATCTGCGCCCTATAAAATTAATCATTTCTGGCTTATATTTGACAAATATCATAATTCATCTCTCTCTCATGCTGTTCTAGTTGTGACTTCATCCTATTTGACAGCTGTAGAAAAGATGCCTGCTTCCTAAGTAAAACATTGCAAGAAGGATTCTTTTCACCGATCCTGTTTTAGGCAAAGATTTCTTTCTCACTGTGCCTAACAACTCTGGCCCATAAACAATTGGTGAGAACATTGTCAATGCTTGCTTAAGTGTTTGCTGGCAAGTGAACTGTGTTTTTGTTTCACCCATGCATTTGGAAGCAGTTAGTTGAACTTTAATAGTGCTTCTCCGTCTCTTTCAGAGGATAATGTTATTGTACACTGGGTTTCCACATGCCTTCATTTATGCTTTCAGAGTATGTGTGATCTCCATTTTTCTAGACATTCTACATGTAAATTAATGTCATTTTTGATTAAGACAAAGGGGTGAACAGGTGTGAGTGTGCCGGAGGTGGTGTGAATGAAAATCAAGCGTGTGCTTCTCATCCAGACCTCTGCCTGCCTTTTTGCAAATGGCTTTCTGTAGACTTTCATTAGTGTAAGTGGGATGAGTCTGACACTGTGCAGATTTGACTTCTGCAGCTTCTTTGAGGCAGTATGGTAAGGATCAGTGAGGACATGATACACTGTGTTTGGTGGCCTGAACTACATCAGCTCTACTATGGTCAGTAGTGTGTTATGAGAAAGCAAAGAAAAAAGTATGTTGTGTCCCACAGCTTCTCTAATAGATGACAAGCACATATTGAAATTGTTTCAGAAAAGTTCTTGTAGGTCTTCTCGGGAAAAGCAGCCTGACAAGGATGAAGAAAAAAGATGACTGTTTAGATATCACATAACAGTAGAGATGGAAGATGCCTCAGAAAATGGTTAATGTTCTGTAGTGTACTTTTTATCCAATAGCATTTTTCTGTGCCTTGCCTTTAGAGCTTGCCTACAGATAGTCCTTGAAAATGCATATAACGTTGTTCGTTGTTCTTTGTTTTAGAAACCTGTTGTCTAATTGCATGTTCTTATTCATTTTTTAAACCTATAAATCCATCTTCATGATTTCACCTTTATATTAGCTGTATATCTAAAGATGCTGAAACCTATGGTAGTAAATATTTGCTTTATGAACTAAACTTTGTTCATAAACGATGAATAAAATAGTCACCCGTTGTGCAATATAATGGAAATCCTCCTGGCTTGACTTTAAAACTGATAGCCATTTCACTCTGCGTCATCATGGAAAACTAGAGTTCCTGCAAAGAGAGGTGTTTAGTATTTGACCAAAGTCATCATGCACTGTGCACTACTTATTCCAATAGCATTTGTATTTTGGTAGTTCCACAGGTTCAAAGCTCAGGTTTTCACTGGTTCCAAGACATAATCATTCTCATGGATTTCAGCAGAGAGTAAAATTTCTGCAGAAAAAAAAAATGTAGATTAATGTAAAACGTAATAACTCTTTAGTATGCAGTAAATAGATGTGTTTGCTGATACCATCTTTTAATTTATAGGGAGCAGATTCCCACGCAAGTGACAAAGACTTTTTTATAGCTTCTTTGGCAAATGTCTTCCTTGTGCCTTCTTTTCCCTTGTCCTGTTTCATCACTCACGTTTACAAGCATCTTGTATGGACCACTCTTCCTCACCTACCATGTCCTAAATCCTTTGGAAGACTCCTACATGAATTATGTGTTAGGTATAAATTACACATTTTTATGCAGCAGATACAAATTCGAGACCAATCTTCATTGTGTAGAATGATCTCTGCTACGGAATTGTATATCTTATGTTAAGCTGATAGGAGTCGTTATTCTGATTGTTTCAAATCCTGTAATAAAAATGCCCATAAAGTCTGAATCAATTGGGCAGAACAAGCATGTGATAGCCATAAAAACCAGCCAAATGCATATCTAGATAGTCACCTATAATGTAACGTTTAACATGGGCAGTTACAGACTCCTTATTCGTATCTAGGTTTAGGTTCATATCTCATTTTCTATGAGAAAATCAGAGCTGAAAATGGGGGAAATTCTAATTAGTTTTACACATTTTGCAGAAAGATTAACATTTTTTTATAATATATATAATCATCATATTATATGATATCTATGTAATCTTTGTGATTAGTTAAAAAGTTGTGCATTTGTTCTAACTTTCTGCTTTTTTTAAACCGGTTCTTAAATTATACAGGTAGCCTGTTGCTAATTATATTGCATAGTTGATTCCCTATTTCATTTTCACTGTTTCCTTCCTATGGAACCACTTCAGCTCCTCACAGTCTTCCTTTTCCCAAGCAACAAACAACTAGTGGAAAAATGTAATTTTACTCTAAAAAAAAAATAAATAAAGTTTTAATTTTTAAATGCATGTTAGGTTATTGTATATAAAATACTCCACAATATTTCAATGTCAAAAAGAAATTCTGAAAAGTGTTTCAAAACCAAATCCTGATTTAATTTTCATTTAATTTATTTTATATTGTTTGTACAGTATTGTACGAACAATATAAATTGTTAAACATTTCATCTCCTTTGCTAGATCAAAGTGACTACTGTTCATTCTGTATTGAAGCAGATTGGCACTTTGGTCTAGAAAATACAATTAACATTTATAATAACAATTAAAGAAGTAGCTTTTTTCAAAATGCTTGTTTTATCTGGAAACCTATTCCTAGAAAAAACATTTTACAATCATTTTCTGTGATCATATGGCTCAACATGTCAGTACTACTGATAGTTAGGGAACAATTAAAATGGCAAAAAATACTGACCATATTAGAGGAACAGCTTGACAGATTTTGAGAATGTCTTTTTGCCTGAATTTTCATACAAATGTGCACATTTTCTTTATGTGATCTTTGCAAAGAGAATAAAATTTGGAATGTTAAAGTTTTTGGTAAAAGATAATTTTAGTTTCAATCTATGATTTATTTTTTTTAAATGTTGTGTTACAGATTATAAAATTCTCACCTCCTTGTTTTGTTGTAATAAAGCTAGACTTGCTCCAAATTTTCAATATTGGAGATTCTATCAGGAGAAGAGTTAAGTTTAACCCTGTGGTTTCCCATAGCAATATTTACTGGTATTATGTTGTTATTATGTTCACATCCTGTGTGATATGATGATGAGTACATTAAAAGTGGGTCAAATTAGATTAGGCGGCATCATTAAACCTTGCCTTTTTATTATTAAAAGAGAAATATATCTTTTCTAATATCTCATTAATACTAGGTACCAAAATATAATGTTTTTTTGTACTAGTTATTGTGCATGAATTAAAGAACAAATGGTTGATCCATTTACAGCATATGTCAAAGGAACTGTACCATTTAAAATCGTATATTGTCTTATGGTTTGCTAACAAAACCAAGTATGGTTCAACAGAAGACAAAATTATAAATTAAAGAACCAAAACCAAAACATCTCTTCTTGGTTAAATATTTTGTGTAACACCAGTGCATTAAGCTATGCCTTTATATCTCATGCTTTAATATGTTGACTCTGGAATGGTTCTCTGTGAGAAAACAAACATTTGTCTTTGAAAGCGTATTTTGTTCAACAGTTACCATCAGCGCTGGACTTTCTCATCAAAATTCTTGCTGCTTGGTGATATAATTGATTTATTACAATGAATCTAGTTAGTTGACCACAGAAGTTAATGAAATAAGGGAAATCTAAATCCCTATTCTGATCGTGTCTTCATTTTACATAAATACTTGGGGAAAAGGATTAAAGTTTAATTATGAATCCCTTTCATGCCTTTTTTCATCTTTTCCTAAAGTGTTTAATAATTGCTTTGACATACATCTGCCAAGCATTTTTCCCCAGCTCTAGAGACCGTACTTTCAAAAGAAATTTTAACATGTGTTGCCCCAAAGACATTTTGAAGTCATTAGATGTACAAAATCCTTACTCCAAGTGTAAAAATGTGCATGCAGAATGAATAGTGGCATGTGCAAAAAGTGCTAATGAGAACTTCTAGTACCTTTATCAAACAGCTGAAATGTAGATGAAGAGATCTTTACATTTTAGAGTAATATAGGGGTATAGTAAGTAGCTTGACACACAGTGAAATGATGCTGACCTTGTATCTCTGTAGTTTAAGGACACAGAACAATATTTTGTTTATCATTAGCTGTAGCTGGAGGCAGCAGAGTCTTTCTTTTCTGTGTTCTGCTCATGCTACAAGAACTCTGGAGACCAGCATTGACTCAGTCTCAGAGGATTTGCATCTGCATGTGTCTGGCATTTAGTTTTTGAAGGCTCCAGGATAGCCAGCTGTTGAGATGTAGAGTTTGGTGCAGATCCATTAGGGAGCATTTTAATTAAGAGTTAGGGCATTTTAATACTATTGCAGGTTGAAATGCTCCTGAGAGTTTGGTTCTTCTGTGACTGAATGTTTTTAAGGAAAAGTTGTGCTATTACTACAAAAAGCTTAGATTAATCACAGCTGTACGCCAAGTACTATCTTGCATGTGCTTGACTTGGACTGTGTCACAGACTGCTGTGCTTTTAAAGACATCTTTCAAAGCACTAACGGGATTTTATGAGTACGTGGACTTTTTTTATTTACCATATTCACTCATTCACTTGTTTTTTGTTTGCTTTTCTCCCCACTGCAGACTATGTCAGAGAGTCACAATGATCATGCACAACACCAGTTCAGCCTCGTCCCTGTTTGGAAATGTGAGCTCCTTCTGGAAGAGAGATTCCCATGGACCAGGACTACTTGATGAAGCAGCATCGCTCATTGGCAGCTATGATTTCCCTCAGACCACAGAGAGTTTTCCCTTCTCCACCCTGGAATCAGTAAACACATCCCTAAATGCCACGAGTAAAGACCCTCTGGGTGGACATACAGTCTGGCAAGTCGTTTTGATTGCTTTCCTCACTGGGATCCTTGCACTGGTGACCATCATAGGAAACATCCTAGTGATAGTTGCATTTAAGGTTAACAAACAACTGAAAACGGTCAACAACTACTTCTTGTTGAGTCTTGCTTGTGCGGATTTGATCATTGGTATTATTTCCATGAATCTTTTCACCACATACATCATCATGGACCACTGGGCTTTGGGAAACTTAGCCTGCGATCTTTGGCTCTCCATTGACTATGTCGCCAGTAATGCCTCTGTCATGAATCTCCTTGTCATAAGTTTTGACAGGTATTTTTCCATCACTAGGCCACTTACGTACAGAGCCAAACGAACAACTAAAAGGGCTGGAGTGATGATTGGTTTAGCATGGGTCATATCTTTTGTTCTTTGGGCCCCTGCCATATTGTTCTGGCAGTATTTTGTTGGGGAGAGGACTGTGCCTCCTGATGAATGTTTTATTCAGTTTCTAAGTGAACCTATCATCACTTTTGGCACTGCCATAGCTGCCTTTTACTTGCCAGTCACCATTATGAGTATTTTATATTGGCGGATCTACAAGGAGACTGAGAAACGCACCAAAGAGTTAGCAGGGCTACAGGCTTCAGGCAGCGAAGCAGAGGCAGCACGCTTTGTGCACCAGACAGGCAGTTCCCGGAGCTGCAGCAGCTATGAGCTGCAACGGCAGAGCATGAAACGCTCAACCCGAAGGAAATACAGACGCTGCCACTTCTGGCTCACAATGAAGAGCTGGGAACCCAACACGGACCAGGGGGACCAAGAGCACAGCAGCAGTGACAGCTGGAACAACAATGATGCTGCTGCCTCCCTTGAAAATTCAGCCTCCTCTGATGAAGAAGACATTGCTGCAGAGACCAGAGCCATCTATTCGATTGTGCTGAAGCTTCCTGGTCACAGTGCCATCCTTAATTCCACAAAACTGCCATCCTCAGAAGATTTGAATGAGTCAGGGGATGAACTGCAGAAATCCGACACAGAGTCACAGGAAAAGAAATCTAAAAA
Organism: Aythya ferina; assembly: GCF_964211825.1. Lineage (NCBI taxonomy): Eukaryota > Metazoa > Chordata > Aves > Anseriformes > Anatidae > Aythya > Aythya ferina. The sequence continues at coordinate 27,102,368 of NC_140298.1, forward strand.
ATTGCACCCTTCCAAAAGCATTCAGGATGGTGGAAGTTTCCAGAAGAGCTTTTCAAAGCTTCCAATTCAGCCAGGGTCAGCAGAGACAGCTACAGCTTCTGATGGAATCTCATCGGTGACCAAGACATCTGCAGCCCTGCCCTTGTCCTTCAAGGAGGCAACCCTGGCAAAAAAGTTTGCCTTGAAAACCAGAAGTCAGATCACAAAACGAAAACGAATGTCACTTATCAAAGAAAAGAAAGCGGCACAGACACTCAGTGCCATTTTGTTTGCCTTCATCATTACCTGGACCCCATATAACATCATGGTTCTGGTGAACACCTTTTGCAGCTGTATCCCCAAAACTGTCTGGAACCTGGGGTACTGGCTTTGCTACATCAATAGCACGGTGAACCCTGTTTGCTATGCACTGTGTAACAAAACATTCAGAAACACTTTCAAGATGTTACTGCTGTGCCAGTGTGACAAACGAAAACGACGCAAACAGCAGTATCAGCAAAGGCAGTCTGTCATTTTTCATAAGCGGATCCCTAGGGAAGCTTCATAGAATAGTATTTTTTAAACACCTTAAAAATAATGGAGGATGGGACTGGATGGGATGAGATGGAATGGGAAGGGACAGGACAAGATGGGATGGGTTGGGATGGGTCGGGATGGGATGGGACAGGACGGGAGGGGACAGGATTGGGATGGGGTGGGAGGGTGGTTCCAGGGTGCTGATTCAAACATTTAAACATCAAGACATGAAAGCAGCTGCCAGGCTTCTGTATCCTTTTAATAAATCCACTTTAATATAAAAATCAAGTCTGCATTCAGCAAAAACTAAAAAACTTCAGCGTTTTTACTAAGGAACGAAAGACTTAATAAAGTTTTCCTACAAATTTGCAAGAAGCTGTATAGCAATTATAAACCCATTACTGATCTGCCCAGCTCTTTGATTGTAATCAACTCTGGGATCTCAGGTAAGCACATCTAGCTAGCCCAACTCTTCTGTTTCCAAGGAATCCAACAACTGTCAATTCCAGTCACACACAGATGTAGCAAGCTAGCAAAACAGGATTATGAAATCATTTGAGACACTGTATAGGTTGCAAAACTGCTTCTTGTTGTCCAGGTAGAGCTTCCTGTCTACTTCTCTTTTGGTGTATTGTTAATTGTACCCCTGATTGCCAAGTATCTACATGTGCAGCTCATGTTATATATATGTGTGTGTGAGTGTGCATGTATGCAAAACATACATTCACACCTCTACAATACGCACATACCAGGAAAGAGGTGATCTATTGGTCTAGGTTTTACAGGGCCCCACATCACTGTTGCACGTAATCAAAATTTTAAAAAAACAATATCAGAAAGTCTTATAAATATTTATCTCATTGTTCACCACCTGAAATTCAGGTTTGGTTTGCAACTAAAACGCACTGTCCACATTTCAAATCGAGAGAACCAAAGCGTAGCCTGTGTGTCTGACAGTCTACTGAGTTATATATCAGAGCATATGCCCAGTACAACCTTTGTCTTCAGCACAGTATCTCTCCCCAGAGTGATCATGCTTCTTTAAAGGATATGAAGGTGAAAGGAGTTGAAGATTGCCTTGAGAGCTCTGCCCTCAACGTAGTGTGTGGGATGGCAAGAGCTCCTGGGCCACCGATCGTCAAAGGTTCAGGAGCCAGAAGGATGTGGCCATGAGCAGCAGCTCCATTTCTTGCTCATCCCCAGATGATCTTCAGACGCAAAAGATGTGTGTAAAATAAATCCTTTATTTTTGTACATGAAGGACACTCACTATAAAGTGTTTCTTTTCCAGAATCTGTTTGAAAAATCATCAGTAGAAGTGTACCTAAATCTGTTTATTGCCAGGTTATTTGGTGTTTCAGAAAATGTGAGTATTGCCAATTTGTAACCTGGTAATTTTTAATAGAGAAATTTTAAAAAGGGCTTTCATATTTATAGCTTAGACATGACCAGTATTTCCTGGTATTTGTGATGTGGTCTGCACCAAACATAGTGTGATTTATAAAAGTCAGAGATCCCCCAGGGAAAGGATTGTACTTTAAACTATTGTTCTAAATCTGATTTACTTACATGTTGAAAGATAATTTTGTATTCTTCTTTGAACTGACCAAAACTTTTTTTATTGCTTAAACTCTTGTTTTGCTAAAAATAAAACAAAACAAATTTCTTCTTTTACAAAGGGGCATCAGTGTTGTGAACACAGAACTGATGTAAAAGCTGCTTTTGTATTCAGTGTGAGATGGTGTTTACAGATGATTTTGACAACAGTGGAAATATATTAAATGGTGTCTGTGTATCTGAACTATTTAATTTTGTGTTATGTTCATATGGAGAAATATTTATACATACTTCACCAAATGTTTTATTTAATGTTGATAAATATTGCTCTTCAGTCTTCAGCTGTAGTGTCCTTTTAAAGTGATTCATAAAGGTCTGCTTGAGAAATGAATAGAGTATACCTAGCTTTCTTGTCACTAAAACAAATGTTCTTGACATACAAATCTTTCTTTTGTATGAATTGTTTAAAGTGTCTACCTAAAAGTAAGCTTGTAAATGATATTGTAAATCTACTTCAAGTACAAGTTCAGTATACAATAAGAAAAAAAAAAAAAGAAAAAAAAAAAAAAAAAGTTAAAGCTTCATCTATATGTCATGAGTGCATTTTGAGCTAAAGATGCCCAGATTTGGTTTACCAGTTTGGTAGACACACAGCCAAAGACTTGCAAGGCACCCACATTGCAAAGAAAATGAAAGACCTTTTTTTATAGAAAGAAGTATATATTTGAAATATATTCATTACTCAAGTTGACCTAACTAATCTTTTAACATTTAAATATATACCTATATCTATATATATTGCCATATTATTATCTTCTGATATTTAGAGTAGTGCTGTGCCCCTAATACACAAAATGTGAGAGCATGTAAGGAAGCCAGAGTTCATCAGGGGGATTTATGGTATATTAGTATTGATTTTACAATGGGAAACTATTAATTTTTAATGAAGCAAAGCTTCTTTGAAAGCGTCTGTCACCACTGTTTACATAATAGGAAGAGTTAAACCCTTGGACTGTTATAAGAGAGAAATAAACAACCTGTCTTTTGATGTTTGAACAGGCTTTAAAATGTTATTGCAGGCATCATAAATTGTGTATGTATACACATTGTAGCACAGATCAATTTTGTTATTATTTATTTAATGGAATATGCACTATAAAATATTAAGAATTTGGCTGTTGCAAGTACAGTGGGGATCAAATTAATTTGTATCCTATATGTCTACGTGTTTGCATTAAACCCATGCACACACACAAATTGTAAGTATAGGCACAAGAGGATGTATTATTTATGAACATAGGCACACGCACATGGTAGGTTTCAGAAGAAGAACAATGCAAGACCCAAAGATGCAATCTGACACAGGATTACTTTTAAAAGGTAGAAATTACGTAAAATTGCATCTGTTTACAGGAAAATTAATCAGAAACATGATAGAAAGCGTCAATCTGAGGGCAAACAGCTCAGTCCCATAACCATTCCTCACATGAAAAGCTGTCTTTCAGAGACCAGGCATCATCCCCATTAGCTGCAATAATAAATGATTAGATTCCATATGAAGAGGATCAAAGAATCAGAGGAGATAGCCAGACAGGCATCACTGGATTGTCTGCAGCAAGCTTTGTAGAATAGACCCCAGTTTGGTCAAGCACCAAATAGCTCTAAGACAACAAAATCCATTGTTATATGGATGCAAAATTGTGTGACAGTTTATTGCTTCCATACCAGTAGAGGCCGAGATCTCTGTCTGATCCAGAGATCCAAGGACAGGTGTCGTGGTGCACTAAGTGCTTTATCCTACTACAGCACAACATGCTTCCTAGAATTTAATCTGCAGAGGCTGCTGTTCTAAAGTTAAACAAGTACAGAAAGGCCTGAGCAGTTCCCCAGGTTTGAACACTTGGATCTATATAGACTGAACAATAAGTGACCTGCAGAAATGTATAGTTTTGTGAGGATACCCATGCCAATGTTGTGAGGCAGCTGATGACCTTCCTCAATTATGTACAATTTCATATTTGGTTGTCTTGAGTTTTATATTTCCTTACTTCTTCTGTAAGAATATCCTGAAACATCTTGGCTCAGTCTCAACCTTGTGTATATAAGAAGTGAATTGAACTCTTCCAGTACGTTCAGTTTGCCTGTATGGAATAGAAACATCAAAAGAAAAATGATTTTTTTTGTCTTTTTTTTTTTCTTTCCGATCATCAGCATCAGTAATTTTGAATCTATAGACATCATCATGCTACTACATATACAGTAGGGATAGTCATGGAGCATCATGCTAAGCCACTTATAAACTGCATTTCACTTGCCCCCTTGATTATCTGATTACCTAGGCACCCCCATTCAAATGTGTGGTTGAGATTCCTAAATCTCATTCTCCCCAAAATGTTTTCTGGATTCTTTTCATAAAATGTTTTTCAAGCCTGTCTTGGTATCAGACTTTATTCCTTTCAAAAAATCTCCATGCCAAATTAAACTGCTCCAAGGGCATATTACTAGTGTTGAGGTCTAGTACTTTCTTTTTCGGAGGCTTACCAAGAGGAATTGGAGCAGGATCCTTTATATATAAACATATATATATATGTATATATATTCATTTTGTCTCTTAGGTGTTTACCCATACTTTCTTCTGGGAGCAAGTCGAAATGGTATATATTTGTAGATTGCTTTCTGTTAACCCAGAGGTTATGTACAAATGTCTGCTGGAGTTGCAGTGTTTGATGATGGCTGTCTTCTCTGTCCCTGAAGTGGACTCCCAGGATACCCAAGCACTTCTATTGGGAAGCTTAGCTAGATCATATATGACATTCAGGTTTTCAGAGAATTAAAAGTTTTATTTAACTAGGATTCTCTTCCTTGTACCAGGCATAAATCATTTGTTGATTCTGCACTTCGCTATTTCTGTAGACAAATGGTGGGAAAATACTAACTTTTGAAGTGTGTTATTTGGGCATTTTTGTATTCCAGCTTTTAGGATGAGCACACATAGGGTAGCTAATTTGATAGTGTTGTTTGTTGGAAAGAAGTTTATAAGAATAGGAGTGTTTGGATCTGTTATTTTCCACACTGTTTATTCCATTTCATACCCCGTGGCACCACAATTGACTGAGCTTGATCATCATAGTATTTGATGTCACTGATAGGTCTTCACAGTCCTAACTGGCAAACTTATTTACTGTGCCACTGTGGTATTCAGGACTTTGTTTACTTTTCACCACTCCCATGGCATCTTAAATACATATATTAAAACACAGATTGTCTTTTTTTTTTTTTATCTTCAAGAAAGATTGTTGTGGTTATTTACATATACACTCTTAGATGTGCTTGAAGACTTTTTGATTAATTTTAAATACTTAAATGACCAGAGAAAATATAGTTAACCTTGACAGAGATCATTTTCACTTATCCATCTCTATGCATTTTGCATATCTCAGAAGGATAACATATGTATGACACAGTACTATATATGTGCATACAGAGAGAGGCACACATATCTACAGTGATGTTTATGGAAGTATATAAAAAGTTATGCTGACATTGTCAGCCATAGTGAACATTGTCTTTGATGCCTGATCAATTGTAACTGGACAGTTTAGGTCTGCTCTGCTTAGCTACAAGAAAAGTTTTCACATCTTTCCTTAGTGCTTATTTTTCAAAATGCCTTGTCCTTATTTATGAACATGCTGTTCTTAGTGTATTGTGCTGGCTCTTTGGACACTACCCAAAATTTAGAAATGCATGACACACACTGAGCTTTTGCACCAATACTGTACTAGGTTCAACTCCATTAGGTTAACCAAAACCACTCTGGCTTCACCAAATGTGAAGATGGCTTCGGGTTCTAAGGATGGATTCTGTCTAAGTTTACCAAAAAGAAATAGGGGTCCCAAACTCCTGAAATCATGCAAACATCACAGTCAGTTTCTCAGTTTGGTTACATGAATGCAGGCACTATTAAAACAGTTTGAGGTGGAAAAGTATCATCCTTCCCCACTCCGTGCTATAGCTCTGCCCTTTCTGTTATATGGAATAGTACTTTTCATTTGCCAGTCCCACAGGTGGAATTGTGCAATTAAAAAAAAATAATAAATAGATGTATATATATATACACATATATATTTATATATATATATGCTTGTTTGTGTGGTAGAACTGAGAAATACACAGTGTAGGTATATCTAGGTCACTCCTCCTTTTCTGTTTTTGTAAATAATAAATCCTTGACTGAGTTTAACTGGCATGTATGATGCTGACCTCAGGGAAGGTCTTATGAAAATGGTGATAAAATAGCTGATCTCTGGTGAGAAGAGCTAGCTTGTTTCCAAGCTAGTGAAGCTATACTATGTATTTAACTTGGCAGTAAGCTTGGAAAAAGAACAAGGCATTTAAAGTTTTTATAGATGTGCACATCCTCTCTGCACAGGGGTGAATAAACACATGCAAACACTTCCCAGAAAAGTTCAGTGTGTGAATGACTCTGGGATCCAAAAGTACGCATTACCAACAGCCACACTTCTGGCATGGCAGCCTCATACCCCACTCAAACATCTATGAAACCTTATTATAGGGCTAAATAATTGGGCATTCATAGGGAAGTATGGTTTATCTGTCTGTGTGTTTGTGCATGCACATATATGCATTCTCCATGAATTTTACAGGAAATTCTTACTCTCTCAAGGCCAAAAATTTAGTGCTGTATCTGGAATGAAAGAATGCCTGAAGTGCTCCAATGGTTAATACTTGGTCATAGCTAATAATTAGATAAGCACATGACAGTGTACAGAGAGAACTTTTAAATTTTCTTTTTCAAATCTTCATAGTAGCATAGTTAATTTCCTTAAAATATCCAAAAGAACTGAAAAGTTTTACACTGTCATGGAAATAAAGTCTCTGGATAAGAAACTGATTTCTTGAATTTTCTTCAAATTATCCAGTCCTCTTGAGAATATTTTTCTTCTGGATTGAAATCTCTGGGTTAACAAAGCAACCATAGTCACTCCTCAAATGTGATCTAGCCTAGAGGTGTCAAAGTGATGAGGAGATGGCCTTCATTATTTTGTGGTTAACAAGGCTACTTTAAGAATAGTTATCGTTGTGGCACAGACCAGCACCACAGCATGATTTAAGATAAAAGTCAATTTACTATGAATCCTGTATTGTGTGGATATATCACAAGAAATAGACCTATGTGGTATTTCCTGATGCTCCGTAATTTTTCTCCAATCATTATTTTCACTTTTCATAGTGATTCAATCCCCTCCAGCTGTACATACCTATTTAACACTCTCTTCCATCAATGTAGAAGTATACCATTTTTAGCACCTACAAAATCATATTTATTTCCCTTCTTCCCTTCCCTTCCCTTCCCTTCCCTTCCCTTCCCTTCCCTTCCCTTCCCTTCCCTTCCCTTCCCTTCCCTTCCCTTCCCTTCCCTTCCCTTCCCTTCCCTTCCCTTCCCTTCCCTTCCCTTCTGTTTGAAGGGAAATATTGAGTAGGATTACATATTCACTGCTGCTCTCAGAAGCAAGATGCTTAGGGAAAGATCATTGACAGCAGTACACTCAATGCGTGAAAGTGCCTATTCAGAAGTTAAAGGTTAAAAAAGCATGAATTCTATTGCTCATTGCTTTCTGAAAGAACTAAGAAAATACTAAATACAATGTGATGTTTTGCAGTTGTAGGCTGTAGAATCTGTAAGTGTTCAATGAAGAAGATAGTTTTTTTCACATTAATTGTCCCTGAGTTTCCAGAGGAGTCCTCTTACCCAGTTTGCTCCTGCCCCAGTCATGCCTGTGTCACTTTAGTTCCCAGGATTTGTGCCCTTCTTCCCTTCCAAAGACCAAAAAAAGTCACCGGGCTTTTGTCTAGTATGAAGCTGGAAATGAGCTCCTGGTACTTGCACCCTGCTGGGGGAAGGGTGTGGGCCACGGAAGTCAAGACAAGTTGTTACAAAAATGAGTCGTAAGCTTCCTGCTTCGACTTGGAGATACGGAGTATTTTTGTGATAGAAGTAGAGATAACATTACAGGAATCTGATGAACATACTCTGTGTTTCCTGATGTGCCTTTCTGTTCCTATTAATTGAAAGGTTTCTGTGCTGTTCTTCTGATTTAGGATCAAAACTAGTTCTAGAGACATTATCTGAATATATATATATATATTTAAAGCTTTAATATTTAAAATAAATGTATATTGTTCTCATTCTTTCTGAATTTGAAATACGGGGCAAATTACACGCAGTAAATGAGCACCTAAGAAGCCTCTTTCATAAAAAGGGATGTGTAATTTTGCCCCTTATCAGACCCTGCTTTTCTTCAGCCAAAAGTAGTAGAGATGAACTTACTGGAAACAGATGAAATGACCAGAAAGCAGTAAAAGTGAGAGCCTCACCTTCTGCTACATAAACAGGCAGTGCTTGCACTCAAAGTCTTGTATCTACTGAGCTAGTAGTAGCCATCCATTCAGATAGATACTATCCAAACACAAATATTTATTAATATTAAAAATATTAAATTATTGGCCAGGTTGCTCTGGTTCTGCAAACAGGTTCTGTACTGCATGGCAATTCACCTGCTGACTTTTAAGTAAAGTTCTGTGTCTAGGGAAACTGTTAGAAACAATAATTGGTCCTAAGTCATACTGATGGCATTTTGCAAAACACTAGTACATTAATGGGGAAAGTAGAGGTGGATAATGATGGAGAGATATTGTTTGCAATTGTTTTCCTCAGTAGCAACATTTTGGAGTATCCTTTCCTCTTTCAATTAAATAAAGACAAAGTTAAAAGAAAATACCCAGAGACTGACTTAAATACTGTTGTAGGCATTCTCCCCTCTGGAATCACTGCCAGCACTGCAGTCCGTAGGACAGAGGGTGGGTGGCTGTGTGGTGGTAGACAAATGAATGCATCAGCCCCAGTTGAGCATCTAATGAACTCTCACATTCCTCCTTTAACCACACGGGTATTAGCCCAAAGTGTGCTGTACAAACTTGGCGCCCACTGAACTCCCACTGTGGAACATTGTGTTCTTAAGGGATTTTTTCATTCTTTTTTTTATTTATTTATTTTTTATTTTTTATCCCTTCATATAAAGCTAATCAGGTGGCACCTTCCCATGTGGAACTTTCCTTACAAATGTATTATTATTGTAATCTACAAATGCCTTTTACCCTGTATGCTCCTGATAACAGTTGCATTAGTATAAGCTGATAAAGTCATTTCTTTAGTTGCCGCTCATGGAGAGGCTTGCTAGTTAAGATAAAAAGTAAATGATGTGATATAAGAGTCATATCTGATTGTACAGTGCATTGTCTGCCAAGCAGTTGGTGATGTAAGGTTTACATAACCACTAGATGTTGGTTGAACTTTTGAAATATATTTCCGTGTTCTTTTTTTCCTCTCTGAATCCAATAGAGAGGCAGAATACCGAGCAAGCAATCAAGAAAAATGTAACCTTAAAGTAATTTGAGATTACTACAAGAACAGTAAATGATCTAGAAACAGTGCTTTGGGAGTCTTCATCAAGTACATCCTTTCCTTTGGTGAAACTGTTACTCCCCTCAGTCTGGGAGGCCTCTGTGCAGACGTAGGTTTGTAGTAGGGAATGTGGACTCCATCCATGCATGCTGGTGTTTTCCAGCTGCTATCAGTTTTCTTGATGTCACAGGTTGCTGCTTGCTGAAACCGCTCCATGCTCAGGTAGCAGCCATGGCCACCGGCCTTCGCTGGGGTCTGACCCAAGCCCAGTGCCAGCTCACAGCCAGGCCCCTACTGTGCTCCCAAGGCCCTTTCTGCCCCGTGTCACACTTTGCAGCCACCTACACACACTCCAGGCCTCTTCCCAGTCCTCCTGTGCCCTGCTCTGAGCCAGACAGCAGCCTGCAGCCAAATTCCCTGGGAGGACTTGAGCAAGACCCAGCAAGGCCTCAGCAGCCCCAGGCCTGTCACCGGCCCCTTTCCTCCAGCCTGCTGCCGGGCTGCGCGCTCCCACAGCACAGACCATGGCTTCTGAAACCATTTCCAGCTCCATTGTGAGCCGCATCACCTGTTACTGCCAGCATTAGAGAAAAATGGAAATGAGGAATTGCTTATCTCTGGCCCATTTTTTATTCTTTTTTTTTCCTTTCAGATGATGTATGTATAATGCCTATTTGTTTGGGGGAAAGACCGCAAGCTACAGATGCAGCATTTTGGTAGATATTTTAACATATTCAGAGAAGGGAAAATTCAGTCACGCAAATAGGTATCTTGGATTTTTTTCCTCATTTACTGAATTCGTCACAGAAAATTTAACTCACCTCTGGCTACACAAGTGTCTTCTTGCACTTTAGATAGTTGAGCAATTTTCCCACGTGCCAGTTTGTTCAGATTTCTTCCTTCATCTGTATCCTCATTAACGGTTTCTTGAGTTAGTGAGTTTTTGCCCTTTTGATGGTGCATGGATCTGTTTGCACCAGCTTTGTGTTAACTTCAGTATCATAGCTATCAGGAGCAATCTATCTGTGGTATGAAGCTCCTCTACCTTATTTTATGGCTCTCAGCATTCTGAATTATCACACACTCACAGACAAGGGGATTTGTCCAGTGTTTTTAATCTACATAAAATTTACTGAAATAATCAAGTACATATAATTGAGCTGTTCAAAATACCAATCCAAAATCCACCCTATTATTTTAAAGTACCATATCAAAATACTTTTATATTTCTCATGGAAGCAAATATCTCAGTGCGTAGCCAAGACTAGCTATGTAGCCTGTAATGAGATATAATACAAAACAGATATCCTTCAAATATTTCATTAAATAATGTGACCTAATTCATCCTGGCTGAACAGACTTAGTTTAGCTCAATCCTGCTGTTAATCTTTCTTCAAAATTCTCATTAGCATCAATGGAAATTTTAGCAAGAGGAGATAAATCAGTCTTTTTTAATAGGGCAGATAAATAATGCTTTGGTTTTGTATTTCTTGATAATAAACGTAATCAAATTACATAAAATATAAACACTCAAAGCCTGTTCTGTGCCCTCAGGGAACCCCTTTCACTATCCCAGTGCAGTAAAGCTGCATATAGCAGGAGATATTCCACTAAGACAGTTAAAAATAAATGGGTGTATAAGACTAAACAGCTTAAAAAATCATACTGTAAATGATGTGATTGAGTGAAATTGTATGTATATTTTTCAAGTCTTCAGAATAGTTGAAGTTTTAACTTATTTCAAATTTTTAAGTTGAAATCTATTCATATTTGGAAATTTTGTACAACCTTGTAAAGTTAAATACTATGTCACTGTAATTTATTTTTGTTGTCATATATTGACATATGCTCATTTATATATGAAGTGTACTGTTTATCAATTGCTTCTAAGGCAGCAATAAAAACATGAAAGTTGTTCTCATTCTCTTGTCACTGCTGTCATTTATCTCATGTATATTTTTTAACTTTACATCAATACATTCCATTTATTCATCAGAAAAAAAAAGGAAATGGTGTATTGTTTTTAACTGTCTTCCATGCCCAGTCAACACACAGACAAATCTTGCCTGTGCAGCTGAAAGTGTTGAGGGAATACACTGTAAAGAAGCCCCTGAGAAGAGATTGCCACTTCAGTGCATCACCCCAAGAGGGCCTCAGGATGTGAATGGGAACAAATAGTCCCAGATGTGTCTCTTTTCCTATCAAATCTGCTTTTACTTTTCAATTGAAAAGTTTCCACATCATTCCACAGAGTTTTAGGCTCTGTAAAGCTCTGGACATTCAGACCTCTTATGAAAATGAGCTTGGGTAGAAGAAACAGAGGGCCATACAAAATCAGTCCCAGCATTGAGACTTGGTTCAGTACCATAGCTCTTCTCCAGTTTCACTTCATCTTGGAGGAAATGCTTTAAGATGTGCTCTTCCTTCCTCCCTCACACATAGTGTGATGCTCTGGTCAGCTGCCAGCCAGGTGGGGCAGTTGCACCACCCAGCTCTCCAGGAGCACTTGCATCAGCCCTGCTTGCCTTGACCTCCCAGAGCCTGGCTAGGTAGCAGAGGGCACACGTACTTTCCATATATCATGGAGCTCTTGTTGCTAAGACAGTTGTTTGCTTTCTATAGCTGCTACACAGGTAGACTCTTTTCTTGCTGGGTGTCATTTAGTCTCTGCTTGTGACATGGGCCTTTCTTTTTGATCACTACCCAACTGCACTTGTCCAGGATGGACAAGTCATACTGTCACCTTTCAGGAAGGGATGCAAGCTGGGAATTGCAGAACAACTCCTACTGCTGCAGCACAGCTGGATGTGCACAGGTCTCCACTCCCCCAGCCCTGCTCAGCTGATGTTCAGGTGCTCTGTGGTGATCTGCTTGTGCACAGGCCCCAGGCTGAGGAGGATGATGATAGGCATAAGCAGCTAATTACTGCTGGTCACCTGAAAGCACTTCCCATCTTGATTAGGAACACTTTCTTGGTGTTCCTAATGAACAAATGAACCTAGCCCATATTTCACTGGAAGACGGCTCAAAGAAAAGCTGATGTAGCTAATAGAAGTATCAGCTGAGAGACAGAAGCTGCTGCTATCTTTGGGAAGTCTGAAACCCTGTTACAGTGGTTTGCATGGCTGAGATGGACTAGGAAGTTTGCTTGGCCTGGATGTGTAGTGTCACCCGAGCCAAGGTCTGGTCACTGGGATCCCAGCAATAGAAGCCCTGTATATTGGAAACTCTTAAGAATTATTAGTGTGGCATTCAAACATTATTTTCTTCAGGTATGATGATGGTACTAATAGCTATAGACTACAATCCTGGAACAGGGTTTTAAAGATGCTTTGAAGTAACTTTTGGACTGGAACTAAAGCAAATTCATGGGGCAGACACCTCTGAATAGTATAATTTAGTTCCAGCCCAGAAGGCCAAATGTAACTTCTCAATCATTAGTCATTCCTAATTCTCTGAACACCCTTAACCTTCCCCTTTAATGCAAAATCCTCTGTGCTGTGCTCCTTATAAATATAATTCAACCTGTTTTATTAAATAAAACAATATGTCATCACAATAACTTGTAAACAGAATAAAGTTTATCACTTTGACAGTGAAGTACATCTGCATGATACAAGAACAAAATGTAAAAGCACAAATCCTTTTCTTCAGCTAGCAAGGGGTTTCCTGATGATGCTTTCAAAACTGGGAACTTGATTCTGCTTTATTGTGTAAGTATTGCTATATGCTGCGTTTTTCAGCATTTCTGTCAGCCAACTGATACAGCCCTTCATAGCTCTTTGGGTGTGCTACATAGTCACCTACGATGCCATGAAATAGTAAGGCAGTGGGAAAGCATGGGAAATTGCTCGCTTATTGAAAACGTTTCTTAGCAATCTTTATTTGTGTCAAAGAGAGTAAGAATGCTCCTAACGCTGCTCAAACAAAACTCAGTCTATTCCTCCCTCAAAGTTTTCATCCACTTCATTGCAGTTACTTTAGCAGGGGTTTGCACTGTTGCTTAACTAAGCAGACCTGTGGCTCTGGAATATGATAGATGATTATCTTTTTGTAGCTATAAAGTATAGTTATTTGACAGATTTTTTTTTTTTTTTAATGGCTTAAATTACAGTATGCTTATCTCAGAGAATGGAAAAAACTGTTCTTTTCTGCAAAATGTCCATCAGGGGTACTGAGCAAGGGCGGTATTGAAGTCTCTAATTAATATGGCACAATCAAAAGCTCATCTTTACTTTCAGGTGCTTCTAGCAGTTTTAAGGCTTTATCATCCAAATTGTTGCCAGTGTGAAAGATAATTACCTTAAAGTATTGTCTGGCTATTCACATACAAAACAAACCAGAAGCAATCTTGTAGATAATGAATGGTGCTTATCTTCAGGTTACTTTAACAATGGGTATGAGAACAGTTGCAAAAGTTCCTTGGATGTATTAATTATGTTATCAACTTAGAGAAGATGGCAGATCTTAGAAAAGAAATGGAGAGATGCTTGTCTTTCCTCTCCCGTCTTTAACAATGAAGTACTAGACACTGTAGAAACACTTTTTTTTTTTTTTTTTTTCAGTACAAGTAGATGCTAGTCTGCAAAGCTTATGAAGGTCTTTGCCAAATACATTTTTCTCTTGACATATGTGGTGGCTCAGGGCAAGGCAGAAGCCCCTGGACATAAATCCAGCCTGAACGGGCCAAAACTTTGCCCTGGCTTTGACCAGGGCAGTGTTCCCTGGGAAAATTGAACAGTGGAAAGAGGAGAGAAAACGAGATGTGGATATTACTGTTAATGAGAGAGATCTGCTGACCACAGACAAAATGGAGAAGGATGGTGTGAAGCAATTATGCTTTCATGAGTAATTACAATTTTATTATGGATATTCATGATTACTGTATGCCATACATAAATGTGGCTGAGCACACTGCCTCTCTTTTGTTTTGTTTTTGTTTTGTTTTGAAGCTATGCACTTCTTGCCAATATCTTCCCCTCTGAGGATAAGCATCAGCACTTTGTTGGGAAGGGTAGAGCAGAGAAAGGACCATGAATGGAAGAAAACAACCTTCATCTTGTCATCAGTTCTTGGAATTCTCTCAATTTCCACTCTGGATGGCTTGACTTCTGTCAACACAGGGTGGTATAAAAATGCCCCAGAAAGGTTATTGTTAACCTTGTTGTGAGTGCCTTTTCCATAGTAAGCCAACTGTTTTCCCCCACAGAGAACAGGCCTTCCTTCTTAGGCCAACTTCCTAGCTGCCACTGAGCACTGTCTGGAAAACCGGCCAGGCTCAGCAGGCAAATATAATGGTTAATGGCTGTTACTGTCAGGAGAATTGGTCAGAGTTATCTGGCTGCCAGATCTAATCTTCCTATGATCACTGTCTCAAAGAATTCCTTCTTATTCCAGCTGTTGAAGGCCTGGCTTCTGGCTGTTGTCGCATTACCTAGTAGCCCAATACATGACTCTGCTGGCCATAGAATGTCTAAACCAAAGGATTAGACAAATTCTGGGGAAGTCATATTTGCTATCATCATTATTTATCTTGGTGAAGTCACAGGAACAAGGAGAGAAGTCTTTTATAAACACAGAATCTTATATGCTGACTGAGCCAAAGGGGAAAAGCATTAAACTTCACTGAAATTGATTAATCCAGAGAAGTTTTGATTTCTTTCTCACTTTATGAACAAGCTTGGGAAGACTCTCCATGGAATACAAAGCTGTTTTCCAGCTAGAACAGTGGCTCCAAGCAGCAAGGTGATATTACTGCCCAAACCCCAGAAGGAATGATGCTTTGGTGCACTGAGACATGTCAGCTGGCACATAGTGCACAAAGAACAGATGCCAATGATTTCATGTTATATCTACATATTCCTATATGTCAATCTGCACCTCACTACATATTAAAGCTACATGTTCCTACTACTTACCTCAGACATTTTTATTTTTTATTATTTTTTACAAAGAAATCTGGGGGAGAGCAGAAGCTACAAATTTGCCCATACATTTAAAGCAACTGATTCTCCTGTTAATGAAAGTGGTAAATGCTGTTTAAAGGTATGTGTGGTCATAAGTACTGCTGCAAAAAAAGGACTAACAATTGCCATCTTTTCTTCCACCTTGGTAGAAGAGCAGCTTCTCTGGCACTGTTGGATTCTTCTTTTCCAAGCTCCTGACTCTTCTGTCTTTGACCCTCATCCCGAGAGTGGCAAAACTCAGACTGTTATTCTGTTTTAAGGCACAATACTTGCACACATTTACGAGGCATGATATTACTTTTGCTACTCCTGGTAATAGAGCACACCATGTTAGCACCCCCTCACTCAGTGTAGCATAGAGGTTGCAATTTTTCTTGCATGCTCAATGAGGTTCATCACTGGTAAATAACTTGTTGCTTGTGGTTTAAGTTTGGGGGGAGAGGGTATAATGCCAAAATCAAGAACTATCTAAAGAGAGGAGGTAGGTAATAAACAATGTAAGATTATGTTCAGGATTGCAGGAAGGATTTTAGAGCTTTAACAGGTGTTGGAGAGAGTGCCAGTAGCCATGGGTGACAGAAGCATTGGTTCCTTCTGTTAACAATGAGTAAAGCTTAAAGATCACTGGATCAAACAGCTTAGCTGGTTACAGAAGGTGCTGTCTGGGTCTGTGATATAGTCATTGCATGCAAGTCAGCTGCAACTAAGATCCCCAAGGATGTTTTAAGCACTGAGTATGAGATGTGATATTTGGTGATGCAATATGCATCTGCTGATAAAAGGGGAAGTTGTTTTGTATTTTAGGTGAGCTTCATCAGCCTCTTGCAGAATGACTCATCTAATGCTGACATCTAATAGAGGCCAGACAATTCCCTCATGAAAGAGGCTATTTGTCTCAATTGACTAAAGAGGCAGCTCTACAACTAGCTCAGATTAATATCTTTACTGCAGATATTTCAAGTTAAAAGTCAGGATTCATCTCACCATCTGCTGTTGGGGGGAGGAATTCACCACCTGCATAAAATGAGAACATGTTGCTATCAGTTTGTGTTCTTTGATTGCAGTTGCCAATAGAGCATGGACACAGTAAACCAGGCACACTGCAGAGCAGTGGTGACTTGTGCTCTGTTCCAGGTAAGCTCTAGTTTGAAAGCTAGGTGGCTTCATTAATGTCTCAGTGTGCTCAAGCAAATCCATAAACCTTGTTGATGACATAGCTACTTTCAGTTCAGACCTTGCTAATATCTATCCAGCTCACTGAGTTAAGGTGAGTGTAGGTCATGCAGCAGTGGTGCACCCTACTTGCTCTGTTTACCCAGCAAAGGATGGGGCAGTGGTGGTTCTGAGCATGGTAACCTGCTAGGGAGTGGACTACTAAAAGACTACAGGTGAACAGGCATGATGCTGTTACACAAGTGAATGAGAAATGTCAGTTCATTCATGAAATTCCTTGGTAAGAACTACTTAATGCACTCCGTAAACGCCTTGGTCTATACTTGGAAATTCCTTTGCTTCCAGGTGCTCTCAATTCTAATTTACCTGTAGATACTTATAACAGTGCTCTTAGTATAATCTGGCTTATTTTATTCCACAAAATTACTGGATTCATGTAGTTCTGAACTCCTATGACTAATTATTTTTTATTTTTTTTTTTTTTTTAAAAAAAGAAAACTTATGTTCAAGCTTAAATCACCAGGTTTTGGCATTTCATGAATATGCACGTAGAACATCCAGAGTTGTATGAGTTTATAAACTGTTTTCAGTTACACAAGTGGGATGTGAATCTGCCCATTTTCAAAGTTCAATCTAGAATAAGCTCTGGGGATTTGTTGTGAGACTAATTATAAGACAAGGATAAGGCTAATTGTAACAGGGTAAACTGACCTAGTAAGAGAAGCCAGATCCTTTAATCCCATAAACACACAGATCAGTTAATTGCTGAAGCAGTAATTCTCAAGCAGGAGCTGACAGAGTTACATGGCCGCAAACACTGCTCCAGCTCAGTAGGTGCCATCTCACAGAAGAGAGGTAGCTCACCCAGGGGCTTGGATTGTGAGAGTGGTTGCAGCCCCAGATGCCAGCTCAGGGGGAATCCAGTAAGCATCTGCATCTCTATGGCATTTGTTCCCCAGGCATCTGGGCAGGGGATAAAAGAAAGATGCTGGACCTCACTGGGGGCAAATAAAGGAGGGTTTCCTGGTAATAAATATACTTACATACTGTGGGGAAGGAGCTGGGGATTGGGAACAGAAAGAAATAGGAAATCAAAGGATATATTTGTGGAGAAATACAGAGCTGAGTAATTGTGCCACTGTAAAAGGCAATGCTCTGCATCCTAGGAGTCTGGGCTTGAAGCAAAGTGTTCTCCCACCAACAACTTCAGCCTGCAGAAGTGCATGACAAAATTGTTGGTGCTGTAACCCAGTAGGGGAAAAGATAGCAAGGGAAAATGCATATTGATTTTTTTTTTTTTTTCAAGGAATGTGAAAGACTGCTTTTAAAATTGATCTTGTTCTTGGACTGTTGCTTATGCCACAAGGCAATAGCTTCTCATTTGCCTGGAAGAAACAAAAATCATGAACTGTTTGGAATCACTTCTGATGTCAACACTACAGGCATGGCTACTGGGCAAATGAGCACAGCCTCCCCCCAAGCTTATACATCTCTTTTAACATTTCTGTCCTCTCTGTTTATTTTGAGCTTTATAATGTTCAGTTATAATGTGTACTTTGTCCTTAGGTTTTGTGATATCACCACAACAGTAGCAGAGCTGGTTTTTTTTCTTTCTGTGTTTTTTTTTTTTTTTTTTTTTTTCCTCTGATTAAGAGCTGCAAAGTAAAAATTAAAAGGAAAGTCCTGTATTTCAGTCTTAATATTTTTCAAATGTGATTATTGTGTATAACTGAGTGTTTTTTTTTTCTTTTTTTTTTTTTGTGCAGGTGATTCAGAAGACCTTTAGTGCATATTTGTGCCTATTAAGTCTGGGCACTTCCACTCACAAGGCGTTATCCGCCTCATTACATATGCATTATCAGAACAGGTTTTGGTAACAAGCAACATCACATGCCTTCCTTGATAAATGGTGTGGGTACCTTGGGAAAAGTTGTGTCAGATGTGGGAAATACATGACAGATGTCTGGGAGTTGCCCAGTGGGCAGCCTGGTGGCACTGATTAAAAACCCCATTGAATTGCATTAGCAAGCATGTTTGCTGCTGCCAAAAAAGAGATGAAATCTCTTTTGGGGAGTCGGACACTTAGGACAATACCCAGAGCAGCAGTGTTTATATGTGAGCTGGGCAGAAGAGCCATTACACTTCCAAAATGAAGGTATCCATGCAACTGCCATGGAAGCCAAGGTATGACCTTATAGGAACAGTGCCAAATGGTAATTTAAGCAGGTTTCCTCTGAGCACTTCAGAGAAAAATGATGGTGAGTGAAAGCAACCTGTGCAAATCACTCACCCAACCTGCAGCTACACCTGTACACTGCAGTGAAGGTATTTCTTTGTGTCAGCCTAATTGAGACATGAGTTGGGCTTTGGGAGTTGCATGAAGACTTCTGCAGGCAGCCCCATGGGAGGGGCAGCAGGACAAGGAGAGCACACTGAGCCTGCACCATGCAAAACCTTCTGGCTTTTATCACTGCCAGCCTTGCGTGATAAGGCATGATGACTAATGTAAGCTCAAATAAAATTAATGTTCTTGTCCATTTATGGCTATGTACTAACCTCCCTGAGCTCAGTAGTGAGGGAACATCGGCCCTGTCTATTACAAGCTTATGGTAAATTACTTTACAAACTCAGAGTTGAAAATAACACTCCCTTGTGTTGTCACTAATGCGGTTGCATGGTTAATTAATAGATCCTGAGAAGAATGTTTAAATAGAAATACATTTTAATACATTTTGTTATCAATACTTCAAACTGCACAACTTTTAGAGCTCCACTGACAAGGATTACACCACAAATCTGTTAAAATCTGGGCAGGTTAGGACGAGTTCTCTCGATGCTTTGAATTTTCACTGTTTTGGTGTCTTTCCTGAGTTGTACAAAAGGAGGATTCTAAAACACTTCTGTAAATGCACCTGGGAGTTAGCTTAGTGTGAATTTTAATCTGATGTGGAAGACCTCAAGTTTCACCATGTTTTTGTAAATCCTTTTGTCCTATTTTTTTTTTTATTTGTCTTTCATTACATAATTGTGAGTGACATGACTTTAATTTTTCTGTTGTTAAAGTGAATCTAAAGGGAGAAAGAAAGATATAGTTGAAAAACCTTGAAATATCCCCCAAAGCTTGGAAATGCTGACTAACATAATTATTCCAAGGTCAAATTCAGAAACCTGTCACTTGAATTGTATTCCTGCACCTGGATATCTCCACATTTGATAGAGTTACACCATACCCTCTGTTCTCACTGCTCCTGTGTCTTGAAATATTTGATCTTCGCAACTCATCCCTGTCTGCATAACAAGCTACCAAACTTTTGGGGGAGATTTCCCATTACAGGGAAGCAAGGAGATCCTCTGCTTCATGACACACCTCAAAGTTTTAGTGCTGCTTATGGCACCAGCAGCATCCAGACATGAGCTAGGTGGTTGCCAGTACCTGAAGAGACTTGATGTATTACAGCTGAAAAGCTGGGGGACAACTATTTTTAAAATATCACTTTCAACACAAAGTAACAATGTGATTGGCTCTGCAGAAATCTCTATGTGAAGAACAGCAGGCAGGGAGGTCTGGGCTCTCTGCCCCTGGCCAGCTGCCGATGGACATGGCTCCCTGTCCTTCCTAGCTGACATGCAAGACTGAACTCAAAGGCCCTCCCGTTCCCCCACCAACTTCAGAAGGGGTTTTTCCCTTGTCTTCATTGCTCCTGACCCTGGTCTGTAAGTCCTTTACACCCAGAATAACAATGCAGGACCCATCCTAATGTCTAGCAGGTTTCCTAATTCAGCTCTGGGTATCCACATGTGTAAGCAATACACAAAATGAGGAGTGAAACTTTGTATTCACAACAAAATCCAGATACTGTTGCAATGCTGTGCTGGGTCTCGCCCAGGAGATAATTCCTTGGCTGATTTGAATGCAAAAACACACTGAAGGCCCACAGTGTGTGTCAGTGTGCTTGTGCCTGGTCCATCCATCCTACAGAGCTGTACAGTCTTCATCTTTCTCCTTCAAGAAAGCTTACAAGCAGATCTGTCAAGAACATATCCAAAAAGTAAGTCTGACATTGAGACTGGATTTTGGTTTGTGTTCAAAATGTAGGTATGACCTTAAAATGCATTTATTTTTAATGGATACAGCCCTGTAATTAATATAGGACAGAAACTTCAGCCTGTAAAACTTTGGTAAATGTGCTTGGCAGTCATTCCCCTGTGCCCACGCATGCAATCTGTAGAAGAAATTTCAGGATCCCCTGTTCCTCCTGCAGGTAGCACTTTAACTTCAGCACAGAATAAATGTAGCCAGGCACAAACCTCATGATGCATGCTGTGTTCCAGAGAAGATGAACGTCTTCTTGCAGGACTTGTGTGGCCTCTCTGCATACTGTACCACATTGCGCTTTTTCAGCGATGTTGTTTTCCCTGTCTTATCTTGTTTCAAAGATGTTCAGAGTGCTGAAGGACCCTCAGGGAAAAGGCAACTAGCTGAGACAGTCATCGGAGCCTGAATTAAAGAGCAAGTCTCTAAGGTACTCTACAGATGGAAAAATGTGTAATTTTCACAATATTTCAGTAAACCGAGTCTCTGCGTTATGTGTTTATGGACTGCAGAAGTCAGATATTTCTCATTTTTTTCAAGACCACACCTTGCAGTGATTGTAGGGACGATTTTTTTTTCAGTCTAATATTTTGTCCAAACATTTTCTACTGCAAGTAAGCTACAAAATGTCAGAATTATATAACCATCAATTTTGATGTTTTAGAAAGGAAATAAACTTTAAGAAAGGTAGACTTGCTTAAATGTAGGAAATTTACAAGGTTCTAGGCACACATAAATCAATGTACAGCAGTTTTTCTATTTACAAACCAACAGTGCCATCCTCTGACTTCTGTGTTTTCATGCAGATACCCTTCAAGATGTTCTAAAACCATATGTGATTCTAAAAGCATTTTTGTGGATGCCTGTATGTTGCTTAAGCAAACAGAATCCTTTTAAACAAGACAACACATTAAAAAGCAATAGTAATAAAATAGTCTATTTCATAGTCTGTTGGGGTTTTTCATGGATTTGATCTTTGCATATGTAGAGGGCTTCTCTGCTTTTAGAGGAAGCTGGCATCTGTAATAGCTGGGCACACACACACACTGAATGTAAAATGTTTTGATCCAGGATATAAAATCATTTTCTACACTACAAATGGAAAGGTCATGCATTAGTGCTCACACAATTAATACTGTTTATTTACTTTTTCTAAAGGAAGCTGGGTGATAGGAGGAGTTATTTAATTAATACTTCTTATCTTTTAAGTTTTAATGTTTGTGGTTTCAAATTGTGTTCTGTCGCTATAAGTGCTAGAAGCATGTTTATTTTTGTTTGGTTTGGCATCGCTTTTATTATGTGAAGGCACATATTACCACATATGTACCTGAGATATGGATCTAAGGAAAGAGAAAACTTCTCATACAACAGTGAGAAGCCACACTAATTTTAAGAATGAAAGAAAGCTGCTCAAGCTACTTGTGGGGTTACATTATACCTACAGTTAGATGGAGGCTAAACATTGTGCTATTTTTCTGCAGTGCAGGTAGGGCCTTAAGTGCATGCGTCTATTAACTGCAGGAGCGGCTCCATTGACTTTTGCTGTGTTACTGCCAAAGGCCCTTATGTGCATGCTTATTGCTCTTAGAGGCTTATATTTGCCTGGGGCTGCAATGCAAACTACATCTTGTTCTTGTTTTCATATGACATTGTCATGGGAAGAGAGGAATTTTTCTCCAATTAATTACATTTGTAATAACTGCTGTTCTCAAGGATCCCTTCTTCATGGCCTGTTAGAAGTCTGGTAACTTTGTATGGTGTTCAGATGATGTTTTGTATGTCATAGCTATAAATCAGAGTATGTCATAGTAATAAATCAGAGATATCTACATTTGAAATAAAAGAGAGAATTTCGAAATATTCTATAAACAAATGAATGTTGGAATGGGGGGGGGGGGGAAGGGTTGGGTAGACAAACCAAACAAAACACTTCTCTAATAAATAACATATTAGAGAAGTAGTTGGTTTTGCTTCCTTTTTTTTTTTGTTTTGTTTTGTTTTGTTTTGTTTTTTATTTATTTATTTATTTTCCCTGCAAAAACTCGCAGCAACAAGTAGGTGGCACTGCGGGATCATCCGAGAGACGAAGCAGATGGGGATTTGCGCTCACTCGCACCGCCGCTGCAGGAGGAGCAAGAGCTGTCTGGTGCTGGCGGCAGAGGCAGGCTGGCTATAAATAATGTTGCGAGGTAGTACAAAAACTCATCAAAATAGTTGGTATTTCAATTTTTTCAAAATTCAGGGTACATTAACAGATTAAGTATGCTTCCCTGTTTAAATTTAAATTTAGTTTTCTACTATGAACTACATTTAATATATAGCCAGCTGAGTATCTGTGCCTATAGATCTATACCTGTCTACATCATGTAGCCTACCCAGCTAAAATACAAGTGTAAGTGATCTTAAATAGTATTTATTCCTAAATTCTGCTTTTTGAGCAAGCACAACACAGAAAGTAACTCTTCAGTGAAAGAGGCCTTGATTGTGATTCTTGGATCATGGTTCTTGATGTGCAACTGATTATTAATGTAATAAGGGAAAAGGAGACCTACATGTATAACAAAGCTGCACATATGGTGGTTCATCCAGGGTTTTCTACAAAGGCAGAACAGGAGGGGTCAGCATCATCACAGTTTTTTCCACCCTTAGTAAAAGTGTGCATCCTATTACATCCTCCTACACTACACAGGAAACTCTCCAGGCTCCCATGCAGGAAATATTTAAAGTATGCATCTGAGCAGGGCAATGTCTGAATCCCTGCTGCACAATGTGCCTCCTGGTCCAAAGCCTGTAACACTGTGTGCACAAACACCCCTGGAAGTACAGCCAGGAGGGTGAGCATGGCCAGAGCCAGCGGTAGCTGTGTGTGCTGGCTTCTCTCCTGTGTGTCTGTCTGGCCTGCATCCCCGCTCACTGGTGCTGGAGACTGGGAGTTGGGCTTTCACCAGGTGTCCTGCATCTTTAACCGCCTTCTGCTGTGCAGAGGTGGGCAGCAAGAGCACCCCTCACCTGCTTCTGCAAAAGGGCAAGCCCTCCTTAGAAAGCTGCCCTCTGGGTAGAGGATGTGATGCTCTGAATCCTAAGTACACCTATCTCAGAAACTGTCTGGGTACTCTTTCAGGCTGGGGGGTTCTTCTTGTTGCATGGAGATGGGTTTTGCTCTGTGTTGAAGAACAAGGAGTTACCATAAGCCTTTATCTCTCCATGGGTTCTGAAAGTACACTGGACTCCCTGAAGCATGCTGCTGGGACTGGCTCACTAGGCCTTTGCAGAATTATGTGGCCTGCTGACCTCAAGGAAGATCCTCCCTCTCCCCTTCCCCCCCCCTAGTGCAATACTTTCAAAAATATTTATTTTAATACACATCTGTCCTTCAGGTTCTGCTTATATAAAAACTAATAAATTCTAACCTATTCAATCCATTTCTTTCTTCCCTGGCAGTAAAGGATCATCATTTCTTTCACAATCTTCTTCCCCTGTCAAACCCAAATGACAGATGAAAACACTAATTTCTCAGCAGTACCACCATCACATCTTGTCTGGTTTGTTCATGTCCAGGTATGATTTTTTTTCTTATCCTTTTAACAGGGAAAATCAAATAAATAAATATAAACCTTTTAAAAGTAAGAGCAAGAGCCAAGAAGTGGAAGAACGCATAACTGGGGATTGGGGAAATAGAGTAGTTTCAAGGTGTACAGAAAGAGAAATCAAAAAAGGAGACTAGGAAGGGAAAACATGGGAACAAGAAGAGACATATGGTGATTTTAAAAGCTGTAGCACTGACATCTTGTGTGGGTTTAGTGTTACACTGTGAAGTTTGCCTTAATGCTCTACTTTCTGGAGCTGGAGTGTTATATGGATGGTTATATGAAGTTTCATATTTGCATGGTTTAGGAGAGAAAAAATTTGGTTCAAAATCTGGTATGTATTAATACAGTATATCAGATATGGTATTTTTGAATAATAAAAAACAAATGTTCTCCCATAAATTATAGTAACCATTCTAAAGAAACTGCCAAATTATACATTTATTTATATGCAGAAGAAAAGAATATGACACTGAACAGTAAATCAGGCCTGTATACATGTGTGATTGTTTGTAAGCACCATTCTGGTGACATCACTGGAAGTACTAATGGAGAGATTGATTCCCAATTTCAGCATTAGATTTTTAATTTTGTATGTAAGCATAGCTCTACCTAACTGGTTTGCTCTATCAGTAAACATTATTGAAAACCCATGCCTGGGGACTATTTATTTTCCTGAGATGCTATTTTGCTAATCAAACTCTGCAGAAAAGCCTAATAAGTAAGTGTGAAAATTAAACAAAACAAAGTATTTATTTTATGAACAAAACCACACAAACCTTCACAAAGTCTTCCACAATTTAATTATGACTACCTCTTTATAAAAGTGTATCTGAAAAAGTCATGACAGAAGTACCTAACCCAGAGCTTTTTTCTGCTCAACCAACCATCTGCATGCTTGCTGTTGTACATATGTTTAAACAATATTTGATTAAAAGATAAGCCTAGGAGCTGACGTACAGTCTCACGCTGGGGCCATCACCTTTATTTTTATGGATGACTTGAAAAGCTTGTAATTTTCTCTGTTCACTGATAGGAAAACAGAATTCATGCACTGGGGAAAAGCCTGCCACGTGTGTGTTCATGATATTGCTCTGCGGGACAAAACACTGAAATGATCAGATTTGTGGTAGAGTACAATGTTTGAAAAGATGAATTGAGGAATAACTGGGCATTTTGTGGTGTTGCAGTTGTTTGAAATAAAGTATTAGTCAGTGCCTAAATAGAAAGGTTTACTCTCAATTAACACTCTAATTAGCATGCAGTGTCACAGGTGCCTGCTGCTTTCATGACGTGGCCTGCACCCAGCTCCTCCTGATGCTGCTGGCCCTGCCCAGGGCACAGCAAGCAGCAGGTGTGGATCTGCATCCTATGAGCTGCTTTCGGCCTGTGGAGCCAGGCCAGCATGAGGTATGGTGATCTGAAAACCTTCATGTACTTGGGAAAACTTACGTTATTTGCCAGTGTTAACACAGGAAGACTTAGGATTGTGCAGCTCTCAGGCTAGCTGCCTCACCAGCCAGCAGTGCGCAGCTGTGGCCCACAGAGCTGTGTTACATCTGCTCTGCCTAAATACTGCTCCAGAAGTGGGTGCCGGTCCTCGTGGCTTTATGTGCCACCATGCTGCAGAAACCTGCTGTTAGCAAGGCAAGAAACTTGCTGCCTGGCCAGCATAGCTGCCAGTCTCACAGGAAGGCTTTGGTAGCCTGAAAGTAAGTGTGATGGCTCCCTCCACAGCCCCTCACATCGATGGTGGCCGGGCCTCTCCTTGGCCAGGATGGGCCCTGAGCCCCCACAGCCACATCTGGGCCAGGCCAGGAGAGAAGACTACCAATGCCCAAGGGGGCATCTGCTCACTTAAGGTTACAAGGAGGGATTAACCCAGTGTTTGAGCACTGTGGCAACTGTTGTATTCTCCTAGTAAGCCACTGGCCATGAGAACATAGGCTTATCGTGGAGCTGAGCCTTATAGCAGCCTGGAGAGAAGAAGCTGTGCCTGCCCTTGGGCAGCAGGCCTCGCAGGCCTGCCACAGTGCTCCTATCCATCGTGGCAGAGGAGGGGTAGGACTGGCTTGCAGCCCTTGGAGGAGACAAATACCTGGGCAGAGCATTTTAAATCTGAAACTTTTTCTTCTGAGTTCTTCATGCTGAAACCCATAGGGTATGATAAGTGTGTCCCTCTATATTTGGAATTGCACTTTTTAAAGGAAAAGCTAAATAGTATAACTTCTTATTTCTCTGATATTCACCAGTCAGTTCCTAATCCTTATCTGCTTGACAGTGTTGTCTGGTACCCACAAAGCTCTGGAAAGAAAAAGAAAAATCTTCCTTTTTCCCCTTGTAAAGAAGTATTATACAAATGCTTCTTGGCAGCTGATGATAAGAGCACAGCCTGTAATACATTTCTCCAATTAATTTCAGGCAAAAAGCCAGATGTTACTGCTATTCAGTTTGCCAAGCCTATAGGAGTGCTTAGACTTTTTTTTTCTCTCTCTTTTTTTTTTTTTTTTTTATAATCACTACAGGGGTGGAGGGAGTCAGCATTAAACCAAGTCTTGCAAAGCATTTGATCAGGTACAAGGTAAAATTGAAACAACAGCCTCCTCACCAATTCTTCTGAAGGTAAGTCTTCTGCCATTTTAGTAAATTCCTCAGATTTGTAATGGGCTAGCATGTAGTCTTAAGAAATGTATCTTTACATTTTCATTTAAATCTGAAGTGTTCAATTTATTTGTTTGTTTATTTTATGAGCTACTCTAACTTGTAACAGGGATAATGCTGGCTAAAACTTATATTTATGCCGCAAAGAGCTCTCCCAAGAAGCATTCTGCAAACAGAAGCAGTTGTTCTTTTAACCATGTTTGTACAGCTAATGTTTTCCATCTTCAGGGCAGGAACCTTTAAACTGGAAGCAAAATGTAACTTGCTTTATTTCAAACTAAAATACATGGAGACTATTGAGTTCAGGAATAGGAACGTTTATGGAAACAGTTCATTTGTGTGTATATCAAATCATTATATCATAAGTTGCTGAGGAGGGAGGAAGATGTTCTTAAAAACAAACTTTGGTGGGTTGTCTTTTGTTTGTTTGTTTGCTTTCTCTTAATAAGAAACTGAATACTGACTGAATAAAAACATCTGAATAGACAAGGATTGGCATGCAAGCATAAAAACTGTACATCAAAATGACATGCATTTATAGGTAGTAAACTTTGAGGGTGGCTGGTTGGTTTGAAAGTTAACGTAAGGAAACCTGCAATGGTACCCATAGCTCCAGATAGGCAGGATATGATTTGGTAACAAAACGTTAACAACTATATCTCTGTGGCCACCTGCCTGGGGAGTCTTATTTCCCTCTCTTACACAAGGAACAATTAGAAGGAGATAATTGTACCTCCAGGAGATAATTCTACCTACTGTTGTTTACTTGTCCTTAAGCAGATATACCATTCTGTGCAACTTGTGCTACTGAGCAGTTAGAGGTTTAGGCTTTCCTGAGATATGAAGTACAGCCTGAGGATCAGCTGGGGACCCCAAAACAGATATGGTTGTGGCACAAGTAGCAGATTTCTTCTCAGGACAGTGGTCATCAATGACTTGGGCACAGGACACGGGCTGGAGGCAGTTCTATTTCCGTAATGGCTGGGCAGATTCTGGCCAGGTCCTCCTTCTACCCACACACCTGCCTTTGTAAAAGGGACACAAGTGACATCCACAAGATTTCTGCTGTTGTTGCTGGGCCCATCCCAACTCATACATTTGCTGAATATGCAAAGTACTGCTTACAAGTTCAGCTATGTGAATCACCAAGGATCTGCTCAGAAATTACGACATGCTCAAATCCATTTTCAACTTAAACTGTGAAAGTTTCCTAATCCTTGCAATTGTTAGGAGACCTGTGAGTTGTTTTCTGCAAAGTCTGCAACATTGTTTTCTCAATGATGGTTGTATCTTTCATCTTCTCTTTATCTTCTCACTATCTTTCATTACACAAACTACCTTAGAGGCTGCATGAGGGACCCGGTAGGGAGATTATTAAGGGCTGGATTCTGTTCACTGAGCTTCTCTTCACTTCTGAGGTATTTAGTTATGTACCTCAAAAACTGGCATTATGATTCTCCTCAGGCATATATATGTAGAAAAGCCACGGGAAGTTCTGCATGCTGCTTTTTCCTGCAGCTGACAGCAGTTAGAGCAGCAGTGAAGCTGCTGTTTCAGGCTAATACCAAGGACAAGATTTGCATGCTTTCTCAGTAGTATAGAGTTACGGTAGACATAATTCTTACTATTTCTGTTTGTTCCTGCTATTTATGTTTTTTTTTAAATTTTATCTTTTGAGTAACCACATACCCTTTCAATAATGGTCCTGTCTGTCCCAAAACCTGTAGAATTCTGGGAATTCAGCTTCATCCTTTAATACAGAGTATGATGTAGAGGCCAAGTTGATACTCTAATTGCTTTATGACTCTTTCTGTCTCCATACAGTGTGTGCTATCTCTGTACAGGATATCATAAAATTTAATAACATCCATTCAGTGTTCTGAGGATGCTTTATGTCATATGAAAAAACCTGACTTGTACAAAATATCTATCTTAACTTACTCTATGCAGCATTCTGCAGGACCCCTGATGAAGAAGTATGTTCAGCAATACTTCAGAAAGTGAGTTTGAAATAATAATCTGAAGGTAAAATAAAGGCTAAAAACTGAAGAAAAAAAAAGTCATTTATTTTCCCATGGGTTTCTGTGCCAGATAGATTAACTCATCTTGCAAAATGCACACACACACACACACATATACACACACACAAAGAACGTTATGAGATTTTCTTTTTTGTCTCCCTTTCTGCATAAGTGGTAAGATACACTTCTGAGCAGCAATAATGGAAGTGCAGGCCTTCTTGTTGCTCCATAATTTGGCTGTTGTCCATTTACTTTGAATGCCTCCACTGAATTATGATCAACATATACAAAAATTAAACATTTTAAACTATGCAAGAAGTTCAGTGTCTGAATCATCACAAATACTGGCACATCTGGCACATAACACATCTAGAAGAAGTGAGAAATCAGATCAAATACTGCATCACGGGATTTGAAAGCAGGGAACAGCTTGCTATATGCTGAACTTTCAAACAAACTAAATTGTATGACTGTATTTCCTTATATTCAATCTGTTCTGTTTGCTGCTTTGTAATCCTGAATCAGTGATGTGCTACAAATTATGGTTCTTATATCTCATGTTGTGTGGTTTTCTGTCCTCAAATCCCTTTTTGGCAATAGGAGTAGGATTAGCACTTGGCTGGCAGTTAACGTTTCCTTCAAATTCAAATTAACTTTTCGTTTTCACTACAAGTAATTAGCTGTAACAATCACCTTGTCTGAGATTTTCTTAAAGAAAGCAAAGTTCTGACTCCTTAACATCAAGAAACTCAGCAAGGTTCTTCTTCACAAAAGCTGTTGTACTTCATGATTTGCTTCCTAAGAAATAAAATTTCTAGCTTGCCTTCAACAGTTAGTGGGGGAAAAAGGCAAAAGGCCTTATTCTCATCTCATCTCTTTGAAATGAGATTCTACTTTGTAAGGGGGAATGGGGTGTGTATCTTACTTCTGTTCCCTATCATGACTTTTGGCAGAGCAAAATGTCCTCTGGCTTCAGATGTTGATTGTTACCATTTCCTAGATAGTGCTACTAAATGTCATGACTTCACTACATTTTTTTTTTCTCTGACAGGTAGAGACAACAAATTAAAATCCACTTTCCTCTCTTGACTTACTAGAATTTGCAGAGACACTTTTGTAGCAAAACACCTCAGTAAGGGAGGCTTTCTTTGTAGGGTATCAATTTTGATCAACCATGTTTTAACATTAATACAGAATGATTTGATAATTGGAGGAATACTGGTTCAGGAGCACTTACTCTGACTTGCAGCTGCAGTTAAATAAGCTCCTGTACTGCCAACAGGACAAATTCTAGTCACGTGTGTGCCTCAGTAAATGATCGGTAAATAGACCTCATTTGAGCACTGAAACCTGCACCATAAGTTCAGGGCAACCATTACCGTCTGGTAGCTGCAGTGGAGAAAGATCTGTAGGCTGGTGAGCTGGAGCATGTTTAATCTCTAAGTTACTGGTATGACTGTTCTGCAGCCAAAATGAAGTCAAATGGAAATTTCTCCCTTCAGTGCTTTAAAGCTTTCTTGCAGGTTCTTTTGTTATTATTATTTATTTTAAATAATGTTTCTGGCTTTAATATACTGCAGCTTCTTATCTCGTTTGTTTGCACTGTCTTCCTTCTTCTAAATACCTTTGTATCATTTATTATTTGATAAAATGATATCATGAAATAATCTCAAATGGTGTCTTCATGATAATCCTGTTAACCATTTCAGATCTTCAGCTTGTTTTCTTGAGGTCATTGTCAGCCTATCTAAACTTTTGAATTTACTGAGATTTCCTCTTCCATGAAAAAAAATCATCAGCTTTTTTGTAAATAGTATATGGTATGTTTGTGTATTTTTCTAATTTACCTGAATAAATCACCCTCTTCTTCTGGACTGTGGAGTTTTTAGAGGGTTATAATGCTCCTGAATTAGCTACTGTCTAATTCAGTAGCTTAAAGATGATGAGGTCAACATGGTGGAGGACAAAATGATGAGCTACCTTATGCGTGTTCCTTTAAGAGTAGTTTGGAGAAGAAATCTCATGAAGGATGACTAGGATGTTCCTATGGCTGAGTTTGAAGGCTGCTGGAATTCTTCCTTCTGGATTTAAGGAATTTCACAGCTGTTGCCTGAAATTATTTTATACATTTTATTCTATATATTATATATATTTAGAGGAACTCTACATTGTTTAACTGTATTCTAGACTGAAAAATATGACAACAAAACAGTAGTATCTTCTCATACTTTCAAACCACATGAAGCTCACTTCCTCGTTCTATGTACGTTTTGGGATGTGTATACAGACTTATGGTGGGTTTAATTTTGCCCAAACATTACACATCTTTCAGGAGAATGTTCTGAGGAAATTATGAAATTACAACTCTCTCAAGCATCAGACAGACCTACCAGTGTGGATGCTACACCACGTGGACAGGAGCTCTTACTGAAACTCTGCTGCATATCCTTGCACCTGTGCAGAACATGAGCATTGTAGCTTTGTAGCTCATGTTCATTCACTCTTAAGGTTATTGTGTCTGAAACAAATAAAAAGCGAAGTTTCATGACATAGATTCACCTTTGAGGAATTTGATCACTAAATTAGATTGTTATTAGTTTCTGAATGACAACAACAAAATTCAGCTAGGAGTATCCCTTAGTAAATGGCTTTGCTTCTTTCCTTTGACTGTCCACACATACAAAACCAATCTATTTCTGACAAATGTTGAATGGATTTAATGTGCAAATATGATAGGTGCAATCTGCCCAAAAGTTGGATGCCTGACATTCACAAAATGTAAACAGACTTCACTTGCAAAGCATGCATTAGACAGCAGATGTTTACTAGCTGCGTTAGAATGACTGCTTTGCACCATGCACACCTATCAATTTTTGTCATTTCCAGTGTATTGCACACAAACTTGGCTTGCTATCATTTGGTCATCTCTTCAGCTGAAGGTGCAAGTGCTGTAGGAATCATGCTAATGAGGAAAGAGTAAAGAGCTATGGCTTCCTTTTATTGTCTGCTTCCCCTTGGGGGAAAAACAAACCAAAAACTACAATATGCCTCTCCTAGAATAGTGCAAAGGTTATAAAAATATATTGTTCCTGTATTGCTCTAATTCACCTAAGTGTAACTGCATTTGAGTTATTTCTTTTCCTCTCACTGGTCTCAAGAGGTAGGTGATTTAGACAAATCTGAACACTATTGGTAGGCTTCACAAGGTCTTGTGTGTTTGTTGTTCACTTTACAAGCATGTAGAAAGAAATCAAGTCAGGTGGGAGGAAGGGTTAAAATAACCCATGTGACTTCAGTCTAGAGAAGTATTAGAGTCTGTCAGATGCTTGGAGCCCATTACTTCTTATCCTGTAATACAATGATTCGAGGGCATAGCTATTCCCCTTGAGGTCACCTTCTGAAAAGGAGATGTCTGAGAACGATATGAGAAATTGGGAAATTGGGAGGGGGGGGGGGAAGAGAGAGAGCTAAACTCTGTGTCTCTATTACCATAGTCCTGTGAAATGTTGTTGTCTTTTACCTGATGGAGACCTCCTTCAAAATCTAAGACAATAATCCAGGGTTAGAATTCAACCAATTTAATTTGTCAAATTCTAACATCCATTTAACATCAAAAAGTCAGATTCCTCCATGATTTGCACACAAGTCCTACTTCAGTGAACTTGCAAAGACATGAAAGTCAGGACAGAACTGTATTTGGTTTGCTCCTTAATGTACTATACAGCTATGTATCATGTTACCATCAACACTTGCATTATGCTACTGTTCTCACAGATAACATGCATACCATATTTTCAGTAACTTTTGTGATAAGCTTTTTAAGCACTGAAATTTCTCAAGGCTTGATTTTTTTTATTTTTTTTTTTAAATAACATTCCTGCAAATGTCAGTGGCTGTTAACATCTGAATCAAGCTGTTCCCAGTTCATGTGACTGGAAATGGTGCCCAGAGCAAAAAAGCCAGACACTGACTCTCATATAAGTGTAGTCTGTTTGGAAAAGTTACTACTGAACACAAGTAGAAGTCACTGAATCCACATCAGAATACCTTTTGGGAGGAAATAAGGTAAGGTTGCATTATGAACTTTTATTATTATTATTTTCACTAGAGGTATGTTTTAGAAAAAAACAGAAAAACATGATGAGCTGCTAAATCAGAGTTCTGGCTGGACACAAGGCTATCTGGCTCACACACTACTGGCAGTATCTGAAACTCTTCTGGGATTATGTTGGAATTGTCTCATAGGAAAGAAGGCAGAATTGGGGGTTTTAGCTTGTAGCCACCCCATGGAGCAGTTCTGAATGCACTTATGTTCTTAAGAGGTTTTTCACTCTCAAAGGAGAAGGAATGCCATGCAGTAACCAGCTGTGTGTAAGAGCAAAGGGCATTTATAGCAATGAAGAATGAAAGAGAGGAATTAAACTCTGTGCACATGTGAATGAGACTGATTTGTTGTCTTGTAAGGGTGGCATCAAAGACTGAAAATGTACCAGTCAGATATGGCTGGACTAGGAGCAGCTGCAGACATACGTATGCGTTTTACCTCCAAGAGTGTTAGTGTAGTTAAATATATTTCATACATAACGCATTGACATATGCACATACTTTCAGAAAAATTGAAAGGTCTAAAAACAGCAGCAAATATGTAACTGAGTAGGAGCTCATGAAACTCCTAGTCCAGAGCAGAAAAGCTTTTTTTGTTGTAAAAAAGTTGATCATGCTTACAGGCTCATATGGGTAATCTAAGCTTCATCTGTCATTTAGGAATAAATCTTTTTCTAAACTAAACCCTGGAGAGCCTGTGCCAGGTAGTTAGGGTGCATATGGTGTTAAGATGCTCCTTTACTGAAGAAGCAGCGCTAGGAACAGTAGCTCCCCTGCCCTAACCTCCAGCTACCTTCCCTTGTTCAGCAAAGTCACCCAATGCTGTTTGCATGCCCTGGGCTATGTGGAAACAAACATGGCTGCTTAGCTGTCTCTCTCTCCACAGAGCCCTAATGCTATGGGGAAATCTGTCAAATCTGTCAAAGCAGTGGCTACAGAATACGACAACTGCAGTCCTTTGCACTCTCTCTTTTCTTCCCTACCTTGCTTGCTGTGTGTGCTTCTGTAGGAGAGAAGAACAGCACAGAAAAGTAGCTATGCTGTACCTCCACTGCAGTCACAGGAGGTTTGCTGCTTTATTAGCACATCTGTGTTCTTAATGAAGTACTGGGCAGGGGCATCAGGCTGACCGTGTAGCCATACTTGATTTATATTCATACAACCCAGGCTACCTGCTTGAATGGATGTGGTTTTTTGTTGTTGTTACTCTTTTTTTTCCCTTTCTTTCATCACAAAAGTTTTTTTTTGTTTTTCTTTTTTTTTGTTTTGTTTTAAATTTTCTTTCCTGCATGCTTTTAGTGGGAGTGCTGATAGAAAAATACACGCTCAATTCATATGACAAAGGATGCTTATATCATGTTTCCAAAATAGGCTTGGTATAGTGTCAAGCAATTCATACTCACCCTAGCTATGCTGGATGTGGATTTCGATTTAAACACAAGTCCTCCAAGAAAAACATGATGAGTGTGTTAAATAAATAAATAACAGATAACGAGGTGTTACAGCAGTTCTTGTTCAATCTTCCAAGATCTACAACTGATCTCCCTCAGATGGATTCTTATCATTTCTAACTGATACAGATGTATGAGTTGTCTACAGATGTCAGTGGGGGTGAGCTTAGAAAGTCAAGAAGCTATACCCTTAGCATTTAAAAATAACCGGCCAAGTAGGTGGCTTAGTACATCAGACCCATTTTATCTGGTTTGAGATGATAAATGAGGTAACAATATAAACCCAGTTTCTGTGGATACTTCAAGCAGCAGAAACAGTATAAAGTATGTACAAAAGCCACAAACTGTTGAGATAGCTAATACCACATAGTCAGGTTACATGTGTGCTTGTAGAAACCACCACTTGTGCTCAAGAATACAGAATTTAGGAGTATCTTCTGTTCAAGGTTTTACTTAAAAAAAAAAAAAAAAAAAAAAAAAAAAAAAAATTTTAAAAGAAGAAAGTGAAGTTCAAAGCACTTTCATGTAGCCATTAGAAAAATGCTTCTATAAAACAGAAATTGAGATGTGCTAGGCAAAAAAAATACATTTAAATAGTGAGATAACATCTTAGATGGCTCTGAAATAGTCTTTTAATCAATTCCAGTTATTGAAGTTGTATGTATCTCAGTCTTAGCCATCAAATGACAACTCAACAATACCCTTAAATTCAGCAGTTTTCAAAGTACCTCCTACTGAACTGAGACCCCCACCAATGATTTTTGCAGACTTTGCATATATACACCCCTCTGACCTGGATCAAACATATTTTTGCATTTTGAAGCATAGTAAGAATAGAATTTTTTGTTCTCTCTAAAGTCAACAAATGTTTATATGCTCAAAATTTTTAATTCTTACTGAGATTCTCTATGATGATGACTTCACATCTGAACATAACATAGCACAGTTTCATTGTGTTGAATCAGTTTCTCTGATTCACATTAATTATTACATTCTGAACTGGGTATTTCTCTGTTTCATGCAACAGCCTGGGCTGCTTCTATCTTTTCCATTGTAGCTTTACTTCTTCAATGTTCTACTCTGTTGTACGGCAGTTTTACATGCAGGCTAGTATTTAATGGGAAGTTTAAAATGATGTTCTCTAAAGCTGCCTTTACACAAACACATTATAAATATTTCAAGGCACTCTTTCCTTTGCACTTATTTTCATAATAGAAGAGAGTGTGAAATGAAACAACCAACAATGAGTATGAATAGCTCACAGCATATGCTATAATTAAAGGAATTTTAAAGTAACTTGACATTCTATCTCTTTGAAATATAAGATATGTTACATGTTAATATTTGCATTAAGAATTTTCTAGGTCAGGAACAAGATACTTCTGCCTTTTCTCTGTATGCCTCCCTTTGAAATCAGCAGGCATGGTCTTTTCATTTCAAGCTATACCAACTAGGGTATCAAGGGTTCTAGGACACAGCTGGAGCAGACCCTCACTGAAGAAACAAGGTAGCTGTGCCAAGATACATGTATATTTATATACAAAGAAGGCTTGTCTGTGGGTTTTGCCTTAAGACTTCTCTGAAATCTTCCATGCATTTCAGGCTTTAGTTGGCAACAAAAGCAGCATCATTAATAAATGATTTGGGCTTATGTCAATTTAAGGAACTGTAAGTGCTGATGATTATAGGAGTTGAATTAAAAATATATGTTGAAATACATCTACATGGAAAGCTCAATCATTCGTCTTCTATTTATTATAGAAAACCTGCATACTTCTAAACATATGTTTACTTAAAGCTATTTCCAGTTCCTGCTTGTGTTGCCAACCTTGAGAACTATGGTTGAGAGCAATGCCATCCCATTTCCTCTATACGACACAGCTGAACTCAGAGGGGGAAATACTAGGCTGCCAATAATGCAAGTTTCACACAAATGTTGGGCTGCTTTAAACCCTATTGTGTTATTTGAGATATTTTGGATTAGTATTGAGTTAGGAGGGACAGAAGATTTCTAGATTTCTAATCAGATGTTGACAATAATACTGGAAGAAGAATAATAGCATTACAAGTAGTCCATAATGGGAGCGAATAACAGTAAACTCAGTGAAGTAGAACAGATAAGAGCAGGATGTATTGTCTGCATACATTTGGTCAAACTTTTTCCTCATTGCTTCTTAGCCCGATGTAAGATACTTACCTGACACGATGTAAATGAGTGTATTTGCTAATATTCCTCAACACTGCTCATCTGCAGTTCTTACTCTACGCCCTAGGTTTAAAAAAAAAAAAAAAAAAAAAAGGCAAACAAAAAATCCTTGTCTTCTGCTATCCTTACAAAGTGCTTAGTGCACAGTGAGTCCTTGATCCAGATTCAGACTTATCATCAGTATAGATCCTGTGACCAGAGTTGCCTTCAGATTTGAATATGGCTAAAGGCTCTTGCCACAAAAGCAGCAACAGTAAGGGTTGAAAATAAAGCTTAGTACTTCAACACAAATATGTTCCTGCAATAGAATAGGAAAAGAAAAAGAAAAACACAGCAGTTTGGTATCCACAAGGCAGCAAAGGTGTCATGCTCTTTCCTCTATAGTCATTGAGGCTTGATGCATTTCGAAAGAAGGAAGGTGTGAGGCTAACATCTAGGCCCATGGTCAAGTCACCCAGGAACTAGGGAGTCAAGGCAATGATGATGTATTACGGAAAACACTGATCTGCTATTTGACTTCAGTTTTCCTTCTCTAATTCTTCCTTTACCTTCCTTCACTTCCTTACAATACTGTGGTGTGAATGAGCTTTTTTTTTTGTATTTATACCACATGCGTGATATGCATGTCCTATATTCTATCCAGAGCTTTCCTTTCTGAACCTTCTTGCCTTTTGCTTTGAAATTGCTGCCAGATTTATTGTTCTTTCTCTTCCCACCTTTACACTTCCTAGTGTCATACTGTATATATGAAGTACGAATATGAACCACTGAATTTTACTAAACTAGGCTGTCTGTCTTTTCTGTGTAAAGAATATTGCCTGAGCTCATCATTTCTAGAAGTAATGATTACTGATGTTTGTACATGGAATGTCTTTTCACTGTACTGTCATGCAAAAATCAAAAGCAGTGAAAGGCAAGGGGAAGTTACCAAATGTAATTGAGTTAATGAGGTTATCCACGTGAGTCTACTTAGACTGTAAGCTTTCTGTGGTAGGAATAGTGCCCTTATAATAGTCCCCTTTAGCCAGGGGAGTTTTAGGTTAGATGTTAGGAAGAACTTCTTTACAGAAAGGGTTGTGAGGCATTGGAACAGGCTGCCCAGGGAAGTGGTGGAGTCACCATCCCTGGAAGTCTTCAAAAGACGCTTAGATGTACAGCTTAGGGATATGGTTTAGTGGAGGGCTGTTAGCGTTAGGTTGGAGGTTGGACTCGATGACCTTGAGGTCTCTTCCAACCTAGAAAATTCTGTGATTCTGTGATTCTTATAGCATTTTGCTCAACGTTTGGTACAACTGGTCCCAGCTTTGACGGATGTGCCTATGAGGGCAAAATGCAGCTAATATGATAGTGAGAACACCCTGAATTACAGCACAGGATTGTTTAGTGGTGTAAAAATCAATCAATCAAACAAACAGAACCTCATGTCTCAGGGCATACATTAATCTGGATGACGGACTTCAGGAATAAACATTCCCATTTCTTACCTCCATGGTGTTTCTTGCACCTTTGTCTGTACTGATTGCAGTTCAACACCATGCCTTTAACTGCACATAGGACCAATCCAGATTCTAACCCTACCCCCCATTTTATTTGAAAAAGATGAAACATCTTGAAGTATTTCAGTAGCTGTGAATATTGGAAGATTTCTGACATGGAAGCAAATAAATAAAGCATCACATGTCAATGAATAACACATTTCAAAGTCATGAGTCTCCTTTTTACTGTAGGCTACACTAAATTAGCCTAACACTACTTTAATAAAGCTAAAACTTCCTGTAATAATGCCCCAGGAAATATTACACTGTCTCAGAAAAGACCATAAGAATTTTGTTAATTGAACATTTGATCTTTTTTCCCCCAGGTGGTGTATTTTCGTTACTGCTTACATTATGTACATTATGTTACTGAGTACATTATGTATAAAATAGAAAAATATAAATAAATAAAGCCCTGTAAAGACATAATTTGACTTTTTTTTTTTTTTAATGAACATGTATAAAGAAGATAAACTGCCATTTTGACCTCTTTAGGCTAAATTTAGGACTTCTGCTGAGCATTCCAATTGTGCTTACTTGATCTTCTCTGAACATAAATGAAATAGTAATTACATATCTCATGTTATTTGAGTGAGGCTGACCAGATTCAATGTTGGGAAGGACTTTCTCAATTTTCTAAATAATTTTATGTAAGCTCTTAATATGACGACATTGGCAAGGGTGGGGACAGAGCATAATAAAACATTAGCTGTAAAGTTTGCTTGCCAACTGTTGCATAAATCAACGCTTTGGTATTACTTAAGGCTCCAGAACAAATTTTCTTAAGTGTTCTATACTGTGACATTTTAAACTCAAATGTTTTAAGAGAAATTAAGACCATGAGACGTGATGCAAACACTGCCTGAATTATAACTCTCCAAACTGTTTGCCATCTTTTCTCAGAATTGAAGATTGCAGTAGTTAAATGTAATTGATTTTAATTTCTTTTCTGTATGTTTTTCCAGTGAAAATTATCTATAAAAAGATAGGGAGGGAAATATTTAATTCTTTCTTTATGTTTTTCATAGCATTATAGAACAGCTGAGGTTGGAAGGAACCTCCAAAGATCATCAGGTCCAACCTTTCATGTGAAAAAAGAGCATAGATGAGATTATCTAGTATCCTGTCCAAACAGATCTTGAAAACCTCACATGCTGGGGATTCTACCACATCCCTGGGAGGCTTTTCCAGTGATTGATTGTTCTTACTATAAGTCAAGAAGAAACCTCCCCCAGTGCAAATTGTACAAACTGCCCCTTGTCTTTTCCACGTGGCTACATGTGAAGAGAGAGCCCCTGTCCAGTGCCATTTAAGCACTGGGCTACTGTGGTTAGGTCCCCTCAAGCCAGTTCTTCTGGCTCCAACCTAACTCCTTTAACTCCTTCAGTATTTCCTTATAGGGCTGGTTCTCAGCCCTTTGATTATCATTGTGGCCCTTATTTGGACCTTCTCCAGTCTTTCTGCATCTTTTCTGAATTGTGGTGACCAGAACTGGACAGGTGTAAGCACTGAGTAGGGTGGGAAGTTCACATCTCTGTCTCTGCCAGTAATTCCCATGCGGATGCAGCCCAGGATCCAGTTTGCCTTTGCTGCTATGGAAGTCCCCTGCTGACTTATGTTCAGCTTGTTGTCCACCAGGACCTCCAGGTTGCTTTAGGCAAGGCTGCTCCCTAACGACACAGATCTTAGAGTGTACTGGGAAATTTGGCTATGTCATTCCAGTTGCAGGACCTTTGTACTTCGTTTGTTAAAATTCATACAGTTCTTGCTTGCCTGTCCTGTCTTCCAGCCTATCATGTAAAATGGTTCTCCCTTCTGATGTGCCCACCTCACCATCCAGTTTACTGTCATGAGAAAACTTGGTGAGGGTGCTTCCAATCCTATTATCCAGAACACTTATGAAGACTTTGAACATCTTGGGGCCCAGTATTGATCCCTGAAGGACCTCATATGTGGCAGGCTGCTGAGATAAAACCATTTTTGACCAGATCTGTTTGGATTGTGACACAGAAGAATGGAACCCAACTGAGGGTTCCCACAAAGGTGAAATGAATCTGCTGCTACAGGAAGTTTTCTAAGAATTGCAGATAAAATAAATGGTGAGTATAGAATGTCTTTTAGATGGTTATTCATGTCTTGCCAATACTTGAGAGACATGGGCATTAATGATTAAATAGTGTTAACTGAGAGTCAGGACACAGGAAGAAAAAGGAAAAGTGATAACATCCAAGCTGCAGACCTATGAGATAATTTCAATGTACTCCTTACCCACAGTAAAGTGATGTTTAGCACTGTGTGCTTCCACTCATTAGCAGCTATCTCTTAAGAGATGGAAGTTCCTCCTTCCACGATAGCCAAAGATGTGAATTTTGGTACAGTGAAGGTCTTGGATTAAAAGATAAAGAGAGAGTTATGTGATGATACACCATTTAAAGGCAGAAAAATAACACACACAGGGTATGAGAACATGTCCTGGTTTCAATTAGGACAGAGTTAATTTTCTTCCTAGTAGCTGGTAGAATGTTACGTTTTGGCTTAGGATGAGAAGAGTGCTGATAACACCCTGATGTTTTAATTGTTGCAGAGCAGTGCTTACACCAAGCCAAGGATGTTTCAGCTTCTCACTCTGTCCTGCCAACGGGCAGGCTGGGGGTGCAGCAAGAGCTGGGAGGGGACAGATCCAGAACAGCTGACCCAAACTAGCCAAAGGGGTATTCCATACCATCTGACGTCATGCTAAACAATATATAGGGGTGGCTAGCCGGGGGGATGAGGGTCGGACTGCTCAGGGTTAGGCTGGGCATCGGTCAGCGGGTGGTGAGCAATTGCACTGTGCATCATTTGTTTCGTAGACATTATTAATAGTAGTACTATTATCATCATTATTGTTATTATTATTGTTGTTATTGTTATTTTCCTGTCTTAATAAACTGTCTTTATCTCAACTCACAGGCTTCACTTTCCCATTTCTCTCCCCCATCCCAGAGAGGGAGGGGGGAGGGTGAGCGAATGGCTGTGTGGTGTTTAGCTGCTGCCCGGGTTAAACCACAACAGTACTCAGAAGGAAGAAATGGCACTGAAGAGGAAGCTGAATTAGAAAGTGGCAAACTAATATAGGTCTTTGAAATTATCAACAATTTCAGAGGAAGAAATGAATTAAGATAAACTACAGGAGAAGGAAAGGGATTCTGTTTTGTAGCCAGAAGCAAGTCACCTGACATTTTAAAAACATTCTTGGTCCTCATATGACTTCAGAGAAATCATGCAACAAGATGAGTATCACACCAAAAAATCTTGGATACAGTGGTGGAGATTAATGCAAAGGAGAGTTGTTCAGAACAAGAAGTTCAGCAGGACGGTTGTTATTAGCAGATTAGATACTAGGTACAATGCAGATATTGAATTGAGTAAGAAAGGTATAAGGATACGAGAGATTGGGAGTAGGTATAGTGAGCAGGTACAGTAAACTGGCAAAATTTTAACTTCTATTGCTCATGGGAGAGACTTTTCTTTCCTAACTGGATCACACTATTTGCTGTAGGTAACTAGCCATATAAAAGTCGTAGTTCAATGGTGGCCTCTATGTGTGGCATAACTCTTTTGACACAAAAACATCATCATCCTAATTGTACTTCCTGACTTTATCTGGGCATCTGGATTATTCAGCAGCACCATTATTCTTTTGTCTTACTCTAGTCAAATAGATCGCCAGCTGTTCATCTGTAGTGTATTTGCTTTACAGAAACAATCAGCATCAGAACTCGGCTTATTATAATAACTGTTCAGCTGACAATAGGAAAGCTGTGTTAACTACAAAAACAGTAGGAATTCACTGTGCTAATTAGGCTTTGGGTCCCTAGTGATAAGCATTAACCAAGCATATAAAACCTAAGCTTTGAATTCAGTTTTGTGTGCACACCGCAGCTGTACTTGTGTTAGGGTAGACAAGTCCCACCTGAACTAGTTCAGTCCAGTCAGGACTGAACCATGCTAGTTGCTTTACTATGTTGCAGTCAATAGAACAGGCAAATGACAAAATACTTGAATACAAATAATTGGACCACTGAGAAAATCCAGTTGTGGGGTACTTTAAGGGATAACCATAATGCTTATCTGTCTGTGTCTTCTGTATGGGAACTTGGTGGAGAGAGCTAGTCTTCTGTAGAAATGATTCAATTAGGTGTGCAAAATAGTTCCACAGCTAGTCTTTTTTAGTCTTTTTTTTTTTTTTTTTTTTTCTACATAGGATGCCCAGAAAGAATATCTCTCAAGGCCTTGAATCAGGATTCATAAATTCCTCTCATGTCCCTGGTCTCTCACCTATTATGAAAGTATATAAGGCCCTAAGACAAAAGTAGTGGGCCAACTAAGGCTATGCATGCGTGTACAAGGCAAGCTGAGGAGAGGCCACTACTCAACCAACCAATCCTTAAACCGGAGAACACCATCCCCTGTGCAAAAGCAACACTTATGCCAGACACTGCGTTTATCCTGATTATTCTCTGCAGTATCTTCCCCTGACCTCTGTTTAAGGGATGAACTTGTGTTATTATAACTGCTACAGCAACTTCACTTTAAGCTATACTATGTACAGCTTTTGTAAAGATACAAAAAAGGCAGAAATTTGAAAGCAGCAATCACAAATCCCTGAATGGGTGACTCTTGCTGATCATCATGTGACAACAAAGGATCACAGTAAAACCATGTGATATGTATGTGGTACATGCTACTTCAGCTTTCCTTTGGTCTTCTCAGAGCTCTTTTCACTTTTGGCTACTTAGTGTTTATTTTTTTGCAGTGTTGGATACTGGCTGACAATTTTAATTTCAGTATGCTTCAGTCATTCCAGCTGCAAAGGCTGTCGTCCTATAAACTCTTAAACAGATGGAGACATTCACAATTGTACTATTCACCTATTCTATAATGAAGTAAGCCAAGGCCTAAGAAAGGGACATTTTGCTG
This sequence comes from Aythya ferina, assembly GCF_964211825.1. NCBI lineage: Eukaryota > Metazoa > Chordata > Aves > Anseriformes > Anatidae > Aythya > Aythya ferina. Next base: position 27,145,683 of record NC_140298.1, read on the forward strand.
TATCATACCAGGTTGGATACATTTAATGCCAAATCTGATTATGGAAAGACTATGTAATTGCTAAGTGTATTTGAAACATTGCCACAAATCTGTACAAAACTGTTGCCTCAACCTCAAAATTGTCCCATTCTGTAAGCTACTGCAGGTGGTTTAAAAAGTAAACTCGCCCCAGGTTTTTTTCTTTCTCGGGAGAATGTATTTATTGCAATTGAGAGCAGGATGGTTGCTGTTATGAAAAGAATGGAAAGGTGATCTATAAAAGGTGGTCCTTTTTTATTGGACCCAAACTCTGCACATGTACGTATGTATGCATATGTCTGGAACAGAACAGGAGCTGACATCTAAAAGAAATTGGTGAAAAACTGATGAAGTAGTATCTCTGCATAACTGAAAAAGAAAGGAAAAAAAAAAAAAAAAAAAAGAAAAAAGAAAAAAGAAAAGGCACTGGCTGATATCTTTAAAAACAGAGAGAAGAACCCTAGGACAAACTTCATCTTTGTCAACTTTTCCTTTAGACTAGTAAATACTTTTTATAGTGGAAAAGATAAAATTGGAGCCCTAAGTATTTAACTTAATCCCTTACCTCCTGCAGAAACAGAACAGGCTCAAAATTTGCCATTGTTTCATGGCATTTTAGGCTTTCTGTAGGCAAAAATGTCTACTGATATGATCAAAGTCCACATTTTTCAACCCTGTCATTAAGTACTCTGGGCACAGTCCAACAAAACCAAAAAGACAATGCATAATTTTCTGCTTGATTTAACAGAATATGTTCTTCTCTAAGGAATGAAAATGAAGAGGCCCAGTTTCCTACAGATTTATATTCTTTGTTCCTTTCTCTGTGCTCTAGGGCAATAAATCCCTTCTCCTCTGCTCTCATCTTTCTCTATGAAATCCTTGCTTGTGGTAGGTAATCTTAAAACTATGTGAATTCTGTTTGATCAACTGACAGTCAGTCTTGCTTAGCTTTCTCTCCTTCTACCTAAATGCTGAATCTGGGTGTGAATTTTGTAGGAATTTAATGATCTTCATTTTAAAAACCTGGTTGAAGTTTCCTACTGTGTTCAAAAGCTATTAAGAGGTCTGAAGAAACACACTTATTGCATAAATTTAACTCTTGTAAAATAAAATTTATAACTTTGACTTTTGACTGTATTTTACAGTTGTTTAAATAGTAGAGACTTATACGCAAAGCAAATTAAATGCAACAGTGTAGGCTATATCATGAAAAAAATAAAAAGGATCAGCTGACTAGGCGAGCAGATAAGCACAGATATGAGCAAACAACTGCTAGGTATCTGCATTTGATATAAAATTTGACTGAAATGAACTTTGTGCAAGGAAGAGTGGGGGCTGTGCCACCAGATATCTCTATTTTCAGACTACGATATATATTGGGGAACAAAATAGACCTTCACACTCCTCTGCCGCTTGGCTTTGGTTGCAATATTAGTGTAGTGTTTTGTGCTCCAAATACAGGAGTCCCTGGCTGCACTATCTGCAAAATCCTGGATTTTCAGAGACTGCTTCTGTGACCTGACCCTGACCTGCAACGCATACATTGCTGAAATGCTGGCAGGGTTTTGTGCGCAGCTGTTCAGCCAATCCTTCCTCTCTAAGTAGATGTAGAAGGTTCTGTATAGCTCATATGCTGAAAAGTATATTTTACAATAAAACAGCAGTAAGGATACTGAAATGTTAGGGGAAAACAATAAAAAAAAACTTTTTCAAATGTGCATGCTTTTTGCTGTGTCAAGCTGATCATATCCTCAAACAACAACAAAAATCTGTTTCACTATGCACAAATACTTTATTGTATTTAGGTGAGAAATCCAGGAGGTTCAATGCTTCACAAAAATTTTGGCTCCTAAGCAGTGTGCAAACTGCAGCACAGTATTTGGCAAGCATTACATAGCTGGAGATCCTGTCTTTTCAGATATGTTAATTTGAAATGTTAGTTCTTGCTACCTAGAAATTATGCAGGAGAAAGTTGAGCACGTTGTAGCAGGCATTTGAAAAACATACTCAACATTTTCTCATGCACTTAATAAAAGCTTCTAGGCAGGACAAACACTTCCATTTGATCTCTGCTTATTCAATTCAAGCTCCTTATAAAAGGAACCTTTCCATAGGTAAAGCAGATTTCTCATCAGCTGGATGGCCTCTGCTTAATATAAATGCAATGCATGAGGCCTGCTTTCATACTGCTCAGATGTATATTAAAAGAAATAAAGAAAAAGGAAAAAACAGAACCTTATATCCACTGAATGAGGCAATGGCAGGACCAACTTAATCCCTAGCCACTGTGGTCTCATAACCCATATTAGATTTCCTCATCTCCTGACTCGGTCTTCAGCACTTGCCAGTAGGAGAGGAGAAGTAAGCCTGCTCAAGTCTGTCAAGTCATAAAAGGCAATTCTGGCTACAGCTGAAGGAGGTGGTGGCAGGGGGAGCAGGAAATGATTTTCAACCCTACTAGCACAGAACGCTACTTCGGCAGTACAAGGGAGCATGTAATGGTAATTAATGCCTCCTGGGAAGATAACCTTTCCCGAATAAGGGGAGGGGAGGCTGGAGGCACCACAATGCCAGTGGCACGGAGCCTACCTCCTTGCTTGCTGGCGTGCTAGACATGCTGAAGCCCCACCATGGGGCCTGGGCCCTGCAGTACTGTGCTGAGACTCTCATCATGGCCACCTTCTTCTCAGCCTGCTACTTCCGTCCTTTTCTGGTCAGAGGCAAGGCAGAGGGTCTGCCAGTAGCAGCCCAGGCCTTGCCTGTGGCCTCGGGAAGGGGATGGAGCTGCCTTCAGCAGGTCTTTGCCCAGGCCACCAAGCTGTGGCTTACTCCTATCAGAGCACCTGCACTGGGCTGCAGTGGCCTCCCCCTGCCCCATCTGCTGAGTCTTCCAGAGGGCTTGGCCGGTGGTTTCCTTCTCCTGGGATCACACCTGTGAAGCCTGACACTGTCCCAAAGGAAGGACCACAGCAGTGCTGTTTTTAGATCAACAGCAGTAGCAGGGTGTTTACCTTTCATTTATTGGAGAGTAATTAAATATACTAGTTTAACAACTACAACAATAGTAAAATAAAATATCACAGCTGATAAATTATGGTAAAAATGGAAAGAGCTCCTAACACTGGCAGATATATGTCCCAGGCAAGCTCCATCTCTGCAGGGTGCGCTCCCTCAGGTACCTCTCTGCCTCCCTAGGCAGCCTGTGTTTGTGCTGGGCCACCCAAGGCTCTTTGTGAGAAATCTGTCAGGAAATTACCTCCTATGGTCCCAGTCCCCCTGGGTTTTGCCATCCTGAAGAACCACCTTGACCTGGTTGTGATCCAGGAGAGCCCAGGCTTGCACCCAGGTGGGGGCAATTGGTGCTGCTGGCAGCCCTGCCCTGCCCTGCCCTGCCCTGCCCTGCCCTCCCCTTCCTTTCCTTTCCACTCCACCTGAGCCCAGGCCAGGGCTGGCTGGTAGTGCTGGGGCTGTCCTGTTGTTAAAAGTAATCCCAGTCTCCAATAGCTGTTTCCTTTTCTGAGAGGAATGTGTTAACGTGGAAGTATCTGAGAATGCAAGGACGATGTGTCTTGAACTGTAAGTTTTAAACTTCCTCTGTGTGCTGCTGTTAGCATGTCCTGACCTTTACAGAAGACTAAGGGGTGAGGGGGATCTCAGGCCTATGCCTGGGATCTCTCCTCTTGAACTTTTGACTGGCCACTGGCATGTTATATTAAATGAGGTAGACAGGCTCCAGGACCAGCCTAAGTTGCTTGTTGTCTATAACAAGCTAAGAACAAGTTATATACTAAAAATGAAGTATCCTTCTTGAACCTCAGGAAAACAAACAAACAAGCAAGTTCATTTCCCCATTTACTTTCTATTGAAAGGGGTTTTTGCTTATTTGTTTTTGTTCTTTGGTGTACAGGGTTGAATGCAATCTTAGTTTTTCAAATGAAGCTTATACAGATGCCAAAATGCTCTGGTTGCTGCTGTCTTTAATAATATTATGTTTCTTGTGAGAAGCTAAGCACTTAAAATATTTAATTAATTTTTATATTTGGTTGATGTTAACTGTTCGTACTTCTCAGCAAATGCTGTTTGAGAGTTGTATCTATCACTGCCACTTTAGAGTAACTGTAAATGCCTTGTATGCCTTCTGTATATTAAACAGCAGTTCACATACAAAGTTTTTCATATAAGTATGTATGAATAATATCATTTTGGTGATACTATTTCCCCATATTGATCAGAAATACTACCTGGGCTTCACATTTGTTTCAGATATGACATTCAGAAAGGTTATTCAGAAAGTGTATATATGTGTATCTCCAGTACATATTTCTTATAGTTATTTTTCTTTCAGGTTTACAGTCATAAATTTAAAAAAATAAAAAATAAATACTACGACACACTTAAACTCAGGTAATATCCTTATCTGTACATTTTTAAAAAACTAATAAAATTGCTCATCAGGATGAGCAATTTTATGAAAGCTAGGAAGTAGTGTAAGTACATGATGCATTTGTAGAGAGAGAAGTTTCTAGCATCTAATTAAAAAACAAAGATCGGTCTTTCACTTCACTGTGTTATTAACCCAGCTTTGTTGGTAGCTTGATTTTGCAGTGTAATTGACAGCATGATTACTGCTGGTGAATTATCATTAGTAGTAATGGCAGTGTTTTGAGACTGTGAGTTTCTGGAGAAGAAAAGAGTGGGGAATGCTTTAGAACACCTCACTAAATCTGCATTTCCATTACACATTCAGTCTACGGTATCTTTATTTCTGTACTATGTTTCTTTTGGGAAGTTTTTAGTGGGTTGAGAGGTTTTAGATGGGGTTGGAGGTTACAATGCTTCAGTTGTAATCAAATGTTTCATTCTTGTCAGGTCTGTAATGAGTAAAAATCCCTCTCACATCAAGGTAGTATTCTACTATTGTGGTTCCTTCCAGTCGTGCCTTAGGTAATTCTTAGTGTGTATCTTCAGATGCAGTAGATTATTTGAGTTTTTGAAAGCCTTTTTCAAGTATGCAATAATGTCATACAAGTTTAAGTACAAACAAATTAGAAACTAAGATAACAGAATCTAAATTGAAATAATTAATTAAGATAACAGAAAACAAAGGCAGGAATGGAGACAAAAGGCAAAATGACCTAATGCTGTTCTTGCAGATTTTGCTTCACTAGCTCTTGTTAGTATACTTATGTGTGTTTTTTTGTTTGTTTGTTTTTTTACTAAATTATAAAATTGAAAAAGAAGAAAAAAAAAAGTAGATGAATTCTGCTATTAGATAAGTGTAAACTAGAAAAAACACTGAATGTACAAAATCATGTGATGTGCTTAAAACTTTTGAGTTCTTGTGGATGGAAATACTTCTGGTGCCTAAGCCACAGGCCCTTCAGGACAGGACTTGCATCAGAGCAGTTAGTGAACAAAAAGCACAAGGAAAAAATTACGATGGTTCAGAATGATTTAGTTATGTGTATTATTGACAGTGCTCTTCTTTCCCAACTGAATTAACAGTAATTATTTAACAATGATAACAGCCCAAATTTGTAAAGATTTGGTAGACTTTGGGGGGGTGGAAGAGCATGGGGGAGGGGGGAAGGGGGGTGGTGCTTACATATTTTTTTTAAAGTGTGAGTGATATTTTTTTCTTATTAAATATATATTAAGGCAGAGAAAAGCAAGTGAAACCTCTCATAGGTGGAGAATAATATCAAAAGTAATAATTAAGTAAATCAGTAGGATGCAGTTATCTGGAATAATGTATTATTTTAAGCAAAAGGGAAATTGCTGCTAAAGGAGCTCAGAAGTGTGAGGAATGCGTAAAGTCCTTCACAGAAAATGAACCAAGTAGACCAGGCAATTTAGAGAGAGATATCAGATTTTTGGCTGGATTTGAATCACAATACTGAACTGATCCAACTTGGTGATTCAGTATGCTTTTGCTCTTTGGTTTCTATTGGAGTTATTTTAAATCTAAATTTTAAAAGGGGGAGCGAGTACCTGTCTGGAAGTTCAGGAAATGTAGCTATGAGGTACGGATGCTTATACATCTAAACCAAAAATGGAGGAAAAGAAACAATTGTTGCACAAGGTTCCAAAATAGTTAGCAAGTATCTGAGTTTGAATCAATTATTAAATATATAGGGTGAAATGGAGGAATGCTTCACTGTATCTTTTTCCTTAGTTGCATTTGAATAGTTCTATTTTTTTTTGTTGTTGTTGTTTTTAATTCTTGTTTCATGCCAGATGTTCTTATCAGGGAAAACAATGGTGGTGTGTTAATATTGATGAGTTGAATCTCCTGGGAATAATAGTATATGTACCATCTCAGAATACAAATTGTGGGAGGCTTTTTATAATGTAATTACCATGATGCATTGAATTTTAAGCACAACTCTTTAAAACTGTGGAAAGAACTCTTTGTTTATTATCTTTATTCTATCTATTTTCAGAGTGACTTTCCTTTTAAAATTATTTATCATGTTTTGGTGGCCTTTAAAAAGTAAACATGTAAATAACCAGAGGTACTCTGTAAGCTGTCAGAGTAGCATATGCTTAAGCACCTTATAAATTATTGAATAATTATAATATTTATCTTTCCAAAGTTATTAGTTTATTCATTTGAACAATTGTAGAATAATTATAGTACCCTTCTTTAACTTTTATTTTTTCCTTCCCCCTCCAGGAACATGAACATTGAAGTCCTGAAATTATAAATGATTTGGTGACACTCTGAGCTTGCAATGCAGGCAATAAAAACTGTGGAAAAAGAAGTGACTTTTATAAAGGAGATACTTTTTACAGAATCTTTCCTAAAGAAACAGGAGTGCAGCAGAAACCCAGAGAGCAGGCGGCTCTGTGAGCAGCAGCCATTGGAAGGAGCTGTCTGCAGCTCACAGTGCTGTACTGAGCATGTCCCAGCGGAGCCCAGTGCAAGCAGCACATTATGCAAAAAGGCAGCTGTAGCAGATGGGAGAGAGGCACAGCAAGCATTTGCTTCACTTGCATCACCACCGCCTGAAAACAAACCTGGATCGCTAGAGGGGATCTTGCCAGCAGGCCAAAGGAAAGAAAACCGGGAGCATGGCTTGATTACCGAAGGTGTTGCACTGCGAAAAATCATGGGGAATCAAGATGGGAAGCTAAGGAAAAATACAAGTGATGTGCATGAAGGAGGAGAGGATGCCTCTGGGCCGAAGGATACGGATGGCACAAAGAAGGTATCGGGAAGCAGAAGGGGACTGGGGAAGCATGCAAAAGGAAGTGAATCTGCTAAAAAGAAGAATAAGTCGGACTCAAGGGCCTCAGTATTTTCAAATTTGAGGATCAGAAAAAATCTGTCCAAGGCTAAAGATGGGAATAGTAGTTCAAGGGAGGATGTTTTGGAAAGCCAGGCCTTGCAGACTGGAGAGCTGGACAGTACTCATTCAATTGTTACTAAAACTCCAGATATAAGCATCTCTGCAGATGAAGGGGGTCTCTCAGACACAGATGCCGAACATTTTGAAATCAGAAATGAAACCGTCCCAGCTGCTGCAGAGACACAGGATGGACAAAGGACCAGCTCTGGCTCTGATACGGATATATACAGTTTCCATTCAGCTGCAGAACAAGAGGATTTGCTTTCTGATATCCAGCAAGCTATTAGACTGCAGCAGCAGCAGGGGGCAATTACTGTTGGAACTGAGGACCTTGTCACCAAAACAATGGGCCGACACATGGCTAATTCTCAAGCAGCCCCCTTGGATTTTGAACGGTTTCTTTCAATAACTACCACTGACAAAGAGAGTAGCCCAGACACTGTGAAGGCTTTTCCAACAGCATCTGAAATTGCGGAAAACGTTCCTGTCTCCTGTGCAACTGAACGTGAACTGAAAGAAGCGGTAAATGGAACGGGCTCTCCTGGTAACGGCTTATTTGAAAAACAAGAATGTAAGCTATTGATTGAGGAACAGGGACAGCTCACTGCTGTGGATGCTTTAGTTGGTGAACTAGAAGATGATTTAAACAGAACTGCAGTAGAAAATGCGTCTGAAACCCACAGCTTCACACTACGTTCTCCAACCTCAGTAGTAGATTCTGAGACTCACATTGCTGAAGTGCAGGCTATTGATTTGCAGGGTTCAGGAACAGAGGATGGTATTTCAGATGCAGGCCATGATCATGCTGCTGAGACTCAGGAAGGGAAACATACTCTTTCAGACAGTCAAGAGAACCTGCATAATGGTTTATCTACAGAAATTAAAGATGGCATTTTGTCCTCTGAGGGGACAGCAGGCAGTCCAATGCTTGGTTCCGGATGCTTTAAGCCCTATCTAATTAATCCTTGTTACATCAAAACTACAACTAGGCAACTGAGTTCTCCCAACCATTCACCTTCTCCCTCCCCATCCCAGAGCCCACTTTTTACAAGGAGGCAGGAGTCCTTCCACAAAAAAGTCCCAATTAAGAAGCAGAGGTCTGCTAGTGTGGCAGGTTTGTTTAGCCGTTCAGCAGACTGGACAGAAGAGATATCTAATCACAAATATGAGATAACACAGAAAGTGGGCTCTGCAGGCTACTTGGAGCACAAGGGGTTTAGAGAGAAATTTCAAACAGAAAGAGTGCCTTTGACTCATTCAAGAAAGTCCTCAGGGGTGCAGGCTTCTGCAGAGACATTTCCCAATGTCTTTTCAGGTGAGTGATGTGTGTTTTTTTTTTTTGTTTTTGTTTTTTGAGAGTCTTTGAAATATATTTAAAATACATGAATTCAGGCCTTTGCATGTACTGTTGTCTTTACTTGAACTGACAGTTTTAAAATGGAAGGCCTAACCTTATAACCACATTCACATTTTATTAATGAGAATAGCTTCTCTGTATTCAGTGTCAGCCAGTAAAGGAAGTGCCTAACTCTTTGAAGTTTTTCTTTTTACCCTTCTTTGTCTACATCCAGTTGAAAAAGGCTGGATGCCTTAAAAGTGTTCTTGTTGAAAAATGCTAAGAGATGCATTACTTGAAGCAGACTAGCTCTCTGCTTAAATGAGTCTTTCGGAGCTGAAGCTTTTTGTAACTGTGAGCCTGTTCAGGCTTTTCTTGTGCTAGGCACAAGATATACTGTAATAATTCTGATATGCTGTAAATATTTGAGAGCTGCACCTGGTATTAGACTGAGGCAATGATGAGGTTTCACTTAGTACAAAAAGGAAAAAGGCATGCAAGCACAGATGAACAGCACTACAGGGGGAGTTAAAAAAAAAAAAAAAAAAAAAAAAATTTCCCCTTCAGAAGGGGAAAAAGGAGAAGGAAAAAAAATTTAATGGCTTCAAAAAGTAGCATAAAATGGAGAAGGGAAACACTGTAGAGTAGATTTTGGTAATTCTGGATGGCTGCTGTTCAGGCTGAATCATGTGACTCATTCAGGAAAGCATTCTTTTACCTTGTCTATTAGGCAACTTGCATCCTGTCAAAAAGGCCCAGAAACACAGTCTAAAAATGAAATAGTGTGCATAGATTATGTTGTCCTGCACTGTGTTTTTTTTTTGTTGTTGCTCATTTGCTTGCGTTTGTTTTTCCTTTCTTTCCTCTATCTGCATTTTTTTTTTTTTTGTAAAAGCTAAGGCATTGACAAATAGAGAAGGCCTCTGTTACATCTGTCAAATATGAAGTATGTATACACAGTAAATTCAGCAACATATTCCATTAATTTTTCACTTAAGAAAATTAACACTAAGAATACAACTGATGTTTGCAGTGAATATGTAAGATTAAAGCAGCTGAATTAATAACACTGTCCAGGTTTGTTTTGAATGGATCTGTTTTATATGTGTGAGCACAGTAACTGTATCAATGTATCAGAGCTATTTGCAAAAAATAGTGAGAATCTTTTTGTGCTTTTATGAAAAATAAACAAATTAGTATCATTTATGAAGGGAACAATTACATAATTTAAAAATCACATACAAGAAAACAATTGAGCTATCAACAGCTATTCATTATGAAAATGCTATCTTATAATGCAGATTTAAAAAAATTACATAACTTGTAGTCACTTGCATTCACTTTCTTTGTACGCTTTATGTTCTACTTGACACCAAAATATTACTAGTGAATGAACCTGCCTGGAAACCAAAGTTAAAATTAGTGGCTTTTTTCACACAGCAACAAACTCAAAGAGTGCAAAATTCTCAGGTAAAACGTTTGTCACTTGAAATGAGAATACTTTCATTTTTCAGTTGTCTTGAATAGAAATCCCCAACCTCACACAAAAAGCCTCCCCTCTCAGGGGAGCTAGCCCTCTCCAAAGAGAGCTGAATCCTTTTTGTGTTTTAAATCCCTTCCACCCATTTACTTAGATTTAATTTCAAACATTCCTATTTAAAGTTTTGCAACTGGAGGTGATCTCTACTTCCAAGTTTTTGGTGTGTAAAACACTTTTTTTTTTTTGCTATCAATATATATACAACTTATAAACAAAGTGCAAAGCTTTAAATTGCATCACCACTAATTAGACTCAGTTTTATGGTGGTGCTATGAGGAAAATAATTTTTTGGCAAACCTCAAGGACAGTTACTTTTAAAACCTTATTTTTGAGGAAACAAGCTTCATGTTTCCTTATAAATTTTTGATTTACCTGTTATTGAAGTTTTTCGTTTTTGTTTTGTTTTCTCTTATCCCACCAACAGTTATACTGTTATTGTGAAGGGACCACTGTCCAATGCAACAGTAGTTCTGTCTCTTATGGAAATTACTGTGACCCTAATTTGCATGTATATGCCAGCTGTCTTTACAAGCAGAGGACAATTACACCTTTCAGTTCATGCAGAGTAGCTTGAAATGAGGGAATTGGAAATGACATGATAACACTTCATCTCTCTTTTTGGTTGGTCTTCTGGTTTCTATAAAATATAAGCTGAAAATTATCAGGAATACACAAACAATAACTACCATGCAAGGAAAAGGGAAGTTAAACTGAACATTTATATTCCCACAGGCTGGCTGTCATTGCTGTAAGAGCAGCGAAGTCTTTTTATTTAAACCTGTCTGCATAGCAACAATTACAGAAATAATTTCCTGGCAATGTAAATATTGTTTTGGAAAATTGTTGCATTTTAATTGCATCCATCACATGCATCAATGAGGTGATTACAATCAGGCTTTTAGAAATAAATGTAGAAATAAGGAATTATAAAGAATGCTTTATGTGTGTGTGTATGTGTGTGGATATGTTAGCTTCTTGCCTGGAGCACAAAATCCCATCTTGCTGTGCAGTGACTGCAATGTCGGTTTTGCGTTTATAACTAGAATAATGTAAAATATTCCACAACACTTCAGTCATTGATTTTAATGACAGCAGATTCTATGCAGATGACTGGCCTACTTTGGCACAACATTGTAGTTTGGCTGTGTGCCATTTGGTTTTCACAATGATCCATGTGAACTAAGGCTTCTTCAATGCGAAATGTAGATGGAAACCAACAACTGGAATTGTAACTATGAATAAAAAAAAAATAGTCCTGTTTGAATTTTAGGGGGAGAAGCAAAGAATACAGTTTGCCAAAAAAAAAAAAAAAAAAAAAAAAGGCACTTTTCTAACTTTGCCTCTAATTAATATTTTTATTTTTGATTTATGTGAGAAATAAGTACAGTACAGTATTTTAAATTGAATTTGATACAATGGCTAAGAATCTGGTGTGGACAAATTTATGGGTATTTTGTAATTAAGGCAGCAGATCTTTTTTGATGAGGACAGCTGTATTTGAAATTGCAGTGACAGTAATTACAAGTTCTAGGTTACCTGATGTGCAGTGGAGCCACGGGTTTCACATTGTGGTCCCAGGAGGACACAAGCTGAACCTGAATGAATAAGGGTTGGTTCTTTTCTTCAGGATGTGGCAATGAATGGTATTTGCTAACGTCAAGACAGTGTCATGGTGGGAAATGAAAAATGTTTCCAAACATTCACATAACTGAAAGAGAAGATCTAATAGGCTCAGTTAAGAGAAAGGAGTTTATCCTTGCACTAATTTGAGTTGCAGTGATTGCAAAGCAGATAGGAAGGATCTGTTACATAAACTGAATGTAACTGAATGTTCAATCAGCTACACCGGGCTGTAATTAAACTTTATCAAAACAAACGTATGCCCTTTCTAATCTCTGTTGGCTGACTGTAACACATTTGGTGTGTGAATCTATTTCAATCTGCCCATTTATCATTAAATTTCTGTTCACAGTTTCACATCTGTCTTAACTTTAGCTGTAAACAGGAAGCAAACAAAAATCTGATTTACCATAAAATAAAAACCTGAACTCAATCCCATGCTTTTGTGATCATGGCCTCTCTCTGATTTCCATGGAATGCAAGCCTGGTTCTCACAAAGACCGCTTTATGTTACTGCTGCAAAGTGCTAATGTCACCTACACCCACTTGCAGCTCCAGTACATTGTCTGCAAGCTTCTACAAAGGTCTTAGTAAAGATAAGTATGTGAAACTTGAAAAACTAGAATGAAAGCTTGTGTCTGAGACATATAGTAAATCTTTTTAGATGCTTTTGTAAATTTTTTTGTATTCTGATGCATGATGTTGCACACAATATGGATTTGTATTTATTGGTGTGCTGAGAACATTTATCATGCAACTGTTATGTAAGGCTATTTACAGTATACTCTTTTGCTGATGTTTCTTAGCAGTAATACAAATGTCTTCTATCTGATGGCGGGACAATGTAGCCTCAATGTAGCCTACCCAAGAACATCCCTTCATGTGATGTATGATCACATACTCTTTTTGCCTAGAAAACTCAAGCCCAGAGAGTGTAATAAAAAAAAAAAAAAAAAAAAAAAAAGCAAAAATCCAGTCCAACTACCATAAAAAGTACTTGAAAATGGGGGGCAATTCATTATGGAGAAACTGCTGAGTGCAGATAAGCAGCTTTAATGTTACTGTGCCAGCACTGCAATATGGGAATCAGAGCAATGTGAGTAATGTCACTGGAATACAGGGCTGCCACAGTGTTGTTTTGATAGTCTTATGATTAATGCTTTGATCTTTATCTGGAGCTTCGTTGGAAGTAACGGGTTTTGGTCATGGGGCTGGGTGACTGCATCTCTCAGGCAACCTCTGCTGGAGTTGAGGTATGATGAGTTGAGTTGAGCCCAGCTTGCACCTCAGCTAAAGATGTGGTTTTTTGGTTTCCTGCTGATCACTTTTGGGCAAAGGGAGAAAGAACAGTTTGTAGCTGAAGGTCCACGCAGCTCTGCTAGGATCTGAGGCCTAGAACCAGTGTTAATCCATCCCACAGAGGAGATGGCTAGAACTAGTCATGAAGGACATTGTATGCTTCGGTGACTTTGGTTACGTGAAAAGAGCAAGAGATTCTTCCGGTATGAATAGCTATATGGAATTTAAGTTTGAGTATGTTTCTTGGATCTAATTGTGCTTTGTTTTCTTTTGGAGGGTGCTGGATTAGTGGTGTCCAGATGTTTGGCTTTTTAAAAAGTGCATAGGTTCTTTTGTGCAAAACCTACTTAAAGCAGGCCTCACCTTTTTCTCTACATCGTGGTGTCTAAAAATAAAAATAAACTTGGCATTGAAAAGCATCCCCAGGAATATTATAGGCTGCCTGCTTTATGAGGGATCAAGTGCTGATGTGAATCACAGTGACAGAAAATGTGAAAGTACCAATTAGCCAATGTATTTTGTTTGTGCTCTAGTTTAACCAAGCTCAGAATATGGCCAAGAGTATTCCTTATAAACTACTCCTTTAAAAATGTGAACTTATGTAAGGAAGAGTAGTGATAAAGCATATATGTGTGGGTGGTTTTGTGGCTGTGGCTTTGACTATTTTCAGGCACATTTAAAAGCATAATTCTATACTGGTCATGTGGAATACGACGGTTTCTGGAAACTTACCTTTATGCATACAATTTGTCTTTTTGTAGAGATAAGGTTATTTAATACAAGGAATATATCTGCTTTGCACAAAGCAGACATTGTGCAAAGAAGGTGATGAAAGGATGTATGAGGGCTTGACACTGTCACCTCACTCCTGCCTGTGAGCAGCAGCAACTCCCTGTGTTCCTACATTGCTGTTCATCTGGAGGAAGTTAGGGACGAGGAGATGGTCTGCATTACGTTGATTACAAAATGACAATTTCTCATTTTTATTTTCATGTTACTGCTGATGAGGATGAATTTCCTTCAATGGAAATGCCTCAGCTCCCTGACCATGAATAGGAGGTGGGCTGTGTTTTCTGATGCAAAACTTTGCATTATTCTCAGAACATGAATAGATGAATACAGAACATGACCCATTTTATCTGTAGGTGTATATATGATATAACACATTAAATCAATTAGCTATTTTGCAAAGGTAAGATGCAGTGGTAATGAGATTGTGCATGTGTTATCACAGTAATAGTAAATCCTAACATGGATGAAACTAAATAGAAATATATAAATTCAGAGGACACAAATGCTTGGGACCTTAGTAATTTTGGTGTCTTGACATATACAGCTAAATAGTGGCAGGAAAGCCCAGTAAGAAATGAGACTTGCCATTGAAATGTTCTTATTTGGCAATAAAAATATGAATTGTTCAGTCTTAAGATTTATATGAAACTTATCAGGAATGCCAGAGGTCTGAACCCGGTGTGAATTTGAATCAGGAGGAAGCATAGATAAACTATAGAGAGAAAAAAAGCTACCCACTGTAATTACTTCCACAATGAATTTATTTGAAGCCAAGATCCATCTCAGATGTCCCTTGAAGATACATAATAAGTAGTGTATACCAGGGGGGAAAATAATTGTTGTATACTTCCCTCTTCCCTGCACCAATAAGGAAAAAGTTGCTGGAAAATGAAGTCAATACTGCAGTAACACGATAATTAACTACATTAACATCTGCTAACAGTCATGGAGCTGAAGTGGTTTTCATTTAGGGGGGAAAAAACAAAACAAAACACAAACCTAAAACATTGCATTCACAATAGAGGGTGTGTATCTAAACACTTTTTTTTTTTTTTTTTTTTTTTGTCATGCAAAGAGCCAAGTCAATATAGTATGCTGAGAAATGGCTGAGGGAAATATTTGATTACATCAGTGAAAGAACATAAAGACCTACTTACAGTGAGGGAGATGGGATTAAGTTTATTTGGATGAGGTCTCAAGGAATATAGAATATGGCACAAATATGTACAAACATGGCACAAATAGGCAGGCATATATATTTATTTTTCATGGAACATAACTAATTTTTTGCTTGTTCCATTTCTTCATTTTAGCAGTGTTTTTTTCTTTGTACCTAACTTTAAAACAAAAACAAAAAACACTCTTAAACGTTGTGTAAATGTTTAAGAATGTAAAAAGTCAGCAGCTGTTGGAGGAGATTAGACTTTGGGTGTATATGGTCCTGTAGAGAAAGAAAGCATCAGGGCTATCATAGCTAGGTTGAAAGAAATCAGTTATTATATGTCCCACTTCAGAGGCTTGCTGGTCCAGCTCAGTTGTGTTTTGTGACCTGTAGTTGCTTGTGCAAATACTTGAATTTACTTCTAAGGTAGAGATGAGCCAGATGCAATTAAATGCTAAATGAAATGTGGAACGATTGGGAATCGAGTTGTTTTATTAAATTGGGTCATAAAATCATGCTGTGTGTATCAGTTTGGACTGACAGAAGAAGCAGTTAGAAATAGCTGCCCAAAAAAACATCAGAGGTGCTTCTCACTTTAAAGAGTCAGACAAAGAAATGCGGCTTTCCAGCAGCCTGGGAGAACTTGGCACAGAATACCAACTTCACGTTGCAAATCACCACAGAAACTAAAAGGGTAAAAATGGACAGAATTAAATACTTGCTGAGAGGAACCTAAGCACCTAGAAAATACAATCTGGAAGTTGCCAGAGATGCAAATGATACCTAAAACATTTGGTAGACAGACACAGATTCTGTTTTAATATAAACCACTCTGAAATTAGGAAAGTTTTAGTAATGTACCTCTGTAATATTCAATAATAATGTGTTAGAAATTGAAAATAAAGGGAAGTGAAAGGCAGACAAGCAATATAATGGTGTAGGAGCGTGAATCTTTTTTATATTTTTAGAAAGGTACTTTGTACTGTGTATCACTGTTGTATTGTAGCTGGGGAATTGTTTGTTACTTTAAAAAAATCAGCTTCTGAAAGTCATTTAGTGGCACATAAAAAATACTCTTACCATTCACATGATCGAATATACCTATTGAAATGTAAGATATTATCTTTACCTTTGCACCTTATTTTATCGTATATAAAAGCTTAGTTAATACTTTGCCTCAATTTATGCTGTAATGCCTATGCGTTATTAGAAAAAGCAGAGTGGGAGTAAGATAGAAAAACTTTGTCACTGTGAAAGCAAAATCTTAAGGAGCTTAACATTCACGTTAGAAATATGGAGTGCGTAAGAGACTTGCTAATTTGCAAAGATGCAGAAAAAACTGTCACAGACCATCACAAATATTTTAAAATTTTGAAGCTCTGGTGGTAGCAAAGTTTTAATACCTGCTTTTTAGAAAAAGTATTATGTTGTTGTTGCAAATGATCCAGGCAATTTCAGTCCTCTTCAGTTTGGCTGCAGCAACAAGCAAGGCTTTGGAATGAATCCTGAAGAAGGAAATTGTAAGATATCGTTGGCTACTCAATAAGAAGGTAAAGTAAAATAGAACAAAATACAGCATCGTTTCAACAAAGATCAATAAGACTGTTTTTATTATTTTTATTTTTTTTATGCATGGCTGTTTTCTAGGCAATGCAAAAGTGGTAGAAAGGGATTAATCTGGGTTCTGTACAAAACAGAATATTGCAAATCACTTATCCAAAGATGAAAATTACTGTTGGCTTTGACAAGGGACGCTGTCATGTATCTTCTCTTCCACCATAGGGGCACAAATCCATTTTGGCCCAGTTCTACTTCGTGCTATGATACACTTGGTCAGGCAGGGGAATTTCATTGCATAGTTACTGCGGGAGTAGAGCAGGCTCCTGACCTTAGCACTTGCTGGACTCAGCCTTTTCATCACCAATGGAAATTTTTGGTAAACTCTTGTCTTCCTGTATTAAAACCCAAATTTCAAAGTTAGGAGATGGGCTGATATCAGATGGGCTGTTCCAGGAGTTCATTCACCAGGACCAAGGTCTGTGTTAACCAGTTCATGATTTAAAATTGCTTTGTCTCTTTTCAAGTATGATCAGTGCAAGTCTAGCATAGAGTTAAGTTAATATTTTAATAGACCATTGGATGTTATGCTGAAATTAGTGGTGTTGTCATGTCTCTTAGCAAGCCCAAGTGGAACAAGCTGTTTAAAAAAATACAGATGCTTAGTTCTGTCATGGGACATGATGGATCAACAATGAGATCAATGGTAGGGCTTTTTTTTTTTTTTTTTTTTTTTTTTAAGAAAACACACACTCACACACACACACACCCCAAAAAAAAAAAAAAAAAAAAAAAACAAAAACAAACAAACAAAAAAAAACCTCTACTTTGTAGCCTCTTTCTGGGGCAGCTTTCCTTGATATCTTCATTTTTGTGGAATCTCGTTTTCAGATTTTGGCAGACCTCAGATAGGGCCTGAAAGCATTTCACTGATGTTTGTTTGAGGTGCCACTTCTGCCTCTCCTGTGCTGTGTTGGCCCCAGAGGTGGCAGCAGAAGCAGGTGTCAGCTCCAGCTTGTACCCTTGCTTCCTGAAGTAAGCACACGTGTTCTACACATGGCATTTTTGGGGGTGCCTTGAACACTTGAAGCTGTTGGTATTACATGCTTCTCTTTCTACAATGGACTGCTTGTTCTAGTTGAGTGAGTTGAAAACTGAATGATAACAACCATCTTCAAGCACAATCCAAAATCTGTTATGGATAACTTTATGGCTGAAATAAAAAGAAAAAAAAAATTACTTGCTTGAACTGGAAAAGGGTTGGTACATTGCAGATCCAACTCAGAACAAGTCAAGATTTTTCAAGTAAAATTGTTAACAGTCCAGAGAATGCTAAGAGAGGACATTGTCGAGAAAGGGGAGTACTGAGATGCCAAGAGACTCAGAGAACTTGACACAAGTAAAGCATGGTGTTTTCTTTGATACAGAACAGAAGAAATTGAATTAATAATTGGTAGTTTGATTACAGTTGCTTAAGAGTCTATGAATGTTATCATTCCATCAATAAATATATATATTCCTTCGTAGAATTTAATAAATAAATATTTCTGACTTTGAAATGACATTGGACTGTGTGCAGGCAGGCATTAAAAACTGGAAGGAGGAGAATAGTGCTGACATTTGTCTTTTTCCTAGTTCTCTTAGAATTCTCTTCAGAAGTCAAAAGCAGAAAGTCTATCTAAATTTAAGATGATTTTTGGGTTCAGTTCCTACCATCCCTGTGAACAAAGCCAGAAAGTCTACTAGATGGTTATCAAGGAAAGAAAGAATAGTCCTCTTAAGAATTTCCATGAATCCCTGACTTTGGTAACACCCTAAATACTAGAAGATATAAATATAACAAACATATTTAAAAAATATAAAGAAATCGATACATTGCCTTTGCTTTTTTCCCCCTTGGAAACATGCAGATACTGGCTATTACACTGAGAATAAAAGTGAAATGAAATATATCTTAATGACAGTCACAGGAATTTGTACAATAACCCTAGACCTTGACAAGGTTTGTAACTATTAAATTATTAAGGTTTGAATTTTCTGGAAACTAATTCATGATGCATTTTATTTTGTATTTGTTTCTTTTAGAGGGATTTTCTGTTGTTGTTTCAAAACCATGTTGTGTATGCAGACATGTTGCTTGTTGGTTTTCAACATTTTGTTTAACAAAGCTCACATTATTTAAAGAAAGTATCTGTCAATTAAAATTCAGTCCCCTTTAAAAACAAAAACAAAACCCCTCGCAGGATGAGAGATCTGGAACAATTTCCCAATTTAAGTCGGCAGAGGATTAGAAGCTCTGCAGTGAGAAAGTCCAATAAATGAGTTCTCTAATCCCAGAACAGTGGGCATAATCTTTCAGGTCAGGTTTCAGGAAAGCAAGACACTAAATTAATTTGTTATTTTTAATGCAAATATATGTTTAATATGTATTTATGCAGCTCTTGGGCTTATTATTTGAAGAGAATAAGAAATAGCTAGATTACCAGTTTCCAGTTCTTTCATTCCCCAGGTTCACTGTGCACCTTTGAAAACCTCTTCTTTCTCAGCAGTCACATTGTACGTTGTGTTTACATGTAGGCTGACTGCTACCCTTTAGCTGGAAAACTACCTTGAAATTTGAAACTATTAAGAAATGAAAGGGAAGTGTTAAATAAATGTAATACTTTTGATCCTTGAAATATTAATTTTTATATGTGAAATACTAGTCACTTTGTTTTGTGTACCTGAGACCTAGGAAAGCATATTAAACAGGAGAAAGGTGAAAATGAAGTGAGATGCTTTTGCCTCTAGGAAATTATTCAGCAAGATTTTACTTTGCAGTTTAGGGAAGTATGAGGACTAAAACTTGTACTGTGAGGTATTTAAGAAATTGCATGTAGTTCACTTACCAGCCACTGTGGAAGCCTTCGCAGGATTTTTCTCTCAGACATGCTTGTCCTATTCCAGTGTTCTGGGAAACATTTGACGCTGCACAGCTCAGTGCTTTGTCAGATGATCTAGGCCTAATTTATGACCTTGGTGTTTGTGTATGTAGAAAAAGAGAGAGAACAAATTGAACAGGAAAAAAATGATTTTGAGAGAGAGGAGCAAAAATTTCCTAACTCTTGACTGCTGTAAAAATTGGCTCTTCTTTTTCCCTATTTTTCTTAAATATACTGAACTATGTTTGCAATCGTAATTTTCTGTGAATTGAAAAAAACATAAGACTACAGTGGTCTTTTAATATTTTGTAAGACTGATAGAAAACATACACAAAATGGATATACACCATTTTGTCTCTCTCTTCTTCCTTTTCCTTTTTTCCTCTCTTAAGTCCCCAAAATAGAGCAAGGCCTATGGTACTTTTTGCTTCAAAGCCTATGAAAAAGCTTTGCTGTGTGAGCATTTCTGATCTTGCTGAAGTGGGGGCGGGGAGGAGGAGTAAGCTGGGGAAAAAAAAAAATCAAACTGATTTGGGTTTTTGAAGATATAAGCGGTATGTGCATGAGTCACCCTTGACATGATTCTGAATAGGGCTTTCAGGATTTGTTACACTGAAGTCATTCACTTCTCCTTGGGAGAAATTAAAACGGAAAGCCTGTCTCCAGCCTGCATAGGTTAAGATTTGCTGACGCAGCTGTTCCGCTAATGGTGAAAGTGTGGTGTAGCTGGTGAGAAAAGGGAATCGCATGAGACCAGCAGAAGGGGGAGCTTTCGGAATATAATGCAATTTGATTGTTAGGCTCCACTTGTGCTCACTGGCAGCTATCCTCCCAGGCTTTTGCAGATGCAGTGCAGAGAGCCACATTTTTAAAGATAAAAGTGAGGTTATAACAACACACTCCTCAGAGAAACATTGTGAGCTCTGGTATGGTGCAGTGCCTCAGTGCGGGCAAGTGTGGGTTTTCTAGTATGTCTGCAACTATTTTGTTAGCTCTTAAATATTCTGTTGCTCGCTGCTTTGTTGTCTAAGCAGACCAGATAGGAAGAAAGCTGTAAAGTGCATTCATTGAGTCAGGATCTGCCATGTCTCTCTGTGGACCACACAGAAGGCACCTTCACCGTTCAATAGCTCTATAGACAGCCCAGTCAAAGCTAACCCTCAGAGTAGTGGAGATCCTCATCTTTTTGGTGTCTGTTAGAGAAGGAAATAAAAGGTGCCCTGAAATATCAAGTAACTGTAATAGAAAAACCAAATATATTTCCTTCTAAACATCATCTCCCATCAGATGCGACTCCATCAAGGTGATGGCAGACAGGGTGGTTAAGGTTATTGGTGCTAGCAGCAGCAGTTGCTGTCCTTTGTGTGGAGGTGTAAAGTATACACATGGACTCCAGGCAAGGAAGAACCTGTGCTTGTGATGAGATGGCACTGCTTGGAGTGATTGTATGAAATCGTTATAGTCATTACATCTCTGATATTTTATATTATTTTTAATAGTAATGTTTGTAGATTGACTTTAGGTAGGGGGCAGACTTCCTTTCTTCCTTCACCACACAGTTGAGTAGATATGGTTGTAGTAAATCGAAAGTTGAAAATGAACATCCAGGAATTGCAAATATCTGCATCTTTCAAAAAGTAATGGGAGCCATACTGGACCTTGTGAGTTTTCATTCTCTGATGAATAATCTATATGTTCTATAATTGTTGCCAAAGGTGTTTCAGATAAACAGTGTTAATTAAGTCTCAGTGATAGAATGAAGAACTGTAATGTCACACAGGAGATGACAAGGTCATAGTGCTTCATCCTAAGAGGAATGAGAGGAAGCAGCAGATGACATGGAGGTGGAGGAGAAAGGGAAAATGGAAGCTGAGCTGGAAAACCTCAGCTGAACCATGTTTCACAAAATATCCATAGGAAGGCAGAGTACCTGATACTTCCAAGATTAATTTCACGTTCTCATTCTTTTCCTTAAATAATTGTGTAAGCCTTTGTAAAATGGGAAGGGGGAAGGAGTCTTTTTGTTCCTTACTGTTTTTTTGTTTGTTTGTTTATTTGTTTTAACTCTAAACTCCTAAAAAAATCACACTTCTCTTTTTGTTTGATGAAGGGTCTTGGCAAGATTCTCAGAATATTGATTTGACCTGAGACTGAAACTTTGTAGCAGTTCTTGTACCTAATACAAAAATCTGACAACCTGACAGTCCCCCCCCCCCCCAATACTTGAGGTAAAGGTTAAGGATGGGTTCCAGGAATGTCATGACCTGGGATTTTAGGGGAAAAAAATATTATATTTTAAAAATGGAATTATTTAACCTTTTAGAAAAATATCTGTTGAGAGATCTTTGCCCTTTAATATTTTCATGGCATGTGAAAGTAATCCAGAGAAATTCCTTTAAGAGTGCATTTAAATCCCAGTAACAGAAATCAGCTAATCATTTGATAATCATTAATCATTTAGTTATTCATTTTTTTTTGTTGCCATCTGCACCTGCTGAGAACATGCTTAGATGTTTATATATTAACTCATGTAAATTATGAATATGAGGTGATTATTATTGTCTGAGAGACTGTTTTTGTTGCATTCTATTTATAGACTGAAGATGAAAAATCTTAGCTGAAAATATTGCTGTTGAAGTTGTCTGGAATTTAGCCTATGCTTTGAATATGGTTGTGACCTCTTTTTTTTTTTTTTTTTTTAAGGTATAGATTTGGGGATTAACACTGTCAAGTTGGTGTTTCCCATTTCATGTGTATATATGAAAAGTCACTTTAATTTGAATTAGTTCCAAAAGTGTGTAGTATAGATAGGGCACTGGAAAACTAGTTCTAGTTCCAAACAAAAGTGTTTAATTGTCTGCAGAGTCTAGTGTTAAAGGAAATATTTTGCTGTACCTCCACAAAAATATAACTGTTATCATCCATGAATCAAAATCATGCATGTGACCTCTTCTGCTTCACAAGCATCTTTCATATGGTTGCTTTGACACAAGTGCAGGAGCACCAGGGTCAGGTGGTGGCAAGGTATGGGAGCCCACCAGTCTCCATGGGTCACCGAGGACTATCGAGGTGGAATGTCTCTGCTGCAGTGATGACTGTGTCTTTTGCCTGAAAGTAGTTGAAAGCAATACCAGCTTAACAAGGGAGGAACTACTTATTGGTAGGCAGTGGCTTTTGTATGTCATCCTCCTATGTAAAGTAGCCTCAGCCCTCTCTGGAGCTGTTCTAGTGCAGCAATTCCATCTGTCCATCCATGAAGCAGCATGGTGTGATGTTGCTTCGTGGAGAAAGAGTAACATTCTGAAATACTGAAATGCTTTCTTTTGGTAGGGTTTGTCTCCTCACCCTGTTTTGAGGAAAAACATATTGTCTTTTTAAAGCTTTGGCTGTTTTCTTATGTTCGATGAGGTGTTCTCGTGCTTGCAATGACCGTTCATTTGGATGTTAAGCTGTAGCTGGTTAGAGGGAGAAAAAACGAACAAAACAAACAAACAAAAAAAAACCCAGTGGCTTAACCCTCCATTGATTATGAAGTACTTTAAATTTGTAAGATATAATGTTGATACAGGAATTTTTCTCCCACAGCTGTTCACAGAGAAGCTATTTCTGTATGCACTGAAAATTAAATGTGTTTCAGCTTCCATTTGGTAAAATGTGTTAAAAGAACTAGCTAAATATATTTATTTAATTTCAAGTTCTGTCACTGTCGTCAGGTCTCCACAGCCATTGCAAGGAGCAGATAGTGTTAGAACACAGCTTTATTAGGACATTATTACCTTTGTCTTAAAAAAAAAAAAAAAAAAAAAAAAAAAAAAACCTTTTGATTCAATGTGTATTTGTTACAAAAGACAGCTTAATGTTACTGAAGTTATCCAGAATTAAATGGTTGATTCTTTTAGATTAAAAAGTGATAGCTAAAATAATTAAATAAGTTTCAATACCCTCCTTATTCCAAGACTGGATAGAATGCTGCTCTGCATTACTTTTGTCATTTTGGCCATCTGCCTCTGAAATGTACAAGAAATGAAGTTCATCTATGATATTTTTTACACCTGCTTACTCTTTATTGGCTTAATGCTAAACTATTTTCCAGAGACCTTATTTTTGCCTATTAAAAGACATCAGTTAATAACCACTATACAAATTAAACTGAGTAAATGGGGGGGGGGGGGGGGGGGAAGAAGTATGCTGCTGTACATCCAGGAGAACGCTCTTTAAAAATGATAATTATTTAAATGTTGAAACACCTGTAAAAATAATCAAGTCACAAATTACAATGCAATACATGACTTTGGTATATTTAATATAGCATAAAGGAAAGTGTAGTGTTCTTGCATACTCTCTTTTTTTGTGAGCAAAGGGCAATAACTCTGGCACATGCAATTTATTATATTTTATATGTAATTTAAAATGCACAAAATAAAATTACATAATATAAACTATCAATTTTTCCATTCATCATCATCTCTTGTAGCCTCTGTTTTAACTAGGCAACTTTCTGTGTTGTAGGACTTTGATGTGCTTTGCTCCAGAAATTGAAGCAGAAATGCTGCCTGTTAGTGCCCCTGTATAACTGTGACACCAGTCTTGGGGTCTTATTTTTTCTACAACTTGCTGGTATAGCTAAATGTCACTATTTATGTCTAGTAGAACTGACTTATTGCAGTAAAAGGGTAGTAGCTATTTTTTAAATCAAATTTACCCTTTTTTTCTTGAATATGATTCTGCAGAAAAAAATGTTTCCATTATTAACAGCACCACTAAGCATTTGCAAGTACAACTCCAAAAAATGATTACTGAAACAAATAACCAAAATGTCAGCAGGTAGCTCCTTGTTTGTGCTTCATTTCCATGGTTTCATACTGTTGCCTCTTCATGGAGGGAGTTACTGTGTATTGCTGCAAGTTTGTGTAAATTGATATTAAAAACTCACAGTGCATATCAGCTAGTAGGAAAACCCCTCTTCAATTAATTTAATTAAAGGGGACTTTGAAGATTTAACAGCTGTGCTGTCTTTAGATAAATAAATAGAGGGATATGTTGAATAAATAATTCACCTTGTAGATGGGGAAACCAAGGAACAGAGACAAATTAATCAGCAAGTTGATCAGAACATAACAAAACTTGTTTCTCTTACAGACCTATCCCCTGGCTTTGTGTGTTTTGTCTAATGAAAGGCTAGGAAACTTGGACTAATAATTCAGAATTATCAGATCTTTAGATGTGGAGAGGAAAATCTTAGAAATAACTTCTAACATTTTATTGTATTGTCAATTTTAGACGGCATTGCCGTGCAAAGTTAAAATAATACAGAAACTTTGGGCTAAATGTCACTTACAATATCCTTTTCAAATCACATCCAGATGTTTTAAAAGCATCTCTTTTTTTTTTTTGTATGTTCAAAAAGGCCTGGGAAATTTTACATTTTGAATGAAGTCAACATTTGAAAAGAAATCTTAAATTTGTACATGAAAAGCAGTATTGTTGTTATTGGTTTAAATGACACTAAATTACTTTCTTAATGTAGTGCGTTTTTTTCTGGAAAATAACTTTGGCTTCTAATGAGTGAGTGGAAAAAAACAGAGTATAGAAACTGATTTAGGTACAAATTGTATTCACAGCTAGTTCATACTAAACCATGAAATTAACTTTATTACTCCCTCTGCTTTTTCTATTCCAGTAGGTCTATTTCATCTCTTTTTTTATATCCCATAAATCTGAACTTTGGCATCCTCTGACATTGTAGAGCTTAATCAAGCAATTTAGTATTCTTACAATGTAGATTTTACTCCAGCCTCTGTATACAACTACTTCTTTTTAGTCTCTTTCTGGCGAACTTCACACAGCTTGAAATTCTTTCAGACCTCTAGCATTGTCTTCTCTAATGTGCTTTATAACATATGCCCTCCTTTCATGCTCTGGTCAGATAACAATGAAAACACTTTGATTGTGAAATCTGGCCCTGTAATAGGAATGGATCGCTCTTCCAACTCTTTAAGTTTTACTTCTCTGAAATATGTGTTGCTGCTTGTGGCAATACATTTTAGCATTCTGCTGCTCTGGAGCTGTATTAAATGTCATTTTAAGCAGAGTAGTTGTCGTTTTTTTTTTTGATGTTGTTTTTGTTGATCTTCTATTGAGAGCTTCTCCACAGAACTGGAGCACAGTTTCTTAAAGAATATGATCACTTTGTGATTCAAAAAAACAAAGGCTCATTCCAAGAGCTTGGAGACTTGATTCTTTAATAACTTTGTGTGACACCCTTGGAAAAAGTTACTTCATTCCTTGGTAATATCTCATTTTTCCCATCAGGATAATTGTATAATATAAATAAGAACTTGATGTCTCACTAGCAAATCGTACTTTTTGTTCCCACTCCACAGTGCAGCCAGCTCAATATATGTTTTCTTTAGTGTACCAGGTAATCAGGCTCCAATCAGTCCAAATGATTCTATGAAATTATTTTGTATTAAATATTTATTGTCAGTTGCTTTTCTCCATATTTTTAAAATTTATTTCACTTTATTTCTAATATTTGTTGAGATTTTCAGTAAGCGTTATAAAGCCTTAAACTTTGTATCCCATATATAGCTACAAATTCTTATTGATATATGTCATCACCTTGGCAGGACGAACTCTGCTGGAGAAGCTCTTCAGCCAGCAGGAAAATGCACCACAAGAAGAAGCAGAAAAATTATGTTCTCGTATTATTGCAATGGGTCTCTTACTTCCATTCACCGATTGCTTCAGAGAACCATGTAATCAGAGTGCCCAGCAAAGCACACCCACATTTGATGTAAGTACCGGAAAAGTTTTATTTATCTGTTTTTCAAAGAGGGACAAGTGTGTCACAAATGTTTACAGAACGCAAATGACACATCTGTGCTAGATAACTCCCCCCGCTCTAACCCCCCCCCCCCCCCCCCAAAAAAAAAAAAACCAAAAAACTTTTGATACAAAATCAAGGAAGAGACAGTACAGATTTACTGGCATTCCAACTACATTTTTATCTGTGCCTTTGGGCTATGTGGCCTTAGTGCTGTTATTGGTGGTATTTGCATACAGTTACAAAACTTTAGAAGAGATTGTATTGTAGACATCGCCTAACATGCTGTTCCTTCCCCTTGGATAATGAATTCAACATTAGGATGTGATTCTATTGTGCGATACTGTACAATCATTGAAGTTTTACAGTGAACTTATTTATGTGATCCTTGCCATTAAAATTTTAGCTTTAACCATTCTTTGTACTGGTCTATGTGACTGAAAGTTTTTTTCATTAAATGACTTCGAAACAATGTACAAATGTTACCTAATCTACTTAATAGTTTACCAGTAAATTTAAGATCATTTCTACTCTACCCATGAAAATGAAGCTTGCTTAGAAATAGGAAATGATTTGATATAAGAGAACTTTTTAACTTTTTTGAAGTCTTTCTCATCTTTGTTGAAGAATAACATAATGCAGCTGGTAAAGGGAATAAGTGTGTTGGGATAAATTCTTAAAACAAACAAGCTTTTCTAGATAACCTAGTTCTTCTACAAAATCACTCAGACAACATTCAGTCTTTGTGTGTGTGTTTTAAGGGTATTTGAAGTATTTTCAAACTTCTAAATTAATTGGAAAATATGAGAAATGGAGTATGGCTATAATAATATTATTCAAGCACCTTAAAATCACTATCCATCTGAAAGTTTCCTCTTACATACTCAATACATACTCAATAAAGTTATAGGAAAACACATGTTTCTTATTTTTCAGTTTGTTTAAACATTTCTACAATTTTTTCAGTTCTCTTGGTTTTATCATATATTTTAATTAATGTCATCTTCTTTGAAGTTTTTTTTAATAAGTGTTGTATTCAAAAAAGTTTCTCCTCACTTATAAACAGACTTTTATTAAATTAAAAATTTGGAAAGAAGCAGAAGTTAACTGTTACACAATGCTTTATCTAGAGAATTATTATAGTCATCTTTCATTGACCATATTTAACAGTATGGACTGTCTGAAAAGAAACAGGAGTTTAGCCTACAGCCATGTAAACACTGCACCAGTAGTTTAAGATGCTTCTGGTTCACCAGTGATCTCAATTTGAGTTGGGATATTGGTAAGCCACAAATACTGTTTTCTGTACAAGTGCCCTAAATAGATGATGTTCCTGTGAAACAATGTGAGAAGTTGCATAAAGCTTTGTGCATGTGCATGCAACTAATAATGTATCCCTCTTCAAAGGAGCATATATGTGCCTTGAACACTATGATCCAAATATGCATTTCACAGGACACAAATGTGAGATCTGCTACTCCTTAATTTGGGAATGTGTTTCTTCTTCAGCGTTGGAATCCATAGTACAGGAACTCCGTGTTTGTTCATTACAAGCCCTGTAAGGGTGAAAACTTTTAGTACTGCAGTATAAACTCATAGCTGAGAATGTAAAAGTTTGGCTTCTAGATTATCTTCCTTCATAGAGTGAGTAAATTACATATCTTACAGAAAATAAATGCCAAATGTCACATAAGAAAATGAAACAATTATTGTGAAAAAAATGTTCTTGTGATGATGATTATTACTTTAAAAAAAAAAAAATAGATGTTACTCGTGTTCCCTTTTGCTACTCTCTCCATGTCCATAGTTTTCTTTTTCTGATTCTTTATCTTTTTTCCATTTACCTCATTAGAACAGGGTTTTAATGTTGACCTAACTGTTGATTTCAAAGACAGAGGAGTTAGACTAGCCTTAAGCAGTATTTAAAGATTTACCAATCTAGAATTAGGAGATATATCATCTTGGACTCCATTCCAAAATTGGGAGCGCAGCCAGTCCCATATTCTTTCTTCATCTCTGAGTTCATCAGACGTGCCGCTTAACAGCTATTGCCTGTAGTTCCATGCTGGATCACCTCCAGTTTGGCTGGCGTCCTTTTCACTCAGCTGAAACTGCTGTCCCCAAAGCTCCTGTAACCCTGTCCTGGTCAGAGGCAGGTTTATCTACCGCTTTGCTATCCTCCCTCCCTGCTACATCCAGCTCTGGTGATTGCTCATTCCTTAAAGTTACTCATGTGGCTGTTTTGATTTTTGTCTTAGTCTGGTTCTTATAAAGCTTCTTCTTATAAAGCTTCTTCTTAAAGCTTCTTCTGGTTCTTATAAAGCTTCTTAAGTCACTCCTTCAGCATGATTTTTTGCTGGATTGCCAATCTTTTTTCTGAAATCTTTTTTTCACTGAAATCCTTTTTTGGATCTCTCCTTTTCTCCTTTGTGACCGATCACATGTATTTCTGAGCTTTCACTTTTTTTTTTTTCCATGTTTCCCCTTTTGCTTAAGTGTAGTCCCATAGTCTTTTTTTTTTTTTTTTTTTTTTGAGTTAGGTTGCAGTTTATGAAAATAA
The DNA here is from genome assembly GCF_964211825.1 of Aythya ferina. Lineage (NCBI taxonomy): Eukaryota > Metazoa > Chordata > Aves > Anseriformes > Anatidae > Aythya > Aythya ferina. The sequence goes on from NC_140298.1 coordinate 27,174,666, forward strand.
TTCAGCAAGCTTTGTTCACTCTGTGATCTATTGCTTATGGCCTGAGATGAATATAAACAAGTTATTTAGAAGTCCTTTTCTTTCACTCTGATCTCCTTTTCTGGATGTCCTCCAGTGAATTTAATCTAACATGGCTAATGCTGAACTCTTGGCTGGCTTGAAATGTTTGCAATTACGCACTGATTATATCCTCATCTTCTTAATACTCATGCTCAGTAGCCAGCTCTAGTTCTCTCTGTCCTGCAAGTATTTGTCCAAACCTCTGCCTGTGATGTCAGTAGCACACTAAGATCTGTCTTTTTTTTTTTTTTTTTCTCAAGATATCATTCCAAGCTTTATTGTGGACCCCATTAAATAAATATATAGAACTTATTTTAACTTTCTCATTAGATCCTGCTTTTTCTCTTCTGCACTGCCTGACTGCAATTTTACAATTCATTAAGAGTAAAGGCAACTTTCACAACTCGTGCTTTTTTGGGTTAGCATTATAACAGCTTCTGGAAAACAGTTTAAAATCCTTAACACTTGTATTTCTGGTGTAGGCTATGCTTTATGAAAATGATGCTCATTTCTTTATTAGTTCTAGTTAAAAGTGCTTACTTTGTTAGTATATGTTAAAAGTGAAGGACTAAAGAATACCAAATGAAAACATAAATCTTCAGAGAACTAGCAGCTGTCATGGAATTTTTGCTCCAGAGGGTCTCTAATTTTCAGAAACTTATAACCTGGTCAGATTTTGGATGGATTTTAATGATGATTAGAAATAGCACGTTTCTGAAGTATCAGTGACATTTTTGTCAAATTTTATGTTATAGCCCAAAGGATAGAAGGTGAAGAACTCTTGTAAGAGCTTATAAGAAAACTTACGTGTTCTTTCTTGACCCATTGTTATTTCTTTGGAAGCAGATTGTGCCAGATGCCCAGCATAAAAAGTTAGTCTGAGAAATTTGAGCAAATCTCTGAAAGTAACAGAAATAGGTTGGGATTTTAAAAATGATTGCTGTTAAGCACTGGTGGAATTTTTAACTATAGCTTTTCCTACCTGCGCTTTTTATAATAATAAATATTAAGTAAATGTACAATGGCAGAATCATTCTCTAGAAATATGATTTTTCTCTGATAGTTTGCTCCTTCTTTGAGGGGCTGCTAATTATTGGCTCATGGAAGTCATGGCTTCTTACTTGTCGGCCTATCTTTAGTGCTGTCATTCTTCTGCTAGTATTTTGTAAAACAAATTTAAAAACACCAAGCAAGTGAATAAACAACTTATAGAAAGATCGGTTAAAAAAACTATTCAAAGAGTGTTCTCCAAATAATTGCTTGCCTTTTAAATAAATGTAGCCTGTTTCTTTCCTCATTTTAACAGTTGTGACTTGTTCAAAGGTGCTTCTAAAGTTTCAAATGAAAGTGATTGTGACTGAATAGTATGTCAGAAATTAATGCTTTGTGGGAAAATATCAATCCAAAATAATTGTGGTATGTTATTTAATAATCTTATGTAGTGCAGGTGTAGTCCTAAGTAAGTTTTTTTTCACGTGGCACCTCATTATATTACCCTATTAGAGTAAAATCAACATAAGGTTGAGCTTTCTGAACAGTTAATCTTTCACAAGAATGTCATCACAGGAGAGTTTTACAGGTAAGTTTTGCAGCCACCTGTTAAGAGGATCACAGTTTTCAGTAAGCAGAGATCTTACCTCCTATTTAGCTATTCTTTGAAGGATATATCACAGGAACTAGGAGAACTATCAGTAATGTCTATAAAAATATGTGTTCACATTAGAACTAAAACTGTTTAGACACCAGTAAAAGCTGACATTTTCCTATCAATGTAAGGCTACTTTTGTTTGTTTCGCTCTTATGAAGAAATATTTACTTCACGTTTGTCTGTATTTTATCCGGAAGCTGAAATGTCTAAAGACTGTAGGTGTCTAGTCCCTACTTCAGAATTCTGATTCCAGACTTTCCAGTTCATATGGTGCAGTCTTAAGCTTTGGGCACTTTTTTTCCCTACATAGCAGATTTATGCTTTTTTTTTTTTTTTTTTTTTTTTTTTTTTTGTTCTAGTAAGCTTTTCAAGTAGTTTAGTTTTAAAGCACTCCAATTCTCAGTGGAAAAAGATAAAATAATTTTGTGATAGAGGCTTTCTATTATTGTTTAGTAAGAGCTTTGAAAAGAATATTAGTCATAGCTTTGTATCCACAGTGTAATTCTTATTTGGGGAACTTTGTCTCTATTGTATGTTAGCAATAAAATGTGCAACAGGTACTCTTCTCATGTGATATGAACCAGCAATGTCATCTTACCTATGTCTGAAATGTTTTTTCAAGACATTTCTGCTGTCACACTTTAAGCTTTGATCTTTGTTTATTTCAGGTATAATTTTGTTTAGTCTAGCCCTCTTTAAATCCTTTTGGTGCTTTGTTGAATGCTGTTATGTGTTTTGAATACTTCTGTTAATGCCATCTTGATTTAGAAATTATTTCTTCATATTCTATAGAAGAGCTAAATAGACGTTTTCAAGAGGGTGTCTTTCTTTACTGTGTTATGTTGTGGTTTATAGGTATGTTTGGCAATTTGGAATAAAGACTGCCCCTTGTGTGACTTGCAGGTGTGATGTCTGACTAGGTTGTCGTCTGTTTCTGAATAAACTCTCTGTTCCACGGGGAAGCAGAGAGCCAAACGGCATAAATGGAAAATGCTATTAAAATGTTTGTTTTCCTCTTATCTCCACCACCTATGGTGTTACAGATGTTTTTTTAAGGAAATTAAGACACTTTTCTTTCTGCTGAGTAGTAGCAGATGTTGGGACTTTGCAGGCCAGCTGGAAGAGGGCTTAGTGACATGGAGCTTTTTCTTAATTTTCTTACTAACACTGTTTATGCCGATCTGAAAATTAGTAGTTGAGCAGATTATAGGCAAACCCCTTTCTCAGAAGTCAGAAAGCCAAAACACCATCGATCAGTTTCCAAGGAGCAACTGTCACAAGAATCAACTTCAGCAAGGAGAACTTCTCTTCCACACAAAACTGGCACCAAAGCAGCATTTCTTCAAGCATACTTAAAGTGCTTCAGGAATTAAATGTATAAGATTAAATGTAGTCCTATCTTATGATATTTGTCATAGCAGTGTATTGGGGGTTAGTAGCGAATAAGACTTTTAAGTAAACAAGGCAAAATTGTGGAATAGTGCAGAGAAAATACTTTGTGAATAAGTTGCCTTAATCTGTTTGTCATGTAGTTACCATGGCAGTTGAGTTTGGCTGAATTAAACTCCTCATGTCTCCTCTTCCTTTTCCATTGCCCAGTCATACTTTGTGATGCTTTTTCTTTTGTGGTAAGCAACTCTGATTGTTCCTAAGAGTAGTAAAATGAAAACAGTTGGATGTTCACTGGGCTGAAGTATTCCTATTATGCTGCTTCCTTACTTCCTTTTTTTAAATTTTAACTGCATATTTATTTTATAGTTGTTACATCTGGTCTCATAGACTTCTAGCCTTTTTTTATTTTTTTTGTCCTTTCTATGTTTCAGTTACTTGTGGTGATGCTACCATATCCACTAACAATGGTGGTATTGTATATGTAGGATGTTGCTAGGTGGTTGGTTTTTTTGTTCATTTTTTTTTTTTTCTTTCATTCTCTGGAAAAGAGCTTTGCTTACATGCTTGTTATTCTGAAAAGCTGCTTCAAGAGGCACGTGCTGGATATTAAGCTTATACCACGCATTCAGAATTTTCAGAATCATCATGTGTAAGATGAAGGTGATGGTCACCCTGTCAAATCCAGAGATGTTTATATTTTTTGACTTTCTGTACAGTAGTTCACTTAAAAGATGGAGTGATGGCCATCATTTCTAGCTTCGAGTTGTGAATACAGTGACAGCTGAATTTTTGCATTTTGCATGTCATTTCAAGAGAAAGTTTTTAAAGCAGTAGTAATTACCTTTTCAAATAGAATTGAGGTGAAAGGAATTTTACAATGAAACAGCTTCCTTTGGAAAATTAAAATATGACAGAATCCAAGCGTACTGCAGAACAGTGTTAATGTAGGTGAAATTAACTCCTGATGGGGAAGCTTCTTGCCTAAACTTACAATTTCTGAAAAGAGTGAATGAAGTACTGTTAGATGGTTTAAGTTGATAATCTAGAGGTCCTGGGATGTGTGGTCTTCTACACAGAAGTTTGAATCCCATGGGTAAAGAGATTAGATCTTCGGGTTCTGTTTCATTGTGCACTGTTAGTCACTGTTCTCTCTTCCAAGGAAAGCGGGAGAATCAGTTAAGTTCACCAGCTCAATGTTTTCAGCTATATTAAATCCAAAAGTTATTGGGGAACAGGAAGGCTGAGACAATAATTCTGGAACTGGATAAGAATAGAATTCTTATAAGTGAAATTCTTTCACATAAGAAATGTGAAACTTAAGTTTCTGATTTTCTTTCCCATGACAGCTGTCACTGCTGGTGTATGTTAGCTCTATTGGCCTCCCTCATCACTGATGTTTCAGTATTGTGTCCAGGGGAAGTTTGATGGCATCAGTTTTTCTTTTGGAGAGGAGTCATTTCTGAGTTATCATGGGAAAGAAGCATTTCATGACTTTAGGAAACTGGGAAGTATTTTAAAGTGCAGTATAGAAGCACCTGTTTTCTAAAAAGAAGAAAAAAGTATAATGCTTAGTCATCAAATTTAGTTTATGAATTTACAATGCTACTTCATAGATATGTTACAGTATTCTGACTGATTTGGTGATTTTTTTTTCAGCCTTGTAAGGCATTTGTGCTCACTAGTGCAGCCAAAGGTAGCAGAACTGAGAGCAGTGCTTAATACTGCTCTTTACCTGGCAATGGTCAGATAGAGCCTTGCTACAGAACCTCTCCTCAAAAAGTAAACCACTTTTCCCGTTCTTGTCAGTATTGATTTCCTTATTTTAAAAGCTGCTAAAAATAAAGCAGTCTCCTGCTGATAAGAGCATTTTGAGGTAGGCTGACTCTAATTTCTCAAACAAAAACCTTGCCTGTCCAATTAACTACTTGCATGCAGTGGGAACGTGCAATTTGCTTTCGTTTTAGAATTTATATACTTAGTATATTGGAATGATTAAACTTCCTGCATTGAAAAAAATTAATTCCATCTGCATGAACTAATGTAGTACAGTCTAAATTACACACATTGTTGCATATCTGTGGAACAAGCTCCTTGGAGTTCTTAGGCTGGAAAACACCTTCCAGGTCATGGACTCTGCCCCCCACCCACTTATCTCAAGTCTCATAAAATTGAATTCTTCTATACGTTTATCTAGTTCCACCTCAAAGGCAGCTATGCTTTTTCCCCTCCCCACTATCCTAGCTCTTCCTATAAGAAGTACATTCAGATACAGATTGATTTAATTAGTAGGAACCTTCTTGTAACTATCACCCTGTGTTTACTCCTGGCCCATTTATACAGGTCTGCTGACATGTCAGTCATTTCTGTCCTCCCCTTTTTAGGATAACTGTGAATGCTTGGGGTTCTAGTGAAAAATTGCATTAGTTTTTTTATTTGAAATTAAATGGTCTGAGAGATAATCCATGATGGAACCAGGCCCTAACACGGGAGCCACCAGGGAAGTTAGTACCAATTCACTCTAGTATAAGAAAGGTTGGAGGTACTGTTAATGTGTTTCTGCCATCTGCTGCTTTTCTGAGCTGAAGTGCAGATGCTATTCCTGGTAGCAGTATGCCTTTGAAACTGCCCCGCCTTTTCCCATCTCACCACATATGATCTGGCTTCAAGTATTTTTCTTTTTCTTGAGAATTTTCAAAATACCCCTGATCAGATTTTTTTTTTTTTTTTTATTTCTAATTTATGCTTTTGTAACATGTTTGGGTAGCCCTATATTTGTTCTTTGCTGTTTCATATCCAGTTTTTGTACCTCTCAACCATTTCTCACAATGGGTATTTTTGTACATCGAACTGGAAGAAGATACAGTTGATTTAAAAACCAAGGTGGCATTGAACAGAAGGTTGTATAATCTGCACGTCTACAGGAGTAATACTGCTGCCAGAAGCATGGATACAAGTTTGTGCATCATATTCCTATGTGGTAAATGTGATAATTTTGAATTCAGTCTTTGACACAGGAAGAAAATCTGGTTTCTTAGTGTGAAAAATTGGTGTGGTCCCTTCCCTGAAAGCTCAAGCACCACCACTATGCCTTCTGATGTTTGCTGTAGGTCTTCTCTTCTGGGTCCACCAGTGTCTTTCTTCATGTCATTTATGAGAGGCCCTTACTTCCAGTAGCTCACAGCATTGGCTTCTGTCTTTAAAGATTAGTAGGAGAGTAAGCATATCTTTAGCTCATGCAGTGAAGGAAAGTAATTAATATTTAATATATTTTGTACCTCAAATGTAGTGTTATGGTACCCAAGAATTAAAGTTTATTACAAAAAGACGTACTTTGTGCCTGGTGACATCTGGCTGGGAAGAGAGTGAGTTAAACTACAGATCTGATGGTGTGTATCTTTGTTCTCAACACTAGCATCTATAAGCGGTTAAATGTCTATTGATTGTATATCATCAGATCCTGCAGGCAATTTGCCTCACCCATGTGCAAATGCTCTGCAGTTTTAAGAACCAGTGGAAAGTGCTGTGTAAGGTTATGTGGAAACAAGAACTCTCTTCTTGATATCACATTTAGTGCACTGGACTCAGACAGCTTTAAGCTTTCAACGTCTGCCCAGAAATTAGTCCAAATAAATAAGATTGGGATCGCTCAGTAGAGGAATTCTTATTATTTTTCATCCCAAAGCAGTGCTTTATCCTAGATAGCGGAGTCTGAGCAAGATGAAGTGGAAATTCCAGATGCATTCAAAGCTTGATTACGGTAAGAGAATTCATTGGCTGTACTTATGATATCTAGTAAAAACTGCTTCTAAAATGAAAGTACCAAAGGAAAAATGTTGGAGGTGGAAGTTCATGGATCCTTGCAGTAAAAAAAAAAATATTGATGGCAAAAGCAAATCTGTCTGGTTTTTATTTGGATTTTTTTATTATTTATTTATTTTGCTTGAATAGGCTATATGCAGCTAATTCTATTATGTTAAAGGACTTTCTCAAAATGTTCTAATAATCATGCAAATTTATGGCATTATCAATTTTGGAGAAGGAGAAACATGATGGGTCCATTACATTAACTGTCAAGGAATTAAAGACAAAAGGCAAAGAAATTTTGGACAGTGTCTCAAATATTAGGACATTCAAATGATTCATCTCTTAAAGGACGCAGAAGTGGAGATAGGGTTAATCTTTTCCCATTTTAAGTGCAGTTTATTGACTATCAATTCAAAGTCTGGACCTTCAGACTGCCTTTCTGTCATGAGGGCTTTTCATATTTGAAATTCTGTTTATAAGTTTGAAAGTAACCAGAATTTAGCTGATGTTAAACGCTTTGTTAATATGTTGAACACTGATGCATTTTGTCTGTAATGTATGCCCATTCAAGGCATTTTTGCAAGTTTAGATTTTCCTCTGTAAACGTCTGTTATGTTACAATTCTACTTCCTGTCCTTCTCTATGTCAAACAGAAAATTAAAAAAAAAAAAAAATCCAAAACCATAAAAATAACAAAATAATAAATGATTTTCTATACTCACAAATATGCCAGTTTAGGGGAGTCTGTGATGAAGTTGTGTGATGTCTTAACTGTTCATAGTTATATGACATAAATTTTATCAGCAGGAACATAGGTACTTCATGTTTTATTACCCTGCTAATGCATCCCATCTGTACCATAGCTCTGAGACCTACCATGATTTTTAACACATCTTAATTCAAGTAGACTAATCATACTTCAAAACTTATTTGCTGAATGATTATGCTATATTTTTGAAGAACTGGCATGCTGAAATATGTCTAGGAGTAGTTTAATTGTCTTCCTTGTTTATGTTATGTCAGTATCATCTACAGTCTGTCATTTTCTGTTTTATAGCTCTGTGACCCTACAGGTAATCCCCATTGAAAGTTGACTATGCTTACCCAAGTAACCCTCTGCTGTTCTGTGTTCCTTGGACCATGTATGTCTTACAACTCTGAGCGATGTAATAGGCAACAATATTTTGTTCTGGTTTGTTACTGATTATTTTACCCTTGTTGGGATTTTGATTGTGCAGAAAAAAAATAAATAAATGGCATTCATGGCTAAGTAAACAACCTGATGTGGTTTTGTATTAAGCTTTTTATTCATTTGCTTTAATTGAAGGTCTGTTTGTCTGAATTTTTACTGTGTTTTTTTAATACTGGAAAGACATACATGTAATAAGCTTCCTTTTCACCCTATTTGCAGCAGTCTATAAACCAGACCATTTTCCTTTATAACCAGCATTTGCTCATTCTAAGGAAGTTGTCCTTAATAGAATAAGGTCTTACCACTCTTATCACAACTTATGTTTAGGCAAGTAGAAGCTTAGTCATACGAAGTAGATATTATCCCCAGAAGTATTAAATGTTTTTTTTTATTTTCCCCGAATATCTTCAGTACTTGTTTAGGATCTGGGTAAAGGAGAAATAATCAAAAGTTTTAAATCTTAAAAATGAAGAATGCAGCAAAACAAATGTATATTACCAATATTTTACTTAGACAAAAGTGTGAATGAGGGATCATAAATGTGATCTTTGTAAGAAGATAGTACTGCATGATATGACTGTTTTTATCCTGTGACTTGATTTTTTCAGTTTTGTACTATAGTATTTTGCATGTTTCCAGGCCAAATATTAGGACATTCATGATCTTGTTGTGGATGTTTTTTGTAGAGTTTACAGTATTAAAAAGGTTTAATCACAAGGTGTGCGTGTTGGTGTGCATACTGAGAGTTGCAACAAAAACTGCTTGAACTGTGGTCAGCTAAACTTTCTTCTGGTTTAAAGCATAAGTAACTGTTTGCTGTGCCTTGCATCAGACAGTCTGGATGTCTCCTACTTTTACAAAGCAGATTAAATTCAAAGCTATTGAAAAACAAAGATATATTTTGATCTGCTCCTAGAGGATTGAGAATAATTTTTTCTTTTTCCAAAAAAAGCCATCGCACCTTCTTAGCTGTCTCTCTATGAATATGGAAATGTAAATGACAAAAATTAACAGAGATTTAAAGAATAAATATCTCCGTTCAATTTATGCTGAAATGTTTCTAGGAATAGTCCTGCTTCTTTTCTGGTTTGCACATTTAATATAAAACAGTATAGAGTATGGACTGAAATATTTTTTTTTTTCTCTTTAAACTGTGAACTAGTCCTATGTAAAGTAGTACAGTTGTGATGGACAGAAACTTATCTCTCTGAAAAAGGAGAGATGTCAGTTCTTCACATGTTCAAGAAATGCAGAACTGTATTCTAGCCTCTCATTGTGCTGCAGATAAGTAAAAATTTCGTTTCTCTATTGTTAATAGAGATCATTTCAAAATCAGAACATTCAGTTCTTTTAACGCAGGTTTATGCAAAGTCTTTGTAAGAAGATGAAGAGTATATAAAGAAGCCTGCCTTGATATAGGGGTGTATAATGAACTATTTGTGTTGGAAACAAAAGCTTTGATATTTTGAAAATGTCTTCATATATGAACTTCTTAACCATATTTTTCTTCTCCCTCTTTTTATAACCATAGCAAGACCAGCTCTATACTTGGGCTGCAGTTAGCCAACCCACGCATTCATCAGATTACGCTGAAGGAAGCTTTCCAAGGAGAATTCCATCTGTGTGGCCCCCACCCAAACCACCAGATGAAGAACAAGGACTCAAAATTACGGAAACAGGTATATTCTTGGATGCAGACAAGATATATGTATGGCAGGGGGAGTGAGCTTCTGCCTTTTAGAATCCAAGATTCCAAGAATCCAAGAATCCAAGTTAATATCTTAACTTGTAAGACATACCTGATTTTAAAGATCGTGTATTAGCATCAGAAATACTGTTAGCTGGTATAAATCTAATAAAATATTCAGCAAAAATATATGCCTCTTGTTGACAATCAAGATGTGCATCTGGCATCTGCTGACTAATGGATTTTACCAGATATTTTGACCTCTGTTCTTTTCCAATTTTATATTCCTTCAGAGCCATGAAATATGGGTACTTTTCTATTCTTAAAAATATGGAAAACTTCAGAAGCCCACTGGTGTTATATTGAAAATTATTAGAGTGGTGTAAGTTATTCCTTCGTGGATTCAGCAGTCCTCTGCTGACAGAGAGGTAGGAATAGTGTGTCTGAAAAATAAACTGAGGTCTTGTTTAAAAAAACCAGTTTGTCTTAAATTTTCATGAGGTTATTCTAACAGCCAAATTCTGAAATCTTCAGCATACTCAAAAAGCTTTTGTCCAGTTGAGAATTGAACAAAATGAAAAACCCTCTTGTAGCTTACGAAGAAATTTAGAAGAGAATTTTAAACCTTTTTTCTGTTACTAGTGTTGATGGGCAAATACCGCAGGTTTTTAAAGGCTTAGTTTTGCATTAGTATTCAATGGCTCTCATCACTTTCAATCTCCCATGACCTCTATGGAGAGCCACTGGGTATTTTCAATTTTTCCGTTTCCTACCACTCCTTTTTTTTCATTGCTTAAATTTGAAGAATTAAGTCATTATTTCAACAAATCTCTTTATTGTGCTTGTAGCCTTTGGGTGGAGTTAATTTCAGATTTCCTTCTCTTTGGGACTTCTCTACCACTTCCTCTGGAACACAAGCAAAGTGTTCCTTGCATGGACATCATTTGTCATGGCAACACTTCTCTTACTGGTATCACTTATTCCAGTGCTCACAAGCAAGATAAGTGGTGCCAACAAAAATGCGACATTGCTATATTATTCTGTTTATGCAGTGGCTTTGTGGTCAAGGAAATATTTCTGCATATCACTGATGCAATTAAGAGTGTAGAACACTCCAACAACTGCGCTACTTCAATAGTCCAATTTTTGACTAACGATCATAACGATTTTATGTAGTATTTAATGAGTGTGGACATATGTGGTAACTAAATTCATTGCCAGGTACTCTAAGAAGAAAGATTGTGTTTCTTGGAGATTTACCTAATGGATGTGTGATCACAGTTTCTGTGAACAGACCCTGCACTTGAAAGACAAAAGAGAAAATGTTTGTTTTTTTTTTCATTATATTACTTTGAGGTTTTGTCATGACAGCAAGTAAACGAGTTTGTTGTTTCTAATTTCTAGATGAGCATAGATTTAATATGTTTTGAAATACATTTTTTAACACTTTTTTGTAAAATAAATAAATAATAATAATAAAAATACATTTTTTCTTTTACTATTTTTGCTTTACTGAAGTACTATTTGGAAGAGTACTTCAATCACAAGGAATAATTAAATCTATTCATCTTATACTTTGCTTGTTTCCGTCTAATCTTGTTCTATTTAATATTGTTCCTACTACATGTACATAATATCTATTTTTTTCCTTAGTTATGACCCTCTCAAAAACTGCAAATATTAAGAAAATTGAATTAGAAGTAAAAGGGAAAATAGTGTATTTTACCACTTCTAAATGGAACATAAATAGTTCTCAAAATTTACTTGGGGTGTTGACTTAAAAATAATAATAAAAAAATATTACTGACACTTTATTTGTTGGTGTGAATTTGCAGTGTAGAAAAGGAAAAAAAAAAAATGTTCTGAATACAATTCGGGTAGATAAATAATTAAACTTTTTGTTTGTTTGCATGCTTGCCATGTGGAAGAACCTAAAGGTGAGCGATATTTCATGTGAATACTAAAGGATTCATATCTTCCTCATGATTTGTAATTAAATTGTTTTATGTATAGGTGGCCTTTGAAACATGGAGAGGGCAACAATTATTTAAGGATTTAAATTAATATAGCTACTCTGCATACATTTTATGATATGTATTGATTTTGCTGTATGGTTAAACATGTACAATATTAACATTAGAATTTAAAAGCAAAAACTTGCATTTTAGACCAAAAGTATTTATCCAGAGAGGAATATAGCAGGATATTTATACATATTAGTCTTTCTTTTTATTGCTATCATCAGCAGGACAGCAATACTAGGTCTTCAAATTTTACGTAAGGCAAGAGGAAATTCTGCAGGGTGCTAGGTAATTTGTTCCTAAACAAGCGAAGTATCACTGTTTCATATATATTAAATAGCTTTGGTTTCATATAGTACATATTTAATAGCTTTGCTGTGCTGCATCCTATGGAGCATTGTTAGGTTCAAGAGGCTGTCAGAGTGATCAGGGTTTTTTTTGTTTGTTTGTTTGTTTTATTTAAAAAATGAAGTTTGTAATTATCTAATATAACTTTGGGTTCAGTCAGCAAATACTTCTACCAAAAATATTGTTCTGGATTCAGAGAAGTTTTTGGACAAAATCTGTTGATATCATGAACTAAATGTAGTGGTATATACATGTAAACTGCTAATTTTCTATCTGATGATCCAAAGCCTGTTTTCCTGGGTTTGGAAATCTGTCAAGGTATGGTTAGCCAAGGAAGTTCTCTTCTTCCAAATAATTTGTAAAACAAGTATCTGACAGTTCCTTATTTTGAAAATGTTAAAACTCCCTTCCTTAAGAGGAGACAATCGTTTTGGTTTTAGTAGCCCTGAGACTTGAGCGACCAATTTGCTGGTATCATCCTAAATTTGCTTCAGTAAATGGAGTTATGTAAAAGTCAGCAACAAGGCATGATTTATCCATAATCAAAACATGTCAAAGTGGGACGTGATGGGTTATTTCTAGTTAATGACTGCCTATCCTCATCCAGCCTTCTATAATTGGGAAAATTCTGCCACATAAGACTTGAAATGTTGTTTTAGTAAACAAAAAGGGTAAATAAATAAAAGTTGTTATTATTCAAGTGGTAGCCTTGCAGATTATCTGCCTCTGGCAATGACACTTCCTGCTTACACACCTCACCTCCCAACAGAAGGGATTGTCAGAAAGCTGTGAGGAGGCCAAATGTATAGGAATTAGGTATGTGGAGTTTTTTGATCAAAACTGTTCCCATGCAAATAGTCATCAGATTTGCCTGCTATTTAGTGGTACCCTAAGAAGGATGCATGAGACCTTCTCTGGGAAGGTATAAGAAATTTCTCTTCTTGTGATGTGTACAAAAGTACACTATGACTAATTGGAGGCATAATCCACATAATTAGCAGCAGCTACTAAGCTGGTTAGAGAACTTTTCACAGTGTAGCTGCTGTGTCCCGTCCCCCCCCCCCTTTACTAATTATGTCCTAAAACAAGGGATTTATTCCTTGTTTATTCCTTCCTCAAAATTATTCCTAAAAACAAGGAAACTAAAGAACAGATAGGGTAGGTTTTTTTTTTTTTTTTAAACCTGCAAAAAGCATAAAATAAAAAACTTATCTTAATTCACAGCCCTGTGTCTTAACTACAAGACACTCTTTCAAAATACATTAAAAAAGATATCTTTGTTATTCTTTGCAGTAACTTATAAAAAAAACTTGAGAATCCTGAATGTGTATTGGGTTGTTATATGCTTGTGTCATTTTCAGCACAGAATTTGTGATTTCCTTCATTCAGTAGGTAATCAAAATGCATCACTGCACAAGCAAAGCACAGATAAACAGCACATGCTTCTCAGTGAAATAAATATTTGCACAATCAAGGTTTTAATGTAACTTTTTATAGTTAGGTTTAGTTGCGTTTTTTATTAAAATTGAGATTTCAAAGACTAATAGTTAGACAAAACCTAGATAATTATTCTAAACTAAGAAATGAAATTCAGTTTGGGGGAGTTTTATGTTTTGCCTGTTTTCGAGAAGGGGGGGGAGAAAGGGGGAGCACAGATAAAAGTTTTTAGTCCCACATTTTATTTTTTATTGCCTGGAGATCTGTGGTTCTGTTTAAAACCATAACTGTTCAAGTATACTGTCTAAAGAGTAATTAAATGGAGAAATTCTTAGATATTTATTAGGACTCTTATAAGTTATTCTGAAGTAGAAAATAATAGAAAAAGGTGCTATTGGAATGAAGTACTGCTGTCTTTCAATGTAAATTAGTATTGTGGTCAAAATTCTGAAAGTCAAATTAATGCTGTTAATGCTGTTTCTTTACACAAATGAGAGGACCATAGACTCAAAAGGTGAAGAATTAGTTTTATATCCTCAGCTTGAATGCCTCCAGTTCTGGGAAGCTATGACTGTACAGTTTCACAATAAGTGTACAGTCCCAGACTATCTTCATACTGCTAAGATGCCAGAGAGGGGGACTAATATCATTGGGATGAAATTGAGATTTCTCAAAAGGTATTTAGTCTAGTAAGGTCAACTGTCTTTCAAACAATTTTTAAAATGTGAGTTTAGATCTGTATCATTGTCTGTTTCCTAGTGGCCATCTCAAATTTTATAGTAGAACTAAGGAGGGCCTGTGGAGGATGTCAAAAAGACAACTTATCTGCCAACAGTAGTCAGCCTGTTTATGGGTTCTAGTAACCTTTTATGAACAGATACAATCTGCAGATCTTAAGGACACAGATACATCTTAATGAGGTTGGATGAGAAGAATAAGCATGAGAACTATTACTTAACTTTTTGTTGGATAAAAATAATAGAGACATAAGTAACTATTTTTCTTTGAAACAGAAATTTTGACAATTAAAGGAGTTCTTTGAAGATTTGTGGTAGGCTTCTAAGACTATACCGTTTATTGTAGAGTCTTAATAAATACATTGCATGTTGAGATCAGACTGGCTTTATTTATATATACAACCTGCTTAATTAACTTTAGATGCATAACTTGGGAAGTGGGAGATTTAACAGTCTTCTTTTTAATTCTATCTTATTTTCATTAAATTCTTAATATGTATTTTGAAGGATCAATGGAATCTATGTATATTGTAAAAGCTATACTTTTTTTTTTTTTTTTCAGATTCAGCGTTGAAATCTACTGTACTAGAAACAGAAAAACAATTTGTAGAAGATGTTCAGCAGGTACAGGTAAGATCTTGACAGAAGTGTTCTATCTAGCATTCTGTAAACAAAAAAAAATGGAAAAGACATACTACAGACACTTATGCAATAGCTCTTATTTACGTAATTAATTTTCAGAATGTGAACATTCAGAAACGTTCTTTAAATCTAAATTTTTATTTCAGAATACTCACATGCTCGATAGTGTATTTAGATGCAGAGATTCAAGGTACTTGCCTACCTAAGATGATTCTTGTGAGATGTTATTGTTCATTCAGAAGTAATGCTTGGTTCCAGAGGTCTGATGGTATTGCCAAGAAATAGTGATTATCTAATATAAACAGATCTTCTACTGAAGATTGTGTGAGTAATGGTGGCAGAGATTTTTTTTTTTCAGGGAGGGTTAGGGCTGACCGTTTTTCGCCCAACCCTCTTCTTTTACGCTAATGACTGGATGCCTCAAGCATTGCTGCATTGAGTATTTTATAAAAATGATCATTGCTTTTGTTTTGGAGGAAGAAAATAAGAAATGCCTAGTGAAATGTACTCTCTTGTTTGTTAGACTTGCAAATGCAGTTCAGGTTCAAGCAGGGATTTTATGAACATGGATGGGGGAAGGAGGTATATTACCTGCATGTTTTTGTCTTACCAACAACATGTCAAGAGTTCTAGTCAGTTACCTAAGTTTTCTAATCTCCATAATTAAGAACATTTAAAGACTAGATTTTTTTTTATTATTTAAACTTATATCATAAAATTATTCTGCATAGCAGTATCTTAAGTGTAAATTGTAAAATATTTGTCCCATGCATTTTTTATTTTACTTCAGTATTTTACTACTTTTCACTAGCAATATTTTTGGCTTTTTTTTTAAAGCTTACTCATATATATCCAGAAAGACATTGCACATAAAAGCATATTTTATCCATATCTAGAATTTTAATTCACTATCATAAAATTATTTTTTTTTTACTGGAAATTTAATGAAAATATTTATAACTACTTTGATACTTCCCCTAAAGATTTAATTCTCTTGCTATTAGAATTAAGTTTAATCAGCAGCACTAGAACACCGCTTGGTTGCCTAAACAAATAACATTTGTTTGGTGTTTCTTCTGTCTTTAACCTATCATGTTGACTGATGAATGAATTGTATTTGCTGATGTTAGAGATCCCCATCCATCTTGCTTAATGTTTGTCTTTTACAGCAATAATGTGAACTTGTTCCATTCTGTACTATTATTCATCAATGAAGAGCAGCAATAAATGCTTTGTAAGCATGATCACCTCATTGACAAAACATCATTTCAAGCTTTTGCTTTACTATGTCTTCATTCTGGTTTCCGTTGAAAATCAGAGTGGAAGTTACTTAATGTGAGAAACTCTCAGTGGATACAATTAAGCAGTTCATAACAGTTGAGTGTATCTATCTATCTATATAAATTTATATATATATATATAAAATCTACAAAGTAGAATGGTAAAAATAACTTTTCTTTCATTGCTTGTAGATGAACTTCAGTCAGTTTATTCTTGGTGTGATTTGTACTTTTTAAAAAGTGATGAAACACTATGAAATGTCTCTACTTAAGACTAAAGAGGTTTCTTGTATTCTTCATCTAGTTTGTGTACAGGTTTTCCTTCTGAAGAAAGCAAGCATTGGCTGTAGTTAGCCAAGTAGGTAATAACACAGAGGGGTTGATCTAGTGTAAAATTTGATACTGATCAACTGAGGTTACTCATAGACTTCCTTTGTACCATAAATCTTCCCTGGGAAAAGACTTTGCCCACATGAGATAAAAATAATTGGATATGGTCAATATTGACATAGAAACAAATGCAAATGTAAAATGATGCTGATAAATTATCTCGCTTATAATAAATCATTGAGTAAAAATTACAAAAATACTTCTAAATTAAAACTCTTCTTTCTCTCTCTCTCTTTCTCTCTCTCTCCTCCCCCCCCCCATTGATTCTGCACTTCCTCACCATTGGAAGGGCCTGTTTTTTGTATATTCTGACAATTTCCTTACCTTTATGATGTAACCTTTATGACCATAACCTTATATTTTGCAGTATAATTTCCTAAAGTTTTAAGATAGCTATCTCTGACTGAACAACGGCAAATTTTAAGAAGTCACAATTTAAAAAAAAAAAAAAAAAAAAGTGCATGGGGGTGCTTGTTTTTAGTGCAGGAGGAAAATAAGAGAAACTGGCATCCATTTCAACTCCTAGTTTTGAAATGCCAAAAATGAGCAACAAAGTCTACAAGGTCTTCTCAGAACAAACAAATTTTGGTTAGGCCTAAATTCTTTAGTGAATGAAGAAGAGAAACTCATTTAGAAACTTGAGCTTCAAACCTGATGTTGCGATTTGGCAGCTGTACTTCTGTGCAAGAGCCAAGTTCTTTTCTCTGTCACACCCCTGATCTTTTATGGTACCATTGCAATTTTCCCTACACTTTAACTCAAGTTTAGTTTGTTTTATTTTATGTGGTAGAGGTGTAACACAAAGAAAAAACTTTTTCTAACCGTAAAATGAGTACATGCAAACTAAGCCTTGTTAGTGGGACATCACAGAAACAAAACTTACAAATTGGATGACAGTCATCTAAATTCCCTGTTCTCTTATATTATTATCTTAATTATTTTAAAATTCTGTTTGTTTGTGTGTTTTTTTTTTTTTGGTCATTTGCAATGAGTGCCTATTCTGAGTATCACACAAATTTATAAAGAAAGCCCTGATTGCATTTATTTAAAGGTCAGCATACAGATTTAACAAATTGTTAATCATTCCATTGAAGATGACTGGTCTCTGTAATCCTATCTCAGGAGATGTGATTTTGCCAGACTGATCCAATTTCTAGTAGTTTGGTTATATGATAGTTTACACTGAGTATCTAAAGCATATTTACAGTGGAAAATTTTGCCATCAA
This sequence comes from Aythya ferina, assembly GCF_964211825.1. Classification (NCBI taxonomy): domain Eukaryota; kingdom Metazoa; phylum Chordata; class Aves; order Anseriformes; family Anatidae; genus Aythya; species Aythya ferina. The sequence goes on from NC_140298.1 coordinate 27,192,530, forward strand.
AAAAACATTATGCCTGTAGCATTTTAAATTCAGTTGTTCATTTTGGTTTGGTTCACCTCATTTCAACCAACAAATAATCCCTCAACCAAAATAATAAGCCTTTTGGAACGCCGTGTACTTCAACAAATAGTAACAACCAGACAACATTTTGGCAGCTCTCAGGCACTAAAGACAGATTTATGCTGCATGGTCTGTTGGTGCACTTTCCAGCAATATCATAGGGAAACAATTCTAGCTTTAAAAACCTTAAATTACAGGACACTTTTTGCAATGTCGAATATACTTTCTGCTTTGAAAATATTATAATTCTAACTATTGGAGTGTTTCTGTAGAATATTTCTAACTACTACACCTTGACGACAACCCTTTTCCCTGTGTTTTATTTATTATTACTTAATGTCATTTGGAATGTTCTAATTTTGACACGTAGTAATACTGGAAAAAAAGTTTGTGTATCCTTAAACATAAATGCATAATGTGTCCGTCTAGAAATTACAAAACGTTGGATGGATTGGGGCTTACTTTTCGTTTTATTATACAGTGTCATAGCTCAACTTTGTCTTGGAAACATGCATGCTGCTCAAAACTTTCATAACTGAAAGTTCAGACTGATAGATAATGTGTAGAGATAAGGTGAGGTAAAGAAGGTAAATGTAAGATTTATCTGAAATGGGGAAATTATTCTACAATCAAGAATTTTTTTTAAACCTTTATCATTTTTTTGACATGGCTCTCAAATGGCTTATCAAATATGTACAGAAAGGAAACAAAGTTTTTGTGATGCAAGAAATGATGGAAACCTGGCAGAAGACTTTACTGCTAGAGTCATAGGAACTGCACAAGTGCAAAACGTTTTACTTGGGCAGTAAGGGGGAGGCTAATCTTTGTTAAACCTCCCAGACAAATCAGATATACTCTGTCTTTTAAATGTTTTTATGCGGAAGTTTCCAATGTTATTAACGTAGATTTCTTTGCTTCTTGAAATTAGAACTTACTTTCAACTTAAACATGCTGCAATTTAAGGATTTGGTTTCTTGTATAGAAAGCCTAATAAGTGGTATTTTTTGTATTCAGGTAATAGATAAATGAACTAAACTTTTATTATATTAAGTGATTGACTAAGAGTGTCTGATATTCTATTCTCTGAGATGAGACCCCAATATAGTTTGTGAGATTCTGTTCTTCCTCCTGTATGACCTGTAGCTGAGCTTTATGATTAAAACCCTGGCTTCTGTTAATGTCAAAATTTCTCAGGCCCTGAAGGAATGCAAGTAGAAATAATAGAAATGAGGGAAGAAGTGTTCAGAGAGCCTGGAGAATATTATAAAGAAGTCGGGCTACTCAGCCACTAGATGGCAGTTAAGTATTTTTGAAGGGACCGTGTAATGCACTACTAAGTCATGCTCAGTGGGGTCCTTAAAACACTTCGGTGAGAATACATATATATTTTTTCTTGGTCAGAAAGTGGTGGCTTTCTGGTAGCTAATAATTTAGCCTCTAAAAAGTACTTGCATTTTTTGAGCTTAAATCTGACCAAGGTTTTGTAGTTGGAGCATCTCCCAGGGCTAATGACACCAGGTCCTAAAAATAATAATAACAAAAATCCTGAAATATTGAATGTTCAGAAAGCTCTATGCTGTCATTGTTAAGGTGTTTTGTTGTTTTTTAAGACAGAAAAGTGAGCACACTTGATATAATCTACAAGGCTTCTAAAAAACTTTCTATAATGATAACTTAAAAGCTTTACTGTTGAGTTACTATCATATAAATAGAGGTCGATTTTATGTTAGACATATGAAATGAATAAAAAAGGTGTTTCTTCAACCATAATCCTGAATCTTTTTCATTAGTTCTGATGAGGGAGAGAAATAAAAATAAATAAATAAATAATAATAATAAAAAAAAAAAAAAACAACAAATACAAGGTGTGATTTTGGATCAATTAATTGATACACATAGAATATAGGTCATAGACACCATATTTAAGTAAAAATAAATGGAGTCTAATACATCAAGCCTGCATGGTGGCCAAAAAAAAAGTCAGTTAATTCTCAGAACAAGTATTATTATTAGGTACCCTGACTTCACAATACTTGGATAGACTTCCTTTGTTTTGCATGAAGGCAGTGGTTGCTTCTTTAAAAGAAATATTGGTATAATTTTCAGTGAAGCAATAAAGCACCCTTTTGCACTCTTCCTCCTGGTGAGACTAAAAATTGTTTTGTTCTAATCTTTCTTCTTAATGTTCATGTCAAGATGAAGTTTTACTTGTACACTCATTTCAGTTTGAAAATTTCTTTATTCTGTTTTTCCTCTTTGAGTTGTTTACTACCTCAGTTACATCTCTGAAGTAATATAAAGATCATAGAATAATTTAGAGCTGAATAGACATTAGGAGGTCATGTTGTTCAATCCCTTCCCCACCAGCACCCTCCCCCAAGCAAGGCTAGCTTAGATATTTGGTCATGTTTCTCAGGACTTTGCTCATCTCCAAAGATGAATCTGTGGTATTCCTGATATGTACTTCCTGCTTTGCCTCGTCAGTGGTGGAATGATAGACTTTCTTTATGATTACCTGCTACATTTCTGATGTGATGGTTTGTCTTAACAGATAAACCTTTTATCTTCTTATGCTTAAGAACAGTTGAAAATGTGTGGTCTAAAAGCACATGTTCTAGAACTAAAAATAAATATTATAGATTCCTAGTTCAAATACTGTGTATTTACAGGTGTTGATTAAAATAATTATCAGGAAACTGCTGGTCAGCTTCAAGTGCTTCATCCGATCTCAAGACAGACAGACTTATGAGAGTCTGGTAGAGCAGAATATAATTTTACATAAATAATGAACCTCCTGCACTTTCCAGTTTGACTATGCTTTATACTCAAAACCAGAGTTCTTTTTCTTTTTGAGTACAACTTCTTTGAAAAGTAGCACCAACCTTAAAGTTCTGGAACTAATAATGTCTGATATGTGGGGTTGCAAATTCTATACAATGGAAGTTGATCAGGATTTACAGACAGTTCTGGACTTACAGTTATCACGATAACAAGGAGAAATGAATTAAAATGAGGTTTACTTATTTTAACCAGAGAGACCTCATCCAGTTAAAATTGGGCCATGATCTAAAGATTAAATTCTTTTACTTCTGTCAGCATTAGAGATCAGGTGTTACTTTACAATTATATAGAATCTGAGAATTTCCATTGGACCCTATTTTGTATGGAAGAGAGATCGGAAATTTTCTTCAAAAAATTAATATTTCTTTAGTTTATACATATCCAGATTGAGTTTTTAAAATGACCATACCCGAATGAGAATTCAAAAGTAAAGTTAAGAAGAATATTACTTATATCTACTCTTTGTATATGAAACAGAACTTTTTGACTGATTTTTTAAAATCAAAACAGTTATTTTCTCTATTTTAAGCTGGCATAAGTAACAATAGTAATATCACTTTCTTCTGTTTGTACATACATGTTTTTTACTTTTTACAGTTTTTACTTAAGCTCTCAAAACATAAAACTCACCTCTGATCATTTGATTTGTGATGTATTTTATTTAACGTTATCCCACCAAAAATGATACATCTTTGCTTTTCAACTTTCAAAGTGTTAGAAAAGCTGACTGGCCTTCAGCCTCTACCTTCAGCTCATTTGTGAATACATTTGTGAAGACTGGTTCCTTCTCCCCACACTTTTTCTTCAGTGAGTAGCAGGCTCATATTTCAGGGTCATGAAGACTATTCTTCCACTTCTACAAAGATTTATTCTTACTGTGGGTACTTTTTGCTGGTTATTCCCTGCTGGAAGCCTGAAACAAAAGCAACATGTGAACCTCCCATTTTGTGGTCTGGCTGAACTTTTGGATAAGAGTCGTGCACTGTGTAGAAGTATCAAACTCCAGGCAGTTACCTATCAGTATATGCCAAAGTTCACCTGGAAAAGCATCTTTTTTTTTTTTTTTTTTCCTCTCCAATACCACACCATCAGAGGAAGAAATTACAGACATTGTGAGTCCTCCAAATTTATGTTAAATTAATATTTGTTTTTAGGCAATAAAGTTCTTTCTGTTATTTCTAACATAAAAACTAATTTAGTTGCTCTAAATAAAGAATACAGAAATAATAGAACGAGGTAGTTTTCACAGTGGCAACTTTCCAGAATACTGGTCCATTTCAATTTGAACTGAAAAAACAAGGAAAAGCCTAGTCTAGAACAGTTCAAATCCTTTCTCTAGTATGCCAATGTAGTCTAAAATGTAGTCATACCTCTGTTCAAGGTATGCCAGATTTAATTGTGGAGATGGATGATTTTCTTGGCATCAATACATGGGAAATCTTTTAGATTTGTTAAAATACTGTAGGGGGGAAAAAAAAAAAAAAAAAAAACATAGTCAAGAGAAGAAAGGAAGTGTTTTGCCACATGAAAATAAATCCAGATCAGTTTTATCTCAACTTTTAAAGAAATCCTTGACACTTAAGGTACCTGCTGCTTATTGAATTGCTGTTATAGGTGGCTAGGTTTCAATTATCTCTTCATCTGCTGAAAGACCTGAGTGTAACTAATTCTATTATAGCAGTCTGTGATTAATGGCAGAGCACCTACAGAGGCAGCAGAAATAGGCATAATAAGGTTATATCAAAACTAAGAAAGGTAAGTTCCTCCCTCCCCCACCTTATCATTTATGCACTTTTTTTTTTTTTTACACTGTGGTGAGTGACAGAACACGTAAAATGGAATAATAAAAACTAGATGGAGGGGTAAAACCTTCTTGAAGTCTTTGTTTATGGCTGCACTTTTCCACGCTTCTCTAATAATGACATCTCAAATATTCTAGAAGAGAAACCTTCAAGGTTTGAGGGTTTTTTTGTGTTAATGCAGTTTTTGTTTAAATTTCTATTTCATTTTAAATAAAGCAGAACCAAAAGTTCCTGGGAAGTCAGGCAGAAAAATGCTATTTGTGCTGACTAAAAATAATATTATGTAAGAAGACAGTAGTTATACTTCACTGCTGTCTAGCTTCTAGGGTAGTCAGTGGTTCTGTGAAATTTTTATCTTTTGTCTTCAGTCTACAAAACCTTTTCTGAGGTTCCTATTGTAGCAGATATTGGGGATAACCTATGGTCATATTTCACCTCAGTTAAGAGCATTATGACTTTACAGAGAGAAAATTCTGCAGTTTTTCAACCTTTGTTGTATCTTATGTTTCTTGACTAAAAACAGGAACTGAAAAGAAATGGAGTCTTATTCTCTGAAGTGTGCTTAGTCCAGGGATAAGACATTCAAATAACTGCTCAGGAACAGAAGTTTTAAGAAATTGTCTGAGAAGAAACTTTGGAACTTTTCTTCTGGTCACCAGCTTTAGAAGTTGGCATTTGTAATGCATACATCTTTGGTAACATCCTTGCTCCTCACAGATCCATTTGCTTAACTAAACTGTTTGAATTGCAATAGTTATTGATTTCTGCATTTTTTTTTTTTTTAACATCTGTGATAGGATACGAGAACTTCTCAGCTTGTTAGACATGTTGTGTCTTTTTAGTTTAGGAAGAGTTAAATAGGCCCAATGCCAGTTCAGTGTGAACTGGTGTAATTCACTGGTTGCAGTATGTCACTTGTGTCACTGTGTGGGAGATTAGCTGAAATCCACCAATTAAAGTTTATCCTTTCAGGAAGGGCAGAGCATTGCACTTCCTTTCCAGGGCTTGCTTGTTCAACACTGTCTTGGGGAGCTGCACATCATGTTGCATTGTGGTTGTAGGAAGAAACATGGAGCATAGCTGAAATTGTTCTGAAAACATATATTTGTCCCTATATACACACCTTCAGTATAATAAAAACTTCTTGAAATCAAGCTTTGTTATAGTAGTCTAAGGAATAAACTGGTATCCAATCCTAATTCTGCTCCTTCGGCAGTTTTCCCTGAAGTCATTGGCATGTTTGTCAGCTTTTGACTGAATTTCTACAACTGTAAAACCCATGTTGCAATGGGTTTTGAGGATTAAGTGAAATGAGAGAATAAATTAGATGGGTGCTGAGTTGTTTGAATGCAAATCAAGTGACCGTCAATACTTCTCATTTGACAATAGCTGTAGCACTGAGAATTCCTGCTTGTATTATGTCTCCTTTCATTAAGGCTGGTTTGCAGATTCAAGAAATACCTTTGAAAATGAGTTATCTTTAGAGAATACTAAGCAGATACTATTTTTTTCAGTTATTTTTTGTTTACCACGACACTAATTTGTGCCCTTCTGTGAGCGAATGCACTCCAAAAAAAAAAAAAAAAACCACAAACAAAACAAACAAAAAAACTTCTTTTGCATAGAAAAGAACCTTATATTAACTGGGTGGTTGGAAGGAGTATCCTTCCATGTAAGTGGGTGCTGCTAGTGCCACGTTCTGACTTACGGGAAGAAACTAACGGATCTTTGACTTTGCCATCTTAGTCCTACTTAAGTGTGTGCTGGTATTTCATGTGCATGCTTGCAGTCAAGTAGCAACACAGTTAATGTCTTTCAGGAAACAAACAGTAATGACAAAAAACGGGGAAAAAAATAGTGTCAACATATCATCTAAATATGAATTCCAGCCAGAGAGGAAATTTCATGACACTAACTGACAAATTGCTGAAAATGATCAAATCACTGATGCAACTTCTAATAGGCATTAACTTCTAAAATTAAATTATAATGTGCCTATTTTCAGATATTCCAAAAATTCCATTAAGAATTGCCATCCTGTTTATTTTTCCACAGAGAAAAACACTATGGCTGTTCATAAAGTATATAATTGAATGCAATTTTTATATATGATATATTCAATATATTTATATTATCCAATACCAATATATACATATATAGTCTAGGGGTAACTTACACAGATTTTTTTATATTTTTATTTTTTTGCCTGGAAATTCAGTCATGGAAGGGTTTGTAGGTTTCAGACACTCACCTAATAAATCTGACTCACTAGAAGAGGTAGCTGTGATCTGAACTTCTAAAATTTTTAAGATCTTGGACGTGTTCTATCTACATAGATCAGCTTTTATGCTGGACATCTGATGCACATACGTGGAAAACATGACAAAATTGGAATGGATTGGATGTAATGCACAGGCTTTTTGTACATGTGCAGATTCAAATATACAACCTTTACACAATAAAACAGTATTTTCAGATCTGTTCGATACTGTACACAGACAAGTCTATCAGTAAAACACAAGCACTATCAGGCCAGCAGTCCCAGATGCATTCAAATCATTGAACATGGAATGTGTACAGCTTGTTTGAGAAATGCTGGGCACCGTGCTATAGCCATGCACCTGTAGATGTTTATATTTTTTCCCTACTCACGACTTTCACACAAGTCACCTGGATAAAGCAAGGCTTAAGCTTCCACCTTTCTTTCTTTCTTTACAGAAAGAAGACTGTTCCACAGTACCTGGGTCCTGGGTAAGAACTCTAGGCAAGACAGAGTTCCCACATATTTCTTTTAAACCCCGTAGGTTTCTGCAGTGGAATTGTCCTTTGGATTAAAAGTGAACCTTATTTTCATGATGTGCATTTTTTCATTCAATATTCATATCAACAGCTTGTATATTGAAAATTAAGTCCTCCCTTGCTTGTTCTTCTAAGAGAACTGTCTAAGTTTCATTTCTGATCACTCATGGGTTTTATTTTTGTGTTTGTCTTTTAAGTTTCTTTTCTTGTTGAAGATAGTGGAAACTTGCAATGGCTTATGTTTGTTTGATACAACCATTTCTGAGGGTTAAAACAAAATAACTTTGGAGAAAGATTTTAAACTTGGAGGAAAGGCAGAAATCTAATGAATCTAATCTGAGGGCATCTTAAAAGGCAAAGTGTAAAATACCTTTTTCCATCTAAAATAACTACTGAAGCTTATAAATATGGGTATTGTTTTTGAACCAAGTGAATTTTGGTTCAATGCAGTATGCGGCTCTTTCTGGATAAGTTTCTCAGCATTCATAGCAAAGTCTTGTGTTTATAACATGCTGTCTTTGTGAAAACCTGGATGTATTGGTGACTCTTACGTAACAACATAACAGTAAATTCGCCAAGTTGTTTGAAATACTGTGTCACAAGGGCAGTGGAAAAATAGTGTTTTAAAACATGGAGTCAAAAGTTACTTTAGTTCATCAAGACTTTTTTTTCTTGTCTTCAGTTGCTTAATAATATCACTTCATAGCCTTTTTTTTTAACTTTAAAAATACCTCTTTTCTCAAAAGAAGTTTGGTCTACAAGAATACATTGTCTTGTAAAACATTAAATCCTAGATTTTTCCTGTAGTTCAGGTATCATTTCAGAATTCAAGGATCACCTTTTGTTCTTGTGAAAACAATCCAATCACCTGAATAAATGATTTTTTTTTAAAACAGTGAACTCTTCCGAGATCAGCTATCACTAAGGTAACTCTTCAGGACCATTTATTATTGTCTAATCCTGTTGGCTATGCTTTGTTTACAGCAGAAAGTGATTCCCCACTTCACATAAATTGAAAAGTTGTATCTGTCACAAAAGTGTTGGTAGATCGTTCTTTCAATTAAAAATGGGAGCTTGAGAGTCCAGGGAAACCGGAGTTGTTCTCAAACTGAAAATTACCATTTAGCCTTAGTAATCCTAGAAACAAATTTCCTTTGATAATGTTGCTTGTTGAAGAACTGATAGGTCTTAGTACTGTATTTGCAGGTGACTGGAAGGGGGGATACCAAAAGGTGAAACAAAAAGATAGTATTATATTCGCTTTTTCTTTCATAATGAATTTCTTCAACAAAAGAGTTGCTTCTACAAAACAGTGAGCTATTAACAGAATCTGAATGCACCCTGAGCACTCTGTAGTGGAAATGTCTTTTTCAGCCTTTTTTCCTTGTTATAATATTGTGTGCAAATGTCTGCTGTATTCATTCCTTCACTATTCATCAAAAGCCTTTTTGGATGTCTGGTTTGCATTTCTATTCAAAGTTTGCGAGCGAGAACTAGTTATAATCTATAACTTGCAGTGCAAGCTATGATTCCAGAAAGTTCAGTAACATAGGGGACTGTAAATTTTGATAAAGTGGCTTCAGCATCACATAATAATTGGTTTAGTCTAATAGATACATAAAAAAAAAAAAAAAAAAAAAAACCTTTTGGGATTGCCTGAAGATAGCTGAAAAACTAAGATAAACATGAAATTGAAATGTTATGTTTAAGAACCAATTCTGCGCAGAAACAATTTAAGTATTAATGAACATACATTTTATTAATAGTCCCCAGCTGGAAATTAAACTTCATTTACAAGAAAGAAAATTGACTTTTAAATGTTTCATGTGTCAAAGGATGAGATGAAAAACATCTTCCTGAAACAAATCAAGGCAATTAGTATACCAGGTATCGTATGTTTATTTGTAGGCTTCTTTACAAGACTTGCGAAATCTGAATATTTGAAAGATTACCCATAAAGTAAGCCTACAGTCTCATCCATGAAGTTTGGTTTTGTAAAAGGAGGAAAAAAAGCACTAAACTGTTTTGACATAACAATTTGGGAAACCCGTTGGATGAAAAACTTAATCTAAGTGCTTGAACTGATGATGATGGTGACCTCTGCTCCAAATCTTAAAACAAAAAACAAAAAAACAAAACAAAACAAAAAAACAAAAAACAAACAAACAAACAAAAAAAAACAATAAAAAGTAAATGGATGTAACTAGAAAAAAAAAATCTTTTTTAGAAGACTTGGTATTGTAATGTCACTTCTATTCTATATCCTGACCAACTTTCCTAAATAAGCACTAATGGCAATTTCTGGTCTAAGTTGCTTCTTTTGCCATCTTTATGATAAAGAACATACTGATTGAATTTATTTTTTTAACTGATATTTATTTTAGAAGGAAGGAATTACTGTGTTGTTTAAGGCTCATGCTTTCTCTACTCAATCTACAGTAGGCAGGATCAGATATTTCAGAGAAAGATATGAAAAATGTGGAAGCTGACAATTACAGAATAACTATTACAGACAGAAAGCTCTTTCTGATGATACTCGTTCACAGTTAGTTACTTGGCAGAGAAGTTTCAAATTTTAGGTGGGAGGAAAGTTCTCACCTGATTTTGTCTTACTTCTTTCCTTCCTAAGCATCTGGTTGGAGAAAAGTATTGTTATCCTGTTCTGAGATTAGCTGCTTTCAAGAGGTTCTGCATGCCTAATCTGTATTTTATCATTAACGTATATGTATTGAAATCTAGCAGTCAGTTGTATGTTGAGTCTGTTATGCACAGTCCATGCCTTTGAAGAAACATGTATTTTCAGTTAACTGAATTTAAGTATTGCAGTGCCCTTCCCACCATCATAGCTGTGTATCCAGGTGTACGCACACTCTTACAGTACTAATATTCAATGTTTGATTGTTGTTTTTTTTTTTGGTCATGGTTATGTGGGGAGAGGGATTGCTCTGGATTTTTAAGTGTAATCACAGTCCAAAACATATTCTTGCTGATGTGATGGTAGTTTCATTCTGAAGCAAGTCATTTTCCTGAAATGTCTTCATATGCTGTAAAATGCAGCTAGCCAAAATATATTTTTTTAAAGGCTTGTTATAACTGGCTTATTTCTGAAGCTCTGGAATACCAATATTCTTGAAGCATATTTTATTTTTTATATAGTGACAAATGTTATCTGATTTGTGTTGATTGCATGTTTATTTTCTCTTAAAGGATGATTTTGAGGTGAAATCAGAGGAGCGTGCCAGTGTCATCCAACAGCTTGAACAAACTATTGAGGATCTGAGGACCAAAATTGCAGAACTAGAGAAACAGTTCCCTGCTACAGAAGTACAGCCTGCTGGAAGGGAGCAGGAAAATGAGCATGCATACACTGTGTGCAGGGAACTTAGTATTGTGAATCTTCAAACAAACAGAGAGGAGTATGTGCCCAGAATAGTGTCACAAGCAAGATCTGTACAAACATCACCAATAGAAGATTATTTAACACACACAATGCCTTCAGCCAATGCACTGCCACAGCCCCCCTCACCACTGTACTTGGAAGGGGGCAAAAGTGCAGAGCCAACAGAGAACTTGCCAGCTCTAGAATTACAGCCCACGTTTTGTTCTGAAATCTCCTTAATTCTGTCTCCGAAGCTAATCTCGGTGCCACTGGATGGAAGCCAATCAGTACAGACTACGTCACAGTCGCCTCTTCCAGGACCCAAAGTTAATTTGTCCCTTGCATTTGAAGGAGAGACTAAATTTTCATCTGCTCATCAGCCTCTAAGTACTGGAAATGTGACTTGTAGTGAACATCCCCTTTCTTTGCCCCCAGAGCCCACGTGTAGCATTCCCCCATCACTATCAGGCACTGAACTTGCTGCTCCTGTAACTGGAGTGCATGGTCCTTCCATCACTGCTCTCATGCCTGTGGCAGAAGTACCACCCCCACCACCTCTGCCTGGCGCAGGACTTCCTCCATCTCTTCCTGGTCCAGCAATGCCACACCTGGATCACTCTTTGCCAGGCATCATGATACCACCCCCACAGCTGCTGCCTCCTCCTTCACCTCTGCCAAGTGGGGAGATAGCGTGTCCTCCAGCTCCCCCTCTTCCATGTACTGGAGTCCCACCACCACCACCTCTACCACCACCTCTGCCGGGAGCAGGAGTCCCACTCCCTCCTCCCAGTTGGGGCATCCTTCCTCCTCCTCCTCCACCACCACCTTTACCTGGGACTGTTATCCCTCCCCAACCCCCTCCTCTGCCTGGTCTGGGAATGTCAACACTACCCACAGCACCACCTCTGCCTGGAGCAGGAGTTCCACTGCTTCCCCCACCTCCACCCAGAGGGGACATCCCAGCCCCTTCTCCTCTGCCGCCACCTCTGCCTGGTGCGGGTGCCCCTCCGCCACCCCCTCCGCCACCTCTGCCTGGTGCGGGTGCCCCTCCGCCACCCCCTCCGCCACCTCTGCCTGGTGCGGGTGCCCCTCCGCCACCCCCTCCGCCACCTCTGCCTGGTGCGGGTGCCCCTCCGCCACCCCCTCCGCCACCTCTGCCTGGTGCGGGTGCCCCTCCGCCACCTCTGCCTGGTGCGGGTGCCCCTCCGCCACCCCCTCCGCCACCTCTGCCTGGTGCGGGTGCCCCTCCGCCACCCCCTCCGCCACCTCTGCCTGGTGCGGGTGCCCCTCCGCCACCCCCTCCGCCACCTCTGCCTGGTGCGGGTGCCCCTCCGCCACCCCCTCCGCCACCTCTGCCTGGTGCGGGTGCCCCTCCGCCACCCCCTCCGCCACCTCTGCCTGGTGCGGATGCCCCTCCGCCACCCCCTCCGCCACCTCTGCCTGGTGCAGGTATTGCCCCTCCACCACCTCCTCCACCTCTGCCTGGTGCAGGAGTCCCTCCACCACCACCTCCTTTACCTGGTTTGGGGATGCCACCTCTAGCTCCACCACCTTTGCCTGGAGAAGCACCACCACTTCCACCACCAGTCCAAGGCATTGCCTATCCATCAGTCCAAGTCGGTGGATTTCTTCCTCCTCCTTTACCATCTGGTTTATTTGCAATGGGGATGAATCAGGAGAAAGGGAGCAGAAAACATGTAATAGAACCTTCTCGACCAATGAAGCCTCTTTACTGGACGAGAATTCAGCTCCACAGTAAAAGGTAAATTATATAATTGTGGAGAGGGTGTTCGTTTCACTTTAAGACTGTCCTGGTGGTGTCATAAGCAAAATGATTTATTTACCACTGTGCAGGCCTTTGGGAGCCTTGGGGCAAGCAGAATTTTATTTGTAGTTGGGTATTTAAACAGGGTACCTATTCTATTTATAAGTGCAGAAATTCTGAGTAATATTATTTACACATGAAAGCTCTTTGAAGGCAGTTCTCAGCTGTCCTTTGGAGTTGCATACCATGTGTTAATCAGAAATCCTAAGGTGGCTGTATGCCACTAAGTTTCCATGAATTATTTTCTAAAGAGTTGTACTTATGCATCCCTCAGCTTTCAAGACAGATTTGGTCTCTCTCTTGAGCAAGAGAGAATAAGTTTTGGTAGTGTTTTTCCTCCAAATGAATGTAAACTGAACAGTTTTCTTTTTTTTTAGTTTCCTTTGTATGGAGACCTAGAAACCCTTCTTTTTCCACATTGCATATTTAGCAGCCAGATTCAAACTGCAGTTTTTTTTTCTTTTTTCTCTCTTTCTCTTTTCTTTTTTCTCTTTTCTTTTTTCTCTTTTCTGTTTTTCTCTTTTCTTGCAGCATAAAGCTACTTTTGTAGCTCTTTTAGTTGATATAACACTGTAATATGTGGGTTTGGTTGTTGGTGAGTTTTGTTTGTTTGTGAAGTATTATTTCGGGTCATGAAAAAGTGTTTCCTTATTAATCTTTCCTTTGTCTCTGAGTATTGACTGTACAATCCTTCTGCTGTTATTCCTTAACGATGAACTTCTTTCTTTTCAAGTTTTCCTTGCCACTGTCACAAAGGTGATCTGCAGATAACTGTCCATTTCTATTCTTCTGTGTGCTTGTCTTTATAACCTATATACAGCCTGTTTATATTCCTGTGTATGTGAAATGGGTGAAGATAAATGAGTCTGACTCTTTTTTTGGTGAACAAAAAAGAAAATGAAGTATGGGGAGAATCAACAGTATGTCTTATCAAAATATTGCTAGTAGAAGTTAGGCAACAACGTGTAAACTGCTGCTATTTTATTTTCTTCATTCCACCATTTATGACTTTATTTAGTTTGACACTGCCCTACATAGGTCTTTTGCTTAACTTTAGAGATTCTAGTGCTTCACTTGTGTGGGAAAAAATTGAAGAACCTTCCATAGATTATCATGAGTTTGAAGAACTGTTTTCTAAAACAGCTGTTAAAGAGAGGAAGAAACCTATTTCGGACACCATTACAAAAACAAAGACTAAACAAGTGAGTACTCATTTAATTTCAGATCTTTTCTAGGCTAGCTATTACACAATGACAGAATTTTGCATGCAGCTGAGATAAATTTTACATGGATTGAAATTGTTAACACACACACACACACATATATATATATAAAGAGAAATAAAAGGAGAGAATGGAGGATGCATTTCTAAGCTTATGTCTGTTAACTAATCATTTCTTTTTTGTTAATTAATTTCAAGTATGTGTTCATTCTTTAAAAATCTGTGCTTTACCTGGTTTAAAATTATCTACTTCAAAACTATTAAAAATAGGTGGTGCAAATATGATGCTTTGAAATTGACTACACATGTGCAGTATATAAATTATTCTGAAGAATTTTATAAATTAAATAATGTAACGGTTGCATACAAATTACCATGACTTCAGAGGAAAATGTTTAAGAATCGAAGTCCTGATGTTGCACCAATCATAATAGTTGTTTGTGTGAGTGTGTTTATATAGTGAATATGAAGTTTACGCATATGAATATGAAAAACACAAGAAAATCTAATATTAAACCATTTTTTGAAAGATATACAAAAAATAAAAATAGAAATATTTTAAATGTGAAAGCTAAACCCCACGGTAAAATTACTGAATCTAAATCTTTATTTAACTAAATAGAAGGCTCTAATCTTGGTATCCATGTCCCAACCAAGTCGTGGTGATATGATCAGTAATTCACAATTAAAATTTCAAGCTATAAAGGAGGTTTGTTTTGTTTTGTTTTTCTAAAATCTTTAATGGTGGTTAAAATTATTGTTTTTACATCTTCATTTGTCTGAAATCAGTTCAAGACTAGGCTGCTCTTTCTATCATTATTTCCACGCATTTTAATGCTTTATGAGATTTTTTTATTTTATTTTTCCCCGCACACAATGTGCAGTGGTACTCTTCAGAATCTCAATGCGGTTGTGCAGTACATCTTATGTTTGAATATGACCTCTACACCTAGTGGCTCTGGAGATATTATCCCTCACATGCACCCTTTGGTCAGCAGTATAAACACGCAGGTGCTCTTTACTGTGCTGGCAACCTTCTGCAGGCAATAGAACTTGTAGTGAGGTTCGGATTATTGTGCTAGTGTGCTGGATAAAACCTTCACCTTGATGGATGGGCAGGATAGCACAGCCACATGTGATGTATCTGTGTACTACACTAGATTCTACTAACTGGGATGGGAATAAAGGTAATGGAGTAACCTCTATTGTAAAGGTAGCAGGTTACAGCTTCTATCTCCCTGTCCTGCAACAAATCTCCCATGTGTAAGATCTTTGCTCTTCCCACCAGTAAAAGCCACTTTTCGTGGTCATTCTTAATTAAATCATTGATACCTCTTTAAACTTAAAAAGAAAAAAAAAAAAAAAAAGCAATAGAGGGAAGTGCAAAAGAACGTGATGCTTTGTCTATAAATTGTCAATTTATTCACATTTCATGAGGTTTGGTGATGCAAATCTCTAAACATAATAGAAATTATGTTTATGTTTAAATTTTATTTAATTCTGTGGCATAAACAGTTGTGAAGATAGAAATTATGAATAAACATTACATATTTATTTTAATACTAGCACTTTTTTAATGAAATGACAGAAATACTGTCAATAAATAAAATGCAGATAAAACTAAATGAAAATGACTGTTCTATATGTTTTTGAAAAAACAAGTTGTTTATGACAGAAATTTCAATGCAAAAGTTTAAGGCAATCTAAGTAGTTGCCATAACCTGGACCATACATTCCTGTGGGCTACCTAAATTGACAAAAAAAGTCTTCCATGTGTTTCTCTTCGTCTGTTGATCAAACAAATGCTTACCAAATGAGAGAGAAATTGCCTAATGGAGAAGTCCAATTTGTTGAATGATAGTATTTGGTTAAAAAGTTCAACTGGATAGATAACCAAATGTGCTGTTTCTAGCACAAAAAGGCATCACATGCTTTCATTAGAACTACTGTTAGAACTAGTATCTGTTGCAGATGTCAAAGTTCAATTTTCTTGTGCGTTAATACAGTTTGGGCTTTTCATAACATTGATGTAAGAAAATTAAAGTAGAACAACTTCAAATATGCATACATATTCTATGAATGCACTCTCAGTAGTTTGGAATGCAGGCCTTCATTTCTGAAATTCTCTTCATTTATACTGCAATAAACACTTGGATAATGAAGTCCATCCATGTTTAGCAGAAGAAACAGGTTTCTTTGGGGGGAAAGCATGTTTGTAATTCCACAAGTATGTTTTTATAGAAAGCACCAAGTGCTGCTTAAGTGGTTACTGACTTACATAGATTCTATAATAGTTATGGGTGTTGTAAAGATCTTACAAATGGTGTTTCTGTAGTGATTTTTACAGGGAAGCATTATGCAAGGCAGATGTATTCTGTCACCTGTTGAGCTGCAGAACAGCACTGTGCAGAACAGAACTGGGATCCACAAAGCTTACTGTACTTTTTACCAGAGAAGTTCTAGTTTGGCAATCTTTTTTTTCCTTATGTTAATATGTGGGTATGCTGAGTTGATGTATTGCTTATATGTATTGAATGTAAAATTATAGCTAAACTGGAAATAGTTATCAGGAAAAAAAATGCCCAAATAACTTTCAAATGTATAAAATATTTGGTACTCTATATAAACATCTGATTTTAATAACAATATTTTTATTGTAAGCTGAAATAAAAATGTATTTACAGAAGAGGCCATGGGGGAGGGGGGACACGGGGACAGGAGAAGAAAAGTTCTAGGTAATCTGAAGGAAGATTTGATAATTTTGGGATGTTTAAGTAGGTGAAGTATTATTCTAGAAAACACAGCTGTTCTGCGTGCAGTTATTATATATGACAGTATACGCGTTTGTGTGTGTATATGTAGATATACATGATGTAATTATTTGTAAATGGTAATCCCTTTTAAAGTGGTAATTTTACATATATTGTTTGCTTTTTCACCCTTGCAAAATATTGTTTCTATTTTTTCCTTAATATGATTATCTGCAATATCTTAAGACAATATAAATCAATAATTCTTGAAAAAAAACATAATGCATCTTGCTTTGGGTGAAGGAGATATTAAAATCCATTCCAGAACCATAAAGAAAGAGGAAAAATGAAGGGTTAATATTTATTTGTGAATGTAGCTGATTTTATTCCTACTGTCTCTTGTTTGGTGCTATGACAAAAGCTGTGATATATTTTCCTTTGATAATACGCGTATGTCAAATTCTCAGCTGCTGTAAATGTGTGCAGGCTCACTAAATGGGAATGCCTACTTAATCTTCAAAGAAAGCCCTTTATGGGCTATATTATAGGTGGAGCTGCCATCGCTACCTATTAAAATGGTATGGCTTTCATTATAAGTTATAACTTCGCCAAAAGTTAGCTCTTGAGCTGCAATTTTTTTTTTTTGTTGCTTTTTTTCCCCACACTGGGTGTCTCGTTCGTTTTTCCAATGTTTTTTTAAAAAAAAGAAAAAGAAAAAAAAGAAAACAGCCTGGTTTTGCTCATGTCCACATAGCTCTATAGGCTTGAAATATGTAAAAATGTTATCAGCTACATGCCTTCTGTAAGTTCTATAAAGGGTTGCTTAAATTTCACTATTTTCCAAGTTTTATGAAATCTCAGTTCCTGTAGCTTGGAAGAGATTTCAGATATAATTCTGAAGACTTTTTCCTAATCTTGTAGTGGTAGATTGGAAAACAGGGACTGAGGGGGGAGATTAAGATGAATAACTGAGGGGGGACTGAAGAACAGAGGAGATCTGACAGATGTAAATATACATGTAGAGCAAGGTAGGTATAAATCTATGTCACCTCTTACTCCATCTAAAGTAATTTCTCTCAAAAACCTATTATGAATCTAAGTATTCTTGATGTGGGTGGTTCCTGTCAGCAAATAGTGTACCTCATCAAGACTACACTGTTTAACCAAGTAAAGGATGAAAACTTGCTTTTGGATTGTCTTGTTCAACCACTCTGTCTAGTTACAGTATCAATCTTAGTTACCTGTCGGGATAGAATTTTTCATAGGCTGTATTCCATACCTGCAGCAGGCTGTGGAATGAGCACAGTTCTTAATGATGAACCCTGGTTAGTTAGTAAATAGAGCTGATACCAGAGTAACAATGTTTTTATTGGTAGTTGCAGCACTTAAAAAAAAAAAAAAAAAAAAAAAAAAAAAAAAAAAAAACATGTAATCAGAAAAGCAGGAAGAAAAAGGGTTATATTTTAATTAAGGCAAATACTAAAGAATGATGTAAATTCAATATTAAAAACTTAATTATATGGAGAATGTTGGCTAGTGTACACCAAATAGATAGTAGAAAAGTAGTGTATGATGAGAAAATCTTAATATGACTGTCAGCATAACAGGTAGACAAAAGGGACTGAATTGAGTTGCACAGATTTCTTTCCTAACTTTTGAATCATTGTCTTAAAAGCCTTCCTGATGATCTTTTAACTGTATTTCTGAAAAATAATACACACTTAAATCTAGTGAACTTTTCAAGTACAGACCATATGTTTATAATCTATCACGTAAATGAAAGAAAAATGTTGAAGATATTCTCATATGGAAAGTCCACTATTAATCTATTGACATTAAGATTTTAATCTCCTACTTCCACCCCAGAAAATAAATAATAGGTTACTGAAGTTTCGTTCTGTTTCAAAAGCTTTAGATGCAAACAAGATGTATCAATAAAAGTGTTTTGTTAATGATTTCAGCATTTTTGAATTCTTAAGTTGAACATAAAGAAGCTGTGGTAATAGAATACCCCTAGGAATAAAATACCACATAAAAATAAGTATAAATTGGTAAATACAGTAAATGCCACATTGAATTAACAGATAAAAGATTATTCATGTTTATTCATTAACAAGGAAGACATGAAGGGAGAAATATATATATATATATATATATATATATATATTTTTTTTTTTTTTTTTTTGAAAAGGAGGATTAGTTTCCTCTGCAAATAGGTGAGGCACTGTCTTAGGGAGTTTTCTTATCCACATTTATTGATCAGTGTCACTGGCACAACTGTTTCTTGTGATTTTGTGCATTCTCCAGGCAGTTGGGGTTCTGTTGCCCTGACAGACAGGAATTATGGAAGACTTGTCTGATATGTTGCTTTTTATTTGTACATAAATATGTAATGATGTTATTTATGAAATTAAATATCTCATTTGTTTTGCTTGTAAGACTGATTTTTGAGACACTGTTTTTTTTAATATGGTATCTTTTTTTTACCTCTGCTTTTCTTCTTTATGTGGCTTGTTGGATATATTGTTGCTATATGACTTTTTATTTTTCTTGTTATTGCATTATCTTCAAAATTCTTTGTTGCAAGCACAATATTACCTGACTGCATCCATGTATCAAATTTGTGCCTGTTCAGGCTTCCGAGGTTGATGGTTTCTAACTATGTACGTTTCTTATTCTTGTTTCCTATTACTGCTTTCTTGTATTTAGATCACAGATTTGTTTCTCTATTCTGTATGTGTATCCTTATCTGAAATATTCTGCTGACCTATTGGCTTGTTTTAGCTGCTGCTGCTTAAAAGCTTACATATTCTGCATGAACAAGAAGGGCTATGCTCATTTCTTAACCAGAGGTGCAATGTAGAGTGCCTCATTGTGTTCCTTTATGAATTGGAAGATCTATGTAGGGGAAGGTCATAGTGAAAGTTTGTTGAAGTAAAGGGTAAAGTAGGCTTTGGGTTGAAGTGAGTGAGCGGTGGCTGTTCTGTGAGTTTGAAAGCTGCACATCTAAAAAGAGTAACCCAGATCTTGAATCCCAGCAGAAATAGCTGCCAGCCTGGGCTGTGTACAATTCTTGGTGTACCTAAAACCATCAAGTTGAACAGACATCTTAGTTACAGACATCTTTCAAAGGAGACTGGTGATCACACATTTCCATACAGTACTTCTGTATCTTTCAAATACATTCTTATCCATCTCAGCCTGAATGGCTGAGAGGACCATGGTGCATTTCTAACTCTCTCAGTACAAGGGCTCAGTGCACTGGACATTGTAGCGTTAGGCGCCATCAAGGGAAAAAGGAAGAGAGCATGGATATATGATTTTTTTTTTTTTTCCTCCCATCTCTCTGCCTACCTTTGTTGTGCTAAGAAGGTAAGAAGCAAAACTTTTTAGTGCAGTAGATTTTACATCTGATCGGGGAAAAAAAAAAAAAAGGAAAAACAAAAAAGCAAAAAAAGGTTACTTCAGAATTGAATGGGTTTCACCTAAAAATTTGAGATTTGTACACTGAATGGGATGGTTTATTTGAAAAAAAAAAAAAAAAAAATCTGTTTAACTTGTGTGAGTGTACTTAACTGTATTTCTATCAGATCCTAACTGACTTTAAAAGCTAAACAGATTTTTGATGTCAGCCTGAAAATCAAGTTGTTAAAATTATTTTTTAGTTGTTGTTTTTAAAGTATCAAAAGGCTTTAGATGAGAGTGTTGATTTTGCTGATGATGACTTAGAGTTTAATGCACATTTTTCCTTATGGCTATATTTTGTTGCTTAGTGCTGATCAGTACAAACAGCAACAACAAAAAGCTGCTAAAGAAAAGCAGACAGCTGTAATTGAAAGGTTTCACTGGGATTTGACTGTAACCATATGTCTTCCCTTAAAAGTGGGAATACTAAAGCTTTTCCTATAGTGGGTTTTTCTGTTTGTATTTAAGATCATGGAATATCTCCCACTAGGTATAGTAAATAGCCTATTGATTTCTCACATTTCTGCTTTTTACCTCCATCTTTTCACTTATCCTTTTTTTCCTTTTTTTTTTTTGTCTTCATGATTTGATCAATTAATATTTTATGAGATAAAGAAATTGGGCATGCAACATCTCTTGCAAAAATTATCAAAAGATGTAATTGCATTCCTAACGTGAGTACACAGTGACAAGGTTGTTCACAGCAGTTGGGCTGATGACCTGCAATAAAAAAAAATGCTGAGTGCATTGCAGACCATGCATGAAAATTCTAGTTTTAATACTTAATTTCTGATGATATTTTAGCTTGTTGGATTTTTATTTTTTAAGAGGTTATATTTTAGGCTGTCACTTGTGTTATTAATCAACCCATGGAGATATTCTGACAATTATAAACAGAAGAGGTAAACAATTAGAAACTAAAATTTTAAGTACCTCAATCCTTTAGATGATGAAAGAAGGAGTAACTGTAATTGTGGTACACAAAAATGAGTCAAACTGTCAAAAAAGAGCTTTAGGTATGAAAAAAATAACTTCCTTGTGATGCATATTTAATGTAGATAATTTAAACTTTGCTATGTATCTCCATTCCCCACTCCGGTCCTTAAAATTAATATTGTGATTATTTTAATGGGGGAAATTTAAGCACTTTTGAGTCTCCAGTTGAGGAACACAATGATTCTGTCTTATTACTGTGTATCTGAATCTAAGCTAGTAATTTTTCTAAGCTAAGTAATTCTTCAAATGAAGTGATATAAATCAAGTTCAATTAAATCAGTACATGCAGTCAGCACAGATTGTCTTTTAGATAGTCAGGAATGAGTGTTATTTTATATGTAAGTAGAAATGTTTGATCTCCTGCTGCACCAAAATTCCTCAGTACTTGGCATAGTGCCTGTTTCTCCTCTCACACCATCACTAGCCAGAAGTCACTTCTGGATTTACCTTAAAGGAAAATAAACTCAGAAGAGCGTTACATTATTCTGTTTATATCTATAAGGAGCCAAGGATATCCACGTGAAAGATGTGATGGGTCCAATTCTTTGACTGTATATTTTACAAATGTAAAATTTTACATTTGAAATACACTGAAATCCATAGAAAAGAATTGTTGAAATAATGCTTCGTCAGATGATTTCTGCATTACTGCCATGATCCAGTTTTTAAAGATCTGGTTTGGAACTTCCGTATTTCTGTATCCTCTCTGCAAAAGTTACAAGCTACAAGTATTTGTACAGGGGAGTTTCCTGCTTATGAGTTTTTGTACTCTTCTGTAGTTTTTCTTAGCCAGTGAGAACCATGGAATAATTTTTTGCTTAATGCTAGCGGTCAAAATCGGAACCAGAGAACGAAGCATTTCAGAATTCCATGCATTAACTAAATATTATTCTGGGGAAAGGGAATCTTTGTATTTTTGCTTCAGGGTTCTCATCAAACATGTGTCTTGCATTACCTTTCACTAAATATCTTTTTGACTGTTTTTGCTTGTGTTAAACAATCAGGAACAATTTGGCATGTAGTTTGTTTACTGCTTAATGATGAAGACTACTCAACAATTAGAAAGTTTGTCCTGGAGTTTAGGCTTCAGATAACATCTCTAGCTTCCTTTTTATTTATTTTCAAATTTGTTTAAAACACAAAGGTCCAGGACCCAGACTAAAAAGGAGTTGTGTATTGTGTCTGAGGCTTTAGATCTTGTAGAGATTGGATTTATCAATCTTCTGGTGTTCCGCCTTTAAATGGCGTCACTAGTCTGTGGCCTGTAGGCCTAGACTGCAGCTGATTTATTTCATTGTTTTATTTTTAGTGGGAATTGCTTTAGGCACTTATGCTAATATTCATATTTTCTGAATTAGTGTTTTATTGTTACAACCATTCTATTGGAAAGCTCTAATATTCATGCAATTTACTAAAAATGGGAATGAATGAATGAAGATGAGTATAAAAGTTGACTTAGAGCATACATTTTTAAATAAAGCCAGACAAAATCTGTAGTTGCTATATAAAAATGCTTTACCTGATGCTATTCTGCACACCATTCACCTGACTCTTTTTGGTACTTTTTGATGAATAATCAGAATTTTGGTAGAAAGGGTGACCTATTGTGCATAGGGACATCACTTTTTTTTCCCTGTTATCACAGGCAGAATGCATCAGTCAGTAAATAATTATCCTTTTATTCAGCAGGTCTCTTTAAGAATAAGCCTCTTCTTTTTTTTTCTATTAACTTTTAGATCAAATTGCTGTTAGAGAGCAGGACTCAAAGGCATTTACTGGGCCTCTAAATCTGGTCCTGTAAGAAATCACATTCTAATCCGCACCATAAGCACCTAGTTGCTTTATTTTGTGGCTCCTTTTTTTTTTTTTTTTCGTCTTGCTTTGGTTCCCTTGCTATATTTGTAGTCCTCATGTTGGTAGTTCTGAGATTTAGATTGATGATGAGTGGTAGAAATAGTGTTTTCACAATATTAAGCTAATATAGTAGTATGTGGGTACTGCTAATAGCTTCTTCTTACAGCGAATTCTCATATTATTTGTCCTAGCTTTATCTAAGTTATGGGCTTAAAATAGATTTATGTTCCTTATAGGAAACATTTAATAATTATAGCCTATTAGAAGGCTAGTGTAGGATATCTTAGTTATATTTTTCTGAATTATAATAGTTTTCCTTCATAAAATTTGTCTGTTATATCCTATTCTGTAAAATTTTGATTTAGTCCATTTGACATCAATTTTTAATTTCCTAATATATCACATGTGCTAGATATTGCCTAGGCACATGCTAACTTGTGACAGATGACATCAATATC
This sequence comes from Aythya ferina, assembly GCF_964211825.1. Lineage (NCBI taxonomy): Eukaryota > Metazoa > Chordata > Aves > Anseriformes > Anatidae > Aythya > Aythya ferina. The sequence goes on from NC_140298.1 coordinate 27,215,981, forward strand.
TGTGCCTTGGATTTGTTTCTTTAACCTTTGATCTACAGTTATGACATACCTGATTTCTAATTTTAATTTTTTTGTTGGTGGTGGTGGTGGTGTTGGTGTGTTGCGAGGACATTTGTTGTCGACGGAAGGAAGACACAGACGCTCAATATGAGTGATCAGTGAACTTCGATTTATTGGATAGCTCAGTCGTCTTTTATCTAATTCAATATAATTAGCTCATACATATTGCAAAAGCTAAGCTCATGATTGGTTAGTGCATTTCTCTATTCTATCAGCTAGTTTCCCACCAAAATAACACAGTTAGTACTTTCCCAGCATACCAACAGATATCATGTTCTTGTACCTGAAACCTCCCTAAAACCTCCCAGAACTTACATTCCTTCCCAGGCCGCATTCACGTATTTTCTCAGGCTTATTTACGTACTTTCTCAGGCTCATTTGAGCTGTGTTCGATACTTTGTTAACTTGCGGCCTCCTAGCTGCTCAACATTCACATGACCTACTTCACTTAACCATTCCTCCACATTGGTGGTTGTTGTTTTGTTTTTTTTTTTCAGTTCATTTGCAGGGAGCAGTATTTTTCACTTTGCTGTAATCAGAAATCTGTTAGGAATCTATCAGGAAAGGAAAATGAAATACCTGACACACTGTTGGTTGTGTAGGTTCAAGGTTGCCCAGTCAAGCACATTATCAGGAAACCCATTCTGCAAGCACTGTGACTTTAGCTTCCTTTTTCTAGGCAGGCCCTAGTGGAAGAGTTCTGTGTCATGGTTTTACTTCTCTTCAGCTGCAGCTCAGACATCAACTTACAAACTTGTGTGTGAAAACTTGATTGAATCAAAGGTGGCCACAGGGTGGCCATCTTGTGGGTACTTTTATACGTTTTAAGATGTGGATTGGATTTTGACATTCGTTACTCAAGCTATCTTATTTTTTTACATAATCTAATTTCTTCTAATTGATTACGAAATTATTTTTTTCAGTGGGTCTGTAGGTGATACAGCATCTCAATGCTAATATAGAAATTACGTAACTTGAAAAAAATATGTATGTACTACCTGACTGAAATGTAAAAATAACTTGAATTTACAGATCAAATTGTTTTTTTTCGCCTTTCCTCCAAATAATTGACAAAGGTTTTTCTTCAGCATGTTTAGTACAATGTAAAACTTACCAAACTGAGTTGATTAAATATTAACCTCTTTCATCTGTATAATGGTTATAGCCCTACATTGAAAATGTCTTTATCTAAATTCACATTGTTTTACAGATATGGATCCTTTTCTGGCATTACTTGCTTCTCATATTAGTGATGTAAAATTTACAGCCAGCTTAATTCAAATAGACTGTCTTCCACAGGATTCTAAGCTGTGAATTACTTGTTGCTTTTATGCTTGCAAAGCAAATATGCACAAAAAAAATATTTTTCAGTGGCTAATTTTAACTCCCTAGAGCAAGAAATTTTGAGGACTTTTTTCTATTATTTAAAAAATAAATAAATAAAAAGCTTTGAGACCTTCTGTATTCCCTAAAAGTGATCAAAGAAAATACCAATATGTACGTGGTTATTTTGCTTTTTAAATAAAATTCATATTGGCGCCTACTACGTCAAACTTTCAAATAAAATACAAATTCTCACAGTTCTAGCTTACATCAAAGATGGAAATTATTGTGTGGTTTTTGGAAACCAAAGCATTTCCAAGATAGACACAGTTGGATTTTTTTATATGACAGCCTGTTTCATACACTTAGTAACATCAGTGTGAAGTTGAAAGTGTGCATCCTGATGAAGAATGAAGTCTAGGGGAAATTTTATAGTGACTCTTTTAAGATTAAAATTCAGCTAGATGACATTTACACTTGTGATGGATTTGTGCAGTTGAAACACTTAAAAACAATAAAAATACTCACTATTAGTTTGTTATTAGTAATACAAAATATCTTGTAACATTTTAATGCAGGTGGATACTAATAGATGGGTTTCTTTTGGCAGGTTGTCAAGTTATTAAGTAACAAAAGATCTCAAGCTGTTGGAATATTAATGTCTAGCCTTCATTTAGACATGAGGGACATTCAGCATGGTAAGTGAAATAGTTACTGTTGATTCTAGCTTAGATTGCATTGTTAATAATTTGGAAATGCTTATTATATTTATCTTTTGATAGGTCAAAAAAATCAAGAGGGTTTTTTCACACTTTAATTTTCTGAAAATATCAGATGTCATTCCCCCCCCCCCCCCCCCAGTAACGTATTCTGCGTAGAAAACAAATATTGATAATTTGCAGAATTGCCTCCCACAGTTCTGGGCATCAACTACCTGAGTGGTGTGAAATCTAGACTCTTTGATTTTGGTCTTTCTGTGGAAGAAAGTTTGTTTCAAATTCAAAGATCCCAAAGGTATATCCAGAAAAATGAATTGTAACATTGGATTGTTTTGCTGTCTAAAATAGTTCTTATATTTGGATTAGCACAAACTGGAGTTGTTTCATCTTCAACAGCTGTTTATAATGGGAGATTTGTTGGAAGGACTGTAATACTTCTCACATTTATGCTAAGAGACAGTAGTGCAAAAAGGTGAAAAGTGGAATTGTATTTATATTCAGACCATCCTTTATGTTTCCCAAAGGCTTTGGATAGATTTGAAGCAGACTGAACTGTCCTGTGAAGTGCCAGCCTATCTATTAAATAAATGTGGTTTCAAGTATAACACAGACTTCATAAATCACAAAAACATCTTGTGAACTTTCTAGGCTACGTATTTACAGCCATGCATTCAGTTTACTATGATTTGCTTATTTTGTGAAATTATTCATAAATAGAAGCAAATTTCAGTGCACTCTGTCAGCTAATGAGTAACTCTTAATCACAACTTTAAGTTTTTATTAAACTGTTTTGATGGTTACTAGACTTCCTCAAGCTGAAGCACTTAAGAGCAAGGCGCCAGTACTGGCGCCAAGAAGTACTTGGTATTTCCAAAGCTGGCAGATGTAGTTCAGTTAAGTCATAGAGCAAAATCTGAAAACAATGATATGGTCCTTTCCTTCAGTCAAATATTCAACTTGGTTTCAGTTAATAATGAGAACCTTATGAACAAAGGAGTCCGCCTAACATCTGTGTCTGTGGTAAAGCCAACACAAGTTCATTGAAAATTTGCTTGCTTAACATGCAACACTAACAATAACATGGCATGAATGTCAGTAGTTGAAGGGGTCAAACAATATTATGCTTAACCTTTATCCTACTGCAATATTAAGTACACGTGATCATCTAACAGCTATGTGCAGATTTTGTATATTCCTCCTTCAATAGCTGCTTTTTAAAAACAATAGTTTTTGCAAAGGAGATTTTAGTAGTGTTTTTACTTCCTAGCTGTTCAGAAGTGATTGAAAAAATATAAGAGAATTTTTTTCTGATGGGATGACTTTGGGAAATTCTTGGAAGATCCTTTTGTTAAAAATGCTTTTGTTGCTTTTTGTTTAACATAAAATAGGCATGCAGGAAAGGTGTTGAGGAAGAGAAAAGAAATTCATGTGTTGGGAGTAGGAAAAATAGAGCTGAGATCTCAACAGAAACATTTATGGCATTGGTAACTCCATGCAGAGTTTTCTGAGTGATCTAGCCATAGAGTCTGTGAGAGAAGTTATAAAATCATAGAATATTTAGCTTCACCTTTATGTATGTACTATTTTTACTAGTTTGTTAGACGAGTAAGGATTGAGAGAGAGTGTTTCATAGCTTGCTTATCTGCTACAGTTTGAATAGTCTAATGAGGAAGTGCTATCAAAAATTAAAATGTTGAAATAAAAAGCTGCATTAGCAAAATAATGATATATTTGCTTTTATATACATTAAGATTCAAGATGCATGAGAATAAGTACAGTAAAATAATGGATCAGTGTTTGGTCCTCTAGCCCAGGACTTGAGTAGTCTTCTTGAGGTTTTACTTTGTTTACTGTATAATGACATGAAAATTTACTTCTATCTTGCTCAGTACAACACAAGAATTTTTTTTATTTTTGTGAATCTGAAAGCCAGTCAAACAAAACATTTTTCCCCCACTTTGACTATTTGTGGCACCAGGAAACTTTCTTCATAGGCATTTTTCTGAATATCTCTTTTATTACATCTAAAGGATATCTGGTGGAAGTAGAGTTAATGAATATAAAAATATGTGAATTGCAGAAAAACTGTAGGGATTTTTGTTTGTTTTTACTGACCTAGAAAAATACCGAGAAAGAGGGGAGAGTATTTCAACGCAGTGTGGTATTCAATCTGATATTCCTTGGTTTGCGTGCTATTGTGTTTTATTTTTCTAACAGCTTAGACAAATTTCAAAATGTTACAGAAACAGAAGGGAAAACAATTGTGATAGCTATGAGTTCACCTAATACATTTATGATTTCAAGTTTTAATCCACACTGTTTTTAATTAAAATGCTAAAAATACCTTGAAACCTGGCCTAATGTTCTAAAGGTTGGTGGGTTTTTTTGGTTGGTTGATTTTTGGAGTTAAAAAAACATAGGTGAAATATTGTCTGTAAAAATGATCTTTGAAAGCTTGTTTTGGAAACTTGAAAATTTCGGATTTTTTAAAATGATCTAGAACATTTAGTGACTTTTTCGTGCATGTGTGATCAGATGTCATTGAATGGAAGATCTTAGACTACTGCACTATTAGCTAAATAGATTTTGATGATGATGATGATATTGTTAAGTGTCTGCTGGAAGAATTGCATTTGTTTGCTCCTGACTTTGCGTTGGGATTAGTAAAACAAACTCCAAAATCCTGGCTGCTGTTTAAATATTTTTACAGTGTGGAAGGAGCAGAGCGTATTTGTACTGAGCTCTAGTACATGTTTCTAGTAGTGCTGTCAAGTAGGATGGTTTGATTTCTTGTTCTTTTTGTTATGTTCTGTTTGTGTTTTTGTTGTTTTTCTTTTTCTTTAATTCTAATTACTAACAGAACTTCCAGCTAATTTACCCAGTCTAGGCTAGAAACTGTAGGAATTGTAAGAAATGTTCTCTTTAAATTCAATGCCATTTTTCTGTTATTAGTATGAAAATTAGTCCTCACGGTTTCTCTGGTTTCATGCAACATTTTACTGACACCTATTCCTTATACACCTATCAACTATGCAAAACACTTAATCCAGATATTTTGCTTGCTTTTTATGTTCACTGTACCACAAATCTCCCTCATTCATCCTATCCAGTGTTATGTTCTCACTGGAAATACACATGCATTTGGCAGCATGATACAGCCAAAGCTTGAGAAATACCAAACAAGCACTTACATATTTTTCTTTTATAGCTCAGATTTTTTTTCCTATTTTTTCTTTGTGCTTAAATTTGAGATCCCACAAGATTGCAGTAAACTGTATTTAGTAGTCTATGATTAACACCCCATATGTTAGTATATAATTGCATGCTAAGCATGTCTCTTAAATACCTTCAAACACAAGAAATAGCTACAATTTCAAATGATTGTTATATGTTGCCCAGAACATAGTAGTCAGTTCCCTCCCTGATCAATTAGTTATAAGGATACAGTATGTCCTCTGCTTGTTTTTATCTTTATGCATGTTAACAAGTGCAGTAGCAATAGCAAAAACTTCTAATACATAAGGGAAAAATGCAGAAGAAAAAAAAATAAAATAAACCAAAGATGTCAAATAGAAGGAAAGCAAATTTTATGTTTCATGAAAATGTTATATTCCCTACATAGTCAGATTTTATACAGCATTTATTTTCAGAATAGAAATTAATCTTTTGTTGAACAAAGTTATCTTAGTCTGAACATGTCTTGTAAATGTTGAAAGAAGACTGGCAAAAACAACATAAGCAAATCTGTCTTTTGAACTTCTCTGTAATCTTTTCCAATTAAGTAAGTTTCTTTTAACGTGGTTTATCATTTCAGGCATTGTGTTACTTCTGATATTGCTGCAATAGTGTAACTGTTTCTCTAAAGCTTTGCATACTGCCTCCTGGTTGCCCTATTTCTGTTGAAAGTAGTTTAGAGACTTCTGCATCAGATCCACCCCTCCCTTCTAAGGACATCCTCATTTAATAATAGCTATTTTTCTGTGATGCTTGTAGTCCACAAAATTTGGTAGAGGTACCTGTCTTGATCTGATAATTGGGAGGAAAAAAAAAAAGTACAGAAGACCAAAGCTATTTGTGTTACAGCTCTCAACTCATTGTTGGTCAGTGATACTATGAGAGAAGGAAAGAAAGGAAAAAGAGCTGTGGAGAGGTAGGCAGGTTCACCTACTAGTTGTTAAAGCCTGACCTTTTAATCTGGATTGGAGATTATTTTACTGAAAGTTGCGTTCCACTACTAACAGAGGTACAACTGTGTACAACAGACATAGTTTCTGCTCTGAATTCAAAAGACAACTGTGCAGGAAGTGGATGAACATCCAATGTTAATGGACAAAATAAATGCTTAATCTTTAATATGAGGGTATTTGTGATAGATGAACACGAGAGAATCTTGGTTTTGTTTTCTCATTTGACTGCTCACATAGACACAAATGATGAGCTGGGAAAAACTTTGTCAAACACTAACTGAATTATTTCAGTGGAGGAATTAGGGAAAATCTCTCATGCTTCATTATTTGAAGGTTCTGTGCAGGAATTCTTTGCTCTCATTAAACTACGATGTAGTCTACATCTATGTGTAGAGATGCTCTAAATGGAAAGCATTCAGGAAAAAATGACTCAATCTGGAAACTAAGACTCAACATTAGTTTATCATATTAAAGGTCCAGAGGTACTCTATTCAGTATTTATCAGTATTTATTGTTAATAGGACATTAACAATATGTGTCTATAAATGTAATCACTTTAAACTCATAGAATCAAATTATTCATCAGGAATGGATATCTTCTCAGAATGCATTTTACGGTTTAAACAAATTAAGTTGTAAAATAACATGATTGGTTCAAGTTTTTTGGACTTTGTTAAACTAGAAGACAAACTAGATGACCAAAATTCTAATTTCTGTCATTTTAGGTTATGAATAGAATACAAAGTCCTGAAGTAGATATATAGATCAGTTTTTAGGCAAGGTAACAATTGTGCATTTTCTTAAAGGGATGATCCATAAAGTGATTATAGTCTGTGTAAGTTAATTACAAAGTTAGAAACTTTACCTGTTCTGGTTTATTTATTTTTATTTTTATTTTTTTATTTTTTATTTTTTTTACTTTATCAAATATTGCGCATTTTGACAGCTTAAAAACTTTTTCAAGATCTAGGGTCAAGCTTCCCTTTGATAGCCTTTCCAATGTGTGTTTAGATCCTTCCAAGACACCACAAAGAAAAAGGTTTGTTGGTTTGGCCTTTTTCTGTCTTGTGCATTAGCACTTCCTTGAACCTTGATAGCATTAAAAGCCAGTCCCAAGTAGTGATAGAGAAGGGACTGGAAGGGACCTATCCTCTGAGATATTCTGAAGGCTTATTCCATTGATCATGGGGCAACAAAGCTGCCCCATGGGGTTAAGTTGTTAGAAGTCAAGGAAAAATATAACCTCAGTTATTTTTGCCTATACATGCAAATGAATATATACTACTAATATATATTATAATAGCAACAAATCCAGGTATGAAGGACAGAAATGTTCACATCAAGAAAGGAACCAAATTTTGGTTTCCATGCAACACGCTTTTGGAATTTACAATTTAAAAATATGTTTATAGAACTAAATACATTTTTCTGTAATGCCAAATACATTTTAAATAAGGAAAAATTATATTGAAATTTTTAACAATATTTGAATCGGCAGAGACTAATTATTGCCACATTGGATAGTTAGGCTAATTAAAAATTTTTGTTGTTGTTAAAAACATATGAATGTAATTTAATAGAAAAGTTTTGTAAGAAATGTAAGAACTGTAACTGCATTGTTTGTCTGTTGTTTCATTCGAAACACTTTATTTTTTTCTTGGAAGTCTGATTAACTTTGCAGCATTGAACAAAAAGTTTCAGGAAAGTTCTGTTCTACCCAAAGAAAAAAAAATCACTACTGTTATTTCTTATTTGTGTACTGTGTAGTCAGTCACTTGTGAGAGGGATGACTATGAAATTCTGAGTAGAAAAGCAATAAAATGCTTGCTGTTCACATCAGTACCATGCAAAAACAGGGAAGAAAGGAAATATTTTTACAGAATACAAAATGAAGAAGGAATCTTCTTCAGTGCCATATTTTTATGTATTGCTGAACCAAAGAAATATTTTAACGTTATGAACATTATGAACATCTTATTAATTGACTTAAGAATTTACGAAGCAGGAACAAATCTCTTCTTGCAATAGCGTTTTGTAATGCAGCTCTTTAGTCACACATTTTTTCATTGAGTTGAAAGGTTTTGGAGGAAAGGATGCTTGCCACAACATTTAGTGATGTGTTTTTTAGGCTTAAATATATTTATACATATGCTTTCAGATGTATAAAAAAATAAATGCCTCATGTCTACAGAAGTTAGAATCTAATCTCAATCCAAATTAATAAAAATGAAAACAGTAAAACTTGCAAAATGGACCCATACTTTTTTTATCATTAGTTGTATGCATTTTTTTTTCCCTTCTTATCATTCCTTGCTTAAGAAAGAAATTAAAATTGTATACTGTATTAGGCCAAATAAAGATCTGTCTAGCTTAGTACACAATCTCCTGTGTGGATAGCAAGGAAGTAGGAGAAAACAGAGTGGCACTGACTGAATTTCATGTAATTTTATAGATCTCTATCTTTTTTTTTTTTTCATTTTTTGCAGTAGTAGTCTTTCTCTAAACAAATTGAAAATTTTGTTGGAAAGACCTTCACACACACTGCCTATATTTCTGTTCTTCCTTGTCACCAGTCTACCATCCATAGCTCTCTTTCTTCTCTTTGCAAAAAAGTTGACTAGCTCTGCAAGTTATTTTTCAATATTTATGTGCACTGTGTGCCTATGACACAGTAGGCTGAAACTTCTGTTTCAGTCTCCATTTTTCTATATTACTGATGTTTGCCCTTTAACTGTTGCTAATCATTGAGCTTGTGTTTTCAGAAACCTATGAAAAAAGTGTTTTTTTTTTTTTTTTCCCAAGGGCTGCTGATTTTGTATCTTTCACTGTTTTTACATTTGGATTCTTTTTTTTCCATGTACTTTACTTTGCTTGTATTGACATTGAAAGAGATCCTTCTGCACATGCTTGCACTTAGCTTTAAACTGGCTAACTTTTATTATCTGCAAACATTATTACCTCACATTCGTTAAACAATACAGGAACCAGCAAAGATCTTAGTATGACCCCACTGCTACAACTCTCTATTTTGAAAATTCATCAATCATTTTTGTAGGTGATTTTTTTTTTCTTAATCAGTTTCTATATTTACACTAAGTAAACTTTCCTTTTTATCTCATGACAGCATTTTTTTTTTTTTTTTTCCTAGAGCCTTAGGTAAGAAGGAGCCTCATGCAAATGCAGTATTAATCTGACCACTGCTGTGCCTTGGTTGATTCCACTAGGAGAATCCCATTCAATTTGTTGCTCATGGGTATCCACTACAAAACAACATGCAACCTTTCTCACTACATTGTGTTTCTCTGTGTTTGAAGAAGCTGTTCTTCCATATAATACATGGACACTTTCCAGGCACAGAATTCAGACTGACTGGTTTGGAATTTCCAGCATCATCTCTAGAATCCTCTTAAAATCTGCATTTGTATGCTCTGAAATTCATCGGTTTAAGATGGTGCCCGAAACACATCACTTGAGAGATGTAGATCTTGTATTAGAACATCTTTGACCTTTTCTGTGGTAGTGAATCCTAACACAAATACTTTGTTTAATCTTTTCTGATTCTCCCTTTGTGCTCTCTTTACAGCCAGATTATCTGTGTGCCCAACTGTTTCCTGTCAGGCTTCCTACATCTGATGTGTTTGAAAGCAATTTTATTACTAGCTTTATGCATTTGGCAAGTTGCTTTTTTGTTCTCGTCCAATTTACATTGAACTTATGACACGTTTTGCTTTTCTATTTTCTTTGGCTGATTTCCACTTCTTGAAAAGTATTGTTTACTTACAGGTGTCTCCCATGCTCTTCTGTTTAATCATGTATGTGGTTTTGAGGAGAAGAGACGCTGGGGATATGGAAAGATTAGGAAAAGACTGTTAGGAAAAGTGTTGCTTCAACTCTTGGTATTTCTACCTACTTACTTAGAGTAGTAATTGCAATATCCTAAAATCTACACTCTGCACGGATCTCAGATATGTATTTCAGATTAACCCTTCCACTGTTATGTTTTGTATCTTGCATATTATGGCTGTTAGTGCTTAGAAGTCATTATCAAAATGCCTGCTGAATGATTTGTAACAGGGTACTAACTGTGCTCTTTGTATTTCAGCCTAGGCTCCCTGGGTAAGGAGCGTGGCAAATCTGTTTCAGTTCATCACTTTATTTTTACTGACTCTCACTTCCTCAAGTGTTCACTGCCACTCTTCTGCAGTAGCTGGTTATGGCACCATGTTCAACCTTTTATTACGCGCCTGGCACTGACGATCTTCCTTTGGTCTCATGTGGAACATCCATTGCATCCATTGGTTAACAAAAACGTGCCGATCGCAAACACCAGCAGACAGGCCACTGCACAGCAGCGTACCACAGAGCCGCCCCGGACCTGGCTCTACCCCTCACTTATTTTGCATTTCCCTTTTTTTGAATTTCCCCGCCGCTGCCCACCTTCCCCCGGAGGCGCGGCGGGCGGCTCCGCGCTCCCAGCAGCAGGTGGCAATAGCGGCCCGCTGCGGGGCTCAGGCCGGCGCACCTCGGCTCCGAGAGCAGGGAGCAGAGGGGATGGTGCAGAGGTAGGGCAGCGGTTAGTTTGCTGGATCCGGCCGTGATCGACAGGGTAGGAAACAGGGCTGGGAAACTAGGGTTGGATGTTAGAAAATCGCTTTCTACTGCAAAAATGGTGGAACGTTTAGTGTGAGAGCATGCTTTTTTTGTGTGCTAGAGCTATTGTGCCAGTGTTCCTGGATGCTCCTGGATTTTCCTTTCTTTCTCTTCTTTGTCATGTTCTGTCATGGTCTCTGGATAATGAAAGATTAAGATTTATTTCCATTGTTCTGCTGTTCCACAGGAAACCTCCCTATTCGATATACGTTGCATTATATTTCAGTGTAATTTATTTATTTATTTATGAAGCTGCAAATAACTTTAGCTACTTAAACAGGTAATATAGCTCAATGGTATTGAGCTGAAGCAATATAGAATGCCTTTTCTAGTCTTACAGTCATCAGCAGACTGAATCGAGTAACAATACTGAAATAAATATAGGTGAAAGGTTTTTTTGCTGGGCACTGGAACAGGCTCCCCAGGGCAGCGGTCATGTCACTGAGCCTGCTGGAGTTCAAGAAGCATTTGGACAACACTCTCAGAAACATGGTCTGATTTTGGGTGGCCCTTTGGGGACCCAGGCATTGGACTCGATGATCCTTGTGTGTCCCTTCCAATGTGAGATATTCCATGATTCAAAAAAATATATATATATATATTTTTTTTTCTGGGACATATATATTTTGGTTTTCCACATACCTTTTGATTCTGTTGCAATTCTGGTATGTAATTTTGTTGAGTTTATTAATACCAGGTCTTGAGAAATAGTTTGGAGCGTGAAAAAAGATGGAACTTAAACCATAAACACGCATCGTTCTGCCCTCAGTTATCACAGTATTGTGATTTGAGTTAGTAAAGATGTGTCATCTGTCTTCTACCTAGCCAAAAATCTTGTTGCGTTATTTTAATAATCCCACCATACTTAGAGCATTGACTAAATATCACAAGATCATTACATCATTTTCTTAGCATCTGTAGCTCTTTAATACTGTAACTTCAGAATATTTGGTCAAAGACTTAACATGCATTAGTACAATGAAGGCCATGGTATTTATCCAAACTTCAGGCTGGGCAGACATGGAATATACCAGACTACATCTAAACTGGTCTCTGTTGTGCAAAAAATAAAATTTTAATTTGATTTGCGGAAGAAATTAAAATCTTTATTTTAGTGAGATACTACCGTCTAACAGATGGAAAGGAAAATTTGCTTTTGAAATGAAGCCTCTCAAATGATTTCTTTTTATAATTCTAGAGCAAGAAAAATTGTACTTCAATTTGTGATCATAACCATTGACTATACTGCAATCATGGGTTGATAGGGACTTGCCTGATTTCTGAATCCATGTAAATTTCCATATAATTTTTCTAACTGGTTCTACTACTGCAGATACTGATATCATCATGCACATCTGGCCAGCTTGAACCGTAAGCAAGGAAAGCTTGTTTCTGCATGTGAATTACTGCATATCTTCATGGCTAAATGAATTTCCACTATAATGTATATTGTAAGTCATCAAAGGTAGCAAAGTTCCATGCAGATGAAATGATTTATGTTTGCTGATGTTAGAGAAGAGTAATGGAGAACTTCAGAAGGACCTAGCAAACACACAGCTCAACTCTAAATTTGTATAGTTTGAAAGAATATTCTGAGCATTTAGTCTGGCTACTAAATAAGACAAGTCATGTAATATTGCCTGCTAATTTCTGGCTCAAGCCATTAGTCTGTACAAATATGAACTTTTTAACAATATAAATGATCTCGAGTTCCAGCTGAAATTCTGACCCTTCAACCCTTTGCTTTCTTTGAAGTTGCTGATAGTTTTGCTATTGACTTTGGTGAGTCTAGGATTTCATACAAATATTTTAAGTGATGTCAGTGTATCTTGCAAAACAATGCTCAAAAGGTTAATTTCACTTACTTTTAACACTTAAAATATTCTTTACAAAGTGAAGTAGTCAGATTAATTTACAGACTTTTTTTTTTTTTGGTCTGAAATTATGGAGTGATCTAGTTTCAAACATCTCTTGTAGGCGTACATAAGAACAGTGCCTCTCAACTTTATTCTGTATAAGCTAAATAAACAATTCTCCAGAAAGACAGGTTCTTGAGACTTCAGGTTATTCTATTTCCTTTTTTTTTTTTTTTGGTCTTTGTTCCATCAGCTAGACCTCTTGTCTAAGCAAGACCTCTAGTTTTGACTTCTAGTCACTCCTGTAGAGAGACAAGAAATGTTAAATCAGCCATTGATCATGATTATTGACAGTGTAATCAATACGATTCTTTGGGTGAGTTTGAGTCTGCTTAGGAAAGAGCAACTTTCTCATTAACAAAACCATGTGGACTTCACTGATAATTAATATATTTATTTTTTTAATATCTTCATTTTCAATGATATTAAAGATATAATTGGCTGCAGAGAACTGAGAGCAGATTTCCATGAAAACTTAAATTACTCTCCTTTCTCATACTGCTTTTTGAACCAGTAATTTTGCAGATGTATATGTTAGTTTTAAACTGATTTAGTGTTGACACTTCAGTCATTTAAAGCAAGTATGCTAAATTGCTACCTCAACCTCTATTTATTGTGGGTAAAGTGAGAGCAGAAAAACTAAGATCCTGAGTGAGCTGCTTTATGTAGAGAAAACCTTTCCTGGACAAATCTATTTCTGGTATCCGCCCAGCTAACTTTATCCAACATGCAGAATGCTCTAGAGTATACCCTTGCCTTTATTATGAGGGATGAATTGTGGTTGCTTTATCTCAAACTAGTGTAGTACCAAAAATCAAGAGGTTCAATGATGGATTGGAAAAATGATTAAAGACTGGAATGTGCATAAGGAACACGAAAAGACTGGGGACTGTTCAGATGTACTCAGGGTCACAGAGCAAAGTAACACAGTTCAGAGATCCTGTATAAAAAATAAGTTCCTTCTAGTGATTATGATGACAAAGTAAGAAATATATGATTCTTTTTATAGTTTGAATAATTGAAACCTAAATTTATTCTTGACTTTGCACTACTGTAAACCTAGGTTTCATCTTTGCTTATTAGATCTATTGGATGATTATAAGTAAATCTCTTCCTCTGCATCCTGCATTTTGTTCGTCTTGATAATTTAAAATGATCTCTATGAAACATGAAAAAATAAGTTGATCTTTTTGATTATGGACTGGACTTCTCAGTAAGCCATGGCTTTGTTGTTTACTTTGAGCTACTCAGATGCAAATAGGTAAGGTGGAATTAACCCAAAAGCCAGAAAATTCAAAGTACTTAAATAAATAAATAAATAAATAATAAAATAAAATAAAATAAAAAAAATTAAAGGTCTAAATTAGTATGTATCCTGAAACGCATGATTTTTTTTTTGTATTCCGGACCAAGTCTTAGTAACTTCTTCCAACTGTATTTAGTAAGAAATGCTACCTCATTCTGCATACATGCTTTGTCAATCACGTTTACCAGCATTAGTATCACAAATAGTCTGTGGAACTCAGTGATCTAATGTCATTGAAATAGGGATCAAAAAGTAGTAGCATATATAGGTTTCTAAAACAAAAGTCAAGTACTAACACTCATGAAGGCCAAGTTTTATTTCATTTGACTCATGAATACAAAACTGTATGTTATCTTTCTGAAGACAGATTAATACATGTCAAACCTATTGCATATCACCTGCAGCTGATCTGTTTTTGCAGTTTGTTTTTATAATGTGCGCACTGTAAATATATACGGTCACATAAGCATCCTAAAGATATTTTCCTCAGATATTCTGTTCTAGTAGTCTCCCCACCAAAATGTTACAGTTGGTAGGTGTGACAAGTCTCCATTTGAGAACCTTGAAATGAAACACTTGTGGTACGATATACTACCTTAACCAGAAATTGCAAAAACATAGTACAAGCTGATACTTCAGTAAGCACTAATTAGCATTGTATTTTTATAGCTGTTTGTTTGTTTGTTTGTTTGTTTTTTTACTGTAGCAGAATTTCTTACATGTAAAATATATCCATATGTCAATGATTGTTTTATATAAAAATCGTGTTCATGAAACACTTCTAAAAGTACATTTAAGGGACAGGAAGTCAATCTAGAAAGCAGTAAAACCTTTAAATATGCATAAAACGTAATTTTTAAAAAAATTATTAAATTGGTCTTACATCATTTGCATTTGTGTGCTGTAGCAAGCCTTAAGTAGTGTTTATAGAGTTATCATGGTAATCCTTTCTAGTTTGAAAAATCTTGACTACTGCCAATCTTGCGCTTCAAATTCACTCCCTGAAGACCAGCCCCTGGCAGGTTCTTTGAGACTGTTTGCTCTTCTATGCATTATAGTTCAAAATAAGCATAATCTGGTAAAATGCCAGTCTTTTTCAACCTTCCTGTATCCCACACCCATGTTTTTTTCACCTGCCTAATTTAAACAAAACTTATCTAAACAATTAAGATAAGCATTGAAATGTACTCTCAATAGTCAAATCAGCAAACCTCTCGAAACCAGAACTGAAATACAATCTCTCTAAATTAAACAGTCTACAATGGCAATCATGTTTGTATTTAAACATTTTATTCTGAAAGGATTACAGCATTGGTCTCCATTTTTTTTTCCTGCCTAGACAAGAAGGCGACATACAGAGTCAAACAAAATATATTTATTCTCTAAGAACTGAGCTTGCATACTTCTTATAAACAAACTGTATAGGTGTATGAAGTCAGACTTCACATAATCAGTAACTGTCCTTAACATTATAGGCAATTGTTTGAAAAGTATGTAGCTGTTTATATTAACTATGTATGGTTATATATTTTGTTGTATGCCTCTCTATATGTATTTATATGTATGTTAAAAAGAAAAAAAAAAAAAACACAAAAACAACTCTATTCTTACAAGTATTATTATGTATTTGTAACACTATAGAACAATGGAAAATGCTGAGTTCTAAAAAAATTGACTAGTATTTATAATAGAAGAAGCAATGTAAAAAGTGATACCAAAGATTACTTCTTCATCATGTCTCCTACTTCTGTTACACCAAATTTTCAAAAATATATATGCTTTGTTAATTGATTCTAATTTTATTGCTTCCCAGAGACTTAAGTAAATGCATTGTTCTTGAAGTTATATAAAAATGTTAAATTCTTTAAAAGCAAACCAACCTGAAGCAACAGCTCAGCTTAATCCATGTCTTTTGCTTGAAAACTTAGTATGCTGTTCTGGCTTCTTACACAAGCATTAGATCAAGGTGAATTACTACCACAGAAGAACTGTGTGCTGTTTCTTGCCTCTAATCCATGCTATGTGTGCATGTCTTGAATAACCAACCTACATGTATGTTGTGCTATGCATGTATGTTACCTTTACATCCTTAGAAGGTTGAGAGTATTTGCTAATAGATAAACGTATCACAAAGATACCTAGGTACCTAGGGCAAGCAGGTGGGTAATAATATATATTTTTTAAATTTATGCTATTTCTGTCCAGTGTAGCTGACCATCTATTATCAACATTATTCATTAGTCTACCCCTTGTCAACATCTTTTTTCTCTAAGTTGTGCAAATTCAGGTGCTCCTGTTTAAAAATTCTTTTAAATCATTTAATTTCTGAGGATCTTTAAAATATATGTATATATAGCCATAATCCTTGAGTGTTTTGCTGGAGCTCCCATTAGCCCAGGGGCATTTTGTTTTACACTGCATTTTCCTTATTCCATTTTTATTTCAAAGAGACTCATTTAAGAGTTAAATTTCTGCATTAGGACTTCTGTATTTCCCTTAATTGAGATGAAGAAGAATCCCAAGAGAGCAGTAGTAGTTTGTGGAACTATCACAGACAAAAATATGACTGTGCAGTAGGCCTGTGTTAGATGAACAATAAGCTCATATGGAAAAAAACAGAGAAGAAGATAGCAATCCTTGAAACTATGGTTTTATTATGTAAACAATTCAATGACTTTAATGCAAATTTTGCAATTTAGTTGATATTATATAATAACATTTAGTTGATTTTTTTAATTTATTTACCTTGATATTGAATCATACTGTCATAATCTTTATGGTAGAAAAGGAATTCAACGCACTCTGATCTTCTTCTAACTCTCTCTTGGCTCTTTATTAATAAAGTAATTAATTTATTTATTTTGATGAGAACATTGAGGAAGACATATTTAGTGTTTTTGTTTTGCTGCTGCTTCTGAATTTGGCAGCTCACCTGTCAGTCATTCTGAGGAACACGATGGAATTGTCAATGTTGAGGCTTCTGTCTGTTTTGCTAATATCTGCATACATGGTGTTTTTGCATATTCTTTCAAATATGTGTCAGTGAAGGTTTCTATTCCATATTCAATAAGTAGACAAACCATTTATTGTTGGTTCTAGTTGTTTGCTTTTATGCTTTGTTGTGTTTTTTTTTTTTGTTTGTTTGTTTTTCCAGAAACATTTCATATTTTAGAGCAGGCTACACGTATATATGGTTTCGCACAAGTTTCTTTTCTCGTGTTGTCTCGTTCCATTGCTTAGGTTCTGTCAACGTGTTATTCTTCTACTGATGCTGGTTCTGACTGTTTAAGTTTACTACCTATAGATTATTCTTGGAGCAGCCTTCTTTAATCAAATCCTAAATTGTTCAAAATCATTCCTGGAATGTAGATGGTTTTATTGTTAAGGAACAGAATTATCTAAGATGGAAGTTAAGGAAAGGTACCTTGGATATTGTAAGCTCTCGGTGTTTTCTAGTCTTGTACCTCAGAGTCACACAATGTTGGAACAACTTTGAACCCCCTAAACTAGTGTCCCACACACTATGGTGATTCTCTGCTGTACAAATAGGAGGTCCAGTGAAGAATACTGTCTCTGTAACCTGCTGAAGTGACTCTTGCTGCTGTTTGACAATGGAGATTTGAAGTCTTGGAAATAGTCTTGGTGTTCTCTTGGAGAATGGGAGCAGATGTGAATGCAAAGAGACAAAAATGTGCAGGAGGGAAAAGAAGTGTCATGTTGGAGTGATACTCATTTTTTTTGGAGTCATGGAAAAGGTAATTGCAGTGGAAAACAGCATGAAAAATGTTGGTGGTTTGTTTTTCTCCCAGAAGCTGGGTATATATATATATATATCTGAGTATAGCAGGACTGGTTCGGAATTCCTTGTGCAAAATTTAGGTGTCTTTGCTTTAGCTACTGCTCCTCCATGAGGAGATAAACTGTAATCTGTAATCAGTCAAGTGGAATTTGGAATTGCTCAGTCAGCTTTGGTTGGATAGCAGTGTTTCTGGGAGGCCTCACAAAGAGATCAGTCACTTCTGGATAGACTCCTAAGATAGCAAATCTTAGGAGTTTTACTTGGGAAAGCCAGAGAAGTAGACAGTATAGACAGTAACTATAAGCTTACTATGAGAAGGGAAGACGAAGAACCAACTTTTGGACTGAGTATCAGTCTTCTGATAGTCATCTATAAGCAAGATTGTGCCTCATGAGAGTTTGACAAAATTTGGATCCAAAATATTGTGTTAAGTCTTTTTCTTATTCCTGAAATTCTACTTAGTGACATATTTCGAATTTTGACCACTTTAGAAGGAAGAACCCAGACTTGCAAACAGAAAAGAATTTCCAAGTGCTGGCTAGCTGTAGGAAGCAGTCTTTTCTCTTACAGCTTATGTACATGTTACTGTCGTTGGATTTAGATTCATAGTCTGTGTAGATATGCTGTGTCTATATTGGCTGTCATGTTTGTTTCAGTGGTAGCTGGTAGTTCACGTGCTCCTAGGTGTATACACGATGTTAATGATCTGTTTTACAAAACAAACAAAAACAGAGCTGCTTCCATTTATAGCCTTTCAGAGAATACAGTTTGCATTCTACAACTCCCTGTCTTTGATCTCATTGGTGGCTTGGTTACATACTATGTTCCGCTAAAGGCATGTTAGTGGTGATTGTTTGTTTTTTTTTTTTTTAAATGTCTTTATATATAAAATCTTTATATATATAAAGATTTATATATATATATAAATTTATATTTATATATAAATCTTTATATATAAACATTTTTCCCAAGGCGGGGGGGGGGGGGAGGGGAGGGAGGACTAGGACGGGGGAAGAGGTTTGAAACAGATATACTAGGATCTAATTTCTCCAAGTTCTTGTCTCAGACTGATTTGTTTTAAGCAGCTCCCTGAAGTATGTACACTCTTCTGCATACCTGTTTTGTTGAAAGTACACAGACCTGGCACCATTGTGTTTGCCAGGCATTCTCTTATCTCATGCAAGCATTCAAACAAAAGTGTTCTATTGCTCCCTTAAGTAATCCATGGGTGATCTTAATGTTGAGCAAAAGTCAGAACAGGAACTTATGTCATATTTCTTAGTGCAGGAGCAGACAGTCTCTGGAAGGAAGGACGATGGGGGTAGAGCAGGCAGAAGACAGCCAGTAAGTCAAAATAAATAGCTGAAGGGTTGCAAGTGTGTTCACGTATAAAAACATTGCGTAAGCTTAAGAATGAAAACTGAGTTTCACAATATATCCTGTTTTTAATAGAGCTGTTTGTATGCATGCTTTGACATGTGTTTCTTCAAAGTAGAGGGGTCTAACCAATCTAGACCCAGTATTTATTTGCATGCGTGTTTTGGTTTCCTGTTCTCAAGGCAAGTTTGGCTTGTTTCAAAGCACATAGATTTGCCTACTGCGCAAAAGGGAGTATCAAAAACTACATACAGTACCTTGTTGAGAGAGCATCTTTAAGTCTGTTAAATAACTAAGAGCAGATTTTTGCATGCACCCTCTACCTAAAAACAAAATAAATGTGTTGCTTCCTGGACTGTTATCTGGTACATTGCTGTTATCTTTTAGATGCTCTTATTTTGTGGCAAGGGAAGGATGAGGGAAAACGGGAAAAAGATAAGGTTTTGCTTTTTTGTTATTTCTAAAAATTAAAGACTTTTATAATTGTTTTTATTATTATTGTGTCAGTCCTAAAACTTAGCTTCATGCCTTCCTTATAGATAGTGTACCCTGCTTAGTTTGAGATCAACACTACTTTGTTTATAATTTTCTTATACTGTAACTAAAACTATGTCTCAGGCCTGGAAAGGGGGAATGTGATGAGTCCCAGACTCAGAGTGGTATCTCTAAATGGTTTAAAACAATCGGAAACCAATGAACTTGAATTATATTGTCTGTAGTCTTTAGGTATATACACAGAATTTCTCTGTGACAGTTAAAGACACGGATTTATAGGACATAATACCCTTGTGCTGTATTGCTCTCAGTGATCATTTTGCAATTCCTAGATGAATCTCACCTAGGGGATTATGGTACTTCCTGTATAAATACAGACACATACATACCACACATCTCATCACAGTAGAGGTAAAAAAATAATGAAGGTCAAAATGGAGAAAAGATTGGTATAGTGTGATTTAAAAAAAATAAATATTTTGTTACCATCACATACATTCTAATGCGACATTCTAAATCTCAACTTTTAAAGTCTGGATGACAAGAATTAGATTTATTTGTCCTGTCAGTGAATTGTCAGTGTGCTTATAAAAAATATTCTAAAGATAGTAATTTTTGTTTTCATTTTGCATAATTCTTGCTTTGTGTTGGATAAGAATAATTCTTCGTTAGTGCGCACAAACATTACCTGTGCCTCAGTAAATGTTCCTAATATTAGTGGGGAGGCAGGTTTGTATTCCTAAAAGTGTGTCCCTAGATATTATTTCCTTTGGTAAAGGGTAGTTAGATGGAAATCACTCTCTATGCTTGTTGAACCTGCTTTTTGACACTGAAAAAATACAGTATGTGTGTGGCGCCAGAATTGGTTGGGAACAGGAAAGGCATATTTTGTATCTGTACTAAACCTGTCGGCTTAGTGCATAGAAGACTTGACCCTTGTCAGGTGTCTTGAAGTTAACTGGCTGACTTATGGATTAATCAGTTTAAGACTGAAACCAACCAGTGACAGGAATGAGTTCTCTGTGTGTGTGTGTGTGGCTGTGGTGCAGATTTACAAATTTTTATAATGCTTTCAGTCAGACCGTGAAAGTCTGATGTAAAGCTTATCTCTGATCTCTGGCTATGGCCATACTCGTGGGATCGTGTGTGTATGTGTTTGGGGGAAGGGAAATGAATTCTTTAACGCTTGACACCTGGCTCTGCCAGGTTTCTAGCCCATAGTCTTAGGCATGGCACTATTCGAAGCATTTATAAAGTTAAAACCCTTAAGCTGTATGACCAATAGGTCATAAAAACTATTGCTGAGTGTTGTGCTCAGGCTTTCTTTCACAGCTGGATTATCATCTTGACAACTAATTCTTTTTTTTTTTTTTTATAGCTGTTGTTAACTTGGACAATTCTGTGGTTGACCTAGAGACCCTTCAGGCCCTGTATGAGAATGTGAGTAATCAAAGTCCATAAAATAAAGGAATACTGCAGGTCCATATGAAAGTATTTTTGTCTTGCATCAGTAACTGTAAGAAATCTGTAGAATGTCCTATTTTGAAGCGACTATTTTGTCCAAAGCAATTAAGATAGTGATAAGCAGTTGAACTGTATTAATAGTCTTCATGTGTTTTATACAGAGCAATCTATTACTTATAGTATCGTGATTTGATTTCTAAATGAGAATTTTTTTTTTTTTTTTTTTTTTTTTTTTTACTCTTGTATGTATTTTTGGGTAGGGCAGTCTTTGGTCAATAGGCATCAGGCCTTGCACTCCAAGACTTACCCTAGTAACTTCACTAATATAACAAACGTGTTCAATTAAAAACATTTGTTTTAATAAGAACAACCATTTCATTATTTCATTTGTGGAACTGTAGTTTTAATTGTTATTTCAGGGTTTCCTTCAAAATAATTTCAGCTCTTTGAAAGCAAAAGGCTTACTCTAAGTTAATGCAATGAAAAGTAGGAGGCTTCATAAATGACTGGTGCTTATCATCAGAGTATGTTTGACTATTAGATATGCAAAATCAAGGATTCAGAATGTACTCAGGTATGGTCAAAGACTGGCTTTAGCAAGTTAAATGCAAAACTCAATGAGGTGGATTTCAGAAGCACGTTTCTGTCTTCAGCTGGGGCCAGTGAGCATTACTGCCTTCTTGGAGCACATTGCCTGGAGACATAGGTATTTCCAGAAAGAGCAAAGAGGCTCTCTATTTACCCTCCAAAACACAAAGCTGTGTGCAACAGAATGACATTAAAAAACAATGTATGATATTGCATTGGACTTTTTATTTCCATCATGTTATAATTTAATAATAAATTCCTTAATTTGCACCTTTCTGATTTTGGGGGATTTGGGGGACTGTTTTTACAGCCTATTTTGGAATGATTTATTAATTTCTGGAATTTCTCATTAATGAAACACTTTAGGGCATGAAAAGAGAGTTAAGCTCTAGTCCTCTCTGAGTGGGGGTGGGGGAGGGGGAAGGGAAGTTTGTGATTTTCTAGTAAGAACTCAGAAGCTCTACAGTTCTTATTTCATCCCTGAAGAATTAGCTCCCCCAGCACTCTTAAGAAAGATAATGACCTAATGGAAACCTGTCTGAACTATATCCCCCCCCCCCAGCCTTTACACTTTAAACACTTCTCATCCTTATTCCATAGCATTTTTGGACAGTCATGTGTTATTTCTTTATTTTTATTTTTCCTTCCAATATTTAAAGGGGGCCTACAGGAAAGATGGGGAGGGACTCTCTGTGAGGGACTGTAGTGATAGAACCAAGGGGGGAATGGTTTTAAACTAAAAGAGGGGAGATTTAGATTAGATGTTAGGAAGAAATTTTTTCGTCTGAGGATGGTGAGGCACTGGAACAGGTTGCCCAGAGAAGCTGTGGATGCCCCATCCCTGGAAGTGTTGAAGGCCAAGTTGGATTGGGCTTTGGGCAACCTGCTCTAGTGGGAGGTGAGGCTAGAGTTGGGTGATCTTCCAAACCAAAATATTCTATAGTTTTGCATTATTTTTAATATGCCTCCTTGCACAGCTATATCCCATTCCACACATTCTTTAGCATGCAAAAAAAAAAAAAAAAAAAGTAATTTGATATATTACATATGCATGATTGTGAGAGATTGAGTTATTGCAAGTATGGAATAGATACTGCCCTGATGATCATTTTTTTGCAAAACTTCACTCCTTTGTGTTGCATTTGACTTTATTAGTTTAAAAAGTAGTCCTCTTTTGCTGCTGAATATCATTTGTGCTAACAGGATATTTTTCAATCGCTTTCTTAATCTCATCTGTAATATACTTCTGAATTCTATTATAATGGATTACCTCCAAATTTGCAGTTTGCTGAAATACCAAATGCTGCTTTTGTAATAACTTTTGCTAATTACTGAGAATGTCTGGGAAAAGTTGGCCTAATTGAGGAAAATATATGTTAGTTTGGGGAAGACTCAGAAAGTTTTAATGACTGTATTATAGACTTTTTCTGTGAATAAAAGATGTATCAGCCCAACTTTATCACTATATTTGCTTGGGTGCAAGAAAGCAGGAAAAAAAATACATGATTCAATTCATTTGGAGAGACCTTCATCAGAGGAGCTGAATCTTGTTGCTGGGTCCTTTGGTAAAACTGACTGAAAAGAAGCCTCTTATTTTGTTGTTGTTTATCTTTGATTACAGATTGAAAATACAAATATATTAATCAGATCTTGGTAGCTTCACTAATTATAAAAATACTGTTCAATTAAAAAAAAAAAAGTGAGCAATAGGTTATTCAAGAGGCACTAACATGTTTGACTCTTCCCTTAATTCTCAGCCTCATTCTGTGTTGTGGGTGGGGATAAGGTGACTAACTCTGTTATATTGTAGCCATTAACCAAATTTTTAGTTCTTAGAGTTTATTTATTGAGTTGGATTTTTTTTTCTGGATATGTAAATACCTTTATACTAGTTCTAAGCCTTTCTATCTGATCTTTATGGAACATATGGCAGCATTTGTTTTACAGTCTTCCATCAGAATGTGTTTTTTTTTTTTTTTTTCCCTGATTGCATATGTCTGGCATGGTGCTTTCCCTTCTTAAATGTGAATGAAATTTGGGCAGTCTCCAAACCTAAACACACCCTAATTTCAAAAACCACAGTCCCAAGGGCTCAATTCCTGTTTACTGAGGAATTAAAGTCTTGTTAAACCACAAAGTTACTGTATACATCTTAGTGACTTTTTATAAATGAAGAAACTCACACCCCACCAATGACCCAAGCTCTCAATAATTTAATAGTATTAACTGGTACTGGAGTTAGTGAGAAAGTCTTTGTTACTGCAGTCCTGGCTCATACAGTGTTATCATTCCCACATATGGTTGTGCAGCTTTCTTTATAAAGCTGTTCAGATGTGTTGACAATTAACTATGTATTAAGAAAATATTAATAGGAAAGCCTTAGTAGATAAGTCTACATGTGGAACTTTAATGTGCTTTCACAGCTAGCATCTACCAGAATGGCCTTGTGGGCTCAGTTTTTCTCTGCATTTTATTTTATTTTATTTGTATTTTTACTTATATCTTATAAACATACACGTAATGCACTTTAAATTGGTGGTTTCTCTGCTTTATATACAAAGAACTCCAATTTGGAGTCAGTCAACAGTCAGTTAATAATTTACTTTTAATGAGCTGCATTCCATTTTACCCTTTTATCATTACAGTATTTTTTTCCTGTTTCCATCTATTTTACAAAGATTGGGGATACATTTATCACATTATTATAAAAAATATTTTCTGCAGATTTTTTTTCAATTTGCTATGGGAGGGAGGGAAAGAGAAATTGTTGCATCCCTACTCCTTAAGATCTTTTTTTTCCAGGTGCCGTCTATATAGAGAGGAAGAAGGCAGATAAAACTGAATACAGTTATCAATTCACTGTATGTCTTTAACTATAGTGGTTATAATGAGAAATAAAATTATTTGTGGAGAAGTGAATATTCACCTTGAAAGCAAGTAGCTTCTTAGCAGACATTTTATCTGAAATACCCCTTCTTGAAATCAGGTTAGGCTTAAGGCCTGCTGTATTTTCACTGTATTGTGAAAATAAGTGTATAAGAATTGCTTGAAAACTGTATCAAAGGATTCTGCTTTCTGCATTTGTTCTTCTAAAATTGCCTTACATCACAAATTCAAATCTCTATAGTTTCTTAATTCCTCTTACATTCTGTTCTATCCATATATTTAAAAGACAGCTCACTGCTTTCAAAAACCTCTAAATGTCTATTGTAAGAACAAAAGCATCGAGAAGTGTGCAGTGTTTGCCTCTACTTTACCACTAAAATTCAAACCTCCCCAATTATTTCTTGTGATTTTTTTAAACAGACAATTAAAATGCTCCATCTTAACATTTTTCAGCAAGATAATACAAACCTCTTATACAAGACGCAGCTTTGAAAGAATATGATAATTGCTATTAACGATATCTTTGTATATATTTGTTTCATTTACTTTTGACAATGTTCTTTAGACAAGTCACTTTTGAAATGTTACATTCCCAAAAATAAAACCAAACAAAAATAAAATATGAATAATAATAAATGCTTTCAAACTGATCTAAGGTCAGAGGTAAGGTTCTGTTGCAAGGAGAAAAGTACAGGAAATAGAATTATGTTGTAAAGTGGAAGCATGGCCCTTACCACATTTTTGATCCTAAATAAGATTCGTAAGATTCTACACTGGCAAAAGTGGGAAAAGAGTTAAAACTGAAGCAGCATGCTTTTGTGGTCTTTCTATCAGATTTATGGTGCCTGATTTTAGATATAATTAACATAAAATTCTGGTATATTACACTGTTCTGTTCTATTTGTAATATATATATATATATAAACAAAGGAAATAAAGAGCATTGACATTCAAAGAGGTGTTAATACAATCAGATTAATGAATTTTATGGGATGTATTGAATGTTCTTTTTTGACACAAATGCTGGAGGGTAATACAAAAGCTTTTTTTTATTATCTATCTGCAAATTTGAGAACAGATAAACATTAGCCATACAAAAATAAGCTAACCAGTAACAATTTTGAGAAATGATTTTCAACAATAATTGTGCAGAAGACTTGTCATCCTCATTCTTTTTGTCATAATTTAAAGTACCTAGAATTTTTATTTTGTGTTATACTTTGTTTACATTCTTTCTGAACTTTTTTTTTTTTTAAAGTATAATTAAAAAAAAATGTTAGTAGGGAAACTGACTTTCGGAGGTTTTTTTTTTTTTTGGGGGGGGGAGCGTAAATTGAATAATTGAAGGGTTTTTTAAGTCTAAGTTGAATAAATAAAATTGATCTCCCTAAAAAATCATGTCATTCACATACCTAGACTCTTGTGGGTCTGACAACATGACTATTAGAACAATGCTGCATTGCCTGGCATTGTTCAGATTTCTAAAATCTGTAGTTTTTATTGATTGTCAACAGACTTTTTACTGATTAGAAATGAAATGGAGATATTTTTTTTTTTTTTTTCTTTTTAAGTCTCCATTGGCTATGAATGTCTAGGTGAAGTTAAGAACTCTTTTCTTTACACCTGCTCCCTAACACAAAATATAAAGCAAGCCTTTCTTCTCAACAGCACCAGCAGTGCTCAAAAATGGAAACTTCTGGTGTTGAAAACTAGATTAGAAATTTTGAAAAAAGCCTTAAAAAAAAAAAAAAGTATTCTCTCTGTTAGATAGAATGTGTAAAATACATATTCATATTATAAGCTACTTACTGGGAAAATTACAGAGTGAGTAAATTAGCTACTTGCACTTATCTAAAATCAAACAAATGAGTCGAATAACAGCCATTATAGCTTTGTCAAGAGAAGCTAATGCCAAAACAATCTCATTTCCAACTATTTCCAACTATATTTGTAGTAGTATAGTAGTATTGCGGGCATTGGCATTGAAGGCTGACGGGGGAGAGGGGTGGCTTTGACGCTGTCACAGGGTATTCTAGAAAAGCCCATGGAAGATCGGGCCAATTGGTCCAATTTGGAAGCCCAATTGGCTCTTCCAAAGGCTGGCTGAAAAGCTTAGAAAAGTGTGTTCTAATAGTAGATCACAGGAATTCCTTATTAAATGAAGCAATACATTGATGGTGGCTCCTCACCTTTCTATTAAGAGTTTGGAACTACGCAATATTTTTATTTGCTATATTCATATACATTATAATGTTTTTAAAATGTTTTCATATTCAACAGCAGCCTAAAATAAGGCTGAAACAGTTCTGAGTATTACACTTTGATTAAAGAAACATGGGTCAGTAACTAATAGAGCCAAGTAAAACACTGATTTTAAGCTAAAACCATGATTTACTAGTCGAAACCTGGATGTAGTGGAATTGTTCAGAGTAAAACACATGTTTGGCTGAGGACATACTCCTGTCTTTGCAACAGGAGAAATAGTAAATTGCAGCATGGGAAATTTAGATAAGATATTAGGAAAAGTATTCCAGGGATGAGGATAGCAGAGAACACTGGCTGTTGGAGAAGTTTTGGATTCTTTCACCTGCAGCTTAGAAGACAGGGAGGAATAATACCTGTCAGAGATGACAGAAGTTCTGATATTGCTTGGGCAAGGGGGATAGAGTGGATGATACTGTGACAAAGAGGTGATCTTTGAGTTGACCTCAGGAGTTAAAAATATATTGTCCTTATATTTCCTAATTTTAAAATATGTCTTGTGATCAATGCAATACTTTAGGAGAATTTATTGTTTTATTTTTTCTTCAATTTAAGTGGCTACTGTCAAAAATGGAGTAAAGCATCGTATCTCACATTTGATTTCAAACCAATATATGTATATGCGTGTAAATGTCTATTATTTTTAAATAAAATATAGGAATTTTATTATAAAAACTATTTGTTTAAATAGCTTTGGAAGTTTACAGGAACTATAAGTTAGCAATGGTATTTAAATTAATATATATTAATATATAAGATATTAATATATATCTTAAGTGATTTATTGAAAGTTACTTAAATGAATGCATAAAACAAAATAATTTTTAATACACATACATACACATACACATAGCTTTAGTTTTTCCATTAATTTTACTTTTTTTGCATTTGATTTCCACCTCTTGCTTCTCCCCCCTGTGACTGGGCATGCCTAATTCTTCCTTTTTGTCAGGATTAACAAAATAAGCATTAACATAGTAACAGAAGAATTTTCCTGTGGAATTTGAAGGACAAACATATCATACCCAACTCACTCATTTCAGACTGATTATGGTCATTTTTGTTGCACTCATAGCTTTGGAGTCTGTTCAGGCCTGTCAGAAAGCTTTGTGGGTCAAAATTAACTCTGACCATTTAGAGTCCCTTCTACAGAACTGTGTGAGACCTCTAAGAAGGAAGAAAAGTGCTCATTTGTTTAATGCTCTGGCAAAAGATTAGTTGTATTTCCCACAAGTTTTTGGAAGGAAATCTCTCTGTGTCAGAACTTTGTAACACCGATATCTTAGAATGCCATTTTTCTTGAAGATCAATATTTCTAATAAGTTCTTTTGTTTTTTGTTTTGTTTTTATCATCAGTTACCTATTGTTAGAAGATAAACCCTTTAAGGCAATAATTTTTTCTTTTTTTTCTTTTTTTTGGTTATTCTTTAAAGTTGCATACTGTGAATACAGATACAACATGATACTGTTGACTGTGAGAATGTGCTCTAAGTATAGCTAGAACATTATGGTGTTTCCAAGATGAAGGATAGATGCCACTGCTCACAGATTTGGATTCTCTTACTGACCTCAAACAGTCCTCTGCTAACAGGTGACATAGATTTCAGTATGCAGCTACTTCCTTTGATTAAATAGTATCCATGTTGCTTCCCTTGTACTTCTAAAATATATGGATGCAATCCTTTGACAGGTAGGAGAAATGAAGTTATGATGGAAGAAAAGAGTGTTGTTATGTATTGGGCCTGGAGCCAAGACTATTCAATCTAGAACTAATGCTTGTTTGTTTAAGTCTTATAAAGAGACATCTTTCCTAATCCTCACTCCATGTCCAGATGAGTCTTCTAAAATGTCTGAATCCATTTTTTAGACCTTGGTATCCTAAAAAGCTCCTTCTCCTCAGGATAAAGCAAAAATTACTACTGTAATTATATTCCTATATCCTACACCTGCCTCAAAAGAAGCAATACCTATAACAGGATGAATCCCCAGGTTTGTTTTCCCACACTGAAGTGTTTTTGGGGTATGCATAAAGTAGTCTAAGACTAGCTCTTAAAAATAAGATAGATATGATAGATTGAGGAAGGACTGAACAAGTCAAGGGAAAGTATTATTCTCCTCTCCTCAGCACTGCTGAGCCCAAATCTGGGGTGCCGTGTCCTGTTTTGGCCCTCCTCAGTGCAAGTGACATGGACATGGGGCAAGTCTAGTGCAGAGCCACAGTGGTGATGAAAGGCATGAAGGACATGTCATACAAGAAGAGGCTGAGAGAGCTAGGGGTAAGCTTGGAGGAGAGCTCAGGGAGGTGTTACCCAGCATGTCTGAGTAAGGAGTGAAGTGCAGAGATTGCCACACTAGACATTACTGGTCTATGGGCCTCTTGAAATTTAAATGCTGGAGATTTCATTTAGAAATAAAAATACCATTTTAATTTCTTTTCTGTAAATGTGACACTGGAACCAACTACCTAGAGAGGTTGAGGAGTCTTCATCCTGAGAGAGATCCAAAACCTGACAGAGCAATCTGTTCTGGCTGGTCAAATGGTCTTGTTGTCATTTCCAGACTTACTGGATTGATCAGAGAAACTGAGGCATCTTTCTGTTTCACGTAAGGATTTTCGCCTTTTTCACATGAGATGTTCAACAACCTCAGTAGAACTGTCCAAACCTGACTTTCTAGTTTCAAATTGCTGCTGTAGCCATGGCAGTATGATTTTAGCTAGTTCCCTAATTCTTCTAATTGTGCTAATCATGCAAAATCAGGCAAGACAGGTGCAGCCAATCTTTTGCTTTGGCATTAAGTAGTTAGAACATAATTTTCCACTGTTGTCTATGAGATCTGTGGTGGAGCAAGTTCAAAAACGTATGCAGTGTTTTCTTAAAAGAATAAATATAAATAAATAGATATATCTATATTTATTTATATCTATGTTTATATTTCCTACTTTTTCTTACATTATTGCACAGATTCATGTTTTGAATCTATTTTGAATCTATTTTGAAAACCACCATGGATGTCAAAAGAAAGGTCAGGAGGAGAAATTTCTTTCCATTTCTATTCTTTTCCATGATATTTGATTTTCCAGCACTGTAACTGGAAATAAAAAACAATTTCCATGTTCCATGATACAAAAAAAAGAAGTGAAGCTCTGTTTCTTTTGATTTGAATATTGAAGAAGAGACCACAAAATGTACCACAGAGTTCTCCAAGACACTAGACAGCTTACATATAATTGTTTTTACTTATTAAGATACAAAATGAAAATAATTTTGCTCCATAGAAATATGCAGTAGTTCTCATGTATTATGGTATATATGATAGCTCCATTATAAATCAGTTAATTGCTGTTATTCCATAGCTTTTTCCAAATGCAAAATAAAGTTTTAATTGCAGTAAGCAATGCAAACATTTTCATTTAGGTGGGTTTGTTTGTTTGTTTTAAGTAGTGGATATTATTTAAATATATTTAAAAATCAGTTTGCATGCAAATGCAACCCAATAGACTTGGAAAGAAAAACACATCTCAATAAGAAAGCTCTTTGATCCGAGGGTTTTATAAACAGTCAAAGCAAAGGGAATGGGAACACAGATTATTCTCAATACGTGGTTGAATGAATAAATCTTTTACAGATTATCAGTAATCAATAAAATTGATTGTTCTGTTTTCATTTTACTTAAAATCACTCCGTGGACTAAGTAGTTTTACTATAAGCAGATACCAGAAAGGAAAAAAAATCCATAAATGAGATTAGTGACAAGAGCATCTGTTTGTGCTTTTTGACTGGGTTTTTAAGTAACTTTTTAATTACTTTGTTTCTTTATTCCAGAGAGCACAATCGGATGAATTAGAAAAAATAGAAAAGCACAGCAAGGCATCTAAGGAAAAAGAAAATGCGAAGTCTTTGGATAAGCCAGAACAGTAAGAGCGTACTTAAAAAACAATTCTGTTTACTTCAGAAAAAGTTACATGTTGCAGTAGACTAGCTATACATGTTAAAATAGAAAAGAAATCAAAAAGCAGAACAAAACAACAAAAAAAGCCCAGCCTCTGAATGTACTGACATTGGCTCTAAACGTTTTCTTTATTTGTTCCTACAGGTTCCTCTATGAACTCTCACTAATTCCCAACTTTTCAGAACGTGTATTTTGCATCCTGTTTCAGTCAACATTTTCAGAAAGCATTTGTTCAATCCATCGCAAACTTGAATTGTTACAGAAACTGTGTGAGGTAGGTTGTGCTTCATAAAGAGGTAGAGCTAAATTTTTGATATTTAATCTTAAGTTGTACTCATATTTCAAAAGTTTTCTCTTTATTTACTTTAAGTGCTCATTAAATCTGAAGGATAGCAGTCCTGCAGAATAGAACATTTTATGATTGTACTTCAACATCAAAGCAAATTTTAAGATTAGCTTTTGGTACTGAACTATATCATATTGTTGCCATCAATGCATATCAGCCTCTGGAAAACAGTGCACCGTCTCCTTTTGTCAAAGCAGAGTCTTTCTCCATAGTGACTGTGCCATTCCTTTCCAAATGAATACCAGTTCAGTTCACGTTGTGTTTGCTTGTATTTTGGAAGCACAAATAAATTATATTTCCAAGGTCTAAAATGATTTAGAGATAGCAATGTTGACTGTAGCTGGAAGAGATTCTTGTAATTTAGTGGTCCCCTGCAAAAACAAACAAAACAATACTACATGGCTTTAACAAGCAGACCTTTATCAGTACTTTAATAACTCAAAACCATTTTAAATTATGTTTACTTGTTTTATCACTTTGTTTGTTTGTTTGTTTTAAACTA
Organism: Aythya ferina; assembly: GCF_964211825.1. NCBI lineage: Eukaryota > Metazoa > Chordata > Aves > Anseriformes > Anatidae > Aythya > Aythya ferina. The sequence continues at coordinate 27,247,812 of NC_140298.1, forward strand.
AATGTTTTAGTTATTTGATACAGGTGTTTAGGGACTTATTGCAGAACCCTTTCCTGAATAAAAAAAAATAAAAAAAAATAATTCCTGTCAGCACCAGTTAAGAAATTACTATTTAAGTTTTCCCAAATGATCACCTCTCATAATACCGTATAGTTTTCCTATTTTTTTAAATAGAAATCTTAATTGGAGATATTTTACATTCATTCACAATATGTTGATAATATTCTACATCTTTGTATTTCACCAGAAGATTTCCTATATTTGAGCCTTGATGTATGTATTTCTAAACAGTGTCCACAAATCTGCTTAAAAACTGTTGCCAGTTATACTGTTAACAGTAAATATTACTGAGTTTCTCTTCTGTTTTGTAGACACTGAAAAATGGGTCAGGAGTTATGCAGGTCTTGGGTTTGGTTCTTGCCTTTGGAAACTACATGAATGGTGGAAACAGGACAAGAGGACAAGCTGATGGGTTTGGACTAGATATCCTGCCAAAATTGAAAGATGTCAAGAGCAGTGTAAGTTGATCTTAGACTTCCTGTAGGCCTTACACCATTAAACTCTTTCCAAAAATTACTCTTTCTCCGTTTCTAAATAAAAGGTGTGAGACCTAGGCATGTCAAAGGGAACAATTTTGTTACTGTACTTAGCTGACTGCACTCCTAGAATTGAATGTATTTCCATAGACTTTTCATAGACATTTGGAAATGAACTATTTCTTTTCAATATGAACAAAAATATTTTAAACCTAGTTTCTAATCTGATATGTATTTGACTTTTGGTATACTGTATAGTCTCACTTTTTTTTTTGCATTCACAAGCAATGATCCTTACTCTTAAAGGGTTTATGGCAGAAGTAGAAACAGTTGAATCACAACTTTTTTTTGATACTGATTTAAAATTTTTGTGAGTAGTAGCAGTTGCTCCCGAAAATGGTTGATTAGACATTGTCTTTGTTATAATACAAAATTCACCCTTATTATTCATGATATTATATATCATGATTACATAGTATGCGTTAGACCATGGATCCAGATGAGTAAAGTATAATTACAATAAGTACTTGATTTAAAATTCATCTGATACAGTTATATGTGTAAAGAGAATGCTGGGTAGTCTTGTTTTTTGCACAGTGCTAGACTGAAGCTTGTGTGTTACCAGCATTTTTTTGGCTTTGGTTATTCATACTGGGGTTGTGTTAAAAGCTTTGCTTCCGTTTACAGGGAAACAATTATCTTTGAGTCTCTATGTCTATGATGAAAAGACCCTTCTGAATGTGGGTAGTGGTATGAGAATGGTTATAGTAATAATTCTTAAGAATTTAAATTGGCCCCTACGTCCATCTAGTGAATCACTGTCAAGATCTGCTGTTCTGAAAGTTGCGGAGAAAGAAGAGTTTGTTTCCCTGCTTCCTCACTTCCTAAATATACATGCTGTAGCTTTTGTGTGAGGTAATGTAAGCAGAATGTTGTTTAACCTTACCAACTACTTTCCTCTAAAAGTGTGAAGGAACTTCATTCTGGTGCACTTGTTTCTTCGATAAGCCAAGAAAGTAGTAATGTGAATGACACCATAGTACAGACCTTGCTCGAAATGTTGTTACCGTTAACCTTGCAATTACAAAATCCATCTTCAACTCATTTGCTACTGTTCACTCAGAAAAGTTCTTATAGTTTTCCATCTGAAAACATAGTTCTATCTAAAATCTTAAATTCTAAGATTTTCAGTTGACGATCGATTACAGAAGAGAAATAAGGAGAAAGTCAAGCCACAAAAGAGCCCCAAAAGTGCCAAAAATTCATTTAGAAATATCTTTGTTTAATTAAACTTTGCTTTAGTCTATAGATGCATGTCTATAAAGACCTGAATGTTGCCAAAACAAGGTGTGTATACTAACCCAGAAACAATTTCTCTTTTTCCCTTGTTGTGAAATTTAAAAATGCAAGGTTTCCGTTTCAAGTCAGGTATATTTCAAAAATTGGGAATGGTTTATACAAGTGTTAACACATATTTTTCTGTTACTGTATTTAATGAATAGATAAAACTTTTTTGTGTGTTTGTTTGGTAAAGGCACTGAATCAGCAAAATATTACCTGTATGTGACTAAATATTCCTTTTACTCAAATGATGTTTTTTTGTTTGTTTTGTGTGTTTTTGGTTTTTTTTTTTCACTGAGTTTTAGTAATGTAACAAACCTTATTCTCTTCTACACAGGACAACAGCAGAAGTCTTCTATCTTACATTGTCTCCTACTATTTGCGTAATTTTGATGAGGTGAGAATTAATTCTGCTTTTTAAAGTTCAAGTTAAAAAAAAATAAAAATAAATACAGTTTTCTGATGGCAAGGAATGCATGCAGATGTTCTTTCTGCTTTCAGTTATGTATTTTGCTACATAGAAAAGTAATGAACACTGTGTAACTGCACATTTGTGTTTTTGTCAGGATGCTGGAAAAGAGCAATGCATCTTTCCTCTTCCAGAGCCACAAGATCTCTTCCAGGCTTCACAAATGAAGTTTGAAGACTTTCAAAAGGATCTCCGCAAAATGAAGAAAGATTTGCGAGGTACTGAATTTAGATTAAGTGCATATACTTGCTGTTATTATTTTGTATCATTTTGAGAAATTAGATGACAGTGTAAAAATACTTGCTTGTATTTCAAGTCCTCTTTTAGTATTTTGTTTCCTTAATTTGCTTTTTTATGATTAAGCAATAATTTATTTTCTGTAGCTAACCTGGAAGAGATTGTTAAAATAAACATCAAGCCAACTTGATAAAATTTTGTCTCAAAACCCAAACAAAATATGTTTTTTATATCAAACTGATTTCAACAAGTCTTTCATAAGAATTGTGAAGTATCAGACTATTTGCATGACTAAAATGCTTTCATGACTAAAGTAGCTTTCCAAGCTACTCTCTAGCAAATAAGAAAAAGTAATACAGGATGTTTTTACATGCTGAAATAACCTGACTTTGCTAAAATATAGTATGCAAAAGAAGTATTTTTTCTCATGTTTATGGAACGATATTTCCTTGAATAAACTCAACTTTTAAAAATGTGATAGGTTTGCTAGACTTTAATAAAGAACATGTATCATGTGTAACACTTATATTAAATCTTGGAAAGCTGGATTCTGATCAAGAAGTGAAATGATCTTTGTAATTCTGTTGTCTTGCTGGTTTTGAATGCCAAGAGTCTTGAGGCCAAGGAATGATTTGGTAAACCATTAGCTCCTGAATAGAATGGAAGGTTCTGTACTAAAAAAGAAACAAACAAACAAAAAAACACACCATTACAGAATACAAGTAAAATCTGACCTTCTCTTCTTGCTATCAGACGTTCTATTCAGATGTTTTGAAATGTATTTTAAGTATTTAGAAGTAAAATATAAAGTTGTTTCAAGGTCACTTACTGTGATACTGAGAAGCAAACTGAAGCAGCATCCACTTCCTGCCCTGAAGAATTTGGACAGCAAACATTTTGTAGTTCAGCTACGTAAATTTATTTCTATAGTTCTTGCAACTTTTTTTTTCTGAGGGCTGGTTTTCAAGCTTGCAAATAGAAGAGAAAGATGCTTAGCTTTGACTGAGAGAAAGTACTTGGTACTTAAGGCACGTGTTTAAGAACTTTCATGGAGGTGAACATTATCCCTCCAAGTTCACTAAAAATGTATTTATACAGACAAGGGCTTAAATATTTTTAGATCAAGATTAAAATTTGCACATGGGCATAAATCTCTTATGGAATAAATCTACACTGTGCAGTGATCAAAGTGGGGGTTTTGTAAAAATGGAAATTACATTTTTCACTCTGCCACAAGACTGCAGTCAAATTCTTTTTGTGCTTCCAGATCCAGCCATTATTCTTGAATCTCCCTTGTCACTCTGTTTTGTAGTTAATGAAACTGAAAAATAGCTGCAGGCACTGTGACTTCTTGCCCATTCCCTTTGGGACAAGCTTCTCTGGGTGTTGGCCCGTCTGCATCCACTCCTGGATATGAAGTAAAAATTTCAGTTACAGTTTGCAATCTCACAGCTTTCTTATCAACCCTGAGTTATGCAAAATGCTTTTTGATGTGCTTCTTTTCCAAAGAAAAGTGTAAACCTGAATTCAAAATTATTAAAAACAACAACAAAAACCCAACTATGATTGCAAGAGCATTCACTAAAAATTACGGGTATTCCAATTGCTTAATTGTTGTAATGCATTCAAAGAGTCAGAATAACCATGTTTAATGCTGGTCTTTTCTGAATAGAGTGCAAATTTTAGCTGAATGGATAAAGTGACTTCAAAGTGGTTTTCCAGTGCATTTAGTTTAAGTACACTGCCAGGTTTACTAATGTGCATATGGAACCTTACAATTTGAGGAACTAGCAAGTGCCTCACTAAATGACTGACCAGAAAGGGAGAGCTGTAAGATGCTAATTATGACAAAATCCTAAATATGATCCTCTCCTTTTGAAGACACTGAGAATAAATGAGTATTGAGTATTCCTGGGAAATACTGAGCATCACCAAACTTTAAGAATAGATGTCTATGGATGTATTCCCATTTTACAGTTAGATGTGGTTTGTAGCTATGGTCCCATCTTCATCTGTGATTAGGTGGAATTTTTAATGAGAGGATTACACCATCCTTTTATTGTTGTTTCTTGTTGTTTCACACCATTTCTTGTTGTTTCCTTGCCTTCTTTATTTTGTATTTTGTCACTGAAAAAAATGCACAAATCCACATAGCATTGGTACAGGCAATATCACCAGTTTAAGGGTATGTTAGTTTAAAATACTCTTCAGACAATGCACAGTGAGATCGCATTTTGTAAAAATGGGGGAAAAAGGCATCCCCAAGTGGATCCTTTTATAAAGTTATAAATGAAACCCAAACAAACAAAACCACAGACTGGAGGTTTCTTATTTTAAAAAAAAAAAAAAAAAAAAAAAAAAAAAGTTTTGTAGTCATAACGATAGCATTTCATTCTAGAAATGCTGTATTTTGCCATATAAATATGTCAGTAACATACACAGAACCATACAGATATAAAGCATCTTCATGGTTTTGTAAAATAATTTTTATCACACTGTTTCACTGTTCTGAGCTAAGGCTTATTGTTGTATAAAAGTAGTAGTTATTCTGATATGTCTGGGAAGAAAAACCATTCATAATGTATGCTTTCATCCATTTGACTGTGGATGCTCTTGTCCATTTTTATGTTTTGTGAAGTATATGTCTTAAAATTTGTAAATGTTAGAATAGAGAAATCTCTTCAGGGATTCTAAATTAAATGCAAAAGACTTTCATAAAGCATGATGTGTGCCTGTTCCAAGATTAATAAGGCAGAAATTTTCATTTTTTCTGTATAAAAATAAAAACAAGTAAATGTCACCTAAGGAAGTATAGCAGAAACTCTACTAACCATACAATATAATTCTTGCAGATTATTCAGGCTTTTTTTGTCATTATTTTAAGATAATATCCACAGGGATAAACTTAATATGGTAAATTCTTTATAAGAAATTGAAGACCAAAAAACAAGTAGAGTTTTTTAAGAACAAACCAAATGAGTATGGCTCCATCTGTTGCTCCCAGATTTCACAGCTCTCCAGGATTCTTTAGCCTTTTTGACTTCAGTGACATATAGTTTGTTAAGCAACTTGATCCGCTTTTGATCTCTCCTGGCTGTCAGCAACGTTCCTTGATGCAGTCATGCCAAGCAATGACTTCTGTTCCTGTGTCATTCCACAGAAGAAACTTTAGCACTTGCCACATGACTTAAATCAACTCACCATGTAAAGAATATTTGGCATCCAGGGTCACAAGAATGATGCATGACTCTTGCTGATTAGGACCTGTGTTTTATATCCAGTATTATTAGCATATTTTTCTAGATACTTCAGAATGGTGGAGGAGAAAGATGTGGAAAACATGTATAAATTAATGTTTAATCTTCTCAATGTTCTGACATTCTCTGTAGATATAATTGTGATTTAGGAAAAATATGGATTTGTGGCCCATGAAATTCTTCAGGGCATCTATTTCGTTTAGGAAAGAACTAGGATGGTAATAACAGTATTTATGAAGTACTTGCGGCAGGTTAAGACAGTTCAGAAACTGTTCTTTATCTACTTGTTAGCATTTTAGCTTTACAATAGTAAGTTCTTGCAAATCAAAAACTAATTCAACTGTCATTTATTGCAAAACTTTCACTGAAGCTCAGCTAAAATGGAATTAGAAACAACGTCAGGCAAAAAAATAAATCTGACTAGTGGCATGTAGAGGAGAGTAATAACACCATATCATACAGACTGCTATAAAATCAAGTCAAAGTCATTACTTGTTTATATGCCATAGTATTGTCATACTTAATACCTTTGATTTAAAACTGATTACAAGTAATAATGATTATGATAATTTAAGTATTTGTTTTGTAGTGATGTTTTTTTTTTCCAACTGTTAGTGCTTGCAACTCATTGCAAAGTATCCATCCGTAAGAAGCTAGGCCATATGGCCCAGGATATCTCTTTGATTTGAAATAAACAGGAGTGAAACTGTTTATAAATTGTTAAGCATTTGCAGAACACTGTTTTTTAAAATGTATGTTTTGAAAAAAGCCCCATAATAATTTGGAAAAATACATCTTCCCTATTTTTCCTGTGTTGCTTCGCTTCTTAGTATGACCTAAGCCTATTCAACTTTGATCTCTTGTTTTTAGGATTGATATGTGGTCTCAGGTTAATATTGTCTGTGTAAATCGGGATTAGAAGTAACATATCATGCAGTAGAAAGATTTCTTGTGGTTGAATCTGGGGTGGCATCAATATGGAACAGAGAGATAGGATAGTAGATGTGTTATGCTTTGGTTTCTTACCATTTTTATTTGCAGTTACCTGTTATAACCTTTTTGGATTTTAAAAAATCACTCCTTTTGGCTTAGTAATGGTTACTACTGAAATTTAGACAGAGGCCCCAACCCTAAGAGTGTAGCCCAGCTGCAGTTTGGGGTGGCGTTTTCCTTTTCATGGCCAACTGTTGCGCTTGGGGTGCGTGGTGAGATCGCATCCACTGTTAGCTCTTTCATAGGTAATACTAACATATACAGGCTAAAATGCAAAAAATAAATTTGCACATCATCCTCTCCCCCACAGACACCCCAATGCTTTTTTTTTTTTTCTTCCATATTTAGAAGACACAATTTACATCAAAGTTCTGATTATTGGGTTAAAACATTGGGCAACATTTCAGTGTCACTTCTTGATTGGGAACAGGAGCAGCATTAATTCCAACTTTACGTAACAGAAAGTTAAGCAGGCGTTTAGGGTACCACTACAGATAACAGGAAAGGAAGTGATTGCTCCCCTAAAACTAATTGCTAAGCAAGGTCTTGAGTCTTGCCTGGGGATTTGGATAGCTAAATTTACTAAATGAATGCCATCCAAAGAGGCTTCCCACAAACCTGTTCTTTTTGAATGTACTCCTACGTTGTTATTATAAGCTCTTTGAAAAGAAGGCAGGGAGATGAAAAATTCAAATGAAAGAAAAAAAAATGCATTATTGGAAGTAATTCATTACAACTTCAAAAAACTTTAACAGAGGAGTCTGTGTTTCTGTTATTCTCTGTCAATAGCTTTGATATAACGGGGAATGAAGATTATCATGGTTAAGACATGCTTTATTTTAAGACCTTCTGTTATATGATCCATAGATCCATATTCTATTGAAAAGATGGTCTCAGCACTTTATAATAAAAAGCCAAATCTTTCAAGGTAAATATTTTTAAAAATGACAGAACACTAGTTGTTTTAGTCAATCCTACTGTTATCTGTACAATTTATCTTTACAGAAGCAGTTATTGCTTTAACCAAATTAAATCTTTACTTTTGCCTACTCATTAACAGCTATGCATCCAGAAATTCTAGCTGTTTGTTCTCCTATCACTGAAAGGGTTAATTGCTGCAGTTATACAGCATGCAGACTCTTAAACCCAAACCAGATGTAAACTAAAGCCAGGCTTTCAGTCAATCTGTGAGTCATATTTTACTGTCCTTAAAACTCCAAACAAGGAGCTGTCTATGGAATCCCTTGAAGATTCAGCAGTTCTTAGTGTAAGCCTTTACAATTCCAAAAAAAATAAGTAGAAGAAAATTAAGAGCTCTTTCTGTGCTTGTAGCTGAGTTCATCAGTTTCTTTCGATGAGATGAGCGTTCTCCTCTGTTAAAATCTAAACTCTCTTTTAAAGTCAGAAGTTTCATCTACATATATAAGGAATAAGAAAGGACTGAGGAAGTTGTGAAAGCAGTGGTTATGCTGTTATATACTTTTCAAGCAAGTTGGACACAGGCATATCTCCTGGGGAAGTCTGAGTACTCAGACCCTCTGAAAATCAGGGACAAAATTCCTTAAAGACATAAACAAATAGTCTATTAAATCTTACCGCAACTTGTTCTCTCAGGTGTCTTAAACTCTTGAAAATCCACCTGAGTTCTACAGGACTCATATAAGTTTGTGGTTTCAGATGTGGTTCACCAAAATGCCTAACAAACCTCAGTTCATTAACCATCCTAAAATAATTCACAGTTCTGTTTGCTTTCTTATTGTTGGTCTGTTTTTTGTAGTTGCTGTTTGTTGTTATGTGACATGAAACTTGTATGTTTTGGAAGTGTTGAAAGAAAAATCATGTTTTTCCCTACTATCCTGATCGAAGACGATACAGTAAGCCTGAGGAGTCATTGATCATCTGCTCATGCATTTTGTTCAAAAAAGCATATTTTAATATGAGTAGCAGAGATGTGCACTTCCAAGAACTAAAATTTGGCATCCAGCAGAACTAGTTGGAAAACAGCAATAAAAATATACTTTAAATCTTGAAAACATTTTCTTCTTAAAAAAAGAAAAAACAATTGTTTTTTCTGAAATTAGGTTTATCTTAAATCACTTACTAGAGTCACTTAATGGAAGCATTAATACAGTGCATGGAATGCTTTGTGACTTCTCTTGCATTTTTGTAGATGTTTCTTAAACAGTATTGGCAGCTGTGAAACTTCATGCAGTTTTAGTATATTGACCTAAAGTAGGAGTAGTAGGTATTTTTTTTTAAAGAGCAGTCTAACACAGATTTGAGAAATGGCAATTAATGGCATTTTCACATGGAAATAGTGAATGAAATTAGATTCTTGAGATACTGTGTATAGCTGTAATTAGATTTTATTTTTAATTCCTGATCTGTTTTTTTTTTTTTTTTTTACATCAATTTCCATTTGTACGTATGGGCAAAAAGCTATCACTTTGAGACTGCTAGTTCAAAAAGCTATCTGATTTACTAATAGCTCATATATCAGTTTGAGACTGATAGCACATGAGACTTAGAAGTTCCTCTCAGAAAAGCTCATTTGCATTGCTTCTCCAGAGAATCACACACAGTCCCCTACAACTTATGAGAGGAGATGAAATTAGATGGACCGTTGGTCTTTTCCATTGTTGAAATACTGCTTATATGTTAATAATGATTTAGAAGGTTGAGAAAGAGGTGTCTCGGCGTGCACCAACACCTGCTTAGGATTTGAAATCCTTGGAAGGTACAAAGTCAGTGCATGTGGACTGGGTAGCCAGGACTACAGACACCTTCACTATCTAAAGCAATGTAAGTTATCTTTCTTTCTGCCTGTTTGGGCAATGCCAGATTCTGAGATAAGGTTCTATGTAGTGGTTGGCTTTTGTATTGGCCTACATGACTCCCATTTGTGGTGCCTTGAACACCATTCCATTTTAACATTATAAGAAAATTTATAATCTGCTTAAAATAAACAGAGGTATCTACACTAGTATTGTCTTTATGTTGCTTATACATCTCCCAACATGTAAGAATAACCAAACCTGTAAGCATAGGGTTGATAATACGCAAATTTTGAGTTTACTTGCTGGAATCAGAAAAGAGACAAGCTTTTGTTCTAGACAAAACTTTAACAAACTCATTACAGCAGATCTAATTTGCTACCCTAGTCCTTTGGTATCTGGGAGGTCTAGTTAAGCTGTTTTGTGGAAAATGTGATTAAGTATAGAGCTTGGGGGGGAGGGGGGGAATTAAATATGGAAGACTGGCATTTTTGCATACTTTTTTTTTCCATGTTTCACCTCCACATTGCTTAGAAGTTATTAAATACACATCTGACATATTTATTCAGTATCACGTTCCTTCACTTGGGCAGAAATACTGGTAACTGTGTAGTGTTTTATGTTCCTTTCATATGATGACCACTTTAATTCCCTTAGTTACTGTGAGGAATAACAATACCTCATCCAAATAGAGGGGTTTTATGCTCTGGTGACAAATTACAGAACATGATAAATGAGTGCTATAACCAACAGGTTGGGCAAGGAGACCATGATTCCAAACTTGGTGCTTTGGAGAACTAGGAAACATGTAGAAGAGAGCTGACAGGACTGTTAATTCTTTAACGAAGAAAGCATCCAACGAGCTACTTTGTCTTGAACACTATCTGTCTCAAAGTAGGCAGATTACAACATAGGTATTAGTGTGGTAATAATGATAGCATTTCTCCCTCTTATTTATTTATTTATTTTTTTAAAGTTGGATATTAATATGGTATTTTTCTATAAAGCAAAAAAAAAAGGGGGGGGGAGGGGTCTGTGTTTTTTTAAGTGACTTGCACATCATTAGCAATTCAGGAATATGGTCAAAACCAAACCTGAACTGCTGTTCTTCTGAACGTGATTAATTGTAGTCTTTTCATGTAGGGAGAAGGGGGGAAAAAAAAAAAAAAGAAACACACAAAAAGCAATCCAGAGAAACAAAGATATAATTAACTCCACTCCCCCCCCCTCCCCCAGCACATACACAAACAAACCAACCATGGTAGGGCTCTTCCAGTATCTGACTAGTTAAGACATTTCATTCTGACAATATTACTTATGTTTCTATTTTTCATAGCAAGTTGAATATAAAATATGGTATATCCCTGCATTTCCTTATAGATTTTGAAAAAGGACTGCTTCAGGCTATTGGAATGAGGTATAAAACTAAGGTCTCTATGAACCTTAACCCTGTGAAGAATATGTAATACATATTTTGGAAACAGATATGGAATTTGAGTGACATGAAATGGATGGTTATGGCAGGGTCTATAGCGTCTCACAACTTTGTCACTAAATAGGTGAAAAGAATAGTGTAAAAATGTTATTGTCAGAATTAATTCCTTTGCAGAATGATACATAATTCCTCTATTTTGTCTGTCCTATGCTGTATGAAAATTCAAGGAACTTTTAAAGACCTTAAAGATACTTTGAGAACTTTTGGGACTAGGTAAAGATGAATCAATTTCCACAGCTAACATTACAAAAGAGTGATGTGACTACCATCATATCTGTTTACCTTGTTGGTGCTTGAATGACTAGGCACAGATCTACAGTGGGCTGGCTGATGAGCATTTGTTATAGATATAGATATTTGTTATATATATTTAATTACATTATCTATGTTATATATATTTAATTACATTATCTTTAATTGCAATACCACCACCATGCTCTTCCTGATCTGTCATTAATTTGTTGCTGTAAACTAGATAATGTTATTATTACAGGTTGTGAACTCATGCTTGGTTAGGTAAGAATGACCTGACAACTAATTATTATTATTTTTTTAAATTCCTGAAATCCTTTAAAATATTACAGAATTACATTTTTGGAACACAATGTATTTAAGGCTACTATTTGTTTATTTCCGGTCATCAAAAACAGACCATTTCTCATTCGTAGATATTTGGACTGATCCCATTTGGACTGATCCCATCATGTATATTTAAAGTAGATAGTTGTAATAGTGCATTCTGAATCTTCATTTTTTTTTAATCTCTAATTATTTTTTGTTTGTAAAGACGTAGCAATAATCCTGTTTCTCTGAAGTATACATTCTCTGGAGTGTAAACGAGAAGGAATACATTTTTTGCATATGTGCACTTTTATTGGAAAACTTCAGGCAGAGTCATTTTCCAGATGTAGTGTCAATTATTTTGTTGCCCCAGACAGAATTACCTTGGTTCATCTGTGGGAATATGGTGGTACCACCTAACCAATTACTTATATGTCAGGGAAGCTTTGGGCTCAAACTTTGCCCTGGTCTCTGGTGCAGTAAGAACCTAGCTGTCCTCCCCCAAGGTCTCTTCAAGCTATAATGGCTCTACTCTCATATTCTTGCACTTCAATAATTTTTCACTGTTACTTTTGAACAATTCAAAACACTTAACCACACCTGTGGTTTTTTGCAGGTATTAAGCCATAACCTATACTTTATGCACTGTAATTAAGGTCCCTCCAAACAGTTTGTGCTGGTTTTGCAACTGAATTTTATTTTTATTAAGGTATTTTCACCTAAGTCCATGTATATCAACCTGACTTGCAATCACTGTTCATAATCACTGGTCAGTCTCTTAAATTTGCCTGTCTTCTTCAAAACAGTTGAATGCTTTTGTTAATCTCACTACTGCTATCTTTACGTTTTGGTCAAAAACGTTCAATCACAGCATAGCTGTTCCTGAATATATTATCATAGTGTATGTACTTGAAATAGTATGCTTGAGGAACATATTCCAGCAATTTCACTGAGTATATGTTAATTCAAGGGTGTCTTTTATTACAGCGTGTAGATCCATACTATGATGTGTCTTAAGCTAATCTGTTATTTCAATTTCAGTATGTGAGACAGAAGCAGCAAAAGTTTATCAGCTATCACTAGAAGAGCACCTCCAGCCTTTCAAAGACAGCATGGAACAATTCATTAGTCAAGGTAAATAATGAAACGTCACTTAACCTTTTAATGACATTTCAAAGGCAAGTTATGGGAACAGTGTTTATACATTGTGGGAAAGAGACTGTTTATTTTGGCATCATAGAAAGATGTGGATTAGTTTAATCAGATGCCACACAGTTCTAAAAGATTTACAAAATGATTCTGTTGTACTGTAGGTGACTCATTCTCTTTTGCATGACAGCAAAGACAAATGCTATTGGCTCAAGTATGTGATCTTCCGATAAGTTCAGCATTCCAGAGAAAACAATTTTACAACCTTTTTTTCCTTGAAAAATTACTGAAGCTGGAACTGTGTCATTAACTTCTTTCCAAAGAGATAATTCTTTTGTATTTGCCAGAAACATGGAGTAAGCATAGCAAAAGTAGTTAAAGCTTTTCCAGATATAAGGCAAATCCATATGCAATAGTTGGATGTGATTAATGGAAAATGCTGCAAGATAAAATATACTGGAAGTATTCATGATGAACTGGCATCCTGAGTGCTGGATGGACCAAAAAAAATTAAAAATGAATAGAATATGCTTTACTAGTCTCTTTTACAATGTTATAGGAAGCGTGGATAGCTAATTTTTGACTAGTGGTGTATCAGAGCATCTCTTGAAACACTGCTCTGAAAGAGTATATTCTGTCTAGACCAGTTCATATTTTGATACAACTTGGAGTTGAATACATCAGGGTGACAATGGCCTGATGAGTTACACTAATGTAATTTTAACTTAGTCACATTACTTCTCTTTCTGCTTTGACATTACATTTTATAATAGAAGACAGATCTGTTACTGATCAGATGACTTATATGAGAAGTCACTTTCTACTTATTCAATGTAACACAGATCTAGGCTAATGAATTACTGAGAGATAATAAGCTATTTTTTAGAGAAATCATTATCAACTGTCTATGCTGTATGTTTGAGAGGCCAGCCAGGTATGCACTTTTTCTTTGGTTGGAATATCTATGGTGATCTGTCCAAACACTTTAAAAACTAATATATATATATATATATATGTTAGCATTCCAGAACATACTGGTCCATGCTATAAGATTCCCAATTACAGTGAATAAATTCTGATTAAAATTTGTATATATGAGTATTGCAAAAACATTATTTTGAATTAACTGATGTGAACTGATATTTCCTGAGATAAACACACATTTAACAAATCTGGCAAGCAGAATGTTGTGTCCTTCATCAGTAGATATGAGTAACAGAATAACAATTCAAATATGGGGCTTATAATACATCAGAGGTGTATCAGTTAAATTTCTTTCAGTTTTTATAAATCAGAGCAGTCTGGGAAGTATCTGACTCTAGAGTAGCTTACTTTCATTTTTGACTATGGCTTATAGAGGGTAATTGCATACAAGGTAAGCTACAGTAATTTGTTTTGTTTTTGCAAGGGTGTGTGTTTTTTTTCACCTTGATTACGTGTATGTATTTAAGGAAAGTGTGGAAAAAAACACATATAGATATGCATCTCATCCATGAAGAACGTTGCTGAGTTCCCATGTTAATAGTGGATATTACCAGGTCATTGACAAAAAGAGAAATCCATAATGTCAGTAAAAATATCATGGTTGCATTTTAATTAAAATAATTAGAAATGTAAATGTGAATACAGTGAATTGTGACTAAACAATTTCTACACTGATTTAAAACTCTTTAAAAGACTATTTTGCAGAATTATATTACAATATAAGGCAGACAAAGGTTAACGTATAAGAAAAAAGAATCCCTGGTTAAGTTCCAAAAATAAAGTAATTTTAAATACCTTTCATTATGAAATCCTTTGTTTTTACTTCATAGGATTGAATTCAGACTTGAAAGAGGCCATGTTTAAAGCAGGATTTCTCTTTCCTGTTCAGTGTTTGACAGGCTTTTGATCTAGATATTTTTTCTAAGGGCTTTTGTTGTTTATGTAGACATAATCGATGAGTCTTTTCAGCTAGACTGCACACATGATCATTTAGAAAAACAGAGGGACAATTCTTGGCACCTTTTGGGGATTTGTGTTTATATAACATATGCTCTGGGCAAAGAAAAATCAAGCTTTAAGTTTTATCTTTTAAAGTTCCAGTTTCTCTAAAGTCAGAAAAAGTTTTAACTTATAATTCAGATGAAAAGCATTTTTCATAGGGTTAAATAATTTGGCATGTTTATATGATGCCTTTTCAGAGTAGATAACTTGTGTGCATAATGGGACTCAAAAGTTCAAAGTAGCTAGTTTATTCACTTAAACTTGTTGCTAGCAGTTAAAATGGAAAATGGGTTTCCCATCGGCAAGAATACTTGGACATCAAATTAAATATCCTTGGCAAGGGGTTAGAAAGGCACTTTTTATAAGAATAGTTACTGTCTGGCACAGTTATGTAACTTTGAATTAAGTTACTGTAACTAGTCTACCTGATTGTATTAATAAAAAAAAAAAACACAACACTTAATGTTAACACTTTTATTAGAGCCGTTAGAGGCAAAAATGGCTGTGTAATAGAGTTCTTCTAGCGGAGTTGTAAAGATCATTCATTCAAAGGATAAAAAAGGGGAAGAAATATGGAATGTGTTCAGTCATAACATTTTAGATAAAAATGCTAGTGGTATGTACAATTGAGGCTGTCCAGCACTTCTCTTGCTAGCCCACTCAGTAGATTAAATAGTCATCATATTCATCAAAATAAGCAAAGTAGTAAAAGGATGTCAGTCTTTTTCTGATGGACTTCAGGGCCACTTATAAAATGATCATTCTCCTTAGCAAAAGATTAAATCTATCCTCTGTCCTACCCTCTCTACGCTGGCTCAGTGAATATTTGCAAGCACTCCCTATCCTGTGCATTTAATTTTGGAGGGCCTACGTGCCTTGAAACTTCCAAAGCAACCCTCTGTTCTCCCATGTTTTCTGTCCTTCTCTCACTTGGAGCCGCATGCACTCAAAAATGCACAACATACAGGACTTCTGTATTTCTCAAATTAACATATGACTAATTTTTGCTGAAATTCTCCGTACTCACAGATCCTTTTTTTAAAGACACTTCCAGAAAAGAGATTTAAGAGATTGTCAGAATATACAGGACTTCTAAGAAGTATATTGTTCTATTTATTACATATTTCTAAGCATTTGTTTAAAGACTTAAAGTACTAAATAAGTACTATTTGCATCTCTCCAATACAGGAGTGTAATCTTTACTGAAGTTTTCTTTCTGTGAGTTACTCCAAACAAGTTATCAGGATTTGAATAAGAGAGATCATAAAAGAAAACTACCTGAAAATGCTGTCCCCTTTGGAACTGTACTTTGTTGTGGGTGGAATAGTGACACACAAACATCTGAGATCACATCCACCAGTTCAGGAAGCTTTGGAAATCACTTCTTTTCCTGGGGGCAAGCCTTCTTAGGACACACAGAAGACAGTAGAAACAGTATCATGCAAGATATAGAGGAAATTTGTTAGAGGTTAGTAATCCTTTAACACTTGATAGGATAGCTAGCTCATGTTAAATAAATAAATAAATGAAGGTGTGTGGATGAACTGCAACTGAGTTTCAATGCCCAGGTTTTAACTGTGGTTAACTTTGCAGCGAAAAGCAGTTTTTGGGAGCCCCAGGGACTCCAGATCGGCTGTGCATTCTTGTCAGCCTGATAAGGCAGGAAATTTCTAAGGAGAAATTCTAAGGAGGCAGTAGCCACTGCACCCTCATAGAAGTTTGGTTTGGGACTTGGAAAGAGGCAAAATATTCAAAACAGATTTTCACCTTTATAAATTGTGTGAATGTGACAGACTTCAAATCTGAGGAAATCATTGAATATTGTGTTAGCCTCTGAATATGATAACCATTAGGTTTGGATTTTTAAAAAAAGTGTTATAGTGTAGGATACTTGAGCACTAGAATGTATTGCTTTTAAAAGAAGTGAAAACATACTTTTCAGGTGATTAGCTAGTTCATCTGGAAAAGGGAATAATTCCAGTTCAGGCGAACAAGGTGACCTTTCAACCTGTGGCTCCTTCTGGTCTTACTTCACAAAATTCTGCAATTGTTAGTGAGTGCCAGCCCCACGTTTCATGCTGCTGGACTCTTCTCCAGGCCCAAGTTCTAGCCTCATCCTTATGATCTTGCAGAACAAAGATGCTAAAATTGTCCTCGTGATGGAACTGACTGTAACCATCTCCTTCTCTTGCCAGAAAGAGCATTCAGAAATCCAGTTTCCAAACCTTTAGTAAATGAATGTATAAATCACAAAGTGTGTTGTATTTATCTTTATAGCTGCAACCAGCTAGTTGGACATAACTTGTTCTTTTAGGTCAAGCAGCAAAAGGCTGTGCATCATCATATGATGGATTGTGAGTAAGACTAAAGCATCAGACTGACTTTTGGATGGCTGGGTTCAGTTCCTGGCTCCAGAAGTACTGTAGATGATTGCGAAATGAATGCTGCTAGGATAATCTTAATTCTGGCATTTTCTAACGTAGAAATGATTGATTTTGCAGATTACATTTTCCTTAAATGTTGCTTTTATAATTTGATTAATATAGGGGAGAATGTAGCACTATTTCTTACTTTTTTCTAAAAATAATTTGAGAAAATGACTAAAACCATTAGGAATTATATATGAAGAAATATTTTTGGTTTTGTTTTTCTTTTAAAAATACAACACTAGAGGGTCAGGTATTGCTAGATTTATGTGGAGACATTCACTTTAAATATTATCAAAATACACTCATTACTGAGACAATTTTTCTAAATCATTGATCATCAAATCATCTTGAGATAGAGCAACATACAATCACTAGAACAAAAGTGCAGGAATTCACACTTAAACTAGTTCCATGAATGTTTACATTTTTATGTTGGTGTTCTTTTCATTGGATTATTGAATGAGCTTTTAAAACTTTTTCTTTGAGTGCTGAAAGTATTTTTGTAATCTCACACTGACATCTTAATGCTAATAAATAGTTTAACCTCGGTATTGTATAAACTTGTCCCTACCTCAGATGTCAGCACCTCCATTGGTGTACATTATTACCTAATAATCCGAATTCACATTCTGTTGTATTTGCAACACTAAACAGAGTTCACTGAATTAGCCTCTCCTTACCTCAACGTCCATGAAAGGACAAACCTTTGGACGTGGCATGGCAGCTGTTTGTGTCTTTGGCACAGGACCTCATTGAAACATTATTTTTTTTTGGCATAGGCATCAGTACAGTGATGGCAGACAACGCAGGTGTGTTGTAAGAAAGAAGGGCATTGGTTTTGCTAGTGGTTGGGAAGAGTATGTGAGTGTCATAATGTCATCCACCCCAAAACTATTTGGAATGAGTGCAGCAGATTACTGAAGTTACTGAAAAGTTTATAGATATTTATAGGCAAAGATAATCCAATCCACATTTTAATCTCCTTCTTCTGTAAAATCCAAAAAGCATTCAAATAACATTGCTTTTACCATCTACTTCTTGGGGTGGTGAAAAAAAATAGAGATATTAAAACTTAAGCAAGACAACTTTGTTCCTGTATTCTCTCTAATTATCATGGCATTGCATGTTCTTCAGCAGTCCAGAGTCCAGGCTTACAGCTGGACAGCCTTGCTTTTAAATTAGACCTGAAACCTCTTGCAGGATCTTTACTTAATAATGCATATTTAGTCCTATGTATGCTAGCTAACTGCATGTCTGTTAAGGGTCTAGTCTTGACTTCACGATGCGCTGTGTACAACTTTAGAAACACTAGTATGGGGAGTGGTGGTCAAAACTGTATATGAAATATGATGTATTTTACTTCTTTGCATGTGACATTTAACAACATAATAATGAATAGTCACAAAATGCACATAACTAGAGTATGATAGCATGGTATTTTTTGGAAGTTGTTGGAACTGGGTCCCACTTCCTTCAGCTTACAGTAGATGTCATCTTTCAAAGGGTGATAATAACCTATCTCTTTACTGTTGCCTGAGATGGATTAACAGAAGAAACTAATGTAGAGAAAATTCAGATCTTGAAACATGTATTGAGGGTAGGCAGGACTTGTGCTGAGTATTGTTGTTATTTATTTGAGGAATCAGGTTCCTCAAGTATAATTGATCGGAATCAATATAAATGTTTGTTTAACTCACAGGTGTTGAAAAAAATTGAAAAAACATAATTAGAAAAATGTCCAGCATGTTAGATGCTCTATTCCCAGTTATCCTCAAGAAACTGAGGCCTGAGTGAAGTATTTATATGTCCTGTTTCATGTATGCATGAAAATTTTAGAAAAATGGGGGAGAAGGGAGTAGGTGTTCTTCCTGCTCACTACCTTCTATGGGTGTTATAGGAAATCCAGAAGGATCTAAGGATCCTTCTGGGTTTCCAGAAGTTCTTTCTTCTTTTTGCAAAGCTTTTTTAGATTTCTCATCTTTGTTTACTATAAATAGAAATTCTCAAAACTATAGCAACGTAGCTCTAACGATTCATCATAAAGGAGTTGTATCTGTCAAAACCAAAAACAAACAGAAGAACACAACAAACAACAACCCACATCCTGGCTTCACTTGAAAGTTACTGGAAAGATCATGCATAATTAATTATAAACAAAGAGTTAATACCCTTATATAAAGGGGGGAGGGGAGGAGAGAAGCAAAAAGATCTAGGAGATAGAGAAGAAGATGAAAGGATTGATTCTTGTCTTCCATCTGAGATTACTCAGATGCATTCCTGTATTCAATTACCTGAGAAGATGTGATATTCCCTTAAGAGAGATCAGGAGATCGGAAGGGATGGCAGTTTCGTGCATCTTCTTACTCATAGCCCTTTGAAACTGGTTCAGTAGAAGTAGCGTAAATTGCAACAGGGTTTGTGGCCAGGTGGTGTCTACAGACAGTAATCGCTGGGTCAAGATCATGGCACAGGCTAAAAGCAAACTGTTCCGTGGAACGTAAGCTCCAGGTGGGTATTTGAATGCTATTTATAGACCTTGGAGGTCTACTCAGAATCGTTTCTGAATCTGAACCAAAGGGTCGACCTGTTTTGTGACTATGCTTATCTGGTAGATTTGCACACAAATTATTTTTTAACTGTTTAAGTCCCTTTTCTCTCATAAAATTTCTGTTATTGCAGGTTATAAGCTTATATTTGCATATTAATATTGCATTTTAAGCTTTTTTCTTTACAAAGCCACTGAGAACCAGTGACATCATCATTTAAAGTTTAATGATCATCTAATCCTTGTTTACAGTCTTGCCAGAAACCCACCTCCTTTTTTGATAGATTCCACCTAAAATGACTAGTTAGCTTTCCCCAGTGCCACTCTTCTCCCCAACCACGTTATGGTTATTAAATTAAACAGGCAAAGAGAACAAACAACAACAAAAATATAAATTTAGTCAAAGAACACTCAGAAGACCAAAGGGGAGAAGAAAAGATTTTTTTGTTGTTGTTGTTGCCTACTTTAAGAGCTTTGCACTCACCATGTGTCTTTATTGTTTTTTGATAGTTAATATTGTCAAGATGTTTCAAAACAAGCATTGAACAATGTGCTTATTTCCAGACCAAATAAAATAGTTGTGTTATTTAAGTGTGTTCTGAGGGATATCTAAAAACTGCATGTACCACAAAAAAAAAAAAAAATGGAGGAACTCTCCTAGAAGCTTTGGCAGAGGTCCTGCGGACTTGAACCTTAGACCCTAATAATACAAGAGTGACTACATGCTTTGTTCATGCAACATCTTATCACTCTCCTCTCCTACTCACATGTTTGAGATAATCTGCAGAAGGTTTCCTCATAGCCTCAGATAGGCGTTTCAAGTCCTCAGATCCCAATGGAGTAGGTCAGCAGCATGTTTTAAGAAAGTCTATCCCTCAACTTTGTATTTATTTATTTTTTTGGTCTGTTTGGCCCTTACTGTTTTTTTGTTGTTGTTTTTATTTTTTTATGCAAGGGATGGTTTGGGTTAAAATATTTGCTATATTTTGTAATATTTTCAGAACCACATCTAATATTAATTCTGTGGGGGAAAAAAGTTCTTTAAAGATCATGGTAAAACTGCAGAAAAGGTTTGTAAAAGTTTTGAAAACAGAGAGTTTTGTTGTGTGTTTTTTTTTTTTTTTCAGTAAAAATAATTTCTAAGAATTCCACTGCTTTTAAAATGTACGTAGTGCAAGGCAGAATACTCCCTTTTTAAAGCAGTAGTTTCAAGTCTTTGACCTCTCCATTAGTCTTAGTGCAGATATTTCCTAAAATTTTTAAGTCCATTGGAAGAGGTGATAAAGAATGGAATGTTGCACTTCCAAATAAGAAATTGCAAGAACTGATAACAGGGAAAATAGAACTTATATCCAATGCCTGTACAGAACATAATCATATACATACAGAAAATCAGATATTTTTAATATATTAGATATTATTTTGTTTTTGACAACAGCTTTAATGCAGAAAGTACAATGATTACATTTAGAAGAGACTGATATAAAAAGTTCATTGGACTGAAAATGAGAATATACTTGGCAGCATTCTTAGTTCAGAGAGTGGCTTGATTCCTAAAAAGGTTTTAGCATAATATGTCTGAAATGTCAGTTGTCGTGATCAGAAGGGACAATTCATGGTCAAAAATAACTTCTATATACTTACCTTTGAACCCCTCTCAATTTCATTTAATCATCTAGGCTTCTAAAAAAATAAATAACAACAAAAACAAATCACACACGCACACAAAATTTTCACCTACCAGTGAACAATACTGTTCTGCTAAACACTGTAATTTTCTAGAATGCCTGTGTTTCATTCTTTCATTTGGTTTTGTATAACATTTCGGGTTTTCTTAACTGTGTAGATCACTTTGGTATGACTGTTCATATACATGCCTTTGCAGAAGTTTGTATGTAACTTTGCAGGACTGGAATATAGAAGAATTGGAAGAGCAAACACAATAATGGTGTGTTAACATTCAAGACTGTATCTATGCTGATGACGACACCTTTTATATGTTAAATTAATTAGACATCACTTGTGAGGCTTTGTGGGAAATAGCATTTTGATTGCATTAAAGCAACCTTTATGTCCCGGTTATTAAACATCAAACAATAGATTAAAGCAAATACAAAAGTAACGCTACAAATTAGAATATCTGATGTAAATTTTGATGAAATGCATATAACCTGTAGTTAGATGAATAGTCTGGGATATAGTGCAAGCCTCACGCTTGGAAGGAATGATATAGGGAGGAAGGAATGTACTTGAATTTTGACCAAATATATGAAGTATTTAGGAAGTACAGAGCTTGCAGTAAATGGGGACAAACATGAAATAGTATGAAGATATCTTAACAGAAAAAGCAGGCAAACAGTAGAACATTGTCCCATAAGAAGACGTTAAGAGATGCTTTCAAAAGAAAAAGTGAGAAAGGAGTAAGTTAATTTAGTATATGTCATGAATATAAAAGGCATCTTCTCTTCCTTGTTCTATGAGAGGTCATTTTCACTCTAAAGTGTTCCCTTTTCAAGAATGCAATGTTTGTCAATATGACCTGAAGTTATTTTTCAATTAAGTAGATTTTACAGGATATATATGCTTTCAGGATTATGAGAGCTGCATATAAAGACCTACAATGTGTTGAATGTATGTAGGCAGAGTTACAAATCTAAGTATTACCTTTTGTTCCCCTCTGCATTATGTGAAATACTAACTGGACTAATGCTTCCGGGTGTGATATAGATTTTATAGGTATTTATTAGATTTGAAACAATATCTTTGGAGGCAGTTCAGAAAATTAGTGTCAAGGATCAAGAACGCTAATTTCAGTGCAGGGGGTTGAGGAAAAGATGTTGAGTCAATAAAATATGGAATATTTTTAGTTGGCAAAAAATACTGACCCATGAATGGGAACCTCTGCATCTGTCATAAGGGCCTGCAAAAAGTTCCTGATGTGATCAGTAGAAGTATATATATTTTTATATATAAACGTATACAAAATCAGATGAGACTACAAGACCTCTTTTAATATTTTTCAAAGAAAAGCTGTAAGACTTTCTGAAGTTTTCTGAAGAAGTCTTGCTTCTTCAGGACAAAGAGAGAGGGGGGGAATTTCAGTGGCTGAGCTGCGCACCCTGATGTGCTCAGCTGCCACAGTACCCTTGAAGATAACAGATTTTCCTGCACCAGCTATGGTCATGGTAGGTTCACTGTGAAATGGGTAGGGATTTTCTCCTTTTTGCTTCACCTGTTGGAGAAGTTCTCATCTGTGAAAGGAAACAGACTTTTCTTCCAACACTCGTCTCCCCACATGGCTGCCTTTCAGCTTGTATTTAGCACTTAATTGATATAGGCTGCTAAGAAAGAATGACAAGAAAGTGCCTTTCAGGTACTCTGTTTACCAGTTGTGATGTACTGCTTTGGAGGAAGAAGTGACAGTAAAGATGCATTATATTCAATGAAATGGAAAAGTCTAATGCAGTATGGGGAATCTTCGGCTGAATCTGTCATAGCTGTAACATTCAGAAATACCTGGAGCTTTTGAGGAAAAACTATATTAAAAACATTACTCCCTTGTTGAAACAGAAAAAATGGGTTGAAAATAATTTACCAAAGGAGCAATTAGTATGACAAAATACCAGCAACCACTAATATTAGGTGATCATGTCAGTGGCCAATTTCAGAACTTAGCAGACTCTCTAGCTACTTCAGAAATCTAGTAGTTATTCCAGTGTACGCATATGACAATAAAACTTTTGTTGTTTTGATAACCAACAAGGGAAGAAAGCATCCTGTTAAATCTCAGTGAATGTCTTTGACTAGCTATTGTCCACAGCTTTCAGTTGTTTACACTAGTACAGAAGTAGTAATTTAAATGTTTGCTTTGGACTGCGACAGATCCTTGAGTGTGTGTACCATGTTTTCTTCTCTTCCACTGGTGTCAACTGTCATCTTGTTGGAGCAGAAACATTTAAATACTATTCTTTAACTTTCTTTTTCATCTTGAAAAACAAGAAAGCAAATGGATTGCAAGTCTGATTCACACCTGAATAATGTCCTTTTGATAACATTAAAAAGATTTAGAGGTGTCATGTCATCACATGTTTGGAACAGACTACAACAGAATTCTCTTAGAGAAAACTCTTTCCTTGCAAGACTGTTAATGCTAAGAGGTGATCTGATGCAGAATGAAATCTCGGGGGGTATAGTAACTGCCTTATGCATATGTGCTTATTAGCTTAAAAACAAACAAAAACTATTACATACACCTGAATAATTCAGGAATTTTCAAGATTCTTTGTGTAGTACCCATTCTATAGGAAATGATTAAAAGTACAGATACATGCTTCTAAATTAGAATGGAAGAAAAAAAAAGTTGTTGCAGCATGGAAACATTCTAACACACTGATAAGCCTTGTACAATTTGTACTTGCACTCTTCGAAAAAAATAATAATTATAAAATATTTGCTCTATTGCTTTTTTAGGTAAGTAATTGTTTATAAGCATGCGTATAATGGTTGGGATGATGAAAAAGCCAAAACTAGACAGTTCAGATGTTGTGTCCAATCAATCCTGTAAGATTATAAAAAGGGTTCTATC
Organism: Aythya ferina; assembly: GCF_964211825.1. Taxonomy (NCBI): domain Eukaryota; kingdom Metazoa; phylum Chordata; class Aves; order Anseriformes; family Anatidae; genus Aythya; species Aythya ferina. The sequence goes on from NC_140298.1 coordinate 27,272,169, forward strand.
CAGCAGATATAAGTACTAAAAGACTATCCTAAGCTGGAACATGCTAGCCTCCATTTACAAGCATTGTTTAACTGAGAGGATTTCAAATTACATGTTTCAGTAACAGCACTGCTTATTTTAGAAACTGTATCTGAAGGTACATTAGTAAAAGTGTTAATGTAAAATTATATATTCTCCCTTCATCCAAGGAGTCTGTGTGGAGTTTCTTCTCTCTTGCACCATATGGTTCTACAACAAATCATACCTTGACTTTCAGGATTGAAGTAAAAAATCTGTCAAAGCTGCCAGGTTTCACCTGGTTTCATATCCAAAGCAAGACAAGGCTTTCAAGCAAAACTATAAGTCAGCCCAGATTCACTCAACACTGGGCCCAGGTTCACTCAGAAGGGTTTTGAGCCCTCAGAAACCTTTTGAAGAATCTGGGCCGAGTTTCAAGTCAGTAATGAAACCCGTAATCAGGCAGGCTTCACGTTCTTTTGAGTTTCCTTGAGAACATTTACCCAGTACTCCCTCAAGTTTCCTGTGGTTTGCTGGGATTTCTTTTTCACTTCAAACAAAACAACGATGGAGCCTTAGTCTTCAAATAACAATTGCTAGATACAAAGTTTGCTGCTGTGGGTAAAATGAGCACTGCTCACCCACCTCAGCAGATTACGTTACTACTATTAAAAAGCATTTGCAGCATCAGACATAATTCGGGTCCTTGTTCCGGCTTTGGGGGGGAGTGGAAGGGGGGAATGGGAAACTGCACTTGTGTAACTTTGCTACAGATTTCACATGTCTATGTGCAAGTGTGTGTTTGTAAAGTGCTGCTGATAGAAACATCATAATAGAAAAAATAGTGATTATTTTTGTACCCTAAAAATCCCATTCTTATTTTTGTCAAATTTAAAATCTATATTTACTATTTTTGATTTCCTACCGCATTGTTGATGTGGTGCATCAACAAAGTAGAAAAATGTTTTTTATTATTGTAAAGCAATGTAGGGAGTGAGAAATAGCTTTAAAGTTTATGCTTCTTTTTTAGTTTTCTCTTTGAATTCTGTACTATTGATATTTATTTGTCTTCAGGACACTTCAGATCCTCTTCATGCCCCCAAACCCAATGACTCTCTTGAATTCTAAAATTCTTCTTGCAAATTAAAAACTTAGTATTCCAGCAGACACGAAAAGGGAATAAAGTTCCAGACTACAAAGATTTTGGCTAAAACGTGCAGCTCTTAAATGGATTTAAATTGTGATAACTGAATAACTGTATAAATTTGATCTAAGTACACTTGCACAGATTGATATTGTACTATTGCTTTGCATGTTGTTGATACTTAGGTTAATATGTATGTTCTTGTAGATTTTGCATATTAGTGTTTCTAAGTGAACTGAACTTGGTATGTAGTGCAGAATGAGAGAAGAAGTGAGAAACTGATCATTTTTCACTAGTGTGGCAATGACAGCTTGCTGGTTTTGACTTTTCTTCACATAATGGCAATGCAATAATTTCCTTTGTATAGAAAGTAATGTTTTTGATATGGGCCTACTATGGTGCTAGTACTTCACTAATTGATGTAATTTATTCTTGTTTAGGAATTCCTAGTTCATAAACTAACTAGCTATGTGAAGGGGAAGGGGAGGGAGAAGACAATTTTTATCTATCAAGTAACTTACAGAAAAGCTATGAAATCAAATGCTTCGTGCTTTTCCTCCCTCTTGAAAGACAAGTTCCCATATTTTTTGTTTCAGAGTCATACTTTAAGAATTGCTTTAAAGTCACTTTCATGACTTTATATTGTTTATATTACTGCAAGATTTAAACAACAACAACAAAAAACACAGCACTTGTTTTGAGGGTTTTTAGGAGTGTGTGTATTTTTCTAGGGATATGTAGGGATATCAGACTTCATGTAGCTTTTTCAGAATTGTTATACTTGAGTGTATCTTCATCTTGTTTTTATAAAATAAAGAATAAAAGACTTATGAATTTTACAGTGAACATTACTTAAAAAAATAAATAATCTTTATCTTTCACTTTAATTTTTTGCCTGTATTTTTTTACAGCTAAATTAGACCAAGAAAATGAAGAGAAGTCACTAACAGAAGCACATAAAAGGTAAGAAAGAACAACGTGCTAAACTCCTTGTCTGAAGGAAGTGTTTTTTTTAGAAGCTGCTGTTTTGGAATCCAATGTTATATTTTTCAATAGTGGAAGAAATGCACTTGGAAAATGAAGTTATATTTATTGTCAATTTCAACTTGATGAACAGGAAAAAAAAAATAGGGTATATAGATGTGCAGTCTACCTTTAAAAAAAACTAGTGCAAGACACTTGCCTTTAAGGTATAAAAGGCATATACCTTATGTAAAAACAAACTTAGAATATGGCATTCACTCTGAAAGGAAACTTCCTTCCATGCCAGAATCATAGTGATTTGACAGAAATAGCATTCCCCAGACAGCTAATGTTCATTAGGTACAACTTCCTGAACTTATAAAATGTGGAATGGAAATCTGTTTTTTTAATATGCTAATGATATGTATAATTGAATGTGACTTCCTTTGTAGTATTGCTAATAGATATTCAGATAGTTTTTGTGGCAAAAAGTGAAATACTTCATTAAATTTCATTACAGATGTGTACAGTTGAGAGTTTTCAAAATTGTGAACTTCATTGCATTGCACAACTTGTGTTTTCTTCTAATTTCTGGCAGTGTTCTCCAGAAGCAGTGTCTAAATGGGACACACTTTTATCTGTCCCTGCAGAAGACTGAAATATGACACACACCGTTTCTAGTCCAGATTTGGTGAAACTGTATTAGTCTGTATTAGTTTTCTGTTCACTAAGAATAGCATCTTCCTTTTGTATTAACTACAACTGCCACTGAATATATGCTGATGAATACAGCTGTATTCATTAATTCACGTACAGTAAAATATGCCACTATCAATGATTCTAGTTATGATTTGTTAGCCATCCTATGGCCCTGATGTCCTGATTTGTTACTTTCTATAATGTCACGTTATGGGTGACTACTCTCCTGGTACAGCACCAATACCAGTAGTTTCTGTCTATACCCATGGGCCATGTAATAAAGACGGTACCTGAAAAGGTGGATGTTTCTGTCAGAAGCTCCCTCCTTACTTGAAAGGTCATTGAGTGGTATATCAATGATGTGGGATCCTGATGGAAAAAAATGGAACAAAGGGAGTATTGCTTTGGCTCAGTATTGTACCTCTTGCTCAAGTATTTGAAAGGCATTCCTGAAACTGCTGAAGCTTGTTTAACTGCTGAATTACATGATTCTTACTCTTAAAAATTTCCTTTACAATAAAACTTTGAGGGAAGAAACTTAGTAGAAGAGAGATTTTTGATTTCTGACTGCTCTGCTGAGGAAACTTTCTCCTGTGGAATATGGATTAGACTATATGTGCAATGCTGACAGATTCCTAAGGGCAAGAGGGATCTGAAATCTGTTTGGAAAACTTGTGACTTGTCATTGTCGAATTCTCCAGTCTTGTTTTTTATTTTTTATTTTTTTATTTTTTATTTTTCTCCTGACTGAAACCATGATATCAACATATTCCTTTCATTATAGCTAGGATATACGGTATACGGTAAGGGAGAAGAAAGAAAACTGCTCCTTGGACCCTCAGTCAGCTTGGCCTACTCCATCCTACTTGTCTTAACTCTTTCTCCTCCCCTCTGCTGATGAGTGCAGCATCTCCTTTGCACAGTATTTTGTCCAAGAAGGAAATTCTAGTTCATTGGTGACATCACATGCAAAAGTTCTTATAGAACACACGAGGAAATACACTGGGACCTAAAACAAAAAATCTAGGGTCAATTTTTTTTTTTACTGTTATGTAAACTACATTTCTCTTTATTCCTTCCACCCACACACTGTAATTCTTAATCAAATTTGTGGTATTTGTTAAAATATTGAAGACAAGTTCTTGGTGTAGTTTTGGTATTATGTGTATTTATTGCATCAAGATCTTTAAAGGGTCTTAAAAATAAAATACTTGGGTTCTTTTTTTTTTTTTTTTTTTTTTCAGGGAGTGAAAGAGAAGGTGAAAGCTTAAAAAGCTAAATGAAAGATTAGTTACATTTGGCTAATCATAGATAGAACAGCAGTGCATAGGATGACCAGACAAGCAAGTGGTGCAAGGAAAAGTGATGGATTAGACGGAGCAAAATTAATGTGATTAATGTGTTTGGATTTTACTTTTTGAAGTGGATAACTTCAGCTCACATGTAAGTTCAGGTCTGCCCCAAAATAACATTTCTTTAGCTTTTAGTAAGAGCTACAAATTTTCTTTCTTTTAGCTTGGGCACAGAATATTAAAGCTCATATCTCCATTAAAAGCACAGAAGTCTAAAAGAACAGCTCTTGTAGCAGTAACAACCAAAATGTTTCTAAAATGAATAATGATTTGGGGAAAATGCAGCAATGTGTATTTTAGAAAAGCTCAATTGTGCAATAGATGAGCTGAAATGGAAAGTTAATCTTCCACGCAAAATAAAGACAAAGAAAATGGAATGTCTGCTCCAGGGACTCCATGCAGTGTATAGCTGTTCATTTGTCACAAGTGAGAAAATGTTTAATCGGTTTTGAAATGATGTATTCTCTCTTTATTTATCGTGTTTAGTAACTTTAAGAGTGTCAGTATGTAAAGTGTTTATCCAAGGAATGGATTTCTGGCACATGGATAAAATGAAAAGTGAAATGTTTAGCTCGCAATAGGCATATGTTCCAAGATCTCTCTGAGTAAGTATCCTGAGATGAGAAGAAAGCACACAGGTCTGTGTTTATCTAGCTTACGCAGGCAGACAATGAAGGCTCCAGCCTGGTATTAATACTGAAGTGACATGGAATGTCTTCACCAAACCCCAAACAATTACATCATTCTGTTAACAATATTGATAAAGTGCAATAAAAAAGAACCTGGCACTTTCCAATTAGATCCTCATTGCTAAATACTTGAGAAACTGTCAAATACATGACAAGTTAGAGTAAAAAAAAAAATAAAATAAAATAATGAAAAAACACTGGGGAGGGAGGAACACGGGGGAAGCAAAAGAGGAGGAGAAGAGGAGAGAAAGAGATGATTCTGTATTTTAGGAGCCTCTCCCCCCTTTTTTTCCTATTTGAAATCTTTCTAGATTGTGTCTTATGCACCAAGATGCATAGCTATGTGCTCAATTCACACAGCTGGAAATAATGTAACTGACACTTAAAAAAAAATTATAACTAAAAATGAGATTTGAAAATTGGGAAATACAACACCAAATAACAAATATGTTCTATGTTTTCTATATTTTCATTTTTTTGTACATTTTCTACATTTTTATATATTTTCTTCCATATTTTCATTTACTTAGCTTTAAATGCCTTTAATCTTTAAGAAAGATATTTCCTTTAAGCAGGGAGAAAAAAAAATTAGAATCACTAGAATCATTAGATACAAACAATTATCGTTTATTATCAATTGTAGAAGGAGATAGTTTGATCCATAGTATCTACAGCAAATAGAAACCAAGATTGCATCAAAGTTACTGTCAAATGTTGTATGATAGCTGATGTCTTGTTTACCATGCTAGGGTAACAGGCAAATGTATCAGAAGGAAAAACCATTTTGCTGGTTTACAGTCTGAAATAAGCTAGTTGCTTCTCTTCTTGCACTTGGTTCCTGAAGAAACAACAGCTAAGCGATCAGACCAATATTATCAGAAACAGCATTAAATGAAGGAGGTCACTAGTCTCTGCCTTTATGTACCTACTAGTTATGAAGGAATAGCATGTAGCTTTATTACTTTCTTATAATACATTGCCCAGTATTTAGTTCTGATCTCCTTGGAAAGCTTACAGGTTATGGTCTTTTAATATAACAAAATAAACGCAGACTGGAACACTGATTCTCTTCCACTGAAATAGTTAATTTTTTTGTCCTTCTACCTGCAATGCTATATCTCTTCTTGGAATAAGGCATTTGGAATCATTCACAGATTGAAATGGAGATGGTTGGTTTAGGCCTGAGAAAAATTCAGAAGATCTTCACTTATTCCTGCTATCTGTCACTCAATGAAACATCAGATTCTAAATTCAGAGCAGTAATATCTATTTGTGAATCCTAATGAACCATAATGAATTCAAATAGAGGGTCTGATTTTTGGCAAGAAAAATCAATTGTTCTGAGAATTGCTCAGTTTTACTCATACTAAGTCCATGTAAGAAGCAATGCATGCTAAGAATCTCTTAAACACTATAGACCCTCTTATGTCTAATATTTTAGGTAGTATGACCCTGAATTAAGTGATAACATAACACCAAGACACAAGTCTGATTTAACTGTGGCTTGATTTGGGGTGAAACTGTTCAGTTGTTTTTTTTCCTGCTCTGATGCAGGAAATGAATGGTAAATACACAGCTATGCTACTTACTATAATGGTTCTGTGTACGTCACTGATTTTAAAAATATCTAAAAATTTATTTTTTTCTGTAAATCTCAGTGCATTCTGATAGCACATATATATTTTACAAAAAGTCAAACAAAGGACTTACTGCCTTCTGCCATTTGTATCAACTAGGGAATTTCAGATGTGTATGGTTTGGTACAGAATGCTCATCTTCCTCATGTCAGGATATTTTTATTTGGTTTACTTTATAATTTGCTCACATTACTTGCACATTCCAGTGATCTTCAGTCTTGTAAGTGCTTCCTGAGTGCTGCCTCTCAGGCACCTCTTCTGTTTTCAGAACTTTTAATAATCCATTTAGTGATGTTTTGCTGCTTTCTTGCTGTAGCAACAAATGACATGAATTTTGAAGAGAAATATTTACCTTTACATTCCCTGGGGAAAAAAAAAAAAAAAATACTCATGACACGACATTTTTCAGAGACTTCCATTGGCTGTACTGAACATTACATTTGAGGAGGAACAAAGCCTTTACACCTGCTCATGAGCTGACAAGTTGATGACACTTAGAGAAATAGCAGACACTATGGTACAATGGCAATGCTGAAAAGCAACACCTAGAAATGTAGCGCCTAAGTCTGGTAATCCTTTAAAACAGTAAAAGTTCCTCCTGCTTCACTACCCTCCACACAATAGTTTGGATTTTTTCCAAAAGTGAATCGTAAGGTTGAAGTGAAAATTGAGTAAGTGATTGAAAGAAAGTGGTGAAAAGCTCAGAATGGAGGGAGATATTTATAATAGTAACAATAATAATAACAACTCTGCTTTTAACTGAAAGATAAGAGTATGCTGTTGGCCTCCATCTTTCACTGTTCTTTTGCCATTTGTTTTTTGTTGGTTCCTTTCCTGTTATTAGGTCTGTTTTCCTGCTGTGTGGTTCCCAGCATGTGGACTTGAATTCCTCATGGTAATACATTTCAGGCTGGAGGTATACATTAGTTGCATCAGCAAAAAGTAAATATTCAGTGGGTAAAGGAAATATGTATAGAAGCAGCTTACAGACTGTTAAACAGATTGGATCATTCTAGTTTAGTATCCTGTCTCTGACGAAATATCAAGGCCTGTAAATATGCAGTAATGGAAACATAGCCAGCAGTTTAGTTATGTCAAAAAGTTTCTTCTGAAATATGGGTAATTGATCTTTCCCTGATCTTTGCCCTATTCTAAAAATATTTGCTAAATGAGTGCAAGTTCTTAACCATCTGCATGATTGATTTTTTTTTTGTATGTGTGTGTGTAAGAGCATTATCTTTTCTTTTGATGTTGTTGGGCGTCTTGCTTAAATCATTTTATTGGTTTTAAATTTGTTTCCCAGTAATGGCATTCAATGCTAGTATGAACAAATGGTACTACAGCTTTTAGTAGACTGGCATACGATTTAGAGATCTAATATTCAGCATAGTATACTACTGTATGCAGTTTATGTAGAGGACGTACTCTTAGATCTTACCGTAAAAAATAAGAAATTAGTTTATGGTGTAAATACACAACTAAGTAACATTGACAATAAAGTTAAGTATCAATGATAACAGTATAGTTTCAATAGTGGGGGTCCATTCATACCAAAACCTAGTGTTATAACATTAAATTCAGTATTAAAAAAAATAATAATGTCACTAATAAAATTTATGAAAAAAAACACCACAGAAATTAAAATCTTTAAATGTAACACATTATTTTCACCTCTACTCTATTTCCAGCAGGTGGTTTCACTGAGTAGTCTTCAAAAATTTAAGATATTCCTTTTGAGCTGTTACAGCTGAAGTGAGACTTGTGAGAGATTAGCTCCAGTGACTCTCCATTGTGTTTCAGTTTACGATTATGTTCAGTAGGTTTTTTCTTTCATTATATGGTCCACCAGAGTTGTTTAGTTAGATTGTTTTTAAGACCTTTATAGTATGGTGTTAGCATTTGCAATGACTGTGACTTAAATGTGGATACCACTTCTGCTTTCACTCTTTTCTCTTCATTTGCCACCAGAGTTGTTGTGTTCCTTGCTGTATTTTAAAATTTACTTTAAGGTTTATTATATTATATTTCTGTTGTCATGTACATGCAGTTGGAAAAACTGGACATAAAGGATGTGGTTTAATTAGGTCACAGTTCTATTAACTCATCTGGGAACTGTCCAGTAATAACTTATACAATATAGGTCATTCCTTTCTTAATAATTTCCATCTGATGGAATACTGCCTTCAACCCCTCCACAATACAGTGCTTGCCTCAGTCTGCTGCTGAAACCCCAATGTGCTTCTCATATATGGAGATTAAGTGGCTAGGAAAAAAAGTGTTGTTGCTATTCTTCCTCGATTTGTTCCTCAGCATTGTTGCTTTGGATCAGGTTAACAAACCTGATCCCTTCTGCACTGTCTTAAACGAACACTTCTCCTGGGAAATCTTGCACCTGCTTCTTTTCTTAATTGTTGCCTGGAAGACTGTTCTACCTTAATCAGTCTGCTGATGAGGCAAAAGTTTGTTCTCTATCCCAAAGAAAACAGTGCAATGATCACCAGAAATATCATGAAACCCTCGTAATCTTTGGAAGAAGGGATGGGAACAGCTCCTTTGGCCTGAAAAGACTTCCTCATGTCCAGAGGACTATGGTTTATTTAGCTTTGCTTTAATGTGTGAATATCAATGATTCAGATGTCTGGAGCAATAGAGTTACGTAGCATAATCTTTCCATCAACCCCAATGGCTGTCACATTTTCATTGAAACTTGATCCCTGTGGAAAATACTACCTATTTTCTCTCCTCACTTAAACAAAGATACTGTCACTGCTATAAAGAGAGTGTATTGGGATAAGTTAGGAATTCAAAGATAAATGCATAGAATTTTAAAAATGCATGCAAAGACCTTTTCACTTCATCAACCCAGATTTTGAAATGTTTCAACCCCATTTCTTGAGTCTGCTGTGGCTAATCAATTCTTAGTATAGAATACAGTGAAAGTAGCAAAGATACCTCTAACCTACATTTCCGGACCTTTGATTTCTAGATGGCTGGAGATGATGCAGTCTGTGCAGAACAACTTTTCAAACACTCTATTCTTTGTAATTAGAAAAGTTCTGTCTGCTAAGATAACTTCATCCTGCCTATAACATTATTTAGCACCTTGTCAATGTATACAATTGATAATATTGACAATTTTACATGAATATTAAAATTAATTTTTTCCTAGCCATTTAGGGGTGGGAAGGGGAAACAAAATTTGTATGAATGAGGCAAACTGGACTGTCAAAACATAATTTCCTGTTTCTTTCTCTGTATGTTTCGTGTTGGTTGTTTGTTGTGGAAAAAATAGTAACTCAAAGGTACAGGGATGATTTTGTTGTTGAAACTGTTAATTTTCATCTAGTTGGAGCACTAAAACACTATTCTTTTAAATATAAATTTATAGGAGGTAAGGGACTAGAGATGAGGGAGATGACTTAGGATTCAAAACATTGCAAATGTTTGGCAGGTTTTTTTTAGAGGAAAGGAAAAAATCTCTCGAGACCGTTGTTTTCTAAGGAACGATATTACAAAATCCATAGTTACACAATATAAACTGGCAAAAGGAAGAAGAGATTAATCATTCTGGTAGTTTACTTAAGCTGGCATATCTCAATTTTTAATACTTTTTTAAAGATACTGCTTTAAAAAAAAATCTTATCAAAATATAAGTTCAGCATATTTTGAATGAACCTATATTTAATTTATTTTTTTTCACTTGTAATCATGCAGGACATGGTAGAGCATGGAGTAGAGGCAATGGTATTATTAAAAACTAAACAAAGAAAGTGACCTAGGGTTATTATGTAGAGAGGGTCCTCAACAAAATACCTCAATAGAAGATGCAAGGCATCTTAGGATGCTGTGCATGTTAAGTTTTCTCACAGACTTGTTCTATCTCAACTACCAGGATGATGGTTCTGTTTCATATTTTGTCATATAATTTTGTGACTGCTGAATTTGTATTCTGTCATATGACTAGCTCTCCTTAATGCTTTCGGCTGTTTAGAACACACAAAAAAATATATATATACGAAGCCTTTTCATAATTGTAAAACAAAGCAAGACTGAATGTGACGATTCACATAGATAACTTTTCCAGGGAACATCTACTGTTACCTATATACTGTTCTCTTCCCTCTGTAGTCATAAATCCAGGTGCGGAACTTTGCATGGGTTTACAGGTCTGCCAAATCAGTTTGGCTTTTAAATCAAACTCATGTTAGATTTAAATCAGTAAGAGATACGTGTAGTCTTCTGTCTTCTTTTTTACCTGGTTTTTGGTGGACTATGTGTAATTCTGTTTTACCTATGACTTTCATCAAACTGGAATATACCTCAGCATTTCTGAGAAATGGTGAATACATACATCAACACACATGCATTATTTCCGTATATGGAAAACTGAATCACTTGCAAGAATACAAATATGTTTGAATATGTTTTTAAAGGAGAAAAATTTTCTGCAATTCCTACCTGAGTCAGAACTGCTTCTGAAACACAACTGCTTCACCAATTAGCACAGTACCACCACTAAGATTACCCGTTTTTAACTTCAAATGTGCATACGTGATGCTTAGCAGTTTGTAAACCTAAATACAAGTTGTCCAAAATATCCAGATTTGAACTTCAAACAAAATATATAACCTGTTAAACAATACAGAATCTCTATTGCAAAATTGATGAAACAATTTTTCTACATTTAAACACACATTCAAACATGAACTGTACTCTTACAGGTGATTTAATATATTGTATGTGAAAATCAGGTGGGTGTGTGCAACTGTTTGTTCACTATTTCTCAGAAATGTCAGTCAGGACATGCCTGAACCTACTGTCACTTTGCTATTTTTTTGGCCACAAAAGCTTTTTCAACTGATATTGATGTGAAATTACTACTGGTCTTTGTTTAGTATTTTTTTACTTGTCTTATTTTTTTTCCAACTGCTCTATTTCCTCTCCCCCTTTTTGCTTGACCTACTGTATGAATTTATATACATCCACATATACAAACATATCCTATATATCTTTATAAACTGACCAAGTGAATGGAAAAAATTAATCCGCTGATACATCACGTATAGCAGACTTGAATCTAAATCATTGTATGAACTTTAGAATTCTTACTACCTTCAAAATGGAATGGAAAAATTGATTAATCCATAACTGCTCTTAAAATATTCCTAATGGATCAGACCTATTATCTAGAAATGCTGTCAGTAAGCCAATTACAATGTGAATGACTTCTGCCCCCCCCACACACACACACCCCTGATTAAATTTGGTTTGGCTGTTAGTGCATCCACTTATTCTATCCCTCCAAGTAGAAAAAATAATTTACATAGTCTCACAGTTGTACACAATGGAGCACACACACACACACACACACACACACACACAAAAAAAGCAACCCTACAACGAATCATTCATCAAATTTTCACGTTTGACTAAGCAGTGAGTGCAGTCATCTCAGTCTACAGTGTGTTTTGTTTTGTTTTCTGAATTACACAAACAGTTTAACCAAGGAAATTAAGAGATGAGAAAGTGAGAAATCTTATTTCCTTACTCATTTATCATGGATGGGAAACTCGTCTACTGTTCTGAGAGATTTAATTTATATCTTTCTTCTTCAGAGCCAACATGTGAAATACGAAAACTGGTCTGAAATTTATTTTTAAAAAGTTGGCTTTTGCCATGTCAGGATAAGACAGCAGTGTGAACATCACTGCTTTACTTTTAATCAGGCTTTCAAAGTCGTGCTATTTGGAGCAAAGCCACTGACCTCTTTTACCTCTTTTAATCCCGGAAAATAACTTGCATGCCCTTCCTTCCCTCTTCCATGACTACTCTCTCTTCGCTAATGCACATTCTTTTCCTTTAATACATTTGCTAAGACTACAGAAAACTAAGAACCTGTTCACTTAAGAAATGGCCACTAAGCAAGCTTTGCAATACCTGTTTGTGTAATACATTTAATTTTTCAGATAGGTGAAATGATATCCAGAAAGATGAGATGAGTTTCCCAAAGTTACATCCTGCAAAAATTAATTATAGCAACACAACGCATTCAACTCTAGTTCCTTATTTGATTCAAAATGTCTGTGTGCCTGCATGTACAGTCATGAACAGTATTGATAGTATTTAAAGATGTCTTGTTTCCAAATCTGCTGAATGATCAACAGGAAAATTTCTGTGGGGGAACCCATTCAAAAGCACCAGAGAAAAGGTATTTGCTGCCTGGCTGAGGTTTGAATAATATCTATTCTTAGGGTTATGAAAATGTCATCCAAATTTCTCTTTGTATTTGAAATGTGCGTCTCCTCCTGGATTCAGCTTTGAGACATATCTAGTTTGATGTATGTAAACATTTCCAAATCAGATATTTAAAGAGCATGATAATAGGAGGATTTACTGCTGTGTGTTTTATTATTTGATGCATTTGGATTCACTTTATTTGCTTTTTCTTTCATCTGTGAATTATGCCACTTTGTCTTGTAGTACAAAAATGACAGCATCAAGAGTATGGCAAGCAGATTTCTATGTATCTTCTAAATGCACTCTGAAACTAGTAACTACTAAATTAGGGGTGACCCCTCCATCTGAAATGTGTGTACATATATGTGTGTGTATATATATATATATATATATATATATATACACACACACAGTAACTGTTTTGACAGCTAGATATGCATATATAGAAAAAAAAAATTTGATTCATGGAGACTTGTGCTCTGGAGTCTGTTGCAGCTGATACCTTGTACGTTGTTAACAGTTATCAAAAAGGTGTGACACATTAACAATGATAACCTGCTACCTTGCTGCTGTTCCACATTTCACAAACAGGTTATTTCCCTTACCTCCAAAAAAAATTGCCACGGAGGCAAGCAAACTGGCTGAGCATTTCTGTCTATATGCCTAGAAATATAGAAAGGCATCCTAGAAAGTTACAGCTGTTAGCCACAGCTGTATGTGTGCATAAGGTTGCACTAGTTGTACAAGTGGTCCTCAGGGAGATTTTTAGTCGTCACAGAAAAAACATTGGCTATCCAGTTGGTCTTCAGTAAACGTTAGTGCTGGTTGTGTTAGTCATCAACTTTTTCTTGAACATACTCCTCTACAATATGAATTTCACTCTGTCTTGGCTTCCCGTTTTGTGGGATGTTTTCCTGTAATGGAATTCTAGCTCGTTACCTCAAATTTAAAAGCATTACTTAGGATAGACATTTACTGTCTGTTTCTTTTCACTTTATTGTCATTTGCAGAACAGTTTGAAGAGAGATTTCTCAGGTCAAGGCATCTTATTTTAACTTCTGGTCTTTCTGTATTCTGCGAATCACTAATGACCTTCATTCAGACAGCTTCCTTAAAAATAAGCCATTGACTCAGCTGATGCCTATGGATTTCTCTCTCTCTTACTCTATTCCTCAAGTTCCTTCAAAAGTATTGCCACTTCATTCTGAAAAATCACAGGAACCTTTTATGTGACTTCCTCTAGTAACAAGCTCCATAACTAGAAATCAGGGGAGGAGACTGGGAGGAAAACCAAAAAGATCTCCCAGATGTGCTTGCTTTAGTCTTTCAAAAAGTTGAAAACATGTTTAAAAAAAAAAAAAAAAAAAAAGCAAAACTTCTGAAAATACAATGCAGCATTCAGTTGACTGATGTATGTCAGGGATATTCTTTATAAGTAGTTCTATGCGATCATAGGATGCATGATAAATATTTACCCGGTATAAACCTGTGAGAAAAAATGTCAAGTAAGGCAAGTAGAATAGGATTTTGTAGTTTAATCATCTATAAATCTTTTTTTTTTTTTTTTTTTTGGAGGGGTGTGCTAGAGAAATTCAAAACAGATACTCTACTGATTAACGAAGTGCTGTCACAGAGCATACTGATATGGTAGGCTAACTGTGGGAGTGGAAGAAATGGTGTGCTGAGATGTGGCATTTGAGTATTAGTATAATAGATGTAAAAGTGAGAATGTTTTTGTCCTTAATGTTTTATGTGCAACATCTTTGATCTTCTCTATAACTTCATTTTACTTCAGCAGATGGAATATATATATATATTCCATATATATAATGGAATATATATATATATTCCATATATATAATTTTTCATTTTACTTCAGCAGATGGAATATATATATATTCCATCTGCTGAAGTAAAATGAAAAATTATATATATATGAAATATATATATTATATATTATATATTATGTATTATATATTATATATATTATATTATATATATTTATATATTTATAAAATGAAAAATTATGTATATATATAACTTAAGAGAAAAAGTGTATAGAATTTGGTAAACAGATAACATTTTTTAGCTGTAGACCTTCTTATTCAGAAATAGGATCATTTACATATATGTGGAATTTTGAGAAATAGAGAGACTTCTCAGAGACTTTGTAAGGCCGACCATTCTGAATGATTAAATCTGTGACCATTAAATACTTTATGATACAATAGTCCATGTAGAAAGATGAAATGTCTATGACTAAAATGACATTTACATCCATTGAACTGGAATTGTATTTTTTTCCCAAGATTAAAATATTTAAAACTGTGATATATATTATATATATATTTATCTTTATATATAACTTTATATATAAGTTTTCATAGGGGTAATGGAGTAGCACTAGATCAATGAGCAAAGCATCCAGAATTATATTTCAAGAGACAGCCTTCCAGAGTTTTCGTGAAATAACTGGTTCTTCAGAGGCTTCTGTGTTGAGCTTCAGATGAGAAATATGTTTGTAAAAGCTCCAGTATTTACAGAACTTTACCTCAGAAATGAAATGGAATAATAGTTAATGAAACAACTAGTTTTTGAGGTAATTCCTCCCTATATAATTCAATATAATATTTCTACATGTTCTTAAATCTGAAATAAAAGCAATTCAAATTCAGAAATCTGTTAAATTTAATTGCTGTGTTCAGAAGCAAATGGCAGATTGTTCTGTTAGAATGATAGATACTTGCTTTCTAGCATAGTTGCTCCTGGCTTAGTTTTTCATTGCATAATTTCTTGTTGTGCCCAGGTGGGAATCTTAGTATTTTTGCGTATGCTCCCATCTAATGCATCTATCCCAATTTATTGCAGTGTAGGTTTAACAGACCTTTAACAACTTCATTTTCAGTCTTTATAGGCATTGAATATGATATCTGAAAATTGCATTAAACACAACACTAAAGCACTGTCAAGTGTGGATGTCTGGATATGCAGGCCTCTGGAGAGTGCACTAATTTTAGCTTTTGAAATGGAAAATACTTTGGTCAAAAACAGAACCTATGATCCTGTGATAAATGCCAGATCCTAACTTTGCTGAAGGATTGTATTATGTATTTATTGGTATACTAAGAGCTGAGAACTGTTGTTTTTATATTCTTATATTTTAGATCTGCTACCAAAGATAATTAAATGCCATGTCAGTGTTAAGTAGGGGAAAAAAAATCTATGTCAGTGGGTATCATTGACACATTTGTCATTTTTTCTTTTTTTTTTTTTTTAACAGCTTTTTGGAAACTGCAGCATATTTCTGTATGAAACCAAAAATGGGAGAGAAAGAGGTGTCTCCACATTCTTTTTTCAGTATTTGGCATGAATTTAGTTCTGACTTCAAAGACTTCTGGAAGAAGGAAAACAAACTTATTCTTCAGGAAAGGTACATTTGTTTGTTTGTTCAAAGGCTTTTCTCAGAGAATGTTATTGAGAGCAATTGTACCAGTCACCCTCACTTCATTAGCACTGGGAATTTCTCAGTCTTTTTTTTTTTTTTTTTTTTTTTTCCCGCCTAGTTGTCATAATTTTTGAATGGGACATTAATAACAATTTGTGCTAAAGTTTTTCAGGTCAGCTATGTGAATGACTTTTTTAGTAGAACACATAACTGCTATGCCTATATGAATTTAAGAAACAAGAAACTTGTTTCAGGTCTGAAAGTTGATTAAAAAAAAAAAAAGATTTCCCATTCATGTATTTACTGAAAACAAGTCAAGGCAAGACGTGTAAATATTTGTCCATTGAAGTCAGGGGAAAAGGAGGGGAAACAGAAAGAGAGAAGAAAAGGTCTATTGATCCCACCTTGAGGGAGAAAAATCAAACTGAACCATATTCCAAATCACAACCCCACAGACATGTGCCTTGTGGTATGTATGACATAAAGAATTAAGATTATAGTTTTGAAAAATTAGCCATAATGTCTGTTCCATGTATTAGAAGAGCTATGAAGTTTTCTTTCATCTGCACGCAGATATTACATAGTGGTAATTCTTTGTTTATAAAAATGATGCCAAGAATTAATTAGTTGTTAAAAAGTAATAAATGTCATATAAGGACAATTTAAATACAACCATGAAAACTGTAAACATGGTTACATTTGTTAGCAACTTGAGTGATCTCATTGTACAGATAATGAAGCAACTTCTGTGCCTTAACATTAACAGGACCAAAGCTTTAGGTTCTTTAAATGTTTGGTATCGGTCCATATTTTGGTAATTGTATAAGAATAGGTCTCTTCTTCAAGAGTACTCACCCTGCGTAAATGTCACAGACATCTGGCTTTGGAAATCATTGTTAACTTTCCTTAGGCACTTATATGATCAGTATCATATATACTGTATATAATTAGTGTAAGTGGATACATTTTGGAATGAATACTGTCTCAGTTAAAAAAAAAAAAAAAATGTATATAAAAAATATTCTGTTCCTATTGCACAAGCGTGGTACAAATATTAGTGCAATACAGCAGCAATCTGGGGATGTATTTCACTTTACTGACTGACTTAATTTTAAGTAAATAAGTACATCTCTTCAGAATTGACTTGACAGCTAAATATTATCGTTAGTTTCCTGTGCAAAGACTTAGTTGCCAACTTAATACATGTTAATTTCATTTTGTATTATCTCTATAGAACAGTATTTTAAAAACTGCCCTTTTGTTTTCCAAAGTACTAGGTTATTATTCTAGAATCAAACATAAACCCTCCAAAGCTCCCCTGAATGTTCTCTCTACAAAATATTTTGCTATAAAAAAAATTAATTAAAAGAAATTAACTAACCATTTTTCCCCTATTTTTTGTATACTTCTGAAGCTAAGAATAGTATTGTGATACAATCATTTAATTTTTTGTTTCAGTTCCATGTACAAATACGCTAAGAGGATGCATTGAAGCAGCAGGGAAAAAGTGTCTGCCAAATTGGTCCCTTCTAGGCCAAGGGTGCCTTTTAATCTGAAAAGAACTGAACGTTTGCCTACAGAATGTCTTTAGGTTGGGGATGTGACGGGGAATGAAAGGATACTGAAAAAGGGCCTACAGTGGGAAAGGAAACTGGGATATTCCTGGAAAGAACAGCAAAGAGGCCGAGGCTCAGAGCAGATGGAATGGGGGAGATTTTCTCAGGGGTACAGGCAGGACTGTGTAGCTGCAAACCAGGAAGTCACTGAAATTAAAACTGAAAATGATCCATCCTGAAAATCAAAGATAGATCTTTATTTATTTATTTACTTAGAGGTTGACATGTCTTGCCAAGTTCCAATCTTCCACTTTGTAAACTCTGTTCAGGTGAGGCAGGGTTTGGTGTTTGGAAACCTTTCCTGTCTGTGCTCACCTCAGAAAAGTTTGGCACAGTGTTGTTTCAGTGCTCTTCATTGCCTTTTAGGTACTAACATATTTTGTCCTAATTGACAGTAGAGTAAATATTTTCCAAGTAGTACATTTTTTCCCCCAAATGAAATATCTCCATTTGATAAACAACTGTTTTATCAAAGCCTTTCTGTGGAAAACATTTTGCCTGCCGTCATAGTTCAGCCTGGTATCTGAAGTTGTCCTTTAGACTGTTTGCCTGACCTGATACTTCCACTGTTCTTATTGATAGGAAGGATGCTGTTATATGAAGGTTTCTGAGTATTGAAATTGCAGGAGGAGAAAAATCTTAACAGAATATTAAGTATTGCTAAAAGGTGTAAGAATATACAAAACATAATTATGATGATTTTGAAAATCTTAGCCTGTATGGACAGATGCTGAGGTGACAGGAGCATGCCTGTTGCCATTGAAATTAACAAAAAATGTAAATAAAAAATTAAGAAACTGGATTTTAACTCTTCAGTTGATATTCTTGAATGAATGTTTTGGGTTTTTTGTTTGTTTGTTTAGGACATAGCATGGAATTTAGTGTAATACATTTTAAAGTGTTTAATAGAAATCTTGATTTGTGATGGTCTATGTCTATCAAATGCTAGGGATATATTTTAAATTGAAGTAACCGGTGACTAGAATATATGGATGTCTCAGCAGTAAAATTTGAGGGATGCAATACTGATCCTGCATTAAAATGTCATTAACCCTCAAGAAGGTGAGAATTTCCTGTTAAGTGAACACTTGTTAATTCTTCCTGTCTGAGTAAGTTGCATTATTTTCTGTTGCTAAAGGTGAAGAGCAGGCTAGACCATTAATCATCAAAGTAACTTTCTGTGCTTTTTCATTGGTGGAAAAAATCAAGTCACATTTATGGTGAAACTTTTTAAGTATTGCCACCTTTGAAGAATTATTTCCCAGGCTACTGCCTCATGTAGCATACTTACATTATGATTGTTATTTATAAAAAGTATAACTTTATTTGATTTTATTTTTAGGTTAATCATCTTCCTTCCTTTTTTCCCCCTTTTCTTCCACTACTTTCATATTTAGTTTAATAAACCTTTATACTATGCTTTTAGAATAGTTTGGGCATTGTTTCTAAAATATTTTATATCTCAGTTTATGTGTAGACTGTGTAGGGAAAGGAATTACTTGTTAATATTGACTGTTTCTTATTTAGTCTCTGTAAAGATGAGCCACACTGTTTTACAATAATTTACTCAAAGGCTTTTCATAGATGGTATTTCCTAAGGTGGTACAACTTTTTGTTACAAGTGAGTCAACTCTTTTTTTAAACACTTCTCAGTCAGTATTTTAAACTGTGTATTGGTTTCCCAGGCATTTATATGTAAAAGATAAACACTGAAGTGTCAGACTTCATATTTCTTTAGAAGAGGATGAGGAAAAAAAAAAGAAGAAAAATGGTGTGAGGTTAAAAACAAATTATTTTTTCCAAAATTTTCTACTGCTTTTGCTCAATTCTGTCAGATGAAATGAAGCAGAACTGGAAAATACCAGCTGTAGAGAAAATTATGCATGATAAACTGTTAAAATACAGTAGCAATAAAAAGAAAAATGCACCTCAAAATTACAGTGAAAGAGTAAGTCTGCCAAAAGGTTTTCCTAACCATACTATTTGTAGTCAATCTGTAGAGCCTAACTGGAGCATTCCAATCAAAATTGTCATCTGGATTATTTATAAATTTCTAAAATAATATTTTAGGCTAAATTTCTGATGCTAAACACCTTTAAATGAAAGTTTAAAATGTATTTTTTTTTTTTTTTTCCTCAATAAGCAACTTATAGCAAACAAAAACTCAATGAGGCCTGGTTCGGATCCTTAAATGTTGGTCTTTTTGTACTTTCATTATATTTCTAAATTGTCACTGGTAGGATATACTTTGTGTTTGTACTTTGAAAACGCCTGAATGGTTTCGTATGAAGCTTGCACTTCATATGTGATCAGCAAGAAAGCCAAGAGTTGACATATTGCCTAATTCCTTTTCAGTGCTGTTTGAAAAAAGAATATGATTTTGAACCTTACAAACTTCTTATGCTTATTCAGCATCCTCATAACCTATACATTTAATTCAGTTGCTAAATACCCTGAGATGTATATTGACCTCTGAATGTATACTGTCAGATAATGCACAGCTGCAGTGACAATTATACAAAAGTCTCACCTTAGGAAAACTCTTAAGGGATCACACCACGAATATTGAAATTCATATTTTTCTCCTGTAGAGAGAGCAGGTGTCTCATGCAAACTGGCAAAGTTAATATCTTAACT
Organism: Aythya ferina; assembly: GCF_964211825.1. Lineage (NCBI taxonomy): Eukaryota > Metazoa > Chordata > Aves > Anseriformes > Anatidae > Aythya > Aythya ferina. The sequence goes on from NC_140298.1 coordinate 27,292,585, forward strand.
CTTTTCTCATAAATTTCTGTCTTTGTTCTCTTTTTTATCTTGGTTTCTTTATATTGCTGAGGTAAAGATATTTGGCATTAAATTTATTATTCCAGTTTAGCACTGGAGAAATATTTTAGTTTTTCTTGATGTCCAGCAAAGACCTACAGGCCCAGACCCAACTGCTTTCTTAGGAATGAGGAAAAAGCAGCCTGTCCTAAGACTGAAAAGGTATTCACCTATTAAACCTCTGCAGAAGGAAGTCTTGAAAAGTTATGATCAATTAAAAGAATAGGAGGTAGTGGGGGGAAAAAATAAAAGGTGAAACAGCTGCTGTGTAAATATAGAGTTTGCAAATCCTTGGTAGCTAAAAATACAATTATTTTGAAAAAAATCTCATTGGGTGTGGGCAGCAACAAGCATCATTAGGATCGTAACTTCATCTTTTCTTTACAGATGGGGTACACATCCTGGTTTATGACAGTAACAAAAAAGCAGACAGTCTTTTAAGAACTTTTATGTTTAAATGAAGTTGGAACAAAGAAAAGTTCCATTGTTGTCAAAGGTCAATATCATTAGTCCTTAGACGCAGATTCAGAGCTTACTAGAAACAGTTCAAGGCAAAAGCATTTTTACAAGGCTACAGATCCACCTTCCCTTTCTCAGGGTTCAAGTCGGATACTGACACTCGTTTGCCCACTCCTGTCCTAAGTGTCAGTTTCTTCAGACTACGTTTGCCATTCCATGGCCTGTGCCAACTTGCAAAGATTTACATAAATAGGGGAAATAAACATGAATTTCTAGACAGGAGGAGAAAATTAGAGGGGGACACGGGCAGATATGGGTACCTTTTAAGTATGTGCATAAGGTGAATATTGCTCATGGATTCACACTGGCCCTTGCCTTTATGAAAAGGTACATCACTGAACGAAGAATAACTTTGTCAGGGATGCCAGCAGAAGAGAGTTCATGAGCAGGATCAACATGATGGTAAAATTCTGTAAGTCCCTGTTATCTTGCATCACACTAAACTAGAGAATATCTTTTGGCTAGCTTTATTCAACCCTTTAACTCCCACGATAAATCTTTGACACATTAAAAATAATCTATACTAAAAAATAAAAAAATAAAATCAAATAAAGCACTTGTCTCTCAAATGTAAAAGTTGCCCATTCCCGTAAGAATAGCAGTTAAGCTGGCACCTGGTGTGTCACACTGTGTATATCTAGATGAAAGGGAGATTCCTGGCCAGCATGTCTCCACAGCTCATTGATCTCTCTCTGCAGAAAGACTGGTATGTCTCCCTACAGACTCCTCGGCAGGATGATTTAAAACTTGCTGTTGAGCAATTTAAAGTCTGGCATTGGATATCTGTACATTGCACAGTGAGGAGCATATTGGTAAGCTGCCACTTCTGCTTGCAGAGGAGGGCATTAAATCCCATAGCGCAAGCAATGTACTCTCAGGGTAATTTAAGGGATATTTTGTTAACACTTATAATAGGAACCAGTGAGTCAGACTTGATAGTGAGAGATCTGGGGACATGGGAATATGTACTTGCAAAGAAATGTGGAAATGGAATAAAAGAGTAGAAAAAGGTATAGAGACTGAAAATATGAGAGGAAAATGATGGAAATGTGGAGTATGTTCAATGTGGTCACATTTTGCTTGGCATGCTGTTGTGATACAAACTAAAAGCTCCTAGCATGATGTTAGTAAGCAGATACGTTTTCTGGCTTGGGAACTTGAATCTCACTCTCCGTATTTCTGTCTAATCAACTGGTCTGCATGCTGCTAGGCTTTGTTTTACAATGGGTAGTTAAAATAACATTTCAAAACAGTATTCAGCTTATGTGTCTTTGAACTGAACAATTAAAATGTTCCTCAGTTTCTGAGAGTATTTCAAAATTTTAACTTGATTAAAATAGCTTTCTGATCAGAAAATACTGTGTTAAATTATAGACATTGGAAAACATACTTGAAAGAAGTCAAATAGAGCAAAGATTCAGAAGCTAGGAAGAATCCTTTGAGGCAGTGCCTCACAAAGAGACAATTTGGTGTCCAGCTGAGACATGTTGCTCAATATTTCAGTATTTCTTTTTCTTCCATGTGCACTTCTGGTAATTAGTAATTTTTTTTTCAATGAAAACTTCAGGGTTTTTTGGTTAGGGGAGGAAAGCATTAACTTTCATTTTTAGCATTGCTTTTGAAGGAAAAGTTTGTGAAAAATAAAAATTTTGAGATACATTTCTCAAGCTGGATCTCTGGTAGAAATCACTTTATATAGTCAAGTGGTGATACTGTGTGGTTCCTACCCCATGGTGATCTTTTCAGATTTTGAGGCTCTTTCCTATTTGCTAGTTCTTGAAAGAGAGAATGACTGCCTGTGGTTTAAAAAATAAAAAATAAAAAATCCGCCCAACATAATCGATAGATACTTGGAGATTAGTGAAAAATTGCACCACTAAAAGTTTTAAACAGATTTTTTTTTTTGGACAAGAAGTGCAGCAATTTCAATACCTGTAAAATATCTTCATTCCCAGGCAAAATGATTACACTGGTATTTGAGGTGCATTAAAATATCATAACGTGTTTAAAAAAAAAAAAGGCATTAAAATATTAGTCCCCAAAAGTTTAAGGCACTTGCAATGACTTAAAATCTACCACAACCCAGACTAATCTCTAACTACTGAAGATGTTAGATTCCTTTATACTGAGACATTGTGCCAAACAAAGCTATTATGATAGCTGCATACAGCTATCATAATGACAACATCCATTAAGTATAAGTACATGGTTGCATGCATGTCTTATGGCATGAGTACAAGGAACAGTCTGTGGTTTTACATTTTTAGGAAGAACCTTGCTGTTTCAGCAGTTGTTTTGATGTCAGTATACAATTATGAATAGGCAACTTATGATAGGAGACTTGTTAGCTGATAGAGCAAGGTTGGAGGCATCTTATTTTCCTGCCTTCTGCACTCTAACCACTCTGCTGGAGAACCACTCTGTGGTTCTCCAGCTGACTTCTTCTAACTTTCCTTTCTTTCTAGTGATCTCTTCTTTCTACTCATTTCTCATATTTGCTTGTACAAGCAAATTCCTGTAGCTATGGATTACATAATATATGTATACCCCAGTACACCCAACATAGCTACTCGTCTGCATAGGGTATGTCACCATATCCTCTTTAAGATGGTCTCCTTCTCCATATAATTTATTCACCAAGACTTTTCTCATTCTTTTTTTACACATTGCAATTTTTTCCTTCTTTTTACTGCATTTGCTGTTTCCACGTTTTAGAGCAAACACATGGTTTCACGTTTCTGTTCATTCCAGAGTTTCGTTTCTTTTTGCTTGCTCATTATGTCACTGGTTTTACTTCACCTCCAGTCCTGTTCTCTTGCCTTATTTCCTGTTGAGTTTCCTAACCAAATAGTCCAGAATGCAGCCAGCTTCTTTGAGAGCAATCTTTGCTTCAGTTCCAAGAAAAACATTGAAAGTTGATGACTAACTTTTCTGAGAGCAATCTCGATTTTCATATGCAAATTCTGGAGGAAAGTGATTTCCATCTTGCCTGAAGGTAGACAGGTATAGTCTGAAATATTGGCCACTTTGACAAGAAAAATACATGAATTTGATATACATTTGGTATACATTGTGAAATACATGAATTTTTCAAGAAGTCAGGAAATAGTTATTTAAGTGGTCATATGCTTCTTTGCATTTTATTAGAGTTATAGATAATCCTTAAAACTTTATTTTTGTGTTACTACATTTTCAAGATGAAATTACCATTAATACTAAAGTTATCATCTTTAAAACATGGATTTTAACAAAGTATCATTTTTTTTTGCATTTATACATGTGTTTATTTCTACACAGATAAGAACAGTCATCTAGATCACCAAAAATATTGTTGCCAGATAGAAATGCATAAAAACCAAATAGTTCTTTTCCATAGGTTAATAAGATAATTCAACATTCATTTCATCCCTGTCAAGCCAAATTAGAAAGATTTCACTTCCACAATGCAATACCTCCAAACTGAAATTGTTTCAGAGGGTTGTGAAGTGTGTCGTGGATAGCAGTAGGACTGCAAATTGGAAGGTCTCATTTTCAATTCATTTGGCTTCAGTGTCATATTTTAGGCCACTTTAACATGATGCACATGGAAGAAAATATAAGATGTATTCCCAAAAATCTGTTCTACACAGTTAACTGAGGAGGGATCATAATCTGGGTCCCACTACCGGTTACTCTCTGTGTTAACTGGCCAAATTAAAATATTTTAATCTATTTTTCTTTGGTCCTCTGAGCCAAAGTATGATCAATCACTGCATCTTTCAACCAGTCATTGTCCACCCCATGGTCCTTAAAGTAGCCAGGCAAAGAGCCGGGAGGGATGTCAGGAAAGAGGAAAGAGATTCTATATTAGAATATCTTTCTTTGTAGGTAGAGGTTAGGTTTTATCAGTCAGTTTGATGAGACCAGGTACGTTAAAATGTGCTTCTTATCTGTATAAAGTCTTTGCAGTCAGTTACTGAATCATATTTATGTCATCACTTCAATACTATTGGCATGAAAGTAAAAGCTCTACAGTTTTTACTCTACTTTTATGTTGGGAATTGTAATTTTCCCTAACAGTTACTCTAATTTTTATTATTTTTTTATTTTTTATTTTATTTTTTACTAAAGAGAAACTCTTTACCAAAAAGTCATTCCAATTTTTTAGTGACTGAGTCAAAAAAATCTAGGCCCATTGCTCTTGGAAGAGTTTTCCAATAAACATTTTTAAAGTTTTCTATCCTTGATATCTTAAGGATATCTGGCGCTTGATATTTTTGCAGGGGATGGTTTTTTAATTATTTATTTGTAAAGGTGGTGTTGTTATTATGAAAAAGTTATCTCCAGTGCAGACTAACCTAAGTAAAGTATTTTGGCATGAAAAACACTTTTTATATATCTGATAATAAATGTTGAGGAATATAAGGAATATTGGCATCAGCTTTTGCTTTGTTAGAAAATACAGTATATCTGCAGAAAAATTTCTTCTGGGTTTCATGAACTACACTGCCAAACCATAAAATTAATGTCTCTGTGAGTTTATCATGGAAGTTTTTGTGAACAGCTCTACTATCTAAGGCGTATAACATTCCAGCCTTCTCACTGTGCTTACATTTGTCATGTCATAGTACTTGCTAGTGAAGTGTAAGGCTACCAAGCCTAGATGGAGCCAGTAAGAAATGAATCTGTCTGCCACAGATACTTCAGACAACATTATTAATGTTTAGTGGCAGGAAAGTGGCTCCCCTTCTCAATGGATTGAATGATGACAGAAGTTCTCTAAGCCTTGATAAGATTGTGGCCAGGCTGGCTTTTGGTCTAGAAGGTAGATAAAGCTACTCCGTCTTTTGGGTTTGTAAGGAAGTCTGGTTCCTTTTTCCTGTATACAAGCCAAAGTGTGAATTGCATATTTGTCTCACAGAGTCTTTAAACTTAACCACAGTTTGTGTAAGTTAGTCTAACAATAAATACAAAGTATAAGGAGGTGAAAGTGTTGGAGAAGGGTGTTTTAGTTTTGGTGGAAAAAAGAAACTACTTTGTTAAGGGTAATACTTGTTAGAGTCTCTGAATGTTTCTAAGTGGTTGGATTTGAGATATTAATTCTTGGGCTCTGTAGGTGTCTAGCTGTTCATTCTCTTGTTTGTTTTAAACTAATTGCTTACTACTATGTGTTCCCTACCTGTTTTCTAATTGCTGGCCTTTCAGAAGGTTATCCTTTCTGAAATAATGAAAGCAATATTTTAGCTAAATTTAGTTAATATTCAAGGACGTATATTTGTTCAGATACAAGTTCTGAACATTCTTATTATGCATTCATGGAATCTGCCTTGGGCCTGATGTTGTGTCCACTGCTGTTAATACCTCCGCTCTTCAGATTGCTATATAGAGTTAAACAACTCTCTGGTTGTCTAGACTGAAAAGATTGTTTTAGTTTTGTTAAGATTGTCCTTTTTAAGGCAAAAACAAGAATCAGAGAATGGTTTGGGTTGGACGGGACCCTAAATGATCATCTAGTTCCAACCCCACCCTCACTGGACACCTTCCACTAGACCAAGTTGTTCAAAGCCCCATCCAACCCTGGCCTTGAGAAAACCTGGCCACAACTTCTCTAGGCAACCTGTTCCAGTGTCTCACAGCTCTCACAATAAGGAACGTCTTCCTTACATCTAATCTAAATCTACCCTCTTCTGGTTTAATGTCATTGCTCCTTGTCCTATCACTTCAATCCCTGGTGAAGAGTCTTTATTCCAGCTTTCTTTTAGGTCCCCTTTAGGTACTTGGAAGGAAGCTGTAAGGTCTCTCAGGAGCCTTCTCTTCTCCAGGCTGAAAAAGCTCCCTTAGCTTGTCTTCATAGGAGAGGTGCTCCAGCACAATGATCATCCTCGTGGCCCTCCTCTGGACTCACTCCTACAGGTTGAAATCCTTCTTATGTTGGGGCCCCAAAGATGAATGCAGCACTTTAGGTGAGGTCTCATGAGGTCTGGGTAGAGGAGGAGAAGCATCTCCCTTGACCTGCTGACCATATTTCTTTTGATGCAGCCCACAATACAATTGGCTTTCTGGGTTGTGGGCGCACATCGCTGGCTCATTTTGAGCTTCTTATCGATGAACACCCTCAACTCCTTTTCATCAGGGCTGCCCTCAATCCATTCTCTGCCCAGCCTGTATTTGTGCTTGGGATTGCCCTGACACAGGTCTCGGCCTTGTTGAACCTCATGAGATTCTCACAGGACCACCTCTCAAGCCCATCCAGGTCCCTCTGGATTCCGAACAAATGACTTGGGAAAAGAAACAAGTAAAAATTGATAAAGGTAATGCAGCTGATTCTATCTTGTCAAACTGATACGCTTGCTTTTAAGCCAAGATTGGCATGAGTTGGGACAGCTTGATAGCAAATGAGCTAAAGACAGTGTACTGAAGTAAAGTCAGTTTGAGAAACAATTGAAAAGTATGAAGTGAGATGGTTTGTCAAGATATAATCAGTCTAGCAAAGCATCTTAGCACGCTGTAAGCTTGTGAATAATTCCCATTACACCGTGTTAACTGTGCCTCCTGGCTTCTTCAAGAGCACTTCATGTGCCAGTTCATAAAATCTTAGAATATCCTGTGTTGGAAGGGGCCCACAAGAATCATTGTGTCCAGCTACTCCTGGCTCCATACAGGACCACCCAAAAATCAAGCCATTTTTCTGAGAGCGTTGTCCAAACGCTGCTTGAACTCTGGCAGACTCATTGCTGTGACCACTTCCCTGGGGAGCCTGTTCCATTGCCTGACCACCCTCTCAGTAAAGAATGTTTTGCTAATATCCAACCTGAACCTCCCCTGACCCTGTTAGGCTCCCTTAGCACCACCCTCTCTCACCCATTCTCAGATCATGCCTGGAGTTAATGTCCCACTTCTAACTGAATATTTGGTTGCACTTGAGAGCAATAGCTCTATATAAAGGGACCAAACAACCTCTATAACAGAATGCATTAGTTGCATAGAACTTAAATAGTTTAAATAGAAACAGATCTTCAAAACAATAAATCAATCTATACACATGCCTGCCTTTGCCTAAGGGTCATAATTCGCAGGCACTGGGGAACACCCACCTTCTTCAGACTCTTTTTTTCCACAGCCCCCCTCAGTGGCAGCCTATCTTTCCACACAGGCCCTGACAATTGAATCCCTGCTCCTTTCCTAGGAATGTCTTGTTAACTGTTTCATGCTCTGAGTGCTTTGTTCTCAACATTGGTAGAGCAGCAGTGTCACTTTGGCCTTGGGCCTGGAAGTATGTCATTGTCTGCATTTTTTTCCCTTTTTGTGGCTGTTGGGAGGAGCACAGATTGCTCTTGTGTTTTCTCAAAACATCCCCTTCCCTTTTCCCAACATTAGATTCCATGAACCTCTTCGTGAAGCTCTAGCGACTGACCATAGATGAATAGTTAAGCCAGTCTTCCTGATATAACAGCTGGAGTTCACACAATTTTTGCACATCTTGATCTCAGATTATTGCCTTGCATATCCACACCAAAGTTGGGGGAAGTAGTGTAGGAAAGGTCTGAGCAAGAGGAGGGTATGCAGGAATTTGCTACAGTAAAAATAGGACCTGAATTAATAATGAGTTGACAGAAGTAAGGTATTTTTGCCCACATCTTGTGAATTTGATAGTCAGAAAGATGAAGAATCATTCAGGAGCAGTGGAGAAAACCTAAGAAGTTGAGAAGGATTGCCAGTGGCAATTAAATAATATTTTCCAACTGAATTGAGACTATTGTCTTTATCTCAGAGAAAACCCTTTATCTGCTTTTCTAGACCTTGCAGTTTAAATGGTATTGATGTTCATGTCAAAAAATATCTGTTTGTTCTGGAAAGATCAAACTACTTTAATCTTAAATTTAATAAAATAATTATTAAGCTTAATGGTTGGTCTTTGGAAAATGTACTTGTGCACTGCAGAAATTGATACCAGCTCAGGTTTATGACTTAGTGTTGTGGAAGGCTAATGACTGCCTTTATCTCTATATTTCACCTATTTGCTGGCTTATACACACACACACACACACACACACACACACGCATGTACATACAGCTGTATATTTGTACAGTATTCTTGGTTTCCAGTTATAACGTGGTCATAAACTAAGCCTCCTAATAATGAGACTTTGATGTGCTACCTTTTGCCGTTCTAATATCTCTTGCTGAAGAAGCAAGAAGTATAGGTTGTATTGGCTTCAGTGAGGCTCTATCCAACCACTTGAATCTTCTTGCAGGATTGGGGCCAGGAGACAGCAAGCTATCCCAAACACACACAATGAGTCAGTGATATGGTTGGAACTGGAACTGAGTGGCTGCTAGCTCTCAGCTTTGTCTCAAGTGCTTTAGGGAATAATGCTTTTTGTCTTCTGCATTCCCGTTGCTATGAATAAGTAGGCTCAAACTCCAAGGAGTTTTACAAAAGCTCCCAAAAAACTTGGGACCACAGTTATACCAGCGTCTCTTACATAATCCTAGAAAAATGGCTAGTGCAAGCTTTAAGGTTGTCTTTTCATCAATCTTGAAGCTGTGAGGTTGTTGGTTTTTTTTTATGTGTAATTTAAGGGACAGAGAAATTAAGACCATCTTCCTCACTGAGTGGCATTGTTATTAGCATTTTCTTGTTTCAAGCCAAGACAGCCTTTCTCCAAATAGCTATTTCTCTAATAGAAACAGAATATTTAAAGGTGTTACACTGGCAATGATGCTTAGCAAGACCTGTTTTTTACAGAATAACCACTATCATTGTATTATTAGGTTCCATTCTAGAATGAGGATTTTTGTTTTGAGTAAATGTTAGACCTACAGGAAACCATGCCGTCTTATGACCTGGTATGTTAGGCAAGCAGTGCTCAATATATCCTTAAAGGGGGTTATTTAAACTGGACAAAGACTGGAACTAAAGATTTCCTGACATTTCCTGAGAATAACATTTAGGTCTGTGTGAACTGGTTCAGTAAATGCTTTTGTATATTACAAATGCTATCATTTGCATGTTGAGTATCCTGAATACCTGAATATATTAAATTGCTTCTATAAAACAGTCATCTTGATAACCTCAGTAGTACTAATACTGTCCCCAGGATTTGATACTAGTTTACCCCTAAGTAAGGTTTCATTTTCTTATGTAAATGTCTACCCGTGAAGGGAGCTAGCTATAGTCGTATTTGAAAATGAGGAAATCATATCATAAATGAGCTATTTAATATCTGTAAGAGTGGCTTTTGATAGCTTGGAATGTGTCTGACTTTTTGAAAATATCATTGGAAGGTCAATATCACAAGTACTTTTCCTCCTTCGGATGTAAGTAGAAGTGAATCAGAAGAAAAAGTAGAATTTGGGGGGAAAAAGTATCTTTGAATTGTACTGCATTCTATATTATTCCCATAAGCTTTTACTTAAAACTATCACCAAGTTTTGGCTGCCACATTTACTGGATCTATTTAAATACATTTTAAAGGTGAATTACTTGGCTGTTTGACATTTTTGTTCTACATTATGCTACAGCAATCTGTCTGATTTGAAGTCAGATAGAAAGTATTATAGCTTGAAAATAAGAGGTCTCAAAAGCTTCCCCACCTTCCCCCCACCTGTGCACGTAAAGGTCTTCCTACACTAATAAAATATATGGTCATCAAATGAAGAGAGCAGCTTGTTGGAAGTGTTGGAAAAGAACTGAAGTTTAAATTAATTTTTGAAAGTACAAATTTGAGACTTATGAAAAGAACGAGGTGTGTCTGATGAAGCTGGATGTTGGAGAGATGAATGCAAAGGCAGTTTTTGTAATGTGCTTAGCAGACCCAGCTGGAGTCATATTTTCAGAAATCTGGCCCTTACCACACACACAAAAAATATTTTAAAAAAATAGTAACATGAAGTCTGATTCTCTCATTGCCCTATGTAGCCTCAGTGAAATAGTAGATGTGAGTGGTCTGGAGATGAACCGCAAGGAACCAGCCAAGATATATCATTTCTTTAATATAATTTTACTGTTTTTTTTTTTCATTGTTGGATAATGATGAAAAAGCACAGTAAATGCCATCCAAAATCTATACTGTTGGCAAGAGCAAGCCAATATAGGATTTACATTTTTATTTTCTACTTTCTTATTTATAAGTAATAGTCTAATTTCTCATCAAAACAAAGTGTACATATCTCACACCACTTTATGCCATCACATAAAAAGGGTATATATAAGTCTTTGAAGCTCAAAGAATTCATAACATAAATCTGTATTATCAGTGTTTCAATAACCATGTGTATTTGGAAGATTGATCTCCAAAGCGAGCAAAAATGTTAGAGCAATGTTCTGCAGTGTGCCATTGAGCTCACCAGACTGATTCTGGCAGACTCCCAGTCTGAATATAGCCTTCTGGCTTTTGGGGTTGCTTTTGGGGTTTGTTCCCTATCTGGATGACTGAAAGGACATTTATCTCATCACAATGTGACATTTTGTGGTATTTCACAAGGCCTAATTTGTTACCATTTACCAAGTCACGAAATGCTAATAAGTGACACCCTCATATCTGGAACCTGCTCTTCTCTTTGCACCTAAGCAACCAAGTATATTCACCTCCAGTATTCATGTAAGCCTCACTGCTAACTTTCAGTTTCAGAAAGAGATGTGTGCAGTGTTGTGCGCCATGTTGGTTGTAAACATCATGTTCTGTAAGAATGATTCTGGACATTTTCATTTCCAGGAGACTGAAAATTTAAAGTTAGAGGGTAAAGACTGGAATTGTAGCTGCTTTGCCATTTTTATTACAAATAAATTTGGGCTAAAGAGGAATTAGCTTGGTGAGAATCTTCACCTAAACTGCAGTCGAAGTAGTGAGGTCAGGAGTGGTTGAAAAATGATTTCAAAATAGTCATGACACGAAAAGTAGCTTTCATAGCATTGTTTGGCATGAATGCTTTGAAAGTTAGTCTTCGTGTCTTCCAGTGTATTTTAAATCCTGCTAGACTTGAATCTTTAACTACAACAAAAGTGATTACTTTTGTAACTAGTATTGAATATACCATTGATTACGCTTGACCTTGTAAGTGCTAGAGCCTGGTACTCTAACAACCAGGGAGTGCAAGTGGATTGTGGAGCCTGCTAATAAAAATATGGGGAATAAGGTCCATTTGTATCTTCAGGCCTAAATTTTTAAGTTATATACAGCACTATTTTTGGAAATTGTTTTCGTCTAGTGGAATATTTATAATTTGTCTCATTTCAGAGTTAAAGAAGCAGAGGAAGTCTGTAGGCAGAAAAAGGGGAAATCACTATACAATATAAGACCAAAACATGATTCCGGAATTGTAAGTAAAAACTGTAGCTATACTTCTGTTCCCATCATTCACCCTACCTTTTTCTCATTGACTTTTATAAGTATGTTATTCTTGATATGCTTTTTTTTTTTATGCTTCCATAAATGGTGTTAATTTGTTAGATTAACAAGTAGTTTAAATGCTGCCTGGTAATGTTACTCCACAAAATAGACAGAGCACAAGCAAGAGTAGCATATTATTGTTCTGTCCTGCCAATCTGTCTGCATCTCAGTCTTGATGTGGGATGCACCTGGACGGGAGAAAGGCCGTTACAGTCTTCAAGCTTATTCAGTCTGAAATTACTTGCTTCTAAACCTACAAAATGTAGGGAAAGTTCATGATAGTATGCATTTTTCAAGTTGGATCTCTGTGTCAAGTACTAGTGGCTTCTGTTCCACTTATCTGTATGTCTTTGGAACAGCAGCTCTAGGAAAAGATAATACTGTGCTCTGACTGTTTTCCTGAAAACAGATAAATAAATTTAATGATAGATGAGTAATTCTTGTCAAATCAGTGAAAAATTTCCACTAGGATTGCCAAAACGTTGGTAGGACCATGACTTCTTTTACAACAAATCAATTTTCCTATGGCACCTCACATTAAAATTATATCTGTAGCAACTGGCCATCAATTATATTTGTAAAATCTTATAACAGATGATTTTTTCATGTGTGCCCCCAAGCATTATTTAATTGTTTTGTGTTTTGTTGTCATGGTTATTTTACTGTGATACATCTGTCAGATGAAACAGGTTGTAATTTCTGTATTCCAACTAGCATAACCTGAGACATGAAGATATGATATGGCATTTATTTCTTAATTTTAGAGGTTTGTTTTTTAATTTTAGAGGTTAGCTCCAAAAAATGGTGGTGTATTTAGGGAGTTTTGGCTGTGGTTCATGCCACCGGAAATGTAAACAGGGTAACAACTTGGTTAGGAAGGATAAACTAGATTTTACTTTATCAATTTTATTTGAAACTGGATCAAGAGGCTTTAAAAATATAAAAATGTTGATTTGGATTTCTCCGTCTCCCCTGCATCTTGCTGAATGTAAAGGCACTGACATATAGTTTCTAAAAATAACTACAGGCTTAATTATTCCTGTATCATTACCATTATTATAGTCACTGAAACTTGGACTTACAGATAGGCCTGAATATCAAGATCTTGGATTATATACCACTGCAGTCATTCACAGTTACTGAAAATTTGATAGAGTGAAAAGGGAAGTAAACAAAATATTTCACAAGCAGTGTTTAGCTACACTTTACATCAGTTCTAGTTTCAAAGGGATGTTATTTGTGAATTCAGCTCCAGAGTAGGTATAAATGTATGTTAGCCTATGTGTTTGTGTGCTTTACATATTTGTGATATTTTTATGTATATTCAATTTCTGCTTTTTTTTTTGTTATTTATTATTTTTCAGAAAGCCAAGATAAGTATGAAAATCTGAGAGAAGAAAAGCAAAAGCCATTGTTACCTGGTTACCAAAACTCAACATGTCTGTGGGTGGGGGGTGAAGGGGAAGGAAACTACACCATCCCAATCATTTGCTTTCTTGACCTTTTTGAATTTGCTTTCTGTTCTCTAGAGTTTTCCACCAATTGATGTGTTAATATACATTCATGAATGAGTGTAATCACTTTAATGGAGTGCCCAGCAATAGACTAGGTATGGACTTGAAACACCTTCCTTGTACTCTGTATCTCCTTTTCCACTCAAAAATGATATTTTGTTAAGTGTATGGTATATTACAAATAGGCCAAGTCAGCATGCATAAAAAGCAGCATCTGCATCAGTTCTGAACATGCTGGAAATTGCATTAAGTTTAACTTCATAAGAATGCTACTTGATAAAGTAAAACATTTCCATTCCTACTGGCAACATCTGTCTATCACAAATACTTCATGGCACTGCACTTAGATTAGGGAAAGAAATGTTACTCCTAGTGAATTGTTTGTATCTGTTTCATGTTGGCATTTTGTTGGCATTTGTAATTTGTATTTTGAATCGTTAAGTGCTGTTTATACAGTATAATCAATGCTTTCCCAACTCGTTTGGTTGCCCTCCATGACTAAATATTTGTGGAACAAGATGTTTACTATAACTATCTTTAAAATCGATAAGGCAGCATACTTTTACTTCATCTTTTGCCAGATAGTGAATGTCAGGTGGTAATGGGGAGGTCAGAAATCCAGCATTTAAAAAAAAATAAAAATGAAAGGCAGGAAAATACAGAAAAGCACAGAAGTACTATGGAGAGTATGAGATTAGGCTATTATAGTTTGTTAACATTATAAATTAGCTAATACTTTTACATGAAATTTAGAAGGTGTAGTATAGTTTTAACTGCTGATCAGTTATGTCAGGCAGGCTTTCAGTCACATGTACATGAATTCCTTTTGGAATTAGCTTTACAATTAATTTAAAACTCCTTTAGAGAACCATTAAAAGATGCACATGGAGACTGACATTTATGGAAAACAGTAGCCAATTCTAGTGACAGACTTAGACTACCAACTAATTTACATCAATTTCACACTTAATGTAATTGCAGAGTTTTCCTCCAGGCTTTCAGCTTCCCTCCCTTAGGAGGTCAATGATTGAAATCTATGACTTAGGGCTTCCATTTTAGACCACATGCTTAATTCCTAATTTCAATCCAGAATTTACTATTCAACCAGTAACAACCCATTCCTCTGGTCTTAAATAAATAGCCCCAAACCAATCAGCCTGATTGATAACGTTTTGCTTTCATGGCTGGCTTTTCCTGAAAGTAACCAGTGTGTGCAACTGAACTAGATGCACATGCTCACAGTCTTGGAGCCTGAAAGATGCTGGGGTAAAGCAAATGAGGTCTAACCTGCTGGGGTGTGTTGTTCCCTGTCTAATCTAGCACATTGAGACATTCCTAGTGTTCCAGAGGCTATAATATTTTATACAAGGTGTCATAAAAGAAAGTGTGAAATTTGACCTCAGGAATCTGTTATTCTTCACATATACCAAGCACTAGAAATGATGTTTTTTTCACTATGTGAAAAGCAAGTCTCCTGTTGCTGACAAACCTATTTGAAATTCTGTTGTTGTAATAATTTCTGGCAGGGATATAAATTTACCAAGAACAGAGTTCTAAAACTTTGTGTTGATGGGAGTAACATTACTATTTGGGGAAGTGAAAAGAAGATATTATTTGTTGTTACAACTAACTTATGGAAAAAAAAATCTTTAAAAAATAAAGCTATTTTAATGGCACCGATTCAAATCCATGTTTATATTTATGTAAACAGTAGTCTTTTCCTCTTAACTTTGCTCCTAAGTGCAAGGATACAGTAGCATGTTTTCATTTGTAGCTTTCCTGTTTCCTTCAGTACCTACAGTATGTATATTACTATACTAAATGAAATAATAGATCATCTAACAAAGATCACTATGTGCAATACTGTATTTAGTGTTTCTATTTCAATTTTTTTAGAATGTTAATTTATATGAAAATAAAATGAATAATAACAAAATAGTTGCCTTCTCTCTTCAATCTCAGGCTGTGCTGTAGTTTGCTTGCAACCATTCACTCCCAAAGCACCATTTCTCGTCAAGGAAAAACCTTTGCGAAGGGATCAGTAGAAAACAGGATTCTCTTTCCTTGCCACTTGGAAGCACAGTGACAGTAATTTCAGGTTATGTAGACATATGACTTCTTCCCTGGGTGGTGATAGTGAGGACTTACAGTCTGATTGGGCAAAGGGCTCTGAAAGTCCTCACTTCTCTGGCTTGTGCATACCTTCCAGTAGTGCATTAGGCTTAGGTGGTTCAAATCCATCTCTTTGCAGCTGTGGAGCTGATTTGATACACAATAGAAGCCTGACTGCATTCTTACTACAAAGGCACCTTTAACCTGTTCCTATTAACACTGCCAACAGGCTCATGAAATTCCTATCAGGACAAAAACATGCTTTCAAAAGTATTATCTGTATATTATATCTTTTATATACATATTAATGAAAATATGTTTTTTTTACATCATTAAAGATATTGTATATGTCTAACAACCTTGTAGTACTGTTACATACATATTAACATACATACATGCTACCCTTTTCACAGGATCTGTAACACAGATGCTAAAAGTTGTTTGCAATTCTGTCAAAGGTTGACTGCAGCTGGCAGTACCAGGCTATGACCTGAAGAAACAAGCTACTATGTAGATTTTCCTCTTTCATTGTGCTCTGGCTCAACCTATTTGGGCACCTCTCTTGAAAACAGGTTGGAAACAGTTATTTTAACTTCTATACAGAGTAAAGTAGCCCATTATGTGCAGCATCATGGCTGACCTACAGCACTCCCAGCCTAACTCTCACCATTGCTATTTTGTTCAGTGACGCACAGCTTTTTACAGAATTCTGGCTTAATATATATATATATATATATATATATATTTTTTTTTTTTTTTGGCTGTTTGGTTTTTTAAGAGGTGAAACAGCCCCTTAGGTCCCTTCACCCCCTGTTTATTGCAACATCAAATGTTCCACATGTTCTGAACCTTTGTTGATTGTGAACCCCATATATCACGGAGTTACTTAAATTGCAGCAGCTAAATAAGGACTTTCATACCTGAGCAGTGGGTGTAACTTACTGAGTATGAGAATAAAAGTCTGGCTTTTATGAGGAACTGTGAAGATTTGTAGTGTTCTGCTTTGCAAATTAAAGTCTTTCAGAAGCATGGTACTTTGTCATATGTGTTATGACGCAGTAGTGGTTAGCTTTTTTGTAGCAACTTTCATCATCCCAAAGCACTTCCAAAAGTCAGTTAAGTATTAACCAACAGTGGCATTGGGAATGCAATTAGTAATATCTTCCATATGTTGTCATTTTTTCTTGCCTGATTTCTCAGTGATGAGCGTAAGAAGTTGGACACAGTTATTAATTTAATTTAGAGAACATGTAGCAAGTCTTTTCATTGTCATTATTTTCTTGCATGCTCTAGGTTAATAAGGAGAACTGAGTTTATGCCAAGTCCTTTATATCAGTTAAGTTACGCCAAATTTGAACCGCTGTAGACACAATAAGTGAAACTGATAGAGCTGATTTTTTTTTCTGAAGATAATATGAACTGGTCAACAAACGAAGAAGACAAAAAAGAATGTCCAACGTCATTCAGATCTACTGCCCATCAATCAAATGAGACCTACGTTATGGAACAGGTTTTCCAGGTTATTCTCTTGCTTATGGCAGACCCATCTGTATCTGATAAACATTCATCCAACCTACTTGTAAAGGCTTCTAATTGTAAGTCCATTGTCTCAGAAGCATGGTGTCTCTCTGAAGATAAAGAATGATAAACTTTCTGTTGAGTCAAAACTATTTTCTTATTTATTCTCAGCTGTAGCTCAAATTTAAGCTCTTAGAAACTGGGAGTCTTCATTTGTCACTCATCACAGACTGGTGCCCTGCCAAGTCAGCAGTTCCACAGTGGTACAGCTAACACCAGTCGCATTTAAGAAATACAGGATCTATCTGACCTACTGCCTCTTCCATCGATGCTGGGAATTTTGCCTTGGTCTTGGACTGCTTCCACAACAGGGACTTTATTGGATTACTGCATAAACCTCTGGTACGCTTTGGTAGTCAGGCAGCTAGAGGCAGGGAGAGCCAAGCTGGAATCTGGGTTGTAATGCAAACAGATACAAGTTCAGGTGGGTGCTGGGCAATGAAGCTACTGGAAAAGCATGACAGTGGCTAAGAGATGGGCAGAAGCGAGTGGGGTGTTGGAGAAGATGGCTGCCTGAGCTGCTTTTGAGCCAAGTGACGGAGTCATTTGCAGGTTCTTAGTAGAGGGCCCTGACCACACTTACTTAGGTAGTGAAAGCACAGCATAACAGTAAAACCAAATTGCTTATAAACCAAACAAGCAAAACTCACAAATTCACAAATTAAATTGCTGAACTATGAGAGGCTTTGGTCAAGACATTGGGGAAAGGGAAGACAGCAAAGGGTTTCTGCAGTGTCAGTTACTCTGCCATACAGGAGACAGCCCTCCCTTCCTAGTTGTGGTCTAGGTGCTTCTTTCAAGGTCCACGATAGGCATCTCTTCTGGCCAAATGATGGCTCACTCATATTTTCCTTTAAGATTATTTTGTTACTCCCTTTTCCCTGGGTTGGAAGCAAGCAAACAAACAAGCAAATAACACACACTACCCTATACTTTGAGATTCATACAGTGTACTCCTTCAAGAGTTGATAGCAAGAGTTCAAACTCATTTAAATCTTAATACAGGTGTGTTGTTTTTTTTTTCCCTATGGGGTAAGTTGGTACCTATTACATAAGGATCTACCTGCATTTTAAGTAAAATCACTTAGGTTGAGATAATAGTTACTTCTCTTTCCACAAATGATGTCAGCAGTTCAGTTCAGTGAGCTTTGGTTGTGCTCTTGCCAGTTAACCAAAAAAAGGCCAGAATTTGTACATGAATAAATGACTCCAGAATCTGCTATTAGTTCAATCTGTTTTCCTCTCTTCGCTTGCAGGTATCTTTGCAGTGGAGCGGTGGGGTAGGGGAAAAGGGGAGAAGTAGCTAGGCTTTCACAAGCTCTTAGGACAATCCATTTACCTGCATCTAGTATGGTCAAAAGGAAGCTGAAAAATATACTGATAAGAGAGTGGCTGGACACAAGGTGTTGAAGCAAAGCCTGTACACCTGGATGCCATATAACCCTATAGTAGCTTTATTATTCAATCTATAATTTAATAGTAGACCTATAAAATAATTACATTATACTTAAAGCATTTCTTCATTTTTGTTTTCATTTATAAAACAAGAATTAAATACAGTTTTAACCATCACAAGCTCAACTCAATTTTTACATAAACAATAGCTCCTAGATGGAGCTTTAAGCTGCAGCATATTCATATTGCAATCTGGGGAAAAAAAAAAAACAGGCAGGGCATAGCTTAAAGATAAAGATTCTTGCACATTTTTCCTAACTGAAGTCACTAGGGTGTTTTTCTCTCTCCAGTCCAAAATGCCTGACTTTCAGTTCATTTCTTTCAAGTGGAGACTGAGATCCCTGGAGTCATAATAGATTACAGCTATTGCCACCTTTCCCCACACCCACATTGATACTATCAAGCCTAGAATGAACACTTCCCGTTTGGTGGCTGGTATGACTCTGGCAGCATTGTACTGACAGCCTCTAAATCAATCCAGTGTGAAGGGTCTCCCTGTGTACTTCTGAATGATCAGCAGAAAACCTATGGCTGTTCACCTAATAGGGCTACATACCTGACTAACCTCATCCTGCCCGTGCCAATCTCCATAAACCGCTTGGTGAGCTCTTGTGGAACTCAGTCCCAAAAGCCTCTTAGAGCAGCCTGTCTCGCATAATGTGGCACTGAACTCTTTGGCTGGCCAGAGGCCTAAATACGTTAACCCCTTGAAGTGGCTACATGTAAAGAGGCTGGCAGGAAAGAGTTCCCACAGCAAGCTGGTTTCAGTAGATGCAGATGCTGAATCCTAATTCATGCATCAGGGAGTCAACTTGTCATTTTTAATTTGTAAGCTTCAGACGATTGAGCATGCATAGGCTTTGGTTTGGGGAAAGGGGCTGGTTTGTTTTTAGACATCTTAGGATTTTAATGCAGCTGGTACTAATACAGATCAGAACTGGAACAAACAGGATATACAGGACATGCTAAACTCCACCAACTGAATAACAACATAGTATGATCAAAACGAACTGCAAGTGTTCACCAACACTTGATTATGTAGAACAAAAACGCACAGTGGACCACCAGAGCTGTAGTGATTACTGCTGACTCTCCCCCTGTTCATACAGCTGTGACCCATTCCCACAGCACTGACTGATGGGTCTGTCCTTCAATTCTAACATGTTAGCATGGTTTCCAGTCAGAGATGCCACTCCCAACACCTGATGACACTAATGCATAAGGCAGCTTTTGTATTCGGACCAGCAATGACCAAATTTTGTTCTTTGTGCAACAGTGCTTTTATACCTTAAGTGAAACACTGTTAGGGTTCTCAGCTCCTCTTCCACTACCCATCCACCTTCCCCAGTCTGAGCAGGCATAAATATAAGATAATAAATGGATGTTGTCCTTTTGAATTAAGAAACACACACATATATAACACACAAAACCTACTAAAAGCCTAGTTAAAACGTTCATTTTAAGCCAGGCAGCTGACCTAGCAACCAAGTCTCTTACTCAACACATTTTGATCTCTGGCATATTCTGCCACAAGAAAAATATACATGGCTAGGTCTATAATACTTTAAACAGCTGTTTACTATAGCTAGGTTACAAAACAAACACTGCTGCAGAGACCACGTGTTCAGTGTATTCCAGCCACAGCAGCATAAGAATCCATCTTCAATCTGCTGATGTGATCATGGTGGCTGACCTGACGCTTCACCCTCTCCCTTTCAGTTCTCATCTGCAGTTCAGACTACAAGCCCCGAACAGTTTGTCATTGCACAATTAAAGCTGTCTTAAGAAGCTGAGCCTCATCAGAGGGTCTCACTTCCTTTCTGCGTGTTACCCCTTGCTACTCTTCTTGTCTGCATCATCCGGTTCCAGGCTGCACCACAGCACGTCAGAGTGAGTGCAGCAAGCTCTGAACCAACGCATCAGGAAGGCGTTCTCTTCTTATGGAAGGGACTGGAGTGTAGGGCAGGGGGCTTTACTCCACACAGTGGAAACATTAATGCTGGATTCAGCCAACTGGTCACTTAGATGATCAATCCCAGCTTCTGGGAGCCTGCTCCACTCCGGAAGATTCAACCGCCAGATGATACTGGACATACGCTGAAACTTTATGGTGAAGTGCATAACACAGCCCGTTAAAAAGCTTTATTCCAGTAGGCAAGTGACAAGGAGCCTTTCCTTGTTGGAGAGATGCCTTCTGAAAGAAATCAAACAAACAAACAAAAAAAAAAAACAAAAAAACAAGAAGAGACAGTCTGCCCAACAGGAGAGGAGAGGCAGCAGTAAGTCTGGTGGAGACAACACCAATTAGTAGCTACACGTCTGCTCTCACAGTTTGCCCGAGTTGTTCAAATTCACAGACATGCAGCGGCACTGCTTCACCTTCTGAATTTTCTTGAGTCGGAATGGTGGGTCCAGCTCAGGGCACTCCAGCTGCACTGTCGAAGAGGTGACCTTATGTGGCTTGCAGAAAGCACAGGACTGAAAGGACTCCTCCTCCTTTTTCACGTGCCGTGGTATGTAGAAGGAGTTGCACTGCCCATAGCAGAAGCGGTTGATGATGGTGCGGCTTATGCAGCCCTCCTCGCTGACAGTCTGCCTCAGGGGCTGTGTTTTGCACCAGTCGCTCTTGAGGTACTTCCTTTCGGTGACCACAAGGGCCTCCTGGCTGGAGGCCAGCACCTCCTTGTTCAGCTGCTGCCTCCTCTCTGAATTGTTGCTGCTGCTGTCTTTGTACGGGGATGGGATGGCTCCTGCAGGGCGGTTTTTCCTGGTGTCTGTTAGTCTAACCAGCGCTGCCATCAGGAGGACCGACAAGGCAAATTTCCAAGTCATCCTGCAATGGCAATACAAGTAGCTGTTAGAAGAGACACAGTTTCAAACCACAAGATTGTAATGGAGTTTTAACTTTACACATACTGTTAGAAAAAAATGAGACCTTACTGCCTTTGCAATCTCACCACTTTTCCTAAGAGATTAGGGGTATATTCTAGGGTGAATATCTATCATGAAGAGGCCAGGCCCTGTTGAAAACTCACAGCTTCCAGCTACTCTCTTTCCCTCATAGGGAAGCTTCTGCTTTCATCACTGAACCAGTGACTTTACAGAAGCTTCAGCTAGAAAGGTTTCCTCTTTTTCTGTGAAATCCTGGGCCAAACAGCTGGGCAAATTTCTGGCTAGTGAAGGCTCAGGAGACTCCTGCCAATACTGTGACAGCTCATTTGTGGATGGCTGTGGAGAGGAGAAAGGAATACCAGGTTACATGAGGTGAACTCCTGTCTGCCTGTTCAGCCCTGGAGTCCCTATCTAGACAAGTTCCCTGCCGAAGGAGGGAGAGGTGTCCAAAAGCTTATTTTTGTTATTTCAAATTGCTTCTGAAATGTTTTGGGGCTTAAGGCTCTTACAGCCTTCATTTGCTGTCTTTGTGGGAGTCCGAAAACTTGATGGATTTGCTATTGCAACAGGAGGAAATGCTTAAACACAACTTTGAGGACTTCATTACTGCAAGGCCTCCTAGGCAAATAGCTTAAGAAGGTAAACAGGGGAGAATTCAATATTTACTTTAGATGTTAAGGAATAGGTTAGAGAATAAGCCAGTTGTTAACTTAAAATAATAAGCCAGTTGGCAAAAATACTTTTCCTATGGTTGTCTATTAGAATTTCTTGTTCTGCAGAGCATCTCTTAGCAGCTCCTGGATTTTCATCAACAACTTGTCCAATTCAGTTTAGTAGTGTTTTTAAATGTGCTTCCATGATATCAGAGTAGAAGTACTAAATTTCCTCATGCTCACCAATGAGCATTTCCAATGCTCACCAATGAACTGTCACAGCTCATTTCTACAGTTTATTTAATTTTGTTCTCTCAGGGAAGGGAGAGAAGAGTATTTCTAGGGGGCCAAAATGAGTGCAGCTCAGAAGCTTCCAGTTCAGAGGTAAGGACATTTCAAGTCTTTCTAAAAGACCTTTGCTCTTAATGGACTGTATTTTTGTAATAGTGTATAGATGAAATAGTCATCCGTCTCTTCCCAGTAAAGCTTCAAATCCTTCCAAGTAATGCTTTTTTTTTTTTTTTTTTTTTCCTTCAGTGTGATGCCAAGACACTCCAATAAACATAGATATGTCTAACACAGTAGACACTTGAGATGTTATATAGGTAGTCCTAACATAAAAACATGCTATTTTCCTAACAAAGAAAGACACCAACATATCAAAAATGTGTTTACAGTTGTCCTGGCTGTTTGGTGTTTAGCTGCCGGCTGGATTAAACCACAATAATGATGAAGACCTAAGAGAAGACTGACACAGCAATAATAAACACTTCTCACCCTTCAAAGCAGACTTAACATGTATTTAACCTCTAGAGAGATAAAGATAAGGAACTACTATAGCAGAGTAGGTAAGACATCTTTTAGGTAATCTTCTAAGTTTACAAGATCTCAATGTCAGTTTTTGACTAAAATTTAAGGGGAGAAGTTGGAAGTGCTAAAGGAAATGAAAGTGCTAATCCTACTGCTGAGAGTGGAGAATGCTCTGATGCAGACCTAAAATTTTGCCAGATTGCATGCTTGAAACAGAATCACCTTTCAATAGAGACAGGTGTTTCTAAAACCCCCAAAATCTCATTCATCTATAAGTATGCAAGGTGCCTCCTGACATCCATGGTAGTCATGGGCACTTTAAATAAGTGGCCTATTTTTGCACTGCTTAGAATTCAGCACACAAGGTCCAGAAGGTTTGTCCAGATTCTTTAAATGAATCAAGACCAGACTTGGCTTTGTTCACAGGTATTGTCGCCAAGACCATTGGATGTCAACCCCCACAGCCAGGCCAAAATCTAATCAGGTAATTAGTTTCAGTTGAATATAGTGTTCCACGCTTCCTCTCAAATTGTTCTCATGTTATTCTGTACTGATGGCTGCTTTTCAGTAGTAGATAAAAAAACTGATGCCCATTGCTTTATGTTTTATGTAGAAAGGGGAGGGGAAAAAAAAAACAAACAGGAATTACGAGACTACATCTTCAAGAAAAAGGCAGAAGAGAGCTCTCCACAAGATGTCTTATGCCAGCACTGCTCTGACATACTCTTCTATTTTTCTTTTTAAATGCAAGAACACAAAGAAGTAATTATACTAACTCTACTGTCCTTCAGGGAGGGAGTTTGGCCCTTTTCAGCAGGGATATCACCTCTCCAGTTTCATTTCTCTTATTCTGATGGGGAAAAGTATAGGTCTAGAGACACATCAAAAGGAGAGACACTTTCCACAACCCCTTTCTTTGTGAAACCCTGTCTTACTACAACCACCCTTTATCATCACAAAATGGAAGTTAAAACAACTTCCCTTTCATGTCAAGGATTCCTATACAGGAATTTTGTAAAGCTGACAGAAAGCTAAAAAAGTCTATAATGTAGAGAAACGTTATAATAGCTTTGTAATTTCTGAAACTGTTTTATTTGGGCATGGAAAGCCATCCAACAGAATAAGTAAGATTTATTCAGTAAGTCTATGTTTACAACTCATAAAGCATTATTAATCAAAGCCACTATTGTATGGTTATAAATCAAACACTGCAGTGCATGTTAGCAAGTACTTCTACAGACAGGTAGGAATGCAACACCTATTTCTGTCACTGATCCCACTCAAGCCTGAACCCTCAGATATGTAAAGGGAGTGTATTACTCTATTTTACTCTAACAGGTCAAATGTGTATCATGTCAGAACATGGAATTTCTAATCAGAGTTGCCCCTGACTAGCTGGTAAGTCACGCCTTCCTAAACCCTGGCACACAAGCCCCCTATTCAAGCCAGTAAGGGTGCAAACAAGGTCACCTGATGCCAGCAATATGCTGTGGACTACAAGTGTTTTAGGTAATTACATGCAAAGAGAAGAGAAACTTCGCTGTTCTCATAAAAACAGATCATTGTGGTAAACTACAATGCAAACCAACATGGTGAATGCTGCCTGTCTGCACACAGAGCAGAATGAGAAGAAACAAAATATAAGTGAGAAGTCTCCAGCTTCTGGCAAGAACAGAGCAGTTCTGTCCTGTTACAATATCAAAGAACTACCTGGCATGTGGTCTCAAGTGTTGAAAACTGCTAATACTTGTGCAAATGACAGCATGAGTCTATGAATCCCACTGCACTGAGGGGCTCCCCATGTCAGGGACGATGGAAGCTCCTGTGTGACAGTTTTCATCTTCTTTAGGAGTTTGTGCCAGCTGCTGCAACTCCCCAACCGAACCCATATTTTGAATGTGTGAACTGATGCAGAAAATAACCTTACACTAGACACAAAACAGGGCCTGGCTGCCTTTGCTTTTCACAGGTTAAGTTTTTACCTATTTTAGATACAGAAATCAGCTTCAAGTATGTGTTCATAAGCTCATGAAACATGTCATGCTGGAGCTGTGCTATCACGTACCCAGGAGTGTAAAAAGACTGGCCAAGGAAACAGGAACGCCAAGATCCAGCTCTGTAATCCAGAGAGGTCAGGTCACTCAGATAGGAGGGGAAGACCCAGGATTGCTGTGTCTGCCCTTAGCTTTATTTCTTGTTTGTATCCAATTACTGTGTAACATAAAATATCTACCCAGTCAGGCTCTCTCATGCATACCGACCTTCTGGCCCTATAACTCATGCATTCTTGAAAGCAATCCAGCTCTGGAGCAGGACAGGCAGTAGTGTAACCCCAAAAATAGCCTATAGTTTTGTGGTTAGGGCACTTCTCTGGGAGCTGGAGCAATGGCTTTGACCTCAGAATTCAAGTGCATCATTTTGGAGAAGTCTACCAACACAACTGGGAGCTATCGTCCAAAAGACAGGAAAGTAGGTAATGACAGTGCCCATCTGTACCAAGTGACTGCTCTGGTGCTTCCTCTAGTTTTCAAGCACATGACTTCACTTTCTGAGCTCAGGATGCAGTTTCTGACTATTTCTGAATTCCGATTTCTTAGAACAGCCTGCTTCAGGATTGATCTTCAGGTGGAGAGGAAGAGAGAGGGACGTAACTAGAAGATTGCTGTGGTATCTTAACATTAACTGCTCAGGAAAACTGCAACTGTAAGACCTATTTGCTTGTTTCAGAATGTAACACATACTTTTGCCTTTATCAGCATGCCTGGAAGCATTGTGCTCTCTGATAAAACTGTAAATACATATGTGGAAGAAGATTTAGTGCTATAAACTTATTCTACAGTCATCAAAAGCACTGTATGAGATAATGGGAAGAACGACAGAAATACAAAAAAAAAAAAAAAAAAAAAAATCAGATATGCTTCATTTTTTGAAAACTTTGAACTTCATTCATAGCAGAAGAGTTTCCCTTGGAAAATGGTTATTTCTCTTCAACTAGCGGCAAAAGGCAGGCAAGATAGCCTAGATTAAATCAGGTACAGTTCTGTGGCATGATATATACCCAGTCATGTTTGATCCCCTGCATCATTCTTTTCCATCCTGCAAACTTCAGAAATACAAGATCTTTTCTTTGGCACTGGCTAGTCAGTTAATTCTGGGAAACTGTTACCAAAACTTTTTTGACTTCCCACTTACTTTCTTATTAGACCTAGTCAAAAAAAATAAATAAATACAAAACAGCCATATGTATATTAACATAAGAACATGGTGTGCATGGTCAGTATTCAGCATTTAAGATGGGACACAAGAAGTGTTCCTTGAAGACAAGCCAGGCAGTAACTTTTCAAAGAACTGTGACTTGGCTTTAACAATATATGTGGGAAGCCAGGAAATATCAGATTCTCTATCAGGAAGCCAAAAATGCTATTTATTTAATTTATTAATGGTCAAGCATGATTCTAATGGTAAATTGCTCAAATAAAAACTACACCGATCAAGCATTTTTGTGCAAGGGAGGCATTTGGTGCTAGCTTTCTTTTTGAGTATCCTTTGGAAACTGTTGATCCTGTGTCTCTAAAAACAACAGCAATAATGGAACACTGTATTATATCATTCTTTTTGCAGAAGCATGGACCTCTTAATGAATGATTCCACCATTTAATCATGATTCTTGTGATTAAATTGGTAAGACTGAGGCCAACCACAACAAAAGAACATGTAGGAGGCAGGGAAAAAAAAAAAAAAAATAAAAAAAAAAAAAAAACCCAGTACTGCAGCTATAATGTGTTATTCAGATACTCAGATAAAAACAAACAAACAAACAAACAAACAAACTTCATTTTAGCAATAAAGATCTACCATGTACTAGGAATACTTTCAAAGCATCACTTTAAACACCACGGCACGCAATACCAAAGGGGATGACTGTTTAAAAAACAATAATTAATGCCATTACAGGCAGAAGTTTTTCCATTCTTGCCCTCTAAGAACCTTTTACAGTGATCTGGGAGAAAGCAGTTTTATTGCGTCACAACCCTAGCAGTACTGGTAGAAAAAATAAAACTTTTTTTTTTTTTTTTTCCAGATATCATGAACTTCTTGCATGCTCACTACCTGGCTTGGATGGAGAATCTTTTTCCTCTCCATCCTTCTGTCTTCCTCCCACCAACACCTCTCCTTCAGTGAGGCCCATGCAAACCTACAGGCAATGACAAAAAACTGTGAATGAAACAGAAGAGGTCTGCCCACAAGCTGGATGTCTCGGGAACCTTACTGTTTTGGCCAGACTCTTGTTCTGTTTCTGAAAGGGTATGGAAGGGTTTCAAAGATGTATGGCTGCATCCCTCAGAAGAGGTTGGCATTTCCCCCATGATGTTATAACTTAGACATTCTCCTTGTCAAGACAGTTCCTGAAGGTGTTGAATTTAAAGTCATGAAAAATAGAGAATATACATAGATAAAAGTACATAGAACAAATATATTGATGAGGCCAGTCTTTGCTAAGGTAAAGCTAGTTAAAAAAACACAGATGAGGTTACTTCACACTAATTTCAGCTCTCACTATAAATTCTCTACAACCAGGAGTTTTATCTTGAATTTTCCACAAAGAGGCTGGGAGTGTAGAAGAATTTCTGGTGCATGAACAAAAATATAAGAGGAATCAAGGACTCAAACAAAAATTGTTCCTGTTATGTTCAGCCATGTTTAATATGTCAGATATGTTATTTTTAGGATAGGAGCAATTATGAAGAAAATTTAAGGTAAGTTCACCTTTGGCACTAAAGCAAACTGGCTAGAATTGTATCTTTTCCTTCCCAGTTTGTCCCCTATCTTTCTTATTTACCTTTCTGCCACCAGAAATCCATGTTTATAACCATGGTTTCCTTCTTTCAGGAACTTCAGACAAGCACATTTGAAACAGGTTTGAATGCAGCTGCTCATTTCATCAGAGTTAAGAGATCACATTACTCCTATGCTCTTCTTTGCACTGACATCCTGCCAGGAAGTATATTGATTTAAATATTGTATTACTGATCTATGGTGTTCGTCTCTCCACAGATTGAATCTTTCTTATCTTGCATAGCTTCTAAACCTGGGCTTCACTTTTTTATTTTTGTTTTTAATAGTATGAATATTGGAGGAATTCAGAAAAATTTTCTAATTTTCCAAGCTAGGAGCTTGTGAGGACTGTCGCTGGAAATTTCAATAGCTGAGATATCAGGTTTTTACATCTAAGATGTGACCTAGAATTCCAGAAGACTAAAGTGACAAAGAAAAAAATAGAAATATTGGTGAAACCAGCCCTGGTATTTTAATTTGAGATACATTTACTATTTTTCTATCCATGATAAATACCAGTGCATACCAAAAAAACAAACAAACAAACAAAAAAAACCCCACCATTTATATAATATATGCAATTCCTAAGGCAATTGTCCAACTAGAAGAAAATATTGAAGGGAACTAGGTTCCAGTTTTGTTTTATTTTTAAGGTTGAATTTTACCCAAGTAATATAGAGAAGCAAGATGCTATCAACTTCAAAATGTCCTCTATTTATCAGCAACTAAGATTTGATCCCACAACTGCATCAGCATTTATCAGTTCTACACAGGCAAAAGCAAAATACAGATGAGGAAGAAAAGTGGCAAGAAATGTGTTAAATCATCCTATAGTACTCAGGTAATGCAGCAATGCCATTTTTAGAGGGACCTGAATACACAGAGCTCAGGCTGAATACTAACAGGTAACTGGACAAAGACTTTGGGGAATACTGTTATGATTAAAACTCCTAAATTTTGTTGCAATTTCAGTTTCAGGAACTTGTGGTTTTAGAGCCAACCACAGACAAATGTCTGCCTGGTGAGCACATGTGAATTGTCCCAAGCAGAGTGAGATGTCCTACTCAGAAGTGTCTGGGTAGTCATCAGTACTGGCAGCACATGCAACAGTTGGGAAAAAAGGGAGAATGGGGGGAGGGAAAAACCCACAAAATAAAACCAGATTTCTGCTTGCTGCCCATGAGGTTGATTTTCTTTCTCCCAACCTGGTTTTGGAGAATGCTACAGTCAGGGGGTGGGAGGAATAAATAAAAGAAAACTCCTTGGATACAAGGAGAATAGGTTTTTGGAATGGTCTGGAAGCTAGTTCTCCTCTGAATCTAAAAATGTGTATTTTTTTTTCAAGAGTGAACCAGGTTAAAAAGATGTTTGTTTTCCTTTTCAGTGTTCTCCCACTTTTCAGCGTAAGAGCCCCAGATAGGCAAGTCATTTCTGTTTGGACATGAACATTTTGTCCAGCAAGCAATAACAGCCTACATTAAACTTTATTCTTCTGTGCAAAAGACAGCTGGTACACTCCCATTTGGCAGTGTTTCATTCAGGAGAAAACAGCAGAATTCTGCCCTTGGGAAACTAAAAACTAAATCGGAAGAGAAGCGGTGGCTTGAGCAAACGTCTTCATTTGTGACTATCCCTCAGCCTGCTGGAAAAGAAGATAGTCAACACAAGAATGGGGAAAGTTCAGCATTTAAATACAATAGTTCATTTCATTCCTTCCTCGCTGGAGAATCGATACTACAAAAGACTATTTTGCAACGAGTAGTCTCCATTATATTTTTGTTGTTTGCATTACAACAGAACATAGAAATCTCATCCAAGACCAGAGCCTGACTAAGAGGCATAACCTCAGAATGTTTGTAGACTAACTTGGTGAACAACATATGGTGGGACCAGAATAGAGCACAGAGGGGAAGTGAGTTACTGGAGGTCAGAAATTAACTGGGAGTGGACAGTTTGCAAGGTCTTTTAATCACACTGTATAGCACTAATACTATTCTTTTTGCTGATCAAACCAGATTTATTACCCTTATGCAAGCATTTCTTTAAAGACTTAATACTTTTCTATATGAAAGCAGTTCTATGTGAAAATGTCCTATGCGGTTTTCCTGAAGTTTGGTAGAACAGAGTTTGTGTTAGGAGTTTTATTGCTTTATAGCTTCAAATAATGGCCTATTTCCAGATCACAAAGCTCATTTCTCCCTCACAGCAAGGCAGAAAACCATTAGTCTTCAATATACATGTATTACTGTATTTGTACCTTTCTCAGAAGAGGGCATTTGAGAGCATAGAGATCTGCTCTAGCAGAATATTGAGGCCTCTACCTTAAAACACCATAAAAGTGCTCATAAGTTTCTACTTGCTTCTCCTTAGGGACAGGGAAAAGTAATTCCTTCTAAAAATCAATAATTATGTAATCTTGTATATTCAAAACACTAATCAACGGAGAATTATCATCTATTTTTTTCCATGTTTTCTGGTAGATCCAGTTATTTGTGCCGGGTCCTGCACCTGGGACGGGGAAACCCTGGCTTTATGTACAGACTGGGCGATAAGACGCTGCAGAGCAGCCTAGAAGAGAGGGATCTGGGGGTCGTGGTAGACAGCAAATTGAATATGAGCCAGCAGTGTGCCCTGGCAGCCAGGAGGGCCAACCGTGTCCTGGGGTGCATCAAGCACGGCATCGCTAGTAGGTCAAGGGAGGTGATTGTCCCGCTCTACTCTGCGCTGGTGCAGCCTCACCTCGAGTACTGTGTGCAGTTCTGGGCAGCACAGTATAAAAAGGGCATGAAACTGTTGGAGAGTGTCCAGAGGAGGGCTACGAAGATGGTGAAAGGCCTGGAGGGGAAGACGTACGAAGAACAGCTGAGGTCACTGGGCCTGTTCAGCCTGGAGAAGAGGAGGCTGAGGGGAGACCTCATCACAGTCTACAACTTCCTCGTAAGGGGGTGTCGAGAGGCAGGAGACCTTTTCTCCATTAACACTAGTGACAGGACCCGCGGGAACGGGGTTAAGCTGAGGCAGGGGAAATTTAGGCTTGACGTCAGGAGGGGTTTCTTCACAGAGAGGGTGGTTGCACACTGGAACAGGCTCCCCAGGGAAGTGGTCACTGCACCGAGCCTGTCTGAATTTAAGAAGAGATTGGACTGTGCACTTAGTCACATGGTCTGAACTTTTGGGTAGACCTGTGCGGTGTCAAGAGTTGGACTTGATGATCCTTAAGGGTCCCTTCCAACTCAGGATATTCTATGATTCTATGATTCTATGATTTGCATTATGTCAAGCTCTATGTCTATTCTAGAAATTATCTGCAGTTGCTATGTTATTACTTTGACATAGTTGTGTTCATGTTTGAAAAATATAAAATATTATTTATGGTCTAATATTTATATTAAGTTTTTTAGTGAGACAATATCCTGTTGATAGAGCTGAAACACATGGATGGCTCAAGAATTGCTTGTCTCTCAATATACTATGGGCTACCCTTTTTATTAGGTAGTATACAAATTCCTGCCCACACATAAAATTTCATCTGTGTATCCCACAATTTTCCAATATGCTATTTGCAAGAAACACTGAAGCTCAATTTTCATAAAGTTCTTATAAAAAAATAGCGTTGATTTGTTGCTTAAAGAGTTTTTCATTTACATTTATCTCTGATTAAATTTGCCTGACAAAACATCAGTTTTGCTGACTAAACCTTACAACAGTTCTGGGAACAGAGTGCAGAAGACAATGAACAAACTAAAGAAGGTAATGAACAAACTAAACTATCAAGCTAATGTTAATCCCAGCCAGGCAAACATGTAACTAAGTGCCTTACCAGAACGATTAGCTTCACAGAGCAGCATTTTTCTCCTCAATTATGCTGAATTTAGAGAATCCCCCATTTTTCAGTCTTTTCTTAATGAGCAACGTGAATTATACATCTGACAATTCCTCACAATTACATTTTTTAATCCACTGGTCCAATTTCAAACAACTTTGACAATAAGATAGTTTTGAAACATCCATTGCAGTGCACTGTGTTTGTTCCTGGGCATACAGGAAGGCACAAAAGTTATTTCAGGCAAGAGGAAGGTCAAACAAGTCAAGGATATCATTGTTTGGTACCTTAAGTGGCGTGAGTAGTAAAGACGCTGTTTAGAGTTACTGTAGTGGACTGGCAAACCAAACACATCCATAGAAAATCAGAAATCATGAGTTCTAATGTTCATGTGTAACACAAGACCCCTTGAAACAAGAATGGGTCACCTCCAAGTTTTTACTACATTCTCTTGCTCAGTGTATAAGCTGGCCCAATGGTTAAGAAAGCCTTATTTGCATCACACATAGATGGAAGCCAGGCGAGAATGCTTCACTGCTGTTGACCATGCATGGTATTACCAGTGAGCTGATCCTGTGATATCTTGGATCCCCTTTTGTTAACAAATTTACTTGGGGAGTTACAAGATATTTTCTTGTTTCCCTAAGGCCTCTGCCTGGCTTACTTTTACACTTATATTTTGTGGGTTAACTAATGGTCCATCAGAAACTCTGTTTAACTACTTTTGTTTCAAATGTTTAACTCAGTTGTTGGTGTTTTCTCTGAGAGAGAACCTGTTCGCTCAAGATCACATATGAGAAAATTCAGGTACAAGACTGAAGTGAAATTGAAATTTGTGAGGGCTTAGAAGGACAGAAACCACATATCCTGATGGTTGTTTGTGTATGCACGTTTGTGTATGCACGTTATAAATTAAAATGAAATTTTGAGTTCAAAAACTTCAGAGTTATATGGCTTCTTGGCTATGGCAGTACGTGTCAACTGATGTCCTGATGCAAACTCCTCAATATGGAACCATTATGACCCTTGTTTTCCAGTTATTTTGTTAAGTTAAATAAAGGAATTTTAATTTATTTCACTACAAGTCTATCAATATTTACAAATTGAAAGTAATGTTTACTACTGTCATAGCTGTCAGCTGGACCAAAATAAATCACATCAGCAGATAATCAACTGCCAAAAGTACAAAAGTTATGAGGTGCTAAAGTCAGAAATACGAATAAAATTGTAAGTATTCATTATTAATATAAACATTGCTAAATACCTAGGTATTTCAATACCACTTTCTGGATACACTGGAAAATGTATAGTGAGCAGAATATAAAGACAAACTGCAGTTTATTCATAATTATTGGCAGTGTGAGTTGCTTAACCAGAAGCTGAACCTCCAGTGAAATACTGCAGAAAAGTTTACATCCAAATTCTGGAAACTTACTCTGTCCTTCCCACTTCACACTGATGGCAACACGTGGCTGTCCCACATCTATGTTCTTGTGGCTTTGATTCATGCTCTGCTCAGTGATTCTTCCTCCGACATTGCCCTAAGAATGTAAATATTTGTTCTATCTGTATTCTGGTTTACAGACTTGGCCCATTATTGAAAGTGAAGGCTGTAATTCAATCATAGAAGGATCTGTTGCCATGCATAAACTGGGATTTTATATTTTATGACCTAGGCTTAGCAGAGCAACTGTCTTCCTACTCACCTCCCCCTCTCCTTGTCCATGACTAAATTATGGTTCTAATTGAAGCCTAGTATTATTCTATTTCTCTTCTTCTGCCGAAAGGAAGACCAGAGTTATCATTCGGAATGCAAACCAAGCCACAGGAGCCTGGATGAGGTACTTTAATGACAGGTCCTCCTACACAGCACATTTACAGTCTTTCTGCTAATTAATTTGATTTCCTTTGTCTAGACTAACATAATACAGCAAGTTATGTTCATTTAAAGGAGGATTGTTAGCTTTTCAGTTCTCTTCAAATGAGGAAGAAAGAAGAGTCAATAGACTGGAATCTGGGGGAGACTGACTTTGTCCTTGATGACACCATTGCTTATGTTTTCACTTGACCAAGACTTTGTCTCTAGGAGAACCTGAGACAGTACTATCATCACAGGAGAAACTATAATCAAAATCAGATATTGTTGGTATGTGCATGGCAAGGCAGTGGCAGTTACATAGAAGGGTTTTGTCTACTATGTACTGCAGTCAGCAGCTTTCTTCCTGGCAATCACTTGGCGTTTACTGTTCACAGCTCCTGACATCCACAGAGGGCTGAACAAACATATAATTAAAAACACACATGAGCTGGTTTCCTCAGACTCCCTTCAAAGAATAAAAGGAGATTCAGCAGTGTGCCACTGGACAAGTGAATGAGAGGCAAAACTAGTATTGGGATTTAAAGTAACAACTCAATATTTGGAACGAGAAATGTTCATTCAACCATCTTTACAATGATTGAAACTGTGAAGCTGGACAGAGTCTCAAAGCTGAGCTGTCATTCAAATACAGTTTGGGAAATGGAATGATGCATGACAAACAGATGAACTGACTTGGATATGAAAATTTAGTCTTTTGAATCAGGATGGCAGATCCAGTTTTAATACCAGAAAGGAAAGTGTAAAGGACTCATATATCGTATAGGTATCACGTGGAATGGAATGAGCGCACATATTTCTTAGTGATGGCAGGAAAGATGCTCCCTATGACAGATGAAGAAAAGAGGAAGCCTACAGAAAAAATTACCAAACTTTTCTGCTCACAGACACACAGGAAAGGGCCAGAGCTCCCCTTCTGTAGGCAATTTCAGGATCATTTCTAACCTTGTAACCACAGTTGCATTTATCATTTTGCAGCATCAAAAAGGGGAAAGATTCCAACTTTGAGACCTTCTGGCTCAGAGATTATTTTTTTTGGCTAATAGTAATTGAAGACATAAACACAAGTAAAAGATGAACAGCACCAACTGTTGGTGAAGATGAACAAACCAACTTTTTTTTTTTCACAATGTTTGACCATAAGCCATTCCCACTGTGTCACCGCTGTTCACATTTGAATAATTTTCCATTACACACTTTCAAGTTCATTAGAAGCAGACAAGTAAAAATAAATCTAAATATTATTTTCTTCGGTTCTTTCAGAAAGTTATTCTCAGAAATTTCAGGAAGGATCACAGAATGAGTTAACTAATATCTAGCCAGAAATTTAAATATGAAAAGTTCCATTTCTCTTCCAGGTCTATCAAAGGCCTTTACTCTAGCTCTAACTTTGGTGGCACTTCTTTGAAGAGACAGATGACACCTTTGGTCACCTGTGATGACCTCATACTACCATGTACAGGGAGAAAGATACCAATACTCCACTTCATGTCATTGCTTGATTTGATTGAGAGTTATGAGTCATGAAAGTGAAGTGGCAAAGACAGATTCCCTTTGACACAATTATAGTATGCTATACATTAGCTAACATTCCCATATGTGACGAGGAAATGCAAGACTGATTGTGAGGCTGAGAAATGAGTGATTAGAAAGTTTGGTCTTTTTTTTTTTTTTTCCTTTCTTATTACAAAGCAGTCAGAGAATATGTTGTACATTATAGTCTAAAACATTTTACTAATCCTGCCACTTACGGCTGGTTCAAGCATTTACTTACTTCTTGCTGAAGCAACAAGGGAGAGTGATCAGCTGGTGATCAGCTGAAGAGGTTCAGCATATTACTTGTAATGGTTCTCCTAGCAGCAGCAAAAAATTGTGCCACCCTATCTGTAAACCAGTCAGTTGGCTCAGTAACTGAATGCAGTCTGCACCACTTGCCAGGGTGCATTTTAGTTGATCAGACCAAATAAGATCATCCCTGAAGTAAGATCATCCTAAGGAAAATCCATCACTCCATAGATTTGCTTTGCTTCCTAGTGAATGATCATACACACAATTCACATAGTCATAAGTGATTTAGACCACTAGTACCAGCGACATTATCAAAATTGCTCTCTCACCAATGAATGTGGCTGTTTTCTAGACTTTTTCCTTTGTGTTGGTTAAACAGAAGACTTACCAGCCAAACGGTGTGTAATATGGGATCAAGAGGATTGGAATCTCAAATAATACTGGATGAAAAACATTTTATGACACTATGAGACCTTGATACGATGAAAGGCTCTATCTTCATGGTATACACAAATTGGAGAAAAAGTCAACTCTCCTGAGAGTTGGCAAAACCTGGCCTAGGTTTTCAATTCAGTTCAGCTGAACTACTAGATTCTGACTTCATCCTTATGTTCCTTTTGAAGAAGAAGAGCAAGTGAGAAAGAATTGGTTTTAAGGTAATCTTGATGTGAAACTATTAAACTTTCAAAGGTCAAGAAGCCATTTCACAGAGTTAACATGAAACACCTTTTTGCCTCAGCAATGGTAAACTTCTAAAGAGGAGAGGAGAGGAGAGGAGAGGAGATGAAAGGAGAGGAGAGGAGAGGAGAGGAGAGGAGAGGAGAGGAGAGGAGAGGAGAGGAGAGGAGAGGAGAGGAGAGGAGAGGAGAGGAGAGGAGAGGAGAGGAGAGGAGAGGAGAGGAGAGGAGAGGAGAGGAGAGGAGAGGAGAGGAGAGGAGAGGAGAGGAGAGGAGAGGAGAGGAGAGGAGAGGAGAGGAGAGGAGAGGAGAGGAGAGGAGAGGAGAGGAGAGGAGAGGAGAGGAGAGGAGAGGAGAGGAGAGGAGAGGAGAGGAGAGGAGAGGAGATGAAAGGAGAGGAGAGGAGAGGAGAGGAGAGGAGAGGAGAGGAGAGGAGAGGAGAGGAGAGGAGAGGAGAGGAGAGGAGAGGAGAGGAAAAAGAATCAACTGAACCCTTGCAGCCAGCTAACACAATTCATGGAGCATGACTGTCTTCAATGGGTCAAGAATAACCACAGCCCCATGGGATTTTTAATGCTTGTATTTTGAATGGAAGCTCATTAAAGAAAAACAAGACTATGTTTCCTCTCTTCCCTTAGTTTCATAACAATAAATACCTTTTCCTTTGGGTGACTAATTCATCTGCCATACTTATTTATTTTTTTTTTTCCAACACAAAATTGCAGAGAAGCTCAGTGCAGATCAGACCAGTGATTTAAACAGCATAAAAATATGAATAATGTCAGACCATAAAAGAGAAAGGGAAAAGCAATACGGAAAAAACACTCTAAAAATTGCACCTATCGAAGACCAAATTATCTCACCTGTCTGAATATTTGCTAACTCAGCAGAAAATGTATTTCTTGGAGGACACTGAGAAGCTCCTAATTAGCACAAAAACTGAGGAATACTAATTGCCACTTGGCAAAACTTTTGTCATTAAAATACAGGACAAGTTTGTGTGTGGGGGTTCGTTCTTTTTTTTTTTTTTTCTCCCCACAATCAAATTCTTGTTTTACAATATGACATAAAAGGCTACATGAGAACAAGTGCACAATTTCATATCTACATCCTTGATAGAAGGCTTAAGAGAAGGACCCTTAAGCTTATCTAAAATTAAAAAAAAAGTGGGAATTCATTATACCATACAGTTTAAGCAAAATATGCAATGGGATTAGAGAGCAGAACAGGAAAGCAAGCAAGACAGGCATATTTGAGTTTATAGAAACAGACCTCAGAAAATAAGCTACTTCGTGAATTTGTAGCATACCTGTATAAAGACATAAAGAGTTCATCTAGATACCATGGTTTTAGCAA
Organism: Aythya ferina; assembly: GCF_964211825.1. Lineage (NCBI taxonomy): Eukaryota > Metazoa > Chordata > Aves > Anseriformes > Anatidae > Aythya > Aythya ferina. The sequence goes on from NC_140298.1 coordinate 27,329,894, forward strand.
GGTCCTCTCTATGACTATTCTCTGCCCCTCCCCCTCCAAAAATAATAAAAAAAAATATATATATATATATATTTGCTTAAGGCTGCTTGCCAAATCCATGACAAATCATCTAACAGAAACCAGAGATGAGATTTGGACACACTTTAGAAATAGGTGACAGGGACATACTTGAATCAATACAAGCAATACAGAAAACTCCTGTTCTCACACCAACAAAGCCTCCGGTTTCATTTTGGGCTACAACATTGCTAACATATCTATACACCATCACCTCTTCAGGGTGCGCAGATGTACTGCTGGAAAGGTGGCAAAGCCATCTGTTATGATTCATGCAGAAGGCAGACAAATTCAGGAGCCACACACAAGCTCCCTGGCTGTCCTGCTTTGTCAGGCATATTTCACATGCATTCAACTGACACCACTGAGTAGAAGACGAACACCATTAACTACTGCCAGACATCCAGAAATTCAGGCAGAGGGGGCACAGCTATTTATTTCTCACACAACCAGCTCTGCAACAAGATCTTCCCCATTTATGAATATAACCTCAGAATTTCAGTACCCACGTGAACCAGAGATAATTCAACTCACATCCTCCACACTGGGGGATGAAAACCTAAAAATCGCAGAAACAGGTAGAAGGAAAGAGCAGAGCACAATAAGCCATTACCCATACTTCCTGCTAAAGCTGGATAATTAGGTAGGGAATAAAAATAAAATTCCTGGACCTAAAGGAATTTACAGAAATAGAGCCCACCACTATTTTTCTGTGATTAGTCTTTGTGATGTGGAGCACGTGGTCCTGATTTAAGCTCCCTGAATTTTATCATTCTAACATATTAAAATAGCCATTTTTTCCCCAGTTTTCTGAATCTAAATTAAAATAATCACACACCTAAAGAATGAAAACCTATGCTTTTTTTTTTTTTTTCTCTTAATTTTACATTCTGATAAGAATACTTCAGAATGTGAGTTCAAATTCATATACTCAGCAGAACAGCACAATTCCACTTTCAAGTAAAGTAATAGCACAGAGAAAACCCTGTGTTTGACCTTGAGAAATAACCAGAACAGCGATTAATGTCAGTTGGATATATTTCTAATTGTAACCTGTGCCCCTTTGAGATAAAGCTTAAATCATCTCATGCTGTCATATCAAGTCCAGCTGGGGTGTAGTTTAATTAATTTAATCTGTGAGACATATAAGGTCCCCCTGCCCCTAGCCGCACTTGCACCACCTTCCCTCCACCCTCTCCTGCCTAGCGCATAAGCATGCATGCATACACACACACACTCTCTCCTCAGTCACTCTGTGCCAGTACTAACAACCAAGCAGCCACACAGTCAGCAAGATAAATTCGCTGATCCAGCTGACAACTTTTTTTGTTGTTGTTTTGCTGACTGGCTTTCCAGCTGCCTACAAGATCAGTAGCACCGCTGGGGCCCCTGTGCCAGGCTGCCTTCAACCAGCTGTGACACCACACCCTGATACTCCCTCCAAACTGGGGCCTGGGAATGGTGTCACCCAACCTACCTGTTTCAGGGCGGAGAAGGCTAAAGTAGCTGAAAGGGTGTGGCTGATAAAGGTGGCGTTGACTGACAGAGCTGCATGCTTTTGACTTCTGTATGGGATGCATGGTCTTTATGTCTAAACAGCGTAGGACTACAGTCTGTACCACAGCAGTGTGAGAAAATAAAATGATGATGATGATGATGATGATGATGATGATGATGATGATGATGATGATGATAATAATAATAATAATAATAATAATAGAATGTGAAGGTTATATCATCTCCTAAATGGGCTTCAGCTGTCTAACCACACTAATATCATTCCAGATGCCCTAGGACATCTAATGTGTTTGCACAGGATGGCACATCAGAGACAGACCCTAATGGAGATGCACAGTCCTCCACAGTGGCCATCTGAAGCCAGGTGGTAAATGTAAGGTATTCAAATGGGCACAGGGCACAATGGCTGAGGCAAATGACTCTCTGCCAGAACCTCATTCTGCTAGAAAGGCACAAGGACTTGTATTTTGCAGGTAACAAACATTACAGCTCTTACTTACAACTAGATTTCCAGAAGAGGTATGTACCATTTAATTCAGTTCCTCAATAGATACACGATTCTTAAAAAGAGGATCTTATATCTTATCTTGAAAATAAGCTCCACAATTATAGTGCAAAACTAAATGTTAAAGATGGAAGAAAAAACATGTAGTCTATCTGCTGCATGCTACTTTTTGACCTTTGAGTGTCTTACTTTGTAAGTTGAAAGGTTTCTTCCCCAAAGGCTTTGGAGTTTTAAGTGACTATACACAACCCCTGGATAGACTGCATAGGAATAATCTACATGATATATGAAGTAATAAGGCTTTCTCCTTCACTCTTTCTCCATTAATCACCTGCCATCCTCACCTTCCCTGCCCTAACACCACCCCTTGCTGGATTCTCCATGCCCAATCCAGAATCTACAATTGAGATGGTGAGCTGGTGAGATGGCTCTTCTTTTTTGTAAAGATGCTACATACCCATGCAATTCACACTTTGCAAAATTGAACACTCTTAAATTTAGGAGAAAGAAAGAAAGAAAGAAAGAAAGAAAGAAAGAAAGAAAGAAAGAAAGAAAGAAAGAAAGAAAGAAAGAAAGAAAGAAAGAAAGAAAGAAAGAAAGAAAGAAAGAAAGAAAGAAAGAAAGAAAGAAAGAAAACAAAAAATGTGGCGTCATGAAAGAAGTTAGAGGGAAATAGTTTAAATAGTTTTCCACTCTCTTTCCAGGTAACAGATGAGCTAAAAAAGCTTATGAGACTGAAGAAATCTGCTAGTTAATGACCTGGAAAAAAAAAATCTATAAGAACTTAAAACACAATTTGAATGCAAACATTTGCCTAACCTCCCTTTCATAATAGAGCACCAGAACCATAACCAAAGTTGTTCACTTGTTCTGGTTATTGAATTTACAATGTGGATTCACATTTTTCCCTCATTGGGCAAAAGCATAAATTGTGCATACATATGACATGATAAGATATGGAATGAGGATCCTAATGTATGAACAAGGGAGACAAAAGACATGTTTTACAGAATTCATTCAAGAGAATGCTGAAACAGCATATAAGCAGTGCCTAAGATGAAGTCTTCAATGCCGAAGGGGCACCAGCTTGTATCTCTCTTGTCCAGTCAAAGGCCACACATACCACAATGATAGACCATCCAAAGGGCACAGAACATGTGCATTAAGCTTCTCCCCTGTCACCAAACAAAGGCATTTTGTTCTCCAAAAAAGGGGAGGATTGTGTGTGCCACACAGGCTAATGTTTTTCAGCTAAAAATAGTTGGATATATGCATAAATATAATATACTTAATGGTCAACAGAGTGGGCCAAGCTCTCGTACAGATATGAATTCATACCATTTTAGTAATTTACTTTCTGATTAAGGGAATAGAGCCTTAAACTAGCACTAAAGAAGCTAAGCAAACACTTAATACATGTCCTGTATTAAGATCAGATCCAAAAGCCTGTTGGAGTTACCAGATATTAGAAGAAAAGAGTGATAACCCTACACAACAGAAAGTCATAAGCATCAGGGAACACACCCTACATGCTTGTAATTAAAATTGAGGTGAAAATGTTATCATGGTTGAATGAATTTGCAGTTCTGGTCTGATGGTATTAAAATGGGGGAAAGCTGTCTGCCATCTCAAATTTATTGATTTTCTTTCTAATCAGTAACTTCAAGTAATATTTATTCCTCTTAAATTAAGACTTAGTTTTTGTACTTCAATGACAGTCTGTTGCAACTTTTAATAAGTCAACTTCCATATATACATACCATGCTGCATATTGTTTTTATGTGCAGTCATGCCACTCACAGTGATGGTCACAGTCACCAACCAGCCTGTCCCAATATGTCTTATATTAGGACAAGAGACTCCTAATTACCTGGAAACTTAAATAATTAAATAGATAATTAATCCCAAAGCAGAAGCTAACACTATTTATATGTAAATCTCTGGGGGAAAAAAAGTAAAATCTATACCCACCATACTTTGATGGTCATCTTCCAAGAACATAAAAGACAAACCAAGGTTTGATTTTTGGATTCAAAATATGACTGCACAAGTGCATGCAGAAAAGTAACAGGCTATATGCCAGTTCTGGGCGCCATGATTCAGGAAAAATATGAACATTTCTAGGGGCAGGGCAGGGAAGAGAAATGAGACCTTTTATAAACACAGAAATTATAATAATGTGGCAAGATTGCAGAAATCAGGGATTATGATGAAGCAAAGACAACAGGAGTGATGTTACTTTCCAAACACATAGAGGAAGGAGAAAAAAAATCTTTTTTATGCTTCATGTATGCAAATGCAATAGTGCCTGAAAATATGATTTCAAACGATATTTCTATTAGCAAACTTCGTGATATACAGATAGTCAGGCACTGGAGTAGATTTGCTTAAGTTTGTATACTCATCATCAGAATTGTTAAGGAGAAAGTGATGCAAAAGGAGAAAAAAACATCACCGCGTGTCCCAGGAATTAATTTAGATAAAATGAGTCCTAACAAGCAGAAGATGAGGTAGGTGACATCTCAGAGTCCCTTTAATTCCTTTTCAAGTAAATAAAGAGATATATATTTAGGTATTATATAGAGTAATTATTGTGATCCAAATAACCAACTTTTGATACATTTTTGCCTAGTTTTCTATAATTTTTCCTATCTTCCTAGACTTTTATGTTTCTTGATACTTATCAATAGAAAGAAAACATTGTTCTTTTTGCAGTACAGCCATAGAGGCATTTACTATGGGCTCACTAAACCATTACTAAAAGCCATCCTCATGGTTAATGCACTGAAATCTACTAATTGTGAACCTACCAGGTTTATGATGCAGATATTATAAGATGTTTTCAGATCAAAGACAAATTGATTTATTTTGCTGCAGACAGAATACTTAAAAATTTGTCTCTGACAATAGAGACCAAAACATTCTGGAGAATGCCTAGGGTTTTCCAAAATTTACATTATTTAGAGGAAGTGTTGCCCAGTTTATTTGTTGAAGGATAAGAATGCCATTTATAAATCATTAGCAAATAAGTGTCTAAAGTATCCCTAAATATCCATAAATCACACATACACACAGGGTTTTTTTTTGTTTGTTTGTTTTTTAAAAAAAACACGTTGCAGTACTTGCAAGTGTTCAGAGGAGGCAAAAAAGGTGGTAGAAGGGCTGAAAGACATGTCCTGTGAGGAGATGCTAAGGTCACTGGGTTGTCCAGCCTGGAGAAAAGAAGGATGAGAGGTGGCCTCACTGTTCTCCACAGCTTCCTGAGGAGGGGAAGTACAGAGGGTGGTGCTGGTCTCTGCTCCCTGATCATTAATGACAGGAGGACACTCAGGAACATCACAAAGCTGAACCAGGGATGGTTCAGATTGGACATTAGGAAAAATTTCTTCACCATGAGGGTGGTCAAACACCGGAACAGGCTTCCTAGAGAGGTGGTTGATGGCCTATGCCTATCAGTGTTCAAGAGGCATTTGGATAATGCCTTCAATGACATGCTTTAACTTTTGGTTAGCCCCAGAGTAGTCAAGCAGTTGAACTAGGTGGTCTTTGAAGGTCCCTTCCAACTGAATATTCTAAACTATTCTGTTCTGTTAACTCTATCCTAAACCACATTTGAGGACTGATTTCAAGTCAAAACTGCTGAATTAGTTGGTGTGAATAGATGGTACCATAACTGAAGTACATGTACCTAACACCTGCTCCATCCTGGGGACCATGGCTGGGCACTGTGACACACCATGGTTCAGCCCTAGTGGTGTCACCATGGGGGCTTCCAGAATATTCCCCACTGGTCTCCGCTCACTGATTTGAACAAGACATGTTTGATGGTGGCCTTTGCAATTCACTGTTTGTCACTTAGAGCCTAGATGCTGCCACTGCGTACCACTGCCTGCTCCATAGTTACTTTTGCCCATTAGGCAGGTAAATAGGTGGGGGAATGGAGAAATGGCCACCTCCTCTCATTGTATTTCAGATAGCAAGAGAAGGACAAAGGGCAAAAACAATAGGTAAAGACCCTCAGCGAGAGCTGCTGGTCAAGCTGTGCACAGCTAACTTGGCTCACGTGTGCCGTTTGCTTTTGAGACATGGTCTACAAGGCACAGGATGTTTTTTCGCATGTAATTTGGTATGTAAAATGTTTCAGGAGCACTTTCAGAACTCTCATCTGCTCTCAAATGTGGATGAGACAGGCATTAAATGATATATTGGAGAATGCTGGCATTAATAGTTTGATCCAAACGCCAGACATGGACACAATCATGTCCTCAGAGATGTGAGACAAACACACTGAAGTTTACACAGCCCAAAACATCTGTATTGTCCTCGTGACAGCAAACACCCAAATTCCTCTCTGTTTGCAATACCTGTAATTAACAGGTGTGGAATAGTTTGTCAACAGTTGTCATCATGAAGCTATGATATTTGTTCTATAATCACAGTAATACCCTGTGAAGATGTATCCACTGTTGAACCCTCCCTTTCCCACAAAACCCAACAAATAAATAAATCAAGTTGTTCTCAAACTGACACTAAACACACACTGGAATTAAATTTCAGTTTCCCATCTGCCTTGTTTATTCTCCCCAAACTGAGATACGTTTAGAAATTTGATTTGCTTCTTTTCCTAATTCCCTAAAATTAGCCTACAGAGTAGAGGCATCTCCAACATTTTTGTGAGGAACTCCTCCTTTACCCAGGTATAGTCTAATATTTCTGAGTACATTATAGAGGTGAGGTGATATTGCATTGTGTGGTTTCCTAAAAGCCAGGAAACTCATTCATCTATGCACAACTTCAAAAAAATAAAAGCTATTATTTAGTAACTGTACACAATTCTTCTAAGTAGTATTGTTTCTTTGAGAAGACCATTGCTTCAGTATGTTTTTAAACCAATGCTATACTATATTATCTCATAACTTAAGGCAAAGTGATGATCAAGGGGTCCCATTCTAGCAAGAATTACATCCCTCATTTGCAAGGAATTGAAACAAAAGGAGTTTAATACAAGATGGAATCCTGAGATATATTATTACAGTAGAGCATAAGATGAAACTGCAAGAATTCCTGAAATACTAGGCAATACTGCAGTGTTTGTTACCAACAAGAAGCCCCCAACACACCTCTTTACTGTGCCCAGTAAGTTCATAAAAGAAAGGGTAGGAAAGATGGATGGTTCTCTGTAAATACTTAGCTAAATATTATTTGCATGCATTTATAGCTTTCACATGATAAATATTGACTTTACTAAAGCAAGCAGAGAAAATAATATTTTACTTCAACAGATCCAATAATTTTACTCCATTGGAATATTAATGCTGAAATCTTCAGGTTGAAAATACACAAGCCAGGTAAAGATCTGTCTTTAGGTAGATTCTTTGATATTCACAAGGCTCATGTGGATAAGAAAAGTACCACCACTAAAAATACCCAATTGGTCTGAAGTAACAAGAGATGATTACAAACAAGTTACTGTGACAAGACAGATGAAAAAAAAATATATATATATATTGCCAAAAAAATGTACCAAGAAGTAATTTGAAACAATAAATTAACAATATTTTTAGTCTTGTAATAAGTTGTGATTCCAGTACAAATTATCTTTCAATTCAATATCACATTTCCTTTTTTTTTTTTTTTGTAAATCTGAAATTGCATTTTAATTAATTAAACTTGATCTGTTAAGAAAAGAAAAGAAAAGAAAAGAAAAGAAAAGAAAAGAAAAGAAAAGAAAAGAAAAGAAAAAAGAAAAGAAAAGAAAAGAAAAGAAAAGAAAAGAAAAGAAAAGAAAAGAAAAGAAAAGAAAAGAAAAGAAAAGAAAAGAAAAGAAAAGAAAAGAAAAGAAAAGAAAAGAAAAGAAAAGAAAAGAAAAGAAAAGAAAAGAAAAGAAAAGGATCAGGGAGAGGAAACTCCACAAACATCTGTTTTCTGTAATGCACCACATAAATCTAGACTAGTTAGCCCTAATCAAGGCTACAGGACTCCTTGGACATACAAGAGTACTAATAGCTGAATAGGTTCTGTAAACAATGGCTAAAAAGTTATCCCCTGAAAGTGCTTGTAAGGATGAACAACTAACCTCTTTTTAAACATGTACAGACTGGCACAATCACTCAGGAAGCTCAGGTGAATTCCATAAAGCCATGTACCTGCACACTTGTGTTTTCTTCAGTCAAATTCCTTTCCTCCCCCTTACACCAGTGCTACACAAGAACATGGGTCCAGGGATTCCTCTTGAGTGCAATTACATTGTGCCAAAAAAATCATCATTAACATCTTGCTTGCTATCACCTCCTACCAGTGTTCAAGTGTATTCCATGTAGATCAATATCTGATTGACTGTAGAGCTACAGCAGAACTTCCCCACACACACACTTTTTTATTTGTTATTAAAAAAAAAAAAAAAAAAACTTTAACATTTTAGTGGTACAACTGCCATGGAAGCTAATATGAAAAGCTGAAAAGCAATGAAGTATAGTCAGAATCACCTTATACCCGACTGATTTACAACCCTGGCTTCAACCAAATTATGATCTGTCCTATAATGTTTCCTTTAGAGATGTCAGACCTTCTTAAGTCATTATGATCAATTTCAGCAATGGCAATAAACAATAGTCTATTTTTCTGAAGCTAATGGTAACTTACCCACAATGTGTGCATTATTTGTGTGGTTCATAACACCAGTGCCTTTTTTGGTACAGGTTTGCTGCAAGGATTAAGTTTTTGACATTTGGCTGTAGCAGGCAAATCAAAGAAAAAAAGGCTGATCCTAATCTCTCCTCATGCACTACTAATACAGTATCAATGAAGAATCTAGTGTCTGTGTTGCTTTGTGTACACAGTTTCCAATCAAACTTCAGCCTTGTAAAATTAGTGTTTATAAAGCAGTGTCTATCCTGTACTAAAATCATGTTCAGTGATCATCATTTGTAAAACCTCACAAGTACCTGGGAAATCCCAACAGCCTCTGAAAGGCTCACCAGCTCTGAACTATGACATTCTGGCCACCAGCACCGGGGACCAGTGCTTGTGTGAAGGCTTTACTGCATGTTGGGGGAGGGTGTAAAATGTGTCTAGCTGTACTTTAGATCTGATTACATCTTCTTATAGCTCTGAGGATTTTATCACCTTTAGTTCCAGAGTGTAACTTAACCTATGCATTCAGCCCTCATAATGATCCTCCCTAGCCTTCAGCTGCACCCTTTTCCTTACAGAGGGAAATTCTCAGCACATGCATCCAAAGATGGGAGCATTAAGAAGTGTTCTGCAGCATTTCTCAATCTATCATCCATCTTTTTCCCTCAACACTTACCTTCTGCAAGGCTTGTCAAGTTCAGACTCAGTCAACCTAATCTATCTTCACAGCTTGACACACCGAATGAGAACCCTGCAAATTTCTTGATCACCTTTGCAATGCTGAGCAGAAGAAGTCTAAGTACTATAAAATATAGGATTAAGGTGAATTGCCATTAAGCAAAAGTTTGTGGCTCCATTTTACCAAACTGGTAACCGTACATTCTTATTTGTAGAGTCATTTGACCTTCATAATAAGACAGTTTTCTGCATAGGGAAAATAGGTGGAAGGAAAGAAGGCAAAGGCTACTTTTATTCTCCACATATCTGAGCAGTGCCAGAGGTGACAGACACATGCAGATTCTCCATAAGTTACTCTGAGACTAAGCTGAAACACTCAGAATAAAAACAAAAGGCTCTTTTCTTTAATTTATGCATGTGTCAAGGTTTTATTGCAAGTCAAAGGCATGCAAGGTTGGGCTAAATAAGCATATTTTAAGTAAAGAGTAAGCTGATATGAGAAGGTGATCCAGAGAGACAGGCAATGTTGCAGTTATTCTTGATTAGTTATTTTTTGAGTTGGGTAAAATAACTTAATCCCATGAGAAAAAAAAAAAAAAAAAAAAAAAAAAAAAAAGAGAGAAAGAGAAAATGGCTAAATACTTAACCTTTCTTTCCCCATGCTTCCAGCATGTCCTGGAGAGTAGACCAACAAGCAGGAGCAAACAAAATTTACAAATGTGCAACCCTCTTTGGAGACACCAATTACTGCTCTCTTAAGATTCAAAAACATGCTAAAACTTGTCTTTTCCATTTTCTCCTTCACATTTCTTCTACAGACCTCTAACTACAACTTTGTATCAGGGAAATTGTGTCATGCCACAAGATGATTTGAAGAGACACTGCTGTCTCAACATACCATGAAGATGACTAAATAGTGACAAAGTAAATCATCCCTCAAAGATAAGTCAATAGTGAATAAGTAATTTTATCTGTCAAGAATTAACATGCAACGAATACTTGGAAAGGTTACTCAACATAAAATCTGTTAGCAGTTAGACGTGAGTTCCCTCACACATGCTAACTAAGGAAGCCTGCAGAAGAATAGATCCTATTTTACTTCTTGATAAAAAGCTTTAACAACAGCAAGTGGTACGTATAAACCTCTAGAAAAGGATTATGTCCTAAGAGATTGTTAGCTTACAGACAGATATCTTACAATAAAGACATACTTCTTAAGCATTTCTCAGGAAATGTGTTCGCTTTCCATTTAAAATATTTGAAATGACTAGTGAATGAGTGAGTTTATGATAAATAAAAAAATAGTTTATGAAGAATAAAAAAAACTAGAAGTGGTTAAAAAATTAGTTGAATAAAAGAAATACTCAGAAACCATAAACTGTTTGGAATTTAACTAGCAATTAAAGCTGACAGACCACTTAAAAGCTTACCTTGCTTTTCACTTGTTACTATTTGCATTTTTCTTTCTTTTTCTTTCTTTCTTTTTTTTTTTTTTTCTGTTATGTAAAGGCATTAATCTGTTTGCATTTTTTTTCTTGAATATACTTTTCAAGTTCTTTTATATACTTCTAGCATGTCATCATATCTGTCCTACAAACTCTGTGAATGCATAGCTTATGATGTTTTAAAAATTCTATTTAATTAAAAGAAATTGGGAGTCCTGATAAAATGTGCAAGCTGCAGTTGTATATCCTGAAATCTAGGCTGTAAGTATACATCACTTAAATTTTCCTATCTTCTTGAATAAATAGATCCTTCAAGGTTTCCCAGATAAGATATATTTTACATTACTTGGGCTATCCCAAGAATGTTTTTGCTGCTGTGTGCAATTAGAGCTGAAAGTGCATTTATCTTGCTATAAATAAGGTGACTCTTAAAGAATGAAGTTCAGAAGTGTTAATTTCAAATCTTTAGTGAAGATATCTTTGATAGGGTAACCCCACATCTCAAAGTAACTAGTTTAGTTTCACTCAAATTTGAAATAAATTCTGACATTTATAATATATGCAAATTTGAAGAAAAAAAAATAGAAAATATGATAGAATAATTGCAGAATTATATTGAAATTTTTATTATAAAACCTAAGTATTTACATAGCTGTTTTGAAAGTTACCATTTATGTATGATGTCAACTCAGAGCTACCCCTAAAACCACACTGAGCAGAAGTGTAACTTAATTGCTCAGAAACAATCCATGTATGGAATCACTCAGTTCTTCGGAAGCAAATCCTTTCTTTCCAACCATACATATGCTTAGTAAATACTGGTTCAAAAGAGAAAAGTGAAAAGAGAAAAATGTGAAGGCGATTAACTGTTGTCTCTTTCTTTTGCTACAGTAAAAAACACACTTTACAGATACCTTGTGTAAACCATAAACAAAAAATTTGGATACACAAGTTTAGAAATGAAGATAGCAGAGCAATACACAATGGCAGATCTTCCCACTATATAGAAGGCATAGTTAGTAGTGCCTTTTTTTTTAAGCATAAAAATATTTTTGCATTGTATTAAAGCACTGTTCCACTCCTCTGTAGAGCAATTAATTTAATCCAGTGTGTGCAAATTTGCATTAGAATTCACATCCTTATAGGCCTTGCAGTAAGGCAAACATCATTTGTTTTTTTACATTTATACATACCGTCATGGCAACCTCTTTTACACACTATTCATATTCATATAGAGATATAACACTGTAATAAGCATTGTAATAGAAGAATTATAGCCTTTTTTTTTTTTTAGTTTTAATTTACAGTAACAGTTTTTACAACCTATAAAGCAACCCATGAGGCCCATGAGTTCAAACAATGATTGCAATAGCCTTTGCCATTGTTCAGTATATAAAAGAGTGCTGGTTGTTGGGCTGTCTCTTCAATAGAAATCTCATTCGAGATCTTCCACACTCATCACTGAGCCTGTATACCTACCTGCTGCTTGAACTAGACTACTAATGTCAATGAGCATTAATGGGGTTTTCAGGCCGCCATATTCTGCACTTAGCGTTGCCAGCTAGAGGACACAAAACATTTTGAACACATGCAGCACAGCTTATAAGCCAGTTTCACATACATTTTGATTGTACCATTTAGATTGTACCATTGCACCTGTCTTTGTGACGGGTGTAACAAAGAAAGTTTATAGCAGAATTAAGAAACAACCAAGTGCCTAGGAGCAGAGACAAGGGCAGAATGACCACTTCAACACAAGTTTAGACTTTCACCTAAAACACAAGTTTAGACTTTCGCCTGCCTAAAGTGACACCATAGCCATAGGCATCATAACAAGGAAGCAATACTCCTTGGACCATTAATGCTTTTAAGAAATGATTAGGTTTTGCCACCCTGAAGAAATTGGTCATGAAATGAAAGCAAAAGTCCATCACAGCAGATTCAGGAAAGGCTTACAACTAGCAAGAAGACAGCACTTTAAAAAAATAAAAATGAATTGTGACTCTTATTTGAAAAAGTCCACCAGCATTGCTATCTGACTGATTTTAGAAGTTAGTATCATGCGTCAAAATGTTAACAAACTTATAGTAGATTTTGATGAGTTACTTGAGGCATGGTAAAATAAGCTAGTTTTCAAATGTAGTTAGCACTTTTTAAGAAAAATGAAAAAATATCCTGGGGGAAAAAAATCTCATTTGGAGTCCTTCATAACCAAAATATCTTATATTACAGTTCACTTTTATTGACTAATGAAGTGTCTCTTTAACTAATATAAAACAAACTATCCATATGCTTATATAACAATAAAAATGGATTCTTAGGATTTTTTTTTTCTGTTGTCCTGTAAACAGTAAGAATAAACATAAAGCCAAGATAAATACAGTGAAAAATATGTTTCAATATTCTCAACTGATACAGCTAAATTTCAGTGTGAGGGGAAAGAAACAACAAGTACTCCATTAGCACCCCAAACGCGCTATATTTTACACGTTCAGAAAAAGTTAACAGCTTAAGTCAATCATGTTTGACCGCTATACAGTTATTTATACGAGTAAATGAAGCTGGCGTCCGAGTGGGGAGATGAACTGGCAACTTGCCGCAGCCTTGAATTACAATTTGTATATAATGGAGCAAACTGCAAGTGCTCTGATTGTAGCATATCTATATGGATGAAGCTAAGCAGAAGAGCTCAAATAGGCAACATTTTGATTTGATTAATGATAAAGCAAGATAAAGACTTCTTCAGTATTCAGGTGAAGTTGCCCAGGACAGACCTGAAGAAGAACTTGGGCCCCCCATGACCAGACTGTCAGCAGAGTTACATAGACAACTTTATCTGAGACAGGAAACCCTTGTTACAGACTTCTCAGCCATGAGCCTGCAGTTCTGCTGTCTGAACAGAGCAGCTAAACCCAAAGTGAAAATTCCTGTTTTTGTTGGCAGTCTCAGAGGCTCCACAACACTGGACTGCACCATGGCCATCATTGCTATAGAGAGGCTCAGATCATAATGAAATAGCTGGGAAAGGTGATTCTACAGTTTTTTAAAGATTATTTTACATGGGATAGGAACAAAGGAGAAATGAAATTGTTCCTTCTTAGAACAACTGTGTTGAACAGAACAAATGAGTTTTTTTCAGACTTGAATATTCGGGAGTAGATTAGCTATTCACAGTGCACGTTATATGAATGGCAGAAGCTAGTGTTTTGGGGGGACTTTACGGAGAACATACAAATCCATATATTTCATATAAAAGAAAACAAAATATCCTTGCTTTTTAGGCTCTTTTGTAAAAAAAAAAAATATATATATATAGTAATAATGAAAATAAAATAAAATAAAATAAAATAAAATAAAATAAAATAAAATAAAATAAAATAAAATAAAATAAAATAAAATAAAATAAAATAAAATAAAAGCTGAGAGCAGCTTAGAAATAAGCTGATTTCCCTGTCTATCAAACAACTGTATTACTGCACAGCATGAACAGCTCACAGCAGTAGTTTCCATAACCAACAGTGCCTCTGTCCTACAGTTCCTACTAATTCCCTGTAAATTATGGGAAAAGTCCACTGGCCTTTTCTGGTTTTCAGAAATACAAAACGATTCGCTGACCACTTTTGCAAATGACACTTTGGAGGTGATTAAAACATTTACAATAGTAGCTTATGTATTGCATTGTGATTATGCGTCCAGTTGATATGTCCTCCATATGTATGTCATTCATAGCAGAATTACTTCATTTTATTTTACTGAGACACTGCACTTGTGTACGTGTAAAAAGGCAGGTATCTGGTGACCTCTTAATATGTATTTAGGAATGGAAATTCATCCCTGTGGCCTTTTCTTTCTCCTGAATTCACTCTCTAGTTCAAACATTGGCCAAGGCACAAATAAACAAACATTAGTAAATACGAGACTGGACTACCATTGCTTCTCAATGGTAGTCTGCCAATATCAGATACGGATCCAGAGACATTGCTGGGTCTGCCTCTTCCAGAATAAATTTTCCAAGAAGCTACACCCTCGTCTAGCTTGCTTAGATTCTGAAAATCACTGTTTATGACTGTGGCTATAATATTTGACCTACCTTAAAATGCCAGGAATCAAACCACAGACTTTGGAAAGCAACAGGATCCATAAGCTCCAGACTCGTCAGTTTGAGAGTCTACGGTATGAGAATCCCAGTTCTAAGCCACATTGATGGCTATGCCAGGATAATGCTTTGGATTCTGCAAATCACATCCATATTGTGAAGTCTTTCAAAGTCTGGCATAGTCTTAAATGGACAACAAATCTGTTTGTCGGATAAAGTCTGAACTGCTAAATAAATAGCGATAAGTTTCCTAATACTACTGGGCAGAGTGTTCCTGCAAGTACAATGTGTGTTTATCAATTTCCCACTGAGCTAGCGTTGACTTCCAAATTGCCTTTAATCCTATTATAGTAAACATAGTACGGCCCTCTGGCAAACAAGAGTAACATTCTTCCTGTAATATCATATCCTTCGTTTAAAGAAACCTTAGAGATGTCCAGAAAAAAAAAAAAATAGGCTTGACTTGGAATGACACAATAAAGTTGTTTCCAAAAAAGCTTAGGTTTTTATAAAATATTAGATTTAAAACAAAACAAAACAAACAACAACAAAAAAATAAGAAACAAGCAAACAAACAAAAAATCCACAAACAACACAAAACAAAACAAGATTATTTTTATAAAGGGTCAAGTGGCAATTTCTGATAGGTATTCAATAGAATGTTTGCAAGTATCACACTTTCAAACTCAGTTACCAAAACAATAACATAAAAATATTTTTACTGGAAGCAATCTACCTGAGCTGAAGGATAAAGCAACTGGCATTTGGGGTGTAGAATTTAGAAAATAATAAACTTTAGCTTGTGAAGGTATTTTTTCACTGCTCCATCAAGAAGAAAGAAAATCAAGTGCAGTGAAGTTAAAAAAAAAAAAAAAAAAGTGGATAAAGAAAAACAAATGGATTTGTTATGGCACAAATTGCATTTAAAGCTTCTCTTCATTTGGGAGGAATTTATGGTAGACAAAGGTGGCATTTGTCTTACAGTTATTAATACAAACGAAAAGAAAAAAAAAATAGATCAAGCTGTTGAATAACATCCTGTAAAGTGAATGAAGGGACTTTGGAAATCTCAAATCAAGATAGCTTCAGATCACAGAAACTAGCTCATCTTCCAGCCATATGCACTTCTCTCAGTTGGCTCAGAGACATTATAGGAAAAGAGTCATCAGATATAACAAAAATAGCATACAATGGTGCTATTTTCAAATATTTCCTGTGAGTTTATAAAGCTTTACATTTTCCTAAAAATCAGTTTATGTTACATTTGAATGTTTATGTTACATCTTCAGTTTCAGATACCATTAAGAAGTCACAAGTCTGGGGCTATGATTTTACTTAAGGACCAGCCTCAATAAGGAGTAGAATAAATAAATCAACAATCTTGCCCTACCTACATAGAATCTAAGATGCTTATGATTTGTAAGTATTCACATTTAGGAATATCTTGGCAAAAGCTGTTCTCCCTGAAGTATTGGGCAAAGTTTCCATGGGCTTCATTAATGAAAAATATAGACCAAAGTCAACAAACATGCTTAGCATAAATCCATTGTGTGCCATAATATGAAAGGTGTCAGCCAAAGAACAAATTAAATAGAAATAGAAATGATAGCCATCTCTCCCTTCATTAGGAGATGTTACTGGATGTATCCATTAAGTCATGCAATAGTAACACAGAATATATTCACATATTTCCCATCTTCTCTGCTGTCAACCTCTTCTTGTTCCTAGGAAAGGACACTGAGCTCCAAATTATGTTGATGGAACAGAAACTGACAAACGATAGATGGTTCATAACAAAAAACATGCCTAGAGCAAGGAAGTCTGACATCTGAGAGCTGGGATGTTTTCAGTTTGGATAGAAGCTCTGACCCACTATTTACACCCCTGTCCCAATCTCTCCCACATATTTTAGATGACTACTTTCCAGATGTTATCTGTATGGAGACTGGCCAGATTTATGGGCAGGATCCTGCTCAACTCTAGGCCAAACTAGTGTTTTGGCCTCACTGGAAATGAGATTAGGTTGGAGATTTGCACCAGGAAAAAACTGCAGTTTCTTGCCAGAAACAGTCGTGCAGAATTTTTACAATGCTGTTTATTTTTTGGTTAGCACTACTGTAGAACATCAGGCTATTTAGCGCTAGCATAACAGCACTTAAGCAGACTACTAGAATAGACTATACATGGCTGTAATCCATAACAAAACTGCATACAAATGAAGAGAGGCAGCTAGCTCACTCGTAGCACCAGCACAATAAAGCTTTCCATTTTAACAAGTGTTTGTACAAGGCACGGTCAATAATGCATTCTTCATGAGTTGTAAAAATGTTGTTTCCAAGTTTTAAGAGAAGTTAAAAATTTAGGAAATTTTTAAGATTTATTGCTATTAAATCCACAGTCTGATGTTATATTTGTGCATTGCCCATCACACTTAATAAAAAATGTTTCCAAAATGAAATTTGGAGGGTAAATGATATATTTTCCTTTCTCAGTGTATTTTTGTTCTCCCACTTCCTTAATGCAAAATAGGCAGAAATGTAATCTTTATGAGACTTTTTGTATTTGAATGCATCACAACTTTAATTTCCTCTGAGTTTCATTACAAATGATAGTTTCTTCAAATACTCACTTCCTATACAGTAATGACTTTGAAACTGTCTAACATGGGAAAAATGTACCTTTTTGTTTCTATACAGAATCTTGTAGTGAAAACAGTAGCATGCATATTTCTATATACAAAATATATTTATGATATAATTCTATATGGCAATATAGCCTCTAAAACACTGACCTTCATAAATCCCCTTTAATTTTATGACTAATCTAAAATACATGTATGTTGCTATAACTAGTATATGCTTTATAAAGACAACAATAACAGAAAAAAAAATATATGTGCAAAATGTCATAGATAAACATGGTTATAGTCACAAGAAAAAAAAAAAAAAAAAGAATGTGAAAGGTAGATGCTGTAAGATGACTTTTTGAAAAAGGGCAGTTTATAACTAAAGTTTCCATGATTGTATCACACTGGATATTGAAAGATGGACTGCCTTGTGTTTTACAGCAAGAAAGATTCTTAAGGTCTGTTTCCCTTTCTGAAGCAGGCTTCAAAAATCTTTTCTTTTTTTTTATAAAAGATTTTTTTTATTTTTATTTTTTTTTTATAAAAGTCATAAAAGGCTTAATGCACTGAGAACAAAAAACACCATGTTTTCAAAGTGGCATATGCATAACCCAGATAACTCATCTTAAAATCTTCACCCCCCCATAGCACTCTACTAAAATAAGGTTTGGAGTAGAAAACCTCTAGTAATAGAAATATAGTCATCTGAGAAACAATACAAAACAAAAACTCTTTTGTTTTTCAATTCATATTGCTCTGAATAGCACAACATTTTCTGCTTTTTAAAAGCAGTTTGGAGCAATCACAGTGATGCAGAACAAGGAGGATATATATATACATATATATATATATAATTCACGATGCACACAAAACCCTATGACTTACATTATGAACCCCATGAATATGTGCATAAAACTGTAGTGTCAATAAAAGCCCAATTTTTGCAGGAATGACAAACATCTGCTATTGACTAAAAAGTATCTGAGCATTAATGGCTCTAATCATATATTTCCTAGTCAGAAAAGTTTTCATACAAAATGTAATGGATTACAGTTAACAAAATCTTCTATATATATGTATATATATTTATAATATTTTTTCAGAATAACAGCAAACTAAGAAAAACAAGAAAGTGCAAAAAAGTCAGCCAAGTCACCAAAGAAACAGAGAAGTGTTTTCATCTTTAAAGTGAAAACTGCACACAAAGACGCTTTAGAGTGTTTTAATCAGAAGCTGTAAGTGGATGTTTCTGAACATCTATCTGGGGATCACATATTCCCACTTGCCTGGGACAACTGGACTGTACGGCCACACTCTCTTTCTCTTGATGTGCTGGGGCACAGGAATGGCCAGAACAGGCTGCACCTTCTTCAAAGGGATGTTTCTGGTGTGTTATGGGAAATGTAGTCAGGCAAGATGCTGCACTCACAAAACACAGCGCTGCATTTCTAAATGACAGTTTTTACATTTCAAGCCAACATTTTTCACTGCTTCCAAATGAAATGAGGAACATAAACACAGCCTTGTAAACCTTCACACGCACCAGAGTATGGCCAATGGCAGGGAAGCAGGCATAAAGAAGCATCCGTAGTCTTTTTCTGTGAACAACTGTTGTGTTCACATTCATCAGGCAAGCACAAGGTTGTGTTATCTGAAGTTCTCACTCAAAAAAGTCTGCAATCACATAACAGACTATTAAACACACACACAAAAAAAATAAAATAAAAAAAATAAACATATAAACAAAAAGTCACAACTACCATCTATCCATCTTCTTTTAGAACTGAAATGTTCTCGGTGTGTGTTCATACAAGTAAGGCAGCCACAGTTGGTTTCAGGGTCGTGCTCTTCCACAGAGCCAGAATGAGCTTCTCGGTAACACATCTGCAGGCAATGGTGCCAGGAGCAGGGAACAGCCAACACCCCAGGGAAAGATGGCTAGTGTCTGCTCCAAGCTGTGCTGTGTATCAGCACTGCAAATTGACTACATCTATGTTAGCAAGCAGCACAGCCCAACAGGAACAGAAATATTGAGCAAAACAATTATGTGGAGGAGACTTTGTGTCAATGCTAAATGCATTTCCTAGGGTTTTACTTCAGGCTGGCTCTGGTCTGGTCCCACAGACTGAATTTCCAGCAATGACTCAAGCACATCTTCCAGTTTAGATTCAGCCTAAAGGAATTCAGCTGGCCCACCATGAGGTATATGGAGATGGACAGTAAGTAGGAACAACTGTAAGATTGGCGTCAAAAGAGCACTCCTGATATGAACCAAAACCCTAATATAAATGCACAACCACACCCATGAGCATCTGTGAGAGCGAAGTGAAAGAGCTTATTGTGCAGCTCTTGAAGAGACTCTTCAAGTGTCAGTAAATCTGCACGGTGACTTCGACTGTTTGGGTTCATACTTCTACATGCAGTGCTACTAAACTTACATTGAAATAGTTCTAGCTCAAGCATCAGATTCTGGTAAACTGGAATTTTCCAGTTACCAAGTTTATCAAGAAAAATCACAGCAGGACTGAACTATTTATTACAAAAGGGTATGGCCCAGATCTACTTGATTTACACTTCCATAAACATTGACAAATGATGACTGAAACCCATCAGTTTCCACAGGACTGCACATATCTATATACCTCAGCTGGAAATTCAGATTATTTTTTACCCTCACCTGGTACTATGGAAAGAAACAAAAATCCCCTCAGTTCAATTCTTCAACTTCCTATGCATTTGTTCTATTCCACTCTGAAAGTCAAGTTTCATGACAGTCTATTTGAAAGACAAACAAAAAGCAAATAGATCAGCTAAACCAATCAGCTCAAAATCTGAAGTTAATGGCATTTATTTTTGTGCCACCCTTTCAGAGCCCCTTCTGATGCTTTTCACTTCCTTCACGCCACTTATCATCCCACACAGGAGGTTGAGCAAACCTTGCTGTTACCAGATGCACTTCCCCCCAAGCACCAGAGCTCTGCATGCACAGTGGGCAGCAGGAGATGCAAGAAAGCAAAATGCTACCAGCTAAATCTGTGCCTCATTCCACAACACATTTAGCAAATAGGTCTGCCCTCTTCAGTTTCACAGTAATCACACAGTCTTTCAGAATTTAAGACTTTGCTGCCCTTCTTGGACAACAGCAGTTCATGGGGACTGTGCAAGAAAAGAGAGGTCCCTTGCTCTGAGCCTGGGTACTGAGACTGAACCCTGATTCCCAGTAATAACCAGACTTCTTGCTTCTGTTCAGTTATTTTGTTAAGGGCTCTGCTATCAAATCTTAGAACAGTATTGTTTCTCCTCAGTATTTGCAAAAGCCAGCCTGGAAATTATGCGCGAAGGTTAGCAAGTGAAGCATCTGTGTCAAAATATACCAGGCAGCACATACTTCTTGGAGTTCAAGCAACAAATTAATTCCCTCACGAAGCACAGTATCTGTATTGTATCTGCGCTGGCGGGAAGTAAGGACTCTGAAGTCACGCTGATTTCTCCCTGCTTTAGTGAGAAACAGCCTTGAAGCGGCCTGATAAGCAGCCTGCTAATTAGGGCCGTGCGCGGGCACTGCCCTGCCGCTTCTTGCACCTGTTGCCTGGTGATTCCCAGGAGGGCTGTGGGATTCCTGGCCTGGGGGTTTTCCTCGGGGGATGTCTGCCACTGCCGTGGTAAGATGGAAGCTCACCTGAAAGTGGTCATTGGGCTTTCATTCAGTTGATTTCCCCCCCCCCCTTCTCAAAAAAAGGTTTAACTTGTTATGAGCTGTTAATTTCATCCTCAAAAATCCACTGAAAGTTATATAACAGCTTTCACAATAGCGAGCTAAAAGAGTTGTTCAGCCAAATGCCAGTGCAATTTTTTACAGGACCTGTGACTCCAATTCTGCAAGACCTGTGAGAGTGCAAATATTTCCTTAGCTTCAGCACAAAGTCAGGCAGGCGCTCCTTGTGAGACAAGACGTGGATTTGGATCATTACTGTCATTCACAGGAGGAATGAGCGGCGTATGTATGCACTTGTACAGATTTACAGCTCCCAACTTAAAGTAGTGCTGTTCACTCTTGGAGATGATCACTCCTGGGCTTTCATAATCGCAACCCATCATTAACCCAAAGCAAGGAAAGAAGGGTACAAAGGGGCACAGGTTTCAAGCGCGAGGGGGTGGGCGGCTTTTCTCTTTATTTTTTCTTCTTTTTTCTTTTCCTTTTTTTTAATATATATATATATATATATATATATATATATATATATATATTGATGCAGCTTTCCCTCGGGGAGCGTGGGGACGGGACGCCACGGGGCTTGGGCCCCGCAGGTGACTCGGAGCGACGCCGCCGAGCCTCGGCGCTGCCGGGACCCGACCTCAGCGCCCTTGGGCGCGGAGACGCCCGCGGGGCCCCGCGTTGCCCCCGGCGGGGCCCGCTCAGGGAGCGTGCCCGGGGGCGGCGCCGCGGGGTTGCCGAAGACTGCGGCGGGGCTGCGGGGCGGCCCCGCGCTGTCAACGCCGCGACGGGTGTCGGGGGGCAGGGGTCGAGGAGGAAGAGGAGGAAGATGGGGGAGAGCAAGCGGGCGGCCGCGGGCTGGTGCCGGCTCGGCGCCCCCCCGTACCTGCAGCGAGGCGGGGATGGGTCTGCGGCGCGCTCCGTCCTGCCGGCTATAGATCCAGACGCGGCGTGCAGCGGGGTCGCCGTCGTCGCCCGCCGGCGATGGTGTGCAGCCCCGGCGCGGTGCGGATGCCCATAGGCGCCCGCTGCGGGAGCGCAGTGCCCGGAGCGAGCGAGGCGGCTTCGCCGGGTCCCGGCTGCGGAGGGGGGGAGCTCGGCACTGGCTCCTCTCAGCCACTGCCCTAGGAGAGGATCAAGCCCCAGCTTTCGATTGGCTCCGGTGGCCAAACAGCTCACACCAGCCTCCCTGCCCGCCCGCCCGCCCGCCCGGCTCCCCGCCCGCCTCCCCTCGCCGCCGGCCGCACACGCTCCGCTGGGCCCTGGCAGCCCCTGGGCTGTGCGCGGCCCCGCCGGCACGACGAGCCCCCCCCGGCCGCCCCCGAACCCCCCGGCCGTGCCTCCGCGGGGGGAATGCCCGCCCCGGCTCTCCCGGGAGAGCACCCGCGGGTCCCCCGTACGCCGTCCCCCGCCTTGGGCCGGAGGACCTGCGCTCTAAGAGCCTGTGACATTCGGTGTCATGCTCGAGATCCAGCCTCGCTGGTGCTAGGAACGTGTTTTTAAATATCCCTATCGAGTAAAATTAAAAGCATGCAGAGCCCGATCACCTGAGGGCTCAGTCTGAGGTAGGACAAAGCAGTCTTTGCCTAAGTTCAGTTTGCTTTTCTTAACGCTGTTTGGGTTCCTAGCCCTGACTTGGTCAAATCCATGTCAAACCGTGGCATGCACAGAAAATAGAATCAGGATGCTAAGCCTCCTGTTCCTGTACCCAGGGTTATTAAATCACAGCGACTGTGACTGTCATTTCCCGGTACATCTTTGATGTTGGTATTCCCCTTTTGCTCAGGATGACTTCAGTGGCCTGTAGAAAAGACGTTTCTCTCCCTCAGACGTGCTATTGTATAATGTCAAATCTTAGACCTGTCTTCTGGGGGAAATGGCAATCCTTTGGTTTCAGCATGGCCCTCTGTTTAAACAAGAATACAGTAGAATGAGATAAATAGGCCCTTTGGGTTTTCTCAGCGCAGGAAGATGTTGTAATATTTCCAGTAAACATGTTGGCAAAATTGCTTATTAAAAATTAGGGAGAACAAAATGATCAGTTATAACAGATGCACTCTTAATTAATGCAGTGACTTGCATTCGACTGATGCTGTTGAATTAAGAAATGTCTGTGCCTGATGGTACATCAGGTGCCATTAAAAGTCAACATTTATCCAAATTTGGCAGACTGTAGCATTTGAAACACAGTGAATGGAGTTGCTGAGATACCTTTGCATCCCGGCAGCATCTCTACATTTTTAAATGGTAACCTTCAGAACATTTCAAATTGATTCCGGTTTTTTGGTTGTTTGGTTGTTTGGTGATTTTTTTCTTTGTAAAATAAGATGCTATTTCGCCCTCTCTAGAAGGAGTGCATGCTTTTGTCTCTTCAGGGTATGCAGAGCTAGCTAACAAAATGTTTTTGTTTATTTTTTATTCAGGCAAAAGTAAAAAAAAAAAAAAAGGCAATATTGAGAAATATATGAAAACAGAGATGTTTAGAAATATCCATACTTGAGGTCTAATCATCCCTCATTTTACCAGCTTTATTAGCGAAAACATCCCCCAGTTAATTCAGTGGATCTATATGCCTGGAACACAAAAGTAACTAAAAAAATCCTCCTGTTTCATTATTATTATGTATTTTTCCGTCACATATTTCCCATTTATTTTTCCCTGAGAGAAATGAAATCACTAGCTTAGAGATCAAGCTAAGTTGTGATCTCATGGCTAGCCTGGAGGGCTAGCCGTGGCCCTCCAGGCTCAGCCACAACAGCCACTGCATCCCCATGACTCCACTGGAACCTCTGCAGCAGGCATGTTTCTTCCTGCGCATTCCTGATCCAAAAGACTGGCTTATCTTACTTCAGTATTTCCTAAGTCAAAAAGTGATGCCTGCCTTCAGGCTGGCTTTCTCCCAGGAAGAGTCCTTACACCATTTTCAGACCTTTTTTTTTTTTCAGCCTCCCCTTTTTCTCCCTTCATGGACGGTTGGCTGTGGCAGGGTAAGGCACATGGCCTCCAGCTGAGCACGTGCTGAAGCAAACACTGTGGCAGGCTGTTCCTGTAGGCTTCCTTCCAGTTATGGGTTTTCAGATGTATTATCACATCATCTCTATGCACATTTTATCTCCTGCTTTTTTTTTTTTTTTTTTTTTTTTTTTTTGGAGGGGGGGAGGGGGCAGGAAAGCTCTGAACCTGCTACAGGAAGAAATTCTTTGTGGTTCTCCTTATGACCTTAGATCTTTCTGTGGTGAAATGGTCTTGGGACTTCATAAGGTTTTGTACTTCCAGAGTTGCTACTTCATGTTATCCATTCTCAACACCATGTTTGTTTCCTTCCCGTTTAGTTTGGATTCCTTTACAGCACTAGAGGTTTCCATCTAGTCTTGTTCAATTTAATAGCTTTTAACCTGTCCGTTTTATTTATGTCTGCTTAAGTGCCTATTTAATCTTTTCCTTTATAACTATAATGACCTTCCACAGGTTAGTATAATCCTAGAAGGTATGTGGGGAATTTAAAGATTTAAAAGTCGTTTGACTTCATAAATATTTTTTTATTTTCTCATTATATGGCTAATTTCTAAATTAAATGTTTGGGTTTTGTGAATATTCCTTCCACATATTTACTAGTAGGGCTAACTGAGACATTTTATTTCCAAAACTTTAATTTTTTTACAACTTTGTTAATGAGAACTGCAGTGGGTGTTGATCTGACATGGAAAATACATAACATGTTCATTCTTTGCTCTGGTGTACACCATAATTTTATGCTATAAAAAAAAAATAAAAAAAAAATAATTGGTGTGCGGGCTTTATTTTGATTTTTAAAAGTACAACAGCTATATGTTATAGATACCAGTTACCTAGCGACACCAGTATAAAGCACATTTGTGTTGATATTACTGCATCTTTCCTACAGTGTGACAGCCTGACTTCTATTGTATGCCCTACTTAAATGAACAAACTAACCTTTTAACATCCCTTGGCAATTACAGAGGCAGCCACTCAGCAAACTGATGAAGCATATACCCATTTTTAATCTACAGATTTCATGACTGCATTCTCCTTCTGATCTGGCCATTCTTCAGGAATGACTATTCATATCTTGTGTCTCCCACTGAGACAAAGCCCAGACAACTGGTGCCCGTCTCCTGCACAGTGAGGACTATATCTCTGTCACTGCCATTACAGCAGCTCTGTTCTGCTTTGCAGTCCTGAACGCAGAGATTGTCCTGATCTGTGAACACGTCTGGCAGGAGTGCATGGAGACCACAGCCCCGGGGCCAAAAGAGACTTGAGAGATGGGGCAGTCCATCACACAGCCCAGCCTCAGTCCTGTCCCAAGATATGATTCATAGAGTTTCATAAGATGGAAGAGAAGAAACCTGAGAGGTCTGTTGATTCCATTACACAGATTTTTCCTATTTGTAAATAGGCATACCTGCACTGAATGGGCAACCTGAGCACATGCTTTGGGTTCTGCATGTCATCCTTTCTCAGGCCCTGCAGCCAAGCACCATAGCCAGGAACTGCGCTCGATCACTCTCCTGGGAGATCAGGCTCCTGAGAAGCCTGGCTGCCCTAGGGCTGGTGTATGGTTTGGTTTCAGGTCCAGGAGGCAACCCCAACAGCTGCTTTCACTGCCTTGCAGACCCTTTGGTTCTACACTGTTCCTGCCTCTTGACCCTTTGTAGACTTAGCTCATCTTTATCTAAAGCTTTGTCCTTTAGTGCAAGCTCTTTCATTTCCTGACCTTGCTCTTGATTTGCCCTTTGGTTTGGGGTAGCCTTGATTTCTCCATTTTCCTGAGCATACTTTCTGTCTGGAGCCTTGGGCTGGTCTGTCCTTGGAGACTGACTCCTGATCTTGAGTTTCCTCAGTCTCAGTGGCTGGTCCCACCCCAGCTGTAGTCACCATGTGTAAGTATTCCCACTTCTGGCTCCTTAATAGCACCCACTTAAAGCCACCTTGCTAAATGGGAGTTATAATGTGTGATATCACACTGCTGTTGCAGAGAACTTGGCTCATATTTTATCTGCATGATAATTTAGCATCTCTGTAAGAGGTTGTAGCAGCAATATTGGATGAAGCTTTAGGATAATCTATCAGAGTGCATGAGAATGTCATGTCCCCTTAAGATAAATCACACTTGTCAAGATCTTCAACAGCTCATACTGTTTTCATAGACAATTAGGCACCTAAATGCCTTTGGACATAGTGCACCTGTTTTGTTTTGTTTTGTTTTGTTTTGTTTTTTAACTTGGAGTTCTTTCTAACATTGTGGATTCAAGCCAGAAAAGCACTCTAAACAGTGGTAATTTGGATTCTGTTTTTTTTCAGTGCGCTATGGAAAACAATTCTAAAATATGTCTCTAGCTGACTCAGGGCAACATCTCATCCCTGGACATGAGTAAGTACTTTACCCAGCCACTGATAATGAATTTCATTAACAGAAATAAAATTATTCCTGTCAAAAATGCCATATTTGTATTTCACAGCAGACATCAATGAAACTTTCTTAGTCTTGCCTGACTCTGACTTCAAATATAAATTATTCTGTGTACTCCTTAGACAGAAAAGAAAGAGCTGAAACCTCTCTCTACCCTTATCTTCTTTCACTTCATTCCCAGTAAAATTTAATTAGAGCCAAGCTCTACCCAGATGCCCAGAATCCACCTCTACACCACAGGAAATTATGCTTTAGGTATTTGGAAGTGGTCTGTCCTCTCCTCCTCTCCTCTGTGTTTTTTCTTGGAGGAAATGATTGCTCCTGACTCATCTATCTACTCTCCAGAAGGCTCACAAACTAAGTTTACCAAATTAAAAAAATAAAAATACAAATAAAAATAGTCCCAACAGAGCCTGAAATAAAATACTCCTTAACTAGAATTCTTTTCCAGTCTAGGAAAGATTTCTGCTTGCCCCAGTGGAGGCTTAATGATATGTGTTTCCATATCGTTTTTAAGGAGTTTATAGTAAGAAGACAGGTAACTAGTGAAGAACAGAAAAAAAATAAGGGAAATTGGCATGTGAAATGTTAGTGTTGCCATTCCCTTTTTAGACAGAATAGGTCCGTAAACATTCACTGCTCCTTTCCTTTAATATGTACACATTAGACCAAAACGTTCTTTTCAATGGTAATTTTAAAGCTGTGATTTCTTAGGTGAACACTTTACAAAAGCCATGAACTCTTGGAAATAGTTTGAGAACCCTGACCCACCTACAACCCTTTGAAAAGTGCTCATCTAGAGTGAAAGCAGTGATCTCATATGACCGAGCATTACAAATGCTCAGGCCTATATTTTCTGTCTCGTACAGTATGTGACATAGATCTGGATTTTTGCTCAGATCTACCTTCAATGACAATTACAAGGATAAAAAAAAGTCAGGCTATCCGAGGTCTGTCATTCCTATAGTCTATAGATTAGACTGACCTTAGACACTTCCTTTTTAACCTGTTTTTGTGATGCTGTCATAGTTTAAGAGCAGATGATTCTGCCTCAGTCCAAGAGGAAATGAATGAATGAGACCAGCTCACTCCACTTCATCTCTTTTCTCCAGTTGCATGGGGAGAGTACCTAGCCAAGGAAGATGGTATTGAGACAAGCAGCAGAGAGGAGAAATCCATTTGGGATGAGTTCTCTTCCTTCTTTGCTGTCATATGGGGCCATGGGGACATCTGGATCTCTAGGGAACATCACTAAATAGGACCAGATAACCTCAAAATATTAGAGCCAGACCAGCTCTGTCATGTATGATTCACTTTCTGTATAACGACTAATAAAGGCAATATGTGTGGAACTAGGAAGGCTGCCAATATAGCTTCTTCCAAGAACTGTGAGTAATTAACTAGGTCCCTGGTTAATTTCTTTCATGAAAATGTGTTGAGTGAGATTCTTACAAGTGTTGCTTTTTGTGTGACGTCTCCATCTACTCCTAAACAGAACAAGTTCATTCAATTGGAAGAGAAGAAAAAATAAAATATGAAGTTTAAAAATCTTGGGAGTATTATTTTCTACAGATGTATAGCTTACATTTCTTTGCTACTCCTTAGTTGCTAATCTCCTACTAGTTTTCCTCTCAAAATGTGTTCTGTAACCCAGCCATATATATGTTGCATCCTTGCATAAAGTGCTGTGGCTTCTTGCTTTAGTCTGAGGTGTTTCAATTCTCTGGTGTTTCAGAGGAAAAATCTTGCAAAACTTCCTTAAAATGGAAGAAACACAATTAGTTGCAGCATGTTCCATAGGATGAAAAATTCATCCCAAGGAACCATCTTGCCCTTCTTTGTGGATCTCCCATCACAGCAGTGAAAAAGAGGAAAAGACTATTCTCAACCTGCTACATCACTGTTGCTCTTGATTAAGAAAGCTTGAGTTCTTTTGCTCTGTGTACTTTAGGCCATTACGGCTCTTGTGGAAGCCCGTAGCTGTCCATGACTGAGAGCATGTCTCCTTCAAATCTGAGCATTTTCTTTCTTGCTACTACAGAGTGAGCAGACTGTGGGAGATGTTTCAGTTGCACAAAGCAAACTGAGCCCTCCCTCTCTGCACCAAAAGCAGCAGAGGATACTCCAAACAAACAAATAAAATGATGGATTGCTCGTTCTGACAGCAGGGCAGATTTTAAGTGACAAGAATCCTGTGAGGGATATGTTCAGTATGGAATACATATGATAGCAATTTAATATGTACAGCACACAGGGGGAAAATATATTAATATCTTATGGTGCAATTGCATTAGGTATTTTAATTAAACTTAATTTTATCTCACTTGATACTGATAGGGAATGTTTTGGGAAATACACAAGCATTTCACTGAAATAGTTGGTTTAAACAACAGGATAGTATCCTCTTTCAAGATTTCAAAGATATGAACACAGCAGCTAAATGTGATGGAGAAATATTAAGCTGCTACTGGATGAGGTAATGAGGTGACAGAGCACAAAATATCTTATAAGAGTTGCCACATATTATTGTCCCTGAAATTCCAGTCTTCAGGAAACCTCTTGTCCAGTCTACATCCCCTTATGCTATTAATTTTTAAATACACATTTATCATAATCCTAGGAAATAAATAGATGTGATCAAGGCCCAGGAAAACCAAATGACAACAAAATATGTATCACTGTGAAAACATTCACATCTACTGCATGAACTAGAAAGGGACTGAGATTTGGCCAAAACAAATGTAATCTATGATTTGCTGGGAACCTAGGAATTTTTATTTTATTTTATTTTATTTTATTTTAAATTATTTTATTTTATTTATTTATTTTTGTGAAATGTACCAGTTTGAATAGCGCCAGCTTGTTTTTATTGCATAATTTGACTCTACGGATTGAATTGTTTTTGCCAAGTTTTGTCAATCTGCCTGGCCTGTTTCATACAATTTATGCATAGTTTATACATCATTCATCAACTCTATGTAAATGATGGTATTTTTTCCTTCTTTCTGCTCCTGTCACATAATATTGTCTACCCAGCTCTGACTAAATTATACAGCTCAACTTTGAGCTATATGTATCCATTAAGTAATATAGCATTTTTTTTCTTCAGTCCTTCAGTTTTTTCCTTTTTTGCTACTATCTTCCAGTTAATGACAGATCTTTGTCAG
The DNA here is from genome assembly GCF_964211825.1 of Aythya ferina. NCBI lineage: Eukaryota > Metazoa > Chordata > Aves > Anseriformes > Anatidae > Aythya > Aythya ferina. The sequence continues at coordinate 27,359,768 of NC_140298.1, forward strand.
CTGTGGATTGATTCTCTAAAAAATAAATAATATACTGAATACTGTGTGCTATGCAATAAAAACAATTTATTTTCTGTATGTTGAGATTATTTACACACAGTGGCTTGTAGAGGAAAAAAAAAGAAATATATATATTTCTTTTTCTCTTTTTGGAATTTCTTGAATTTGAGCTATCTTTTTTTTTTCCCAAAAATAAAAATATAAGGTTCCAAATGATAAGTGAGAGGAACAGATGTCTCAAGAGCAAATCTTCCATATGAACAGCTCTGTCACTTTCCCATCCTTCTAGAGAAATCCCCACATGCTTTGAAGTAAAGCCACAAATGCTAAGAGAAAAGCATGCCATCTTCCCACTCAGTGTAAGACATCTGGATGGAGTGCAGGAGCAGAGGGTGTGGTTCTTCTGCCCAGTCCTCCACATGAACTGCAGACTGCTCACCTAACTAGCTTGCTGCCTCAGTCTGAGCTGGAACCTGAATTAATATGTATGTGTGTCCACTTTCAAAAAGAAATTAGCCTTTATTAATGTGTATATGAATATATATTCATTTGAGCACTGGAATAGATTTCTGAGGGGTTGTGGATTTTCCCTCCTTGGAGATATTCAAAAGCCATCTGGACATGGTCTAGGTATTCCTGTGTGAGCAGGGGATTGGACCGGATGACCTCCAGAGGTCCCTTCCAACTTTTCCAAAACAACCATTCTGTGATTCTGTGAATATTTGAGCAAACTGTTTAGAGTATTTCTCAGTGATGGAGTGGGATTATTGTCAGTGTTGAACATCAAAGGGTTGGGTGTTTCAGGTAGCTATACCTAACAGCTTGTAAATAGTCGGTTTATAGATAATGAGATGTCTTACAGATTCACATAAAAAAATAATACATGTACAATCCTGAGTGCATAAATAAATCCATTTTCATATCAATAATAAATAAAATACATTATATATTTTAATTCACATTAAATTATTCAGGGACAAGAAGGGAATCATCCATACAGAACAGAGTGAGTACAGCGTAGGAACATTTATTATTTTTACAGGGTTTGTAGATTTTATGAGTGTGTGACAGTACAACTGGAAAGGCATCATCGTTTCTCCAAGGGACTGATCAATTTATTTATTTATTTATTTATTACTATCAGATATTTATAACACCTCCAACTCCAAAGCACTTGAGAATCTTCAGCAAGTTTAAAATGACAGTATTGCTGTGCATACGTTTCTCTTCTTTTCATGCTATGCTATACAGAACGTGAACAATCCACCTATCTATATAAGACAATTGGCCTGGACTGGAACAGGAAGAAAATTGCATGATAAAGAAACAAGACCTCTAAAATCATACTAGAAACAGGAAGGCAAGATCCCCCTATTTTTCTTCTAGTCCTCAGTCTGTTTTATCTTTCTTCTAGTCCTCAGTCTATGCTTTTCTAGATCCACCTTATGAGTCTTCTTCTTGTTGAGAGTGGCTGTGTGTAATGGACTGGTACTGTTCATACTATTGACTCATATTAAGCCAATTTACAGAACTGAAACAACAACAACCACATTTCTGAATACTTGAGTATGTCTTCAGGTCTGCTTTCAATACTATCACTATCTTTTTAAACATTATATAAGAAGACGGGCTTAGTGTCTTTCTCTCTAACCATTAGGAAATTCAGAAACAAACTTAGGGCTTAGTGTTTGGAGATAAGGGTTACAACTTCTGCAGTTCCTGAGGTGCTGTGGGTAATTCATAATGGCCTTATTGTTTCATGTAATGAAGCACTTTGTACATAAAGTACTACATATTTTATTCAGGTACCCTGGCTTTCTGCAGTGGAAAAATGCATTGCAGATGAGCAGAACTCATAGTGCAACTACAGCAAGGTGACCTGCACACACATCTCCGCGTTTTCCCACATAATACACTTCTATAAACCTAGGCACTGTTGGAATGGGGTAGCCTGGAACTGGAGTGGTCAGTATGGGAGGGAAACAGGCATGAGGAAAAATCTGAAGAAGCTCTGACAATACAAGAATTTTACATTTAAAAAGTTACACTGAAAGAGGAGATGGAAGAGCAATGGATAAAAAGGGCAATATACCACCAGGAAAAATAACGTGTAAAAGGGAAGGGGACATTGGGAATGGCTAGTGTATCATGCCACTTCCCTCTGAATTTTCATTGTACTAAAGCAAAATACTTGGAGAATAATTCTAGGATTATGAATAATTTTGGTGTTGTTAATGCACTTTCTCATATTCATTTCCTATTAAGCAATTAAGTTTTATTCAGGCCATCTTCTGTGGATGCCAAACTTCAATCTGAATACGAATATGCCCATATTTGTGTTGGATGTGTTAAGCCACTCATCCTCTCAGGTGGCATGGACAGTAGCATGTAACCATCAGAAGAAGCAACTAAAAGAATCTTCCAACTATAAGAATCTAACAATGTAGTTTAAAATAATCAGTTGTCAGATTTGGCTCAGCTTGTCTCGGCTTTTCATTTGGGTATAAGATTATTGAACCAATTTTCATGTACCCACTCAAAAAGAGAAGACATGAGGCATGATACCTGAAATTACCTCACTTATCACTGATTCAGAGCTTGACAAAGCCCATTGGGAATGTGATGAAACTTACTAATTCTGGCCTCAAATTCATAGTTCTGGTTATGCAGAAGATGATCTTTTTTATAAAATAAACCAGTCTAGATTCTAAAGATGGAAGTGATGAAGAAGCTAACATGTCCCCCCTTGTCTGTGTGATTTTAATATCCCTTATTTCTAACATGAATATTTCAAAACACATCTTTCTGATACTGGATCTTGTTATGGCTTTGTTTGCTGCATTAAAGGGTTCTCAAAGCATTCCTGAAGCAGTTTCCTGAATGCTTTCCAATGTTGCAAAGTCCTTTTAAAGATGTGGATACTGGGGCTGGACACAGTATTCCAGCTGACAGTTGAATTACATTACCTTGAAATAAGGATTAACTGGGAAGTCAAAACTACAAAACTTGGTGTAGTGACATTTCACCTTTAGTGACCCGGGTTTAAATTTGTGTTTGGTCAGCAATGGAAATTGTTTTGCTAATCTTATCCTAGCCCCTTCTGACGTTTTTCCATATCAAAAAAAAATCACTTGCATTGGCATAATTTTCTTTCTTGACTGAGGACAGGCCCAGCACTTGGGTGGCTGAATAACAGATTCGAACTGCAAGGACACAAGTATGAAGTAAACTGACAGAGCTGTGTCTGCCTCTGGCACACACTATCAGCTCCTGTGCTCCCAGACACAAACATGTTCTGAACAAACGCTGTGTTTACATGAATCACAGCGGCTCACTTTCCTCTGCTGTGACCTCAGGCACAGCCAGCACAGAGGATACTTTCTCCCCTTTGCTTGGTGGTCCTGCCTGAACAACGGACAAGGAAACAATTTTCTTTACAGCCCTTAGAATGAAATGATATTTCACAGCTGCAAAATTATATAAAGACTTGAGGCTCACAAGCTGAGCAACAGGAGACAACCCAATTTTAAAACCACTTTTGCACTATAGAATATTGCCAAGCAATATGTGATGAAGAGAGCAAGATGTTTCCAAATGTTTTTCTTCAATAAGTTAAAAAAACTCTGACCACATACCAAGTAGGTAGGCAGTGATGTCTTCCAGATAATGAAGAGACAGAAAGGTAGGTCAGGAAGGAAAGAGACACAAAGAAAACCAGCCTTGCTATAGATATAGTTCACAAAAATTAGTATAAAATATTTGTATCTATATGGGGCTTTAGATAGATTCATTAATATTTACATATACACACATAAGCACATGCATAACTATTTTCCTGATATAGAGCTTTCGATTTGACTTTTTTTTTTTTTTTTCCCACTAGATATTAAAGCTGAGACATAGCTGTTTGGATTTATCTGACTTAAATCTAGCTTTACAAAATTTAGTTATCTACTTTAAGCTAGTCATCTCTCACCCGTTTATGATTGGTAGAGAGAGAGAAAATATCTGTAGCGAGTTATTTATGTCATACTCTTACACGTCTTCAGAATA